>NC_079291.1:62849882-63468483 GCF_023638135.1 Falco biarmicus | reverse complement strand
CCTCTGGCCCTTGTCACGTCCCTGCAGAGTGCCCCAGCTCGAGCGGGCGCCTCCATGAGTTACCTTAACGCATTGAATGAAGCCCCACAAAACACACCAGCGTGCAGCAGCGCCCGAGTGGTGCAAGCCAGGAATGCTTCTCAGCCTAGCAGCTCAGCCAGGCAGGGCTGTGCTGCAATTTTCATCCTCCATATGAGATGCAAAATTAATAGGCTGCTAAATAAGCAGAAACTGGGAGTAACATCACCCTCACGATATTCCAGCTCCTGCCTGACAGCCTCATCTTGCCAGGCTGGCTTACTTCTATTAAATATGATTTTCCTCCCTTTCTGCTCTGAGCAGCTGTAGCAGCATGGTCCTGCTGACATCCCACCCCAGAGTAGCTGCATTTCATTGGTTACGATAAAGCAACCCATACACAGCCAGTCCGTGCCAGCAATGCATCAGAGGCAGCTTAAAACATTTATAAGCATTCAGAGATTGATAATATCCCTCCTACAGCAGGCTGTAGGAAAGGAGCTTGCAAAAGGACCCTGGGAGAACCTACCCATTACCCAGGATTCAAAAAGACTCGACCCAGTAGGCACATCGCTTTGTATTTTACTTTAAACCAGCATAAGGGTTTTTTTGACAAGCTGGTGAGATCATCTAGGTGGTCTTTGTTACCAGTCAATCATGACAAAGATCAGGAAAAAGAGATTCTTCTGAGTAGGCTGGCAGAGTATTCACAGCAATGTTTTTGTAATGCCAAACAGCACATATGCACGGGCACACACAGCCCCCGTGACAAGTGGGCAATGAATTAAACATGCAATAATATTTACTCGCAGGTGAAGACCATCAGTGTGCAACGAGCTAAGCCTGGCCAGGGAGAAGGATGCTTTTTGTCCTCCATTTTCAAGCAGGGCAAGGAAGAGCACTGCCTGATAAAAGCAGATTCTTTCACTCCTGATGAGTGCAGATGCAGGAAGCTTTCCAGAGCCCACGACCCCTCTGCCCACCCAGCCAGCATGAGCACTCGGAAAGGACTTGTCCGTCTTCAGAGGCACTGAGCCAAATAGGAACGGGTCCAACAACAAATCTCTCCTTCGGACGCACAGAAGCCACCATATTGCAGAAAATGCTTTTATTCTCACTGCACCATCTGGAGTCACTGGGAAATGCAACTTCTTTTTCCTCATCAATTACTGAAGGGAGAAATCTACCGGCCCCTGAAAGGCAAAACTTTCTGCTTTCTCCCCGTACAAGGGGAGATGGGTGAGACAGAGCTGAGCCCCCTCTGCAACACACTCGGGCTTTATAACCCCCCGAGCCCCCACACTCTCTGCTTTTGGGGGATGACCCACAGCCTCCACCAGTTCGTTCCTGCCTGCCCTGCTCAGGGGTTCCACCTTGCTGGAAAACAGTTTCTTGTGCTTCAGTTTTTTAAAACAAGAGGAGATGAGAATCCCCCATCCCATCCCTTTCACCAGATGCAGGGGATAGTGTGGCCAGTCCGGAGGACCGATGGGGAGCATTTCCCAAGGGGAGGGCATCACTGGTGTCCCACAGGAGAGGCCGCGTGGGACTGAGCTGGCAGTGGGACCCCAGCCAGGCAGCACAGGCAGACGGGGAGCACATCCCAGGGATGGGAACAGCATCACCGCAGGTTTTTACGAAGGCCAGGCATGCATCTACCTCAAACGACTTCCAAAAGCACGACGCTGCCTTGGGCCAGCGAAAGGGACTAATTGACCTTCCAACCTCCCTTCTGTCGTTACTTTCTATGATTTTACAGCCTCTCTAAACGGTTCATTTATTCTGAGCAAATTCCTGCTGCATCCTGCTCATCAGCCAGTTGTGCAGCCCCTTAGTCTGGCCACGCAGTGTGAGGGCAAACCCACTGCAGGTGCAGGGATGGACCCAGCAGGGGGGCAGCCCATGGGGAGGAAAAGAAGGGGTGGGGGGAACCCCAAACACCTCTTACTGAAAAAAAAAAATAATGTCAAGAAGCATCCGGAACCCCTCAACTTCAGGCCTGTTCATTGGCCTGAATTAAAGCCCAGACCCTGAAGGTGATACCTTGTGGCCAGCATGGCTGTTGCCTGGGAGGGGTCAGTGATTCCAGCAACAAGGCCACCAATTAAAGCTTTTAACGATGCACACCCAGGACCTTGCTAAGCCCTGAGCAGCTCTCACCCAGTGTTCCCTTTGCTAATAACCCAGTGCTGCAGCCGAACAATGGGTGCTGGGCTGCCTGCCTTAAATATTTATGACGATCGTAGATTGCTTCTTTCCTCTCCCTAATGATCCCCCCGTGCACGCCCCCCTCCACGCAAGCCGCAAGCCGGTTACCGCCTGTCACTGCTCGGGCAGAAGGGACCCGTCTCCCCCCGGCACACCTCCAGGAGCATCAGCATGTCCCTGGAGCAGCAAGGCAGGGTGCCAGGGCGGGATTTTATTTTGTTTTTAAAGCCTCCCCCCAATCCTTTCCCACTACAGCCTCTGCTCGGGTTCTCTCGTTAATCTAATTGTTCTCCTAATGAAGATCTGCAATTCCTCAAACATTAATTACCAACGGCAGCAAGCAGCAGCAGCTGTGGAACAAGAGCTCCCTGTTCCTAATAATACGCTTCACACTTTTGCCTGCCACAGCTCAATTTAGCTTTGCATGATTTGGCTAGGGGGAGATAAATAATATTCCAGCTACCAGGCTCTGCAGACAACCCCAAGAGGAGGCAACGCTCACCCCACACCCAAGGGGCTCTTGGAACACTGCAGGTCCTCAACCAGCTGCTAAAAACCCCCTTTTTTATTCCACCTGCAGCTCCAACCCCCAGCCCTGGGGCTGTGCCTTCATCACAGCACCATCTTCATCAGACACAAGCTTTTAGCAGGTGTAAAGAGCTCTGCAAACAGCTGGACCCACGCCAGCTGGAAGCAAAAGAGAGGTGCTACATCCACGGTCCCCATCCATACGCTAAGCACTACAGCAGCGCAAATAAACCAGAAAGAAAGCTAGAGCATGGGTAGGGAGGAAAACAAACACCAGCAGGATGGGCTCAGGGGGTTGGGAATGAGTCAGGGGATGGAGGCAGAGAGAAGGGGGAGAGCGGTGGGAGGGAGGGCGAAGCTAAAGCCATTATTTGTTTCACTTGCAATAAAATGGAAAAATAAATGAACGGGAAGGTTAGTGGTGATGGCGAAACTTGAATACGATTGCAATCCTGGAGGGAAATGCTGGTGCACACAGCGCCGCCCCCCCCTCCCCCGGTCCCAGGCAGGCTGCCAGGGCAGGCAGGGAGAGGTGGCGCAGGGGTTCCAGCACAGCATGCTGCCACCCAGGCAGCTCCTGCAACCGATGGGCTCGCGTGGATGCAAGGGGTGTCCCACGCCCCGCAGGACCCAGAGAGTGCTCCCATCGAGCCCTCCCCCTGTACTCAGCGCTGGTGAGGCTGCACCTCATATCCTGGGTTGGGTCTGAGGACACTGGGGGTGCTCAGCCTGGAGAATAGGAGGTTTGGGGGGACCTTCTTGCTCTCTACAGCTGCCTGACAGGACGCTGAAGGCAGGTGGGGTCCGTCTCTTCTCCCAGGTAACAAGTGACAGGACAAGAGGAAACAGCCTCAAGTTGCACCAGGGGAGGTTTAGATGGGATGTTAGGAAAATTTTTTCCCCAAAAGGGTTGTCAAGCACTGGGACAGGCTGCCCAGGGAGGTGGTGGAGTCACCATCCCTGGAGGTGTTTAAAAGCTGTGTAGATGCAGCACTTGGGGATGTGGTTTAGTGACGGACTTGGCAGCGCTGGGTTAATGGTCAGACTCAATGATCTTAAAGGTCTTTTCCAACCTAAATGATTCTATGACTCCATAAACTAGCAATGGCTTTGGCTACAGCTATGCAGATGAAGGAAACCAAACACAGAGGTCCCAGAGCCAGCACCGATACCGTCCCTGCACCTCAGAGGACAGCTGATCTCTTCCACCCCTCATCCACCGTGATCCATAATGCAGTCATGGAAAAATGCCATCCACGTTGGCTAAGGTCAACCCCTTCCAATCCCAGCAGCATTGTCACCTCTGGCCCAAGGGTGCGGGGAGAAAGACGTGCCCAGCCGGAGGAGAGCTGCCAGCCAAGTCCCTCCTCATAAAAGAGGCTCAAAACCATGAGTTAGGAGAAGCAGCTGAAACGACTGGAGCCAGCAAAAGCTGTAGCAGCTCCCTCTCGCCAGCACTGCGCAGCCAAAAATACACAAGGGGAACAAAACAACACACACACATACACAAAAAAAGCCCACAAGAGTTTTCAGTGACAAAAGCAAACAAATAGATTTGTGAATAAATATTGATTTGACAGGAAGTCAGACAAACCCTTCCAAAAACACGCGCTGGCACCAGGTCCCTCTCCCAGCACGACGAGCAGCCGTCATCATTTTATGGGTGCCTTTGCACAGTTGGCAGTTTGAGCTGCTTCTCAGGGTTCTGGATTCCAGGGGGTACCAGTCCCCCCCAGGCCGGGTGTCGCTCACCGGCATCATCTTGAGGAATTATTTCAAGAAGTAAATGCACGGGCTGGACAGCCAAGGAGCCGGTGCTGGACATAGTGTGCAGCACAACAAGCAGAAGACTCACTATTTGCCCTAATTTCTCTCTGGGAGGGGAGAAGCACCCAGCTAACGCTCTCTGGCACTACAGGCTCAGTTTGGTTTAAAGGGGTTAAATCTCTCCTTCAGCCAAAGCACTGGGCTGAGTCAGAGACCCGGAGTCAGGGGGCTGATGGGATGCCGCTTCACACTCGCTTTTTCCTGACCACAAACACATCTGCACATACCCCGATCCTTCATGGATGGACACACACAAGCCTTTCATCCCGGGAAAACCCCCACAGCACTGCTGGTCTGCAAAAACTAATTAATGTGCCTATACAAGGAATTTCAAGACTAGCTTTCCGCTACGAAGCGGGTGTCTCCTGGGGAGACATGGGTACCATCTCATCGACGCAGCACTGGGATCGTGGAATAAAGTGCATATCCAGTACGTGGCAGGGACCTGCCCTTCCTCTGCCTCGCACAACCCTTCGTATTGGGTTAGTGAACCTCCTGCAAACCCCCACTTTGCCCCTTGCAGCCCCCCAAGAGCCACACCACTGCAGTAGAAAGCACCAAGCACCAGCATCACTCATTTTCAGCGCTTTGCCACTCAACTCCCAGCCTTGCTCTGCTTATGGGATGGATCTAACGGAGCAATCCAGATGGCAGATTTCACCTCATTCACCCCTGGAATCCTCAAGCTATGGGAAAGAAAACCCAATGCATCCAGGGGTTTTCAGGTCATTGCAAACTGGCTGGAGGCTGGCAGAAAACACCTTGGACAAGGTCTAGGTGCTGCATCCCAGAGCTCATCAGGCAGCAATCGTGGCCGGCACTCGGTAGACACATGATTTTGGGGTGAGCATCTCAGCACAGATCCTGCATGCCTCCAAAAAAAAGGTTTCCTTTGTTCAGCTTCCTCCCAGCACAGCAAAGAAATCCCAGCCCCGTGAGCGCCACGAGGGGCTGGTGACGCTGATCACAGCTTTCCTGCTCATTTCTTTTTCAATGAGTGAATTAGCAGGCAGCCAGCTGACTTGAACATCCCCTTATCTCTGCACCAAGCTCGCTGCCGAGGATTTGCATAATTTTAATCTTTCCCACCAATGAGCATGAAAAAATTAGTTTTCCACTATTTTATCTTCTATTTGTGTTCAATAAACAGAGCTGGCGGCTTTGCTCCATGTGTTTATGCTGAGAACTGGGAGGAAGAAGGTGGCGGTGGGGGAAATCCCACATCCCCAGCACTTGGCCAGGTGGAGGGTTAAACCGAAGCAGGGAGGCTGGGGGAAGGTTCTGCAAAACAGCTTCACAAACAGCAGCTGGAGACAGATTTGAGGTAGAGGCCCAAATTTCCTTATCCAATCCCAGTTGTTTTCTCCAGAGTCCCTTTCCTATCTCCCGGCTCCAGCAGCCAGGCTTCCTCCCATCACCAAAACATTTGATTTTCCTCTCAAGCAACGAGTTTGCTGGACTCAGGCAGAATACAGGCTCTAGATCCCAAGATCAGGACTCCAGGGATGGACTGGGAGGTGCCTGGACAATGAGGTCCCACCTGGAGTCTCTATTAGCAAGGACCCATGCAAACACAGGGACAGAGTTACCCCACGTTCCTGCACCTAATGAAGGTTTTGGCTCCTCGCTGCTGCAGGCACTTGGCTCTACAAGACCAGTCACGCTCAGCAGCACCCGGCAGATTCAAAGCACTGCCCTTCACCGTCCTCCTGGGTGCGTGCAGCCAGCCCCAGCTCACACCCTTCTCTTTGTTTGCAGGATCCTCCATCCAAATTGCTCGCACTTCATGGAAGGAGGGAAGGGAGAGGGAACCACGCAGAAAATCACTGCTGCCAACGCAGAACTTTGGGCGTTTTTTTTCATTTAATGCTTTCTTTAAAAGGACGCACCAAAAATTAAGCTTGTCCATAATAAAAAAAGGCACTTAAAAGAAAAAGTTCCTGGTTTCTCCCTTTCTGCTGCAGAATGAGAGCATCTTTTTTGGCAGCACACAGCAGCGAGGGATGCACACTGAGCCCCATACCCCACACCCACGCACTTCTGGATTACACATCTGAAATCACGGCTCCTCTGAAGAAAAAGAAAATGCAGAGAAAACTGAGGCTCTCCTTGCATGTACCCCACTCCTGAGCAGGGTGGAAGGCGCAAGCATGAAAATACATTTTAAATTTATTTCCGTCCTATGGAGCCAAATGCAGGTCAGGGCATAAGGCAGCAAGAGGCAGAGGGCAGATTTCCATCATCTCCAGTAAACCTGGACCAGCCTTGGTGCCCAGCGAGGTCCCAACGTGGTATCCCCCGAGGCAGGTTTGAAGTAAACCGCCCCCAAAACGCAGGGACTAATGGCAATGAGGTGGCTCACAGGACTAGTCCTCACCCTTAGGGGGCTGGGGGCCCCCCAACCACTTGCTGTGGGGTCCCCCATAAGCACTGTGTAGAGGAAGAGGGTGCAAGGAGCCCCGGGCAAGGCAGGGTGCAGCTGCCCCGCAGCAGGGCAATGCCTGGCAGCCCCGAGGAGCTGGTTTCTCCTTCTCCCTCCACCCAGCTCTTCCCTCTGATCCCAGCCTCTACACAGCCTCTCTCTGCTACCAGCTAATCTGCACCCGAAGGTGCAATTACCTTCCATGTATTCTCTATTTACGCTCTAGGAACCATATAATTTTCTAGACCAAAAACATAATTAAAGAGTTGGAGCTCCCTGGAATGGAGCCCTCCCTCCTGCCATCACTCTTATCTTCTCTAAAAATACCCTGGCACGGCAGCCCTGTGCCAAGGGTCAGCTCATGGCAGGGCTGAGCCATGGAAAGAGGAGCAGCAGATGGGTGTCCTGCAAGAGGAACGCACCCAAAAGCACCCACTTTAGCCCCAGAAAGGGGGTGCCCCAACAGGAACCCGTTGCTCTGCACCCAGTCCTGCTTTGCTGTAGTCGGGGCTCCAAGGGGTCGCCTATGCAAGGAAAGGTTAATTCAGATTTAACTTCTAATGTGGTTTATCTAACCAACTTTAAAGCCTTGGGTGGACAGACTAATTGAGAATCGAGGGGACTTCAATGATCATTGCTCTACCAGCAGAAAAAAGATCTGGGGTTGCATCCAGTTTATTCCAGGATAAATCCAGCCTTCCAGCTGAGATGCAAAGGCACATGTGCACAGGAGAATATCAGACCCCAAAGACACCGGCTTTTCCATGGACAACAGCAAATGTCCATGCTCTCCATGCTCCGGCTCACATGCTCATTCTGGTTGAAAACATGCTCAGGCGGGTTAATGGCAATCAGCCCCCCCAAGAAACCCCCTCCAACAGAGGATGTGTGACCACAAAGTGCCCGTGCACCCCAGGGAAGTGCTGTACAGGCATGTGCCAGAGGCAGCCAGGGTCAGAGGCACAGGGCAGTTCAGGGGCCAGGGTGCCACAGGTGAAGGGCAGGGTGCGTGCCACGCTCTCCTCTATGGAATGATGATTTCACATCCTATATGCAGCTGAGCATGACCAAGGTCACACAGCAGGGATGTGGCAGAGCCATGCATCTACCCCCCAGCTTCTGTAGCCATCTCAGATGCCACCAGCAGCAGCAGGGAAGGAGACTGAGCTGATCACACTTGCTCCCTCCCCCGTGAAAATGGTCAGTGCTTGTTTCCACACCCAAAAAAGCAAGCAGCATCGCAGCAGGGCACAAGATGCCCAGCAGTTGCACAACCAGACCCAAGCCAGCTCAGAGCAGGAACACAAGGACACGCCATGAGAGCGGCTGCTCCCTGAGCCTCCCCTGCCCTTGTGCTCCTACAGCAGAGCCTGAGATGCCACAGACTCACAGGCCGAGAGCTGCCGAGGACACGCAGCCTCCGCAGCAGTTACGCACCTTCCAAGAGGCGAGAGGCAACCAAAAAACCAAACCTCTGCTCACAAAACACAGCACAAACAAGCAAAGCAAGAGTTTGCAAAGCCCCGCCGGCGGCACACACCCCGCGTGCCCACCCCGCTGTGGAAGGGGGAGCTGGGAGCCGCTTCCCAGGCGGGCAGCCCTCCATCTGCCCCCTGGTCCTGCCCAGCTCCAGTCTGCACAGACAGGCGGGCTGAAAGCTGGGCTCAGCTCCCCAGGCCAGAGCAGCTGCGCTGGGTCCTGTCCAGCCGTTCTGCTGCAATGGCTCAGGGTCGGTTGGCCACGGACCCCGCTGGCTGCTGCTCCTTTCCAGCTCCAGTTTGCTTCATCTGCATCCTGTGGGCAAGGGCTGCATCCCCCAGCAAAACCGGACCGCTCTCACCAGGGCTCGGGGGGAAGGAGTGGGGTCCCGCAGCTGCTGCGGCATCGCACGTGCGTAGGGAGGCGGAGGAATAAGAGCAATAACATAGAGCGGGAGGAGGGGAAAAAAAAAAAAGAAAAAAAAAGAATTGAAAACCAAGTATGAAACAGCCCTGGGGGAGAATCGCTGGCCTGGACTTGCTGTAATTACACTCCTACTGCTGAATACAAAGCTCTTGGCTCAGTCCTCTTATAAAACTGGGAGAAGGAAGGTGAAAGAAATATTATTTTTTTTAAATATCCTGAAGGGTCAAAACAACCTTTTAACTTGTCGACTAACAAGTTCAAACAGGACTGCAAGTACTGCTTTCCATAGCTTCCAGGGAGAGACATTCAGACCAGTCATCTGAACTCAAGTCCTCCAGGCCTTTATGGGTTTTTTGACAGCCAGAAAAATCAAGGTAAAGGTATTGGCAATCTACCCCAAAACCACTTCCCAGCAGAAGCACCAGCCTGGACACAGTGCTCCAGCACACGAAACGGAGCTGCTGAGCTCCAACCCCAGCTCCATCACCCCATGTCCTTGGGCAAATCATCTTGCCTTTGAGCGCACAGGTTTCCACATCCTTCCCTGTAATTACACCCTTCATCACCTGCTCTTGTTCTCTGCCTGCGTGTGTCACACAGACTACCCCGCCAGCACGAAGCCACATGGCCCTGGCCAGGGAGGAAAGCTCTGCCATCACCTCTCCCCTGTTCACATACACCTTTGCAAACGGTTCAGCCAAACCAATGCAAATCCACAATAAACACACTTACTGTGATTTAAGAAACTGTTTCTCGCAAACTCTGGGCTGGCATGGTTTTAACGTGAGCTTGTTAGAGCATCACCCAGAAGCCAAAGTACATATAGAGTTCCCATGAGCTAGGTGGTGAGTGAAAAGCCAAGGGACCCCACAAGTTTTGCTTTCCCTTCTTAATTCGTGTGAAATTGTAAGTCTGCTCTGATGGAACCTTCTCCTGAGCCTCCAAGTAGCCAGTTACCCACCTGAAGGAGAAAAAAAAGCAGCATCCACAGAGCCTTCGGTGCTAACTTTAGTAAACACATCATTTCCTCAATTCCCTTTGGCTTTGTGGGCCAGGTCTGTATGTCACTCATGCCACCCTAGCACTGAAATCAGCGGCAGAAAACCTTCCGAAACCACACTTTTATTGCTTGAAGTGCTGGCAGCCCTCTCTCCACTGGAGCACTCCTCATTGCCATCCTTGGAGATGCCCTGATGAGGTCCAACATGGGGAGCAGAGGTTTGAAAGTCCCTCCAGCACAGGGGAGGCTGAAGGCTGCTCCTCTTCCATCAACTTCACGGTTACTTTAGACGCCCTTGAAGACACCAAAGTAATTCTTCCCAGTCAGAGACTGGATGGGTCCACCAGAAGAAGGACCAAAGCTCCCGGAGGCAGGAGCCTTGTCGGGCTGAGGAGTCTAGAGGCACCTCCCTTGACAGCCCCGGCGGTGCTGAGCATCCCTTCTCCGGCAGACCAGACCTTTCAAGGAGTCACTGGTCTGGCTTAAAGGAGGGTCCCAGTGATGGGTTTTACGGTGCATCTGCAAAGCTGTGGGGGTACATTTACGACACATCCAACAACAAATCTGATTTTCAGGTTCTGAAGTGATTAGAGGAAGGGTCTGATGAGGACTTTTCCATGTTTGTTTTCTGTGGTTTTCATTTTGGCCTCTTACACAATATTTACGAAGGAAAAAAGGTGTCTGAAGGAGCGGCTTAAAAACACATGCATTTTTGTAAATCCTCCCACTTCCAAGATTGTATCAACAAAAGAAAGGAGGAGGAAGAAAAAACATAAATAGGAGTTTCACATTGACAAGGTCCCTTTGAACAATTTTCAAAGAGCTCTACTACCTGCTCTCCTATTTGATTTCGTTTTTTTCAGAATATCTACAGCGTGTTCCTCCATGTACGGAATGACTCCACCAGTTCAAGTCCCTTTTCTGAACTGTTTCTTGAAGAAAGCACCCCTGCAGCAGCAGCTACCACAACAACTGCTTCAGATGTCCGCCCAGGACCGTGGTTGTGCCAGGATCTATTCCAAGGTTTGCTCGATGAGGGACTGCACATTGATGCTTGAGATCTGGGAGCTATTCCCAGCTCAGTCGCAGATCTGCAGTGGCTGCTTCCCTTCAAGGCAGAGGTTGTCTTCCATCAAGGATATCCAGCATGGAGGAGAGCTGAGCCTTTCTCTTGGGTGGGATCATTATGAGTGTAAGCAAGGAGCAATCTTACGCATCCACCAAACTTTGGCAGTTGAAGACCTTTAAAGCATCGGAGCCCTTTCCTGGATGCTGCATCCTTATTTTTAAACGAGTATTTCCATGTATTGCCCTACTACACTCTGTGCTTTTAAGAACAGGTAAAGCAAGAAGAGTCCCCAGACCCCACCACAAATGGATTGCAGTGACCAGGAACAAATCATCCCTTAAAAATCAGTCATCCATCCCTGAACCAAACAATTCATGCATCAAAGCCAGGAAATCCTTCATTTTATTAACCCAAATCTAAAGCCAAGAATTTTACACGCAATCTTTGTGGTGGTGCTGGTGGGGGTGGCTGCTCCACGTTAACGGCTTCCTCCCGCTACCAGTGGCCTGGCAGCTGCAGCCTCCCCCAGCCCAGCCAGATGCAGCTCCAAACCGCTTGCAAAAGAGCTGCTGTAGCACACATGCCCCTGTTCTAAGCAACGCTTGGTCGATACCACCATCCTGGAAGCAAGCAGCCCTTAATTCTATCTACTCTGCAGCACAGGCAGCTCTGGGCAGGGGTAAATGCAGGAAAAAAGCATCTGCTGTCTGATCTAAAGGACCCAGGTTGCCCTAGAGGTGCTATCTCCCATCCTTTGCTCAGCTAAGTTTCTTCACTTCCAACAGAAGTCTGAAAAGGGGAAGAAAAAACGTTTGTTTGGGACTGCAGAAAATAAAAAGATACAGGGACAAATCCCCCAGCAGCCAAACCAAGGAAAGCAAGAAAGAAAAAGGGCGGGTTTTTTTTCAGGGAAGCTCACTCACAGTATAACTGCACCAGAAGCTCCATGCCCTCCTCTCTCCTCCTGAAGCAAATTTCAAGGCCAAGGTTCATGTAATGCCTACAGATCTTCCTCTCCATCCTCTGGGGGGGATCAAACTGTGTGAGAGGCAACCCTGGGACCCACGCAGCTGACACTGCAAGTGACAGCAAAGTCTAAAGAACAATCAAGTTTCGGATTATGATGGGAAAGAACCACCGCATATACATGGGCACAAACCGTAAATAAATAGGAAATAAATCCCGTGGATGTGGTGACAGCAGCCCCCAGACAGATCTGTACAAATTGCCTTTTACAAATAAATAACATTATATCAGGGTTTATGGGCTTCCCTGAGATGGGCACAGGCAGCGCTGTAAATACTGCAATGGCATTAATTAGGCAAAAGGCAAAGCCATAAGGATTTTCTTGGGGCCCACAACATGGCTCTGCTCTACGACGGCAGGACAAGATGAGGAAGAGGAAAGAAATATAGTCTGGCATCCCCAAGCAGTGGGAAGCACCGCTAGAAAAGGACATTTTCCACCATATGTCATGCCAAAGGGTCACAGAAACCCAAGTTAATCAGATCCCCGCTTAGCTCTTCCAGCAGCGAATGTCTTGGCCAAATCGTTCTGCCTCAGTTTCCCCCCTGTGCTACATGAATAGAGAACGCTGAAGAGCTACTTAACAAAACCAAGTATCTAATTCACTGAAGATGTTTAAGTGCCTTGAGATTTCTGAAGGATCTGCTATAGGAAAGGCATTAATTTAAATATCTAGTGGCATAGAACATAATGCCAGGCAGATTTTATTCCATTCTTTTATAATAGCTTAATAATCCTCGAAATAGTTTCATTGTTAATACTCCTGTTGTGTATTTTATTATGGCTTTTCAAATTGTAAAGTAAGGTAAACACTCCACATTTCTCTAGCACCTACCAAAGCGCTTTTCAGAAATAATTACTTAAGCTCCACAAACACCCGCGTGGGGGGACCCTTCCTATTTAGACAGGAGTGCATCATCCCCCTTTTCAGCCAAAGCCACCCAAGATACTCTGAGCTGAACAGCAGCAAAATGCACTCTCCTCCCTCCTCCCCCAGGCTTTCATTACCAGTTATTGTCTCCTCTCTTTAAAGATCCACTGATTATGATGAACAAAAGGAGCAGCTTGCCTGGCCCTGCTGCAGCCCCGCTCCCGCCAGCCCGTGGCTCTGCAGATACGTCGGGCTCCAGCGCCAAGAGCAGGGCACGGGCAGGGTACCAACCCCTGACCCTCACCCAGATGGCCGCAGAGCAACAGGCCGCAGGCAGACACCGATACATCCTCTGTCAGGAGATGAAGGAGACAGCAAATTTTCAACTATGAAAATTCCATGGCTATTAAAGGCTGTCCACACCCAGAGAGCAGGGTACACATCCCCTTTTCCTTCTGCTCCTTGTGACTGTAAGGCTACTGATGCTCCTGTAGCTTCCCACCTATGCATCCCCGGCACACACCTACTGCTGCATTTATTGCAGAGCTCCACGACATTTTGCGCATCTGCCATTGCACCCGTTATCCCCAACCCAAAGATGCAGAATGGAAGGACTAGAGGCGGCAGCGGCTTGTCCAAGCTCACGGAGGAACCCTGAGGTCTAAGCAGGAGACTGAAGCTCAAATGCAAACCTGAGTTTAACACGCTATTATCCTTTTTTTGGGTTAAGTTTTAGCCATTCATACTTGCAAGCTGGGAGGTCCTGTGGCCAATATGCCACAGCTGAGATGGTGGGATCTTCCAGAGCAGACACAGGCTGAGCTAATAAGGACAAAATAAAAACTCAGAGGAACGGGAACCATCAATTAGCAAACCATCCTTAAAAGCACAGCAACACCAGTGCTATAGCAGGGTAAGAATGAGAGATGTTCAATTCATAGGTAAATCTCAGCCTGACACAGGAGAAAAAGAAAAAAAAAAAAAAGAAACAATCACATTTGGGGAGAAAAATGAAAAAAAAGAGTAAAGTCTTCTAAGGTCTACAGTGAAAACCACACTCCCCCCCCCGAAAATATACAGAAAGAAAAATGCAAGATCAGCCAGAGTTACTGATGAAGAAGCTCCAGGGTATAGTCAGTTATTGAAGTTTTGCAACATAAAGCTTAAATTTTATTTTTTTTTCCTAGAAAAAGAGAGGAACAAAGCATCTCCTTCCTCAAAAGTTAACAACTGTGCGACATCATCTCTGCATTGTCTCCCTGTTTTATCACCACAGTACAGTGCTGAGCAGATTCCACCCCAGGGCAGACACAAAACCACAGGGCCACGGTTTCTAATTATACCCTCTATTCTCAGGGAAATGGTTTATTTATTAGCTCTTTGAGCTTCCCTTTCATTCATTCTCAGTCCCAGTACCAGCGGCAGCGAGGGGCTCTCGACAAGAGAAAATTTATTAGGTTTTCTCTATTCTCCACCTTCCCTGGTCTGCAGTCTCCCACCCAGCCTCTCCCTCCTCTCCCTCCTCTCCCCCATTCAGCATTACAGGCAGTCTCATCACTTTTAATTCAATAACTTGCAGTATAATTACTCCGTAATAACACTATTATCTTAACATTTACTCAGCAGCTGTGATCCCCTTACAGCGAGGCAAGGAGGGAGAGGCGAAGGGATTCTCCGGGGAGAAGCCACGCGGAGAGACGCCTTCCTGCAGGAGAAAGGCCCAAAAATAAACCCCAGCCGGAGATGGAGATGCTGCGGCAAGGAATATGAGTGGGGTGAGTCCATCCATTTTATCTCCCTTTCATCAGAATCTGGCAGGTTTTGCATGCGGAGGAGAGACACCAAAGGGACGCCGCGTACGCACAGCCCCAGGTCTGTAATTCCACAGAAGCCATTTAAACAAACACTGCGCTTCATAACCTCCCTAAAAAAAGAGCCTGCCATGAGGAAAACGGACTAAAAATGGGGGTAGGCAACAGCGAAAGGCCCACTGAAGGGTACAACTGTGCTCCATGTTACAGGAAACAGGATCATCTCCTGCACAAGTCATCTATTTAAATACAAGTATTAACCACTTGTACGTTATCCCAGCTATCACTCACTACAAAGCCCAGTTTAAATTTTTACTCCAGCAACCCCTCAGAAAGAGAGGTTCTCCACATCTCACAACAGCACATCTGGTAAACAGGGTAAGAAATTCTTCTAAAGCCGTAGACTAAAACGCAAATAACTTGTGCGGCAAATGAGGCAGGGAACAGCCTATTTAATATCAGACACAACCAACTCCAAGCTTGCCTAGAAAGGCAGGATTTCAACCTACAAGCCTTACCTAGCTTTTACAAAGAGCTCGGGTGTTGGCACCTTTTGCCTCCTTGCTGTGGTTTTATTTTCTGTGATATTTAAACAAACAAGCCCACTGCATACTTACGCAGAAATGTTCCTACATGCACCATAGAAAGAGCAAGTTACTACAGCCCCTGCTTAAGCCAGCATGATTTCAAAGCCTACAAGGTGAGCTCAGGTTCACACAGATATCAGATCCTGAAATCACACCCGAAACTCAGTACAAACACCAGCGTTAAAGAATAATTCACACTATAATGTATCTGTTTCATACACATGCTTTAGCAAAGGGGTAAACACAGTTTATTTTGATTGATTATCCATCGTGTAATGCAGAGCTGTAATTCCATCAAGCCATCAAAGCGATTCAGCAATTATATAAATCACGGGAGGAACGTGCAAAAGATTTGTTGTTAGAAACTCAAAATGGAATTTCCTTATATTACATTGCTGCATATTGGCTTGTTTTTTAATAATGCACAGTCAGATTATTTTGGTTTCAAATTCGTTTACATGCCCCTCTCATACACCAATTCACTGGTTACTGCCAATGACAGATCTCATCAACATTAATAAGACATTTTTTGCTGCCTTCCACTCTCAGAAAATTTCCAAAGCAAATGAAGACTGAAATGCAGGGGACGTGATGAAAATCACACCCTGTGCCATATAACCCAACCTCTCAGAAATGGCTGCACCTCCATAATCCCAACCATGTGTAATTCACACGGACGAGGAGACTTCCCACTTTCTGCTGGGATATGACAAAGGATGCTACTGGGAGCCCCTGATACAGCTCAGGTTTCGTTATTTATAATGTTATAGAAACCCTTTACTACTGAATAGATCTTGTGTGTGGACATAATTATATGTATATGCATTATCATAATTAAATCTACAATAAAGTAAGACAGTTTATGATGCATTATCCAGAAACTGTTATTGAGTTTTTACACCTATTTAGTTCTAATTTAGTAGAAATGACAACCCCAAGCTCTAGGACATTCCCAATGGAGACAGCTGCTTTAGGAGGCTTAACTCCCTGTATATTGCCGCCTCATTCCTCTCCTACGTGACTGCGATCCCAAGCACTGGGGCAGAGGAGAGCCCCTGCAGAGCTCTCCAAAGCTCATCCTCTTCCAGCCCAGAAGAGTAGCAAATCCCAAAATCCAGGCGAAATGCACCAAACTTGCAGCCTCATTGATGCTGGTGTCAGTGGGCTCTGGCTCAACCGTATCTGCCCAATCTCAGCTGCAGAGACCAGCCCTGTCTGAGACACAGCCCAGCTCCTGCATGAAAAAAAAAATCATTACAGATTTGTACAAGTTGATGGCAAAACTCTCCTTGCCTTCAGTGACAGCGGATGTCATCTCACTGCTCTGCTCTACCAGCCCAGCAGGGAACTGCCCAGGGAGAACACCACTGCAAGTCACCATGATTATTTGCTTTTGCCTTTTTTTGTCTTTAAAGATAAAAGGAAATCCAACCACTCTGCTTGAATTGTGGGCCCTAAATCAGTATTCATAACCTGCTTTTTAGAGTTTGTTTGGTTGGTTGTTTTTTTTTGGGGGGGTGGGTGAGAAGGAAAGAAAAAGCCATGCAGAACTGCACACTGAAAAGCCACCCAAGAAAAACCGAAGCAGCACTAAACGTTGTGCTATTAAGTGAGAAAAGACTACAACTTTGATGTGACACTTGGCTGTTTGCTGGCACTATAAACTATTGCACACTAAAAAAGTTTGTTAAATGCTCCATAAACTTTAACACATTGCTGAAACACGTCAAACCGAGAATTTTATTTGGCTATCCACAAAGCCATGCTTCATAACAGGCAAAGAACAGCAAATGCATATTTTTCTGTAGAAACTACCAGCATGTTTTAATTTCTAGAGTCCAAATCAATGAAATTAATACAGGCAGACTTAAGAATTCCCTGAGAAGAAAGCACCCATGCCAGGTCTGCTTTAGGAGGACAGCTGAAGCCTCAAAAAATGATGGAGTCTTTGGGGTTCATCCCTCCTCTGGTACCTCTGACCTTTATATTTTAAGAAACAACCAACTCCTGGACATCAGGGAGCACCCAGAGAGCAGTGAAGCACTAGAAGAGCTCCACAAATTGCAAGTGGAGTTGACGCTTCATCTTTTCTACGTATCTGCCTAGACTTGCATTTCCAAAGCTATTCCAGGAGCTCTAAACCAGGGTACCAGCCAAGAAGAAAAAACACATCTTTAGAAACATAATCCTCAAACATTTTAATACTAATGTTCATTCCTCGTCACAAAGAAAACCATGTATTTCTCATGATTTTGCCATTTTTCCCCCAAAGCAGGAGGGAAGATGAGCAACTCCCCAAAGGGGCAGCAAGGTGTGAAGCACCACAAGCCACCCACAACTCCCATCGTGTTCATCTCCACCAAATTTTCACACTAGACCTGAGATGCTTTCCAAAGGAATATTTTTGTCCAATGAAACTTGCTGAAAACCCTAAAATCCACTAGCTGTCTTAAGCATCATTGGCTTTGCATAAAACCTAAAGCCACTTTTAACATGTCACTCATCTTCCTTATTAAGTCTAATGGAAACCGTGTGCCACGCGGCTCCCCGCTTAGGGACAGACACAGATTTGGATGAATCACCCAGAGACAGTGAGGGACCAATATCAAACCTCCACCCTGCATCCCTGCGCCTGCACATTGAGACCCCAGGATGCAGGGGACCGAGGAGGGGCAGCCACACCCCCTCCCAGCCCAGCCCCGTACAACCTGCCCGGCACGCTGGCTGTTGCAATCTTCTGCTTTATAGCAAGCAGTTGCTCCAGCACTGGCACGAGGGAGCAGCAGGGATAGAAATTCATTTTGAATCACAACTACACCTGGGGCTAAATCATACGGATGGTGCGATTTACACATTCCCACCTCTCGGGGCAGCGCATAAAACACAGCGCAGGCCCATCATTCATTTCAGGATATTGCTCCGGAACGTGCTGTCAAGCGAGTGTTTCATGGCACACGAGCGAGGCTTGCTGCAAGGAACCGGGCACACTCAGCGAGTGGCACTCAGTGCTTTGTGTGACGCTCCACCTTCGTAAGAGAAATGGACTCCTGGTAATGGACTACAATCCTTCCTCCCCAGGAAGGCAGCGCTGCAAGCATCAAACACGTCAGGCTGGAGGCAACAGTGATTCATCTAGTCCAACACACCATCACCAGCAGCACCCAAAAGCAGACGCTTCAGAAGCATTACCTGTCTGGGTGAAGTTTTTCCCTAGCTCCAAGCCACCACTGCTTGGCAGAGGACCTGAAGCAGGACTAGATCAAGTCTGGTGGGGCAGAGACCAGACAGGAGCGCTTGCCAATGGCATTCTGCAGCATCCAAGACACCAAATCCATTAACGCTGGAGAAACGGTGGCAAAACTGAGTTCTCACTCCTTGACACATACTCAATGCAATAGGTGCAAGGCACGGATGGCACAAGAGCATTCCAAGGAGAACAGGAACCGTAAGATACTACAATACAGGGATACTGCTGGGGAGACTGGAGCCTTCCTGCCTAGCGGGGCTCGTCTCCAGCAGGAATTAACCCACCTGGGAAGCCTGGAGCAGCCTGAATTTCGCAAGCTTTCCTCCTGCCTGCGCACTTGGGGCTACAGCCTTCAGCCTCAGCGCAAACCCAGGTCTTGGTTAGTGAAATAATCCTTTGAAATCAAGCAGCTCCCATTTCACAGAACAACACAGCTGTTCACTTCCCTGCATGTGTTTTTACAGTGAGTTCTTCCCTCCTCTCCCCCATTCAAATAAACACATTTTCAGGATGGCAGTCATAATTTTATACCTTATTTTTCATTTTCCTCTTTTCAGACCAGTGTTTCCAGGCTTTCCAACTTCAGAAACCTTGCAGGCACAAGGCTTGCTGCATTACCATGGCCCTTAGCCACCACTTTGTTCAACACAGAGAAGAAATCAAAATTCAAACAGCAGTTCCACAGCCTTGACATTATGGCTACAGCAACATAAGGAAAGACAAAAGATCCACCGGTTCAAACCCTCCAACACTCCTCAGGTGTCTCATGTTTCACAGTACCTCCTTCAGCTCAAACCCAAAGTTTCCTTCATTACAGATTAATTTCCTGCTCCTCCCCACCCCCAATTTTCTTGAATTCTGCTGGAAAGAGGGAAAAAAATCACCCAGAAGGGCTTATTTTACAACACGAGCACGAAGCTCCCTGCCTGGCTGGGGCCTTGCCTCCACTGTACATTGCCCGTGTCTGGCAGGAGGAAAGGAGCTGTGTGCGGGGCGGCTGGACATCCCTCCCCACGCGAAACAAACCCAGTCCTGAACAAAACCAACGTTTATGACGCACTTGTGTGCACGTGTAGCCCCCAAAACATGAATCAAAGGCCTGAAAGTGCCTCCTGGAGAGCCAACTTCCCTGCAGCAGCATTTCCAGGAGGCAAAGCCAGCAGACGTTAAATTTTCTGGGCAGTTTTTACACGTGGACTTGATCCTCAAACACGGTGCTGGTCGGAGATTGGATTTCACTGTGGCTATTCCTCGAGGTCCCCATTTCGGCCAGTTCCCAGCAGTTCTCACCACTATGCAAACCCTCCTGCTCTCGAAGGCAGGCAAGCAACAGGGTATTTCCACCCACGCATGGACACTGGCTGGCAGAGCACTCCGGGGAAGGACCATGCGATGCATCCCGGCGACATCCCCAGGAGGCTGGTCCTACTCCAAGAAAAATAGCAATTTTTCCCTTTCCAAACCATAGCGTATTGAAGCATCTGCCCTCAGGGGAGGCTTTTAGAAAACAGGATTTTCCTTTCTACTCCTTCACTCAATGAGATGGGGCAGAAGATATCCCACATCCCCCTCCTCCTCCGGCTCAAAAGCTGTTGATTCCCAGTGCAGCCCATTTGGTGACCATGGGGAAAGACGGATGGACAGGGACATGCAACTACCCAGATCCTGTAACAGAGCATGGGGAGAAGCTGCTGCGCGCTTCCTTAAGTAAAGGATGAAGTTTTAATTTTAGCTGATCTCTGGGGAGAGAAGGTTATTGAATCCATAGGAAGCAACAGGGAATGAACTAAGTGACCCTGAGGCCAGGCGCAAGCCAGCAGAATTCCCAAGGGTTACAAAGCTGGAGGGACAGACCAGCACCAGATTTGCTGTGGATTTTTTTCATCCCCTGCTTCAGACACACACACATTTCCCTTGTGCTGCCTTACAGAGCAGACAAATGTAATTTCTTTGGGAAAACTGGAAAGACTATTTTCTTCCCAAACCTTCCTCCTCTCCAAATCCTCCCCCCCTGCAGCTTGCAGAAAAGTGCCCCTAATCCCCAAATTCTCTCTCTACCTGCAGCAAGAGCTGAAACCCTACCCATCCCCTCCCCCAGCCCTCCAACCACACTAATCCATCAAATTCCCTGGGCTAGCAGCCCACCCCCAGCCCCGACAGCAGCAATCCTGGCACCAGATGTCCACTGACAAAGGCAGCACCAAGCATCAAAAAGCAGTCGCCCCATCACTCCTGTCCCGTTGGGGCCCCTGGGCAAAAAAAGAGTTTAAAGCGCAACAACCCACCTGCGCAAGCAAGCATCCTTCTGCTGCTGCACACCCCGGGCACCAGCGCCGGTGAGGGGCCACGGCAATGCAACTCTAACCGCATCTGAGCCCACCGAAGGGTTACAATTCCCCCTCTTGGATCAGGGATTTAAAACAGGGGTCAGTGATGGAAAATAAAAGGGATTGTATTTAAAAAAAAATAATCAAACCCAAGCAAGACATCTGTGCTCTGTCCACACAACGGCTGAAGCAGCATTAGCAACGACTTTGTTTAAATATGACTGTTGCAAGCCTCTTCCCAGCATCCTCCTCACTGCCTGCCAGAAGGATTTTGCTAGCCAAACCATGCTCCAGATTAGCCATCTGGATTATCTGTATTTGCTAAACCCAACCGCAACACCGGCCTTTAAAACAACACACCCATCTCCAGGGATTTGTTCATAGAAAGAAAAGGGGAGGGGGGATATTCTCCACTCCACATATTCAGTACCTTTTCAAATGCACTGATTTTTTACCCTTTCTTCCCTTTTCCTTCATTTGTGGGGGTTTGGTACTATTGCTTCCAGAATTAGGGCATGCTACTTACATCAGCCTCCTCTGTCAAGTCCCACTGGGCAGTTGACAGCCTCAACCCCCCATCCTTATCTCACAAATGCAATTTCAAGCTTTCCTACATTTCCTGCAGAGAAATGGGAGAAGCAACATGCCAGCCAGCACAGACCGTCCCAGCACCGCGCAGGAGGGTCAGGCTGTGTGTGCAACAGCACCGCCTGAAACCCATCCCGAAAAAAACCTGTGTTAGTGGAGCCAGCCCATGAGCAAAACCCAGCTCCCTGCCGCATGAGAGCAATGCCCTGTTTCTACAACTAATTAATTGCAACAATCTCCCCGGTTGGCTTTTGAAATGGCTCCAGCTAATGGTTTCCCCGATTTGTACGGGAGGAGCACCTCTCCTCCCTCCCATACCGGAGCATCCCTGTGCCGTGGGGACAGCCCCTGCGCTCCCCAGCCACCCACACTCCCACCTCTGCTGCACACAGGGACCTGACACGACAAATCCTCCCAAGGTTGGAGGTACCGAGGCTGGGGGGAAATTTGAACTGTCATTTTCCCTACTACACCCAGCTTTAGTGCTGCTGTTACAGCATCATTTTATTTATGGTATTACTCCTGTCATTATAACGATCCCACATAAATTCCAAATACCGATTCCGTAACAATACTTGCTGCTATTATAATAATGATTCCATCTGAATGGCACAGGTGCCATTATCAGAAAATCTGTTTGTAGTAGAGAATCAGCTGTAAAAAGAGGCATTACGCCCAAATGAACTATTTTAGAATTACCATAAACAAGGGGCTAGCCTCAGTTCCCTCAGCTGCAACGCACTGCTTCCTGCCTGGCTGTAAATAGTGAGTCAAAATCAGCAGGTAAGTCATCCCGCAGCCTGGGAGCTGATGCTGGAACCAAGCACCTTGTGGCTTCCTCACATGAGTAAAACCTACCTCTGCACAGATTTTAATGAAGAATTCTCGCAATGCACTTACTAAGTGCTAACGAGAGCACTAACCGGTATAGGGAGAAATTGAAACACACCCTTACAAATCCATAAAAGAGTTATCCATAACTAGACAGGAAAGGCAGAACAGCTTCTTTAAAAACCTGAACTCACCCAAGCACGTGTCAGCTCATACAAAATTAAGGCAGCAGTCACTTTGGAAATGACAGAAGATGCACAGGAAAAATAAAGGTGTTGCAGGGTTCACTTTGATAGGTCTCCATCCCTGCATCAGCCCCTGCACGTTCACAGCTCCCAGGTGCCTCCTGATGCAGAAGGCTTCACCTACTGCAACAGTTATTAACTCCTACAAAATAGTTCTGGAAGGGCAGCTACTCCTTCAAAGAGAGCATCCAACAGATGTTTTCCCACCATCAGCATTCAAACAAACACGGTGTCTCACATTCCGCAGTCCTTAATTTTACCAGTTCATTCTTCACACCTGCAAACACAGCATGAAATAAATTCAAATGCAACAAGATTACACTTCCCTGGTGCCACAGGATGCACTGCAATCTCTGCTGAGTCCAACAGCCAAGCCTTGCATGGGAATAAAACATACTTGGGGTTCAAAAACTCTTCAAACAGAGGGCAGAGGAAGGCTTGGGGGGAATGGTAATGGGATCGAGTGCCTTTCATCTCCAGGTGACTGGTTAAAAATTCAGCCCAGGTGAGCAGCATCTACAAAGTCATTACTACACAACGACTACACAAAAGCCAGCATGAAATGAGTAAGTGGCTTCAATCCAGCTCTTCGTGGACCAGTGTCAGACAACTTGTCACTCTGACACCTGGCACCATGGGACAGACCCTGAAAAGACACCAAGGACAGGATTATGCAACCTCAGTTTTCTCCTTTACAGGTAGCTGGGTGACACTGGCACTGCTGCTCTTTTTTGGCCTGTGCCCACACGCAGCAGACAGGGACGCTAGAGCCAAAAACAGAGATACCGGCTCTATTCCTGGCATCGCTGCTGACCTGCCGCATGAGCCTGGGCAAGCCTCGCTACTGCTTCTGCCTCGTCTCTTTTTGGCTGAACGATCCAACCCCTGGCACTTCAGCGCTTTTCACTGGTCAACCCTAAAACACTTTACGGAAAGAAGTTATGCATTGCTATTCCCATTTTACAGACAAGGAAGCTAGCAGATTGCCATTTCCCCAAGGCTGTTTTTCTGGCACGCTCCTTAGAGATTAAATCTAGAGAAATAGCTTTGCCTTACAAGAATCTGTACCCACAGGCCAGATTCAACAGCTAGGGTAAAGAGGGTGTTTGAAACTTGCTGTGATCAAGGTTAAGAAACATAATAAAATACCATATCCTGCTTTTCCAGCTCTGCAGCGTAATGAGGGATTTCCTCATATACCTGCTGCAACTGTCACCTTTGCAGGAATTTAGTACCCAATACTAAATTCACTCTCTGTCTGCACACTGAACCATCAGATGGTTTATTTTGGTACCTCTACCTCCCCCAAAAAATGGTACACATCTCTTCCATGTCAGAAGTGTAATTGGGCCTTCTCTGGTTTCGACAACGTTGAAAAACTACTGCTTTGACTTTGGCTGCAGGAGGAGGTTGCAGAGCAGCTGGATGGCAGAGCAGGAGCCCTGACGTTCCTGCACTCCCTTGTTCCCACTCCGACAGGCTTTGGACTTGGAACAAGCGTACGCACTTCTCCCAGAGACGATGCACCTCTTCCTGCACTAGGGATCAACGACACAATCCACAGATGATAAAAGATAACGATACTTTCTGTTCTACTTGCCAGGTTCTTGGAACAGTAACACGAAAGGATGGTGAGCATTACAGTTTTTACCCAGGGATGAAAAGCAGAAGAGGGAAGCGCAGCCTGGGAGCTGCCACCCTCTGTGCAGCCCCTCCTCCAGCTCAGTCACAGGTGCAGGACCACCTCATTTAGCCAGAGCTGCCATCTGAGCAAGCCTTACTCACCATCTCCAAGCCCCCAACCCAACACATTCCTCCGCAAGAAGTGAGGGGGTGGCCTGAAAGGCACCAATCAACTCCAGACGCTCATTACGTTAGAGAAAACGCAAATCACGAAGAAACTGTTAAAATAGCTCAATTAGCTCAAACGCAGATTTTTCACTTCCTCCTTTTGGTGAAAAAAAAAAAAAACCCAAACCCACCACCAACCCAAACCCTAACCAACAGTGTAAGTCTGTAAATAAATATTAGCCTTGTAAAACACCAGGGCTGACACGCACCTCTGCAGCCAGAAACAGACCAGCAGTGGATTACTGACGCACACCCAACAAACACCAAGCTAGTTATGAGAGAAGAACAATTTCCCAGCGCAGGTGGTTTGTTATTCTCAGAAAGTCTCTTTTCAACAGATGTTCCTCTTTTCCACGTGTGGCAATCCCAGCATACTAGAATTTGTGATCTCTTCTCTGTTAAGTGACGTTTTCAGGAAAAGGGAAATTAAAGAATAGCAAGATGCAGCTAAACAAAGCACAGGCTAGAGAACGCTTTTTTTTTTTAAGAGAGGAACCATAATGTTAACACTAGAAACTGCTTTTCATGTATAGTAATGATCAACTTAATCTTTAATTTTTTTTCCTTAACTGCAGGAGAGTCCTCTGCCAACAAACAATATAAATTTAAATTTAATTTCAACTGTTCCTTTAACTGCCTTGAGTCAGACCAGCTGCTGCAAATTCAAAGTTAGAGCCTTGACGTAAAAGTTACCTGCAACATAGAAGTATTTTGCCTTTGCAGAGTGAGAAAGAAATCATAAAGGGATAAAATATGTCCATTTCTCAGGAAAGTTCTAGCTACACGGTTCCCGTAACAAAATGCAGCATTTCTTTTTCTTCTCTTATGTTTCTAAAATTATGCATTTTAGAAAAATCTGCATCTTGAGCTTGAGCAGTAATGTAATGGCTAGCAAGCAAGTCACATAGAACAGAGAAAGCCAGTTATATTTTAATCCTGGGAACCAAGCACAGCAGTTGTGCAATGTTTACAGTGAATAAATTCTGTACGTTACTCAAACGCCCAAAGCCCAAGTCCAGCCCCGAGCTGTGGAGAGCATCCTGCAGGCGACTGCTGCGGACCAGAGCTACCTTTCACTCATTAAAAAATAAAAGGCATTTTCCAGTATGAAAAAAAAAAACAACCAAAAGGTAGTAAAAGGGGTAACTTGAAGAAAAAGTATGAGCTGGCGAGCCGGCCCTCTGCAACGCGGCGAGCGCTCCCCGCACAGCCGGGGATGGGGGGCTGCACTCGGTGTCCTGTTCCGCAGCAACTCTCTGCCAGGAGCCCCGGGCTGGGGGAGGGGGAGAGGGGGAGGGGGAGGGGGGGGGGGGGGAGAAGGAGGGAGAAAGAGGAGGAGGAGAAGGGGGTCCCTGCGCATCGCGGCCCCAGCCCCAGCCGCGCTCCCCTCCACCCAAGCAGCGCTCCCCATTGCCCCCCAGCTCATAGGCCAGGCCCGGCCCGGCCCCGCGCAGCCGCTCAGAACCGGGTGCCTCCACACGCATCCATCAGTGCGACCCGGCCCCGCCACCCCCGGCCCGGCCGCCCCCCCCCCCCCCCCCCGGCCGCCCCCGCCGCTCCCCCAGGCCGCGGGCCCGTCCCACACGGGGCGCCGGGAGGGCCGGGCCGGGCGGGATGCTCCCCGCAGGAAGGCGCTCCGGCGGGGGAGGGGGCGTGGAGGGGTGTGCTTCCCCTTCTTAAAAATGAGTACAAAAATAAAATTTTAAATCAAACCGACTGTGCGGAGTCTGGTGCCGGCGGGGCTACGGGCCGGCCCCGGGCCGAGGGGACCCCCGGGAACGCGGGGCAGGCACTTACCGGGAGGGGCCCGGCCGTCCCACCCGCGCCGCCCTCGGCGCCTACGGACCCACGGGCGCCGCGACCCCGCCGAGGAGCCCCGCCGCGGCCCGGGCGGGGGGAGGCGGGGCCGGGGCGGGGCCGGGCCGCGGGGCCCACCCGCACCGGGGGAGCGGGGCCGGGGGAGGCGCCGGGGGGGCGGCCCGCCAGGCCCGGCCGGTGCCCCCCTCAGAGCGCCCGGCCACGGGGTCACTCACAGCCCGGCCCCGCACTCCTCACCCGGTGCCCCCGGAGCTGAGCCTTTGGGGTGCCCCCGCCTCCGGCCTGGCCCCGGGGTCACCCCAGCCTGGTCGTTCAGGCTCTCCCGGAGCCTGCCCTTGGGTCCTGCCTGGGCTTTGGGGTCCATCCCCGCGTGCCTGGGCCCTTTGGGGTCCATCCCCCCATGCCTGGGATCGCTGGGGTCCTTGCCCCCCCCCCCAGCCCACACAGTGCTCCCCCAAAAAAGAAGCAAGAGAAGTTCCCGTCCCCCCTCCAACCGGGGCGCACCGCCGCTCCCCCCAGCACCCCCAGCCATGCCACCGCTGGCAGCGCCTGCCCGATGGGGAAACTGAGGCAGCACAGCCAGCACATGCACCCCATCCCCTCCAGCCAGCAGCACCCGGGGGGTCTACCCTCAGCAGACGCCACCCAAGCAGGAGCTGGGGCTCCCCCTGAGCCCCCCAGACCCCAGGCACAGCGCAAAATTCGGAGCACGGGGCAACCTGGAGGGGCCGCATGCCGGCCCGGCGCAGAGCCAAAAGGGAAGGGGCAGCCAGGATAACCCCCGCCCTGGGATTTTTGGCAATACAAAGCCCAGCACCACTCATCGGGTTCTGGCTACCTTGGGCGGGGCTCTAGGATCAGAGAAACTCTCACCTCCCAACACTTTAAAAAAAAATAAAAAAAGAAAGAAAAGAAAACCCAACAACAAAAGGCACAACCTTCTTCATTTATTTTTCATGGAACTCTACAGACGTGCAAAGCTCTCGCAGCCATCTGTAAAGAGAGAAGGTAATTCCTAGCCTGAGGACTTCATAGTTTAAATAAGATATAAACGCTGCAAGAGAGGACAGTGAAGAGGAAGGCGAGAGGGGTTTGCAACAAAAGGGTTTCTTCAGCGAGAGATTAGGATATCACCATTCTATGTATACATCTTTGCATTGACTCTATATAGGATTTCAGAGTAGCTCTGTTATCTCTGGGCAGGAACAAAACACTCTGTACTTGCTCTCTTCCAAATAACACCAAGAAGCTGGAACCAAACAAAACAAAACAAAAATCACAACAAAATTCCTTCTCCTCTCGATTTTGCCTTTTTTTTTTTTCCCCACCCCCACCACCCACCACAGAGAGATATTTTGCTTTTGGGGGTTTTGGGGGTTGGTTGGTTGGGGGGGGGTGTCTGTTGTTTTTTTTCTTTTTTTTTAAAGCTCAGGGTTGAAAATCCTTGGTCACTTGGGAATTCTCCAAGCCAGCGACTGTAGCAGGGCAGAGCGCAGAGAGGCTCTTGGCTGGCCCCAGCGCAGAGGGCTGTGCTGGAGCATGTGCCTGGGAGAAGGAGGGGGGGATGCAGGGGGCAAAGGAGGCCACATACATTTTTAGATGAAAAAAAACCCACCAAAAAAAAAAAAAAAAAAAAAGAGAAGAAAAAAAAAGCACCACCAAGGCCTGCCTGGCGCGCACGCCAGCTCTGGGGGCTGGGAGCGGGGGAGCGCGAGGAGGAGAAAGGCTGGGTGGATGGAAGTGAGGATCCAGATTGAAAACAGATGGGATTTTTCTTGCCAACCTGACATCCGAGACCGCGGGAGGCGGGGTAAAACTTCCCCTTCGGAGAGGCTGGCAGCCAAGAGATATGGGGGGGACGGGGTGACCCCAAAAAAATCCCAGTTTGGTTTAAAATACCTTCTCGCTCCCTCTCGCTGGGGCTGCAGGGCTGGCAGAGAGGCCCCCACTGGAGCTGGGTTGTTTTTAATACTTTGAGAGGTTTGATTTTACCATTAAGTGTCTGATTCATCTGTTCCTGCCTGCTGGAGCTAAGCCCAGCCTGGCAGCTAATACTTGCCCCTAAGCGACATTTTAGGGGCATTTTGCACCCTCACAGATCTCTCTGGATACACACAGGAGAGAAACCTGCATCCATGCACTGCGATGACCCCGCACACACCTTCGCCCTCCCGCATGGCACACATCAACCTGCAGCTAAACACGGGCCACAGCCTCTGCCCAGGGACGAGCTGGCACCGGCAAACCCGAGCCCTGCAAAGATCCACATTGCCACGTAAAGGAGGCACCACAAACCGTGGGAGGACCTCAACATCTCCTGGCACAGCCCTGGGCACCTGAGCTGGCAGACCCCAGAAGCCCAAGCTGCCCAGGTTTTAAAAAGCTGCAAACAAATGATGCCACAACCCTGAAGTGACGTAGCGGCAATGCACCCGGGAGGAAATCTGTGGTTGAAGCAGCTGCCGCTTGGAGTCGCGTCTCCCACTTCACCCCTCCATCCACGCACTCCACACTTCAGTTGCAAGAGGCACCGGCTGGTGCAGATCCCACCTGGTCCGCAACAGAGGTGGCACAGGGGTCCCTGGTGACACGGGGACACAGTTGCCACACAAGTCCCTGTGCTGAGCACTGCATTTTGGAATAAAGATTGCCGCAGGAGAGCAAAAGGCTCAGGGTGTGCGTAAGCTGCTACCCGACATACATCAAGCGACTGGCAAAGCCATCCCTCTGGCAGAGCATGGGCATCCTCCCCAGCCTGGCAGGGATGTGGGGTCCATGGCCCCCTCCCCAGGATTTCACAACTACTTTACAAACCAGAAACAAAAAGTTAATGGTGTGGGCTTGACCACATATTTTCCAGGGGCTCTGGGAGACTGGCTCTCCGCAAGCCAGCTAACACACACTCTTTTCATTCAGCGCTTTAAATACCCAATTGTGTCTGTTTTCAGCACGCTCATTTTTAGCATTTTAATGATATGGTCCCCGGCTCTCACCCTCCTTGGATTGGCCGCAGCATGGGGTTTTTTCTTCTTTCTTTTCTTTTTTTTTTTTTCTTTCTCCTTTTTAACATCTTGCAGAGCATGAGGGGAAGGGGAAGGGGGTTAGCAAGAGGTCACACATTTCTCCTAATCCAAGTGTTTTTCCAGCAGGCAGAGGGTCCTGCCGGGGACAAAGGAAAACCAGCCCCTTCGGCTGCCTGTTGGCTGCAAGTGCTGCACCTTCTGCTGGGGGTCCCCAGCGCAGGACGGGCACGCTGCCCTCGCTGGCGCGCTTCAGGAAGGTGCACGATCCAGGCACACTTCCCACTTCCCACGAGAGACAGTGACCCACCCCCACACCACGGCACAGCCAAACCCTCACTCACCACAACCCTCCCTGGAAGAAAGGGATTGGGGTTTTCCACTGCAATCGCTTTCCCTTTTTCCCCTGTGGCCAGAACCTTCCCCCAGCCCCATCGGCAGGATTTTGCTTGGCTGCACCGCTCTGCTTGCAGCTGGGCAGAAGACCCCATTTGCAGGCAGGACCCATCACAGAGCATGGATCGCAGCGCGGGCACAGCACCGGCTCCCAGGGTCGCACTCAGGCAACCCGGGTGCCTGCACCCACCTCATGTCCCCCCACTCACGGCCTTGGCCTGTTAGAGCAGCTCTGATTATTCCACTGGAAAGCTCCCAAAGAGACTTTGGACATGTTAGAGCCCAGAACAAAGACTCCACCAGGAACTACAGGGAGCCCTGAGACACAAAAGCACCACGGGACCCCCAAATCCCATGACCTGGGGCTGTCCCAGGAGCCTCCCTGGATGTGGCACCACACTGTACCACCATGCTGTACCACCTCCCCGGCACAAAGCAGCCCTAAACCTATATGGCAGCTGCTGATTTCAAACAGCCGGCTGCAAAACTAACCCCAGCTTCCCCACCAGCTCTCAAGCCACTCGCTATGCTGCCTGGAGTGCCCATGGAGAGGTGCTGGCTTGGCCCTGGGTACACGGAGGTCTGTCTTGCTCTGCATCACGGGCAGCCATCACTGCACTGACACAGCAAAGCTGCTTCAGGTTCAGGGCCAACCCAACCCTGCTCCTAAATGAGCCTGAGCACCCCGCGCATCCCGGTTGTGCAGACAGAGCCGAGGAGGCAGCAGGAAACGTGCGACGGCACCAGAGAAGAACCAAAATTGCAGGTCCTACCTCCATCCCTTAGCTAACATCACCATTCCCCCCCTTCCTCAAGCACACTCAGCCCTACTTGCTTGTGCACGTGCTGCTGTCACCCAGCTCTTGGCCAAGGCCAGCCCTGAGGAATGTCTTTTTCCCCCATCCTCACCACACCACATCAATATTCAGCATTTTCCCCATCCCCTCTCCCCAAACACATCACACCCTTCTTCACCCTTCGCGGAGTGCTTCGACATCAGCCACTCAGCAGATATATTTTTTTTTTCCACCAAGTAATATCGAAATGATATTTATTAAATTTGCTCTCTAAGTCCCTCAATCTGCTCCATAATACAGTGAATCTGCGAGGTGGTTTCACTGATCCCGCCTCAATGAGACCAGATTAACAGAGATGATCCCGGCTTTGCGGCTCCCTCGTCCCGGGGAGGGTCAGAGGTTGTGTAGAGAGGCAAAACCTGCTGGCAGCGCCGCACCAGAGGAAATCATGTGGCCTCTGAACATGATTTCTGAGGTTAATTCCAGGTGGGAAGGAGGGAGCACTCAAGAGTGGACACGCAGCAACTTTTCAGTCTTCAGAAAACCCGTTTGGCTGTTTATTTCAGCCTCTTTTGCTATTATCTCCCTCCTCAAGTGCATTGATTGCACCTGCCCCCACCCTGCTCCCCAGCAAGAAGCCCATTAAATCTAAAGTTAGCTCCAGAAACGTTCATCAGATCCATTATCTCTGCATTCAGCTAAATTATGAAAATCATTACGATAAGGAGGCATGGAGCCTATTAGTTTCCTGGAGAGGATGCTTTACAATTTTTTTCCTTCTGCTTCCACATTTAATTACCTGAACTTTCATAGTATTTAATTCCATTTATTAAACCTTTAATATATAAAAACCAAAATAACAACAACAAAACCCACTGCTGGTTGCCTTTAGGAAGAGCCCAGAGCCAGGGCATGGAGCAGCCTCTGCTTCCCCCATCCCCTTCCCTGCTCAGGTTGCATCCTGCAGCCACACACGGACCCTCGCCAGTGAGCTGCAACTGTGCTCATGCAGGATGCATCCATTAATTACAAAATTAAGGATATGGCCTGGGGTCCATGCAAAGGGAAAGGGAGCAGTGCCAGGCCAGGGTCCTCCCATGGGGTCCCCCCAGCCGGGCTGGCCCCCAAGCCAGCTGCCAAGAGCTTTGCTACAACCTGGAGGAAGGACACCAAAAGCAGCAGGGTTGTGGAAATTCAGTTTTTATTTTTTTTTCTAAAATTGCAGGAGCACAGTTTAATCCACAATGCCACCACACCCAGAAAGCCCTCACAGGGCCAGTATTCCCACAGGTACACACACAGGGATCCTTGCTTGGTTATTGGTGTTATTTTTTTCGGACAGATGCTATTTTAGGACACGGATAGCAAGCCTATGGAAACAGCGAAACCCTCACACACTTCAAGCAAGGTCAGTCTGAAGCATTAGCATCTCCCTGGCTGCATTTTGCCTTCCCAGAGATGTTATTTAGCAATCTTGGTTACTATTAGAGCAGCATCTAAAATGCCCTTATCCCATAACATCAAATAAGCTGTAACCCTCATGCCGGGCTGTCTCTGCCATCTAAACAGGACAGAAACCAAAGAGTAAAACCAAAACCAGAGGCAGAGCCAGGGAAGAGCTTGGCACAGGGTCACCACCATGCCATGCGTGGAGGGGAAGATGCCAAGCTCAAGCCCAGCTGGTCCCCAAGACCACCACCACCCCAGGGCTGCAGATCCACATCCCTGGGAGTGCACAGGCACTCCCATATACAGCATCACCCAACACCTCCTTGCACGAGATTTCAATGTTTTGACAATTCAGGGACCACTAAAACTTTTCCCAAGAAGCTGCGGACGGTCGTGGAGCCCCTCATGAGCCGTTCATAGACCCTTTTCCCTAGCACTTGCAAGGCACAGTTTGCAAACGCCGCTGCCTTCAGGCCTGTCTCATCATGCATCCAAACAGGGCCCCACAGCTCGGAGCAGCGCAGTTTCTTCCCATCGACATCTCTTACAGGATTAAACCTCAAACTTGGCCTGCGTTTTGCATTTGGTTTTTAAATCAGGAATCACTCTGGAAAAGTAGCACCAGGAAGAAAAAAACAACTTGCTAAAGTGTTCCCCACAGCATATCCACATACTTTAATATAAAAAAGCTGCTGCTAATTTAAAAAACAAATGTTTAAGCAATCAAGCATGTTTATTTAATTTGTCCTTTCTGTGCCAGAGAAGGCCCCAGTCGCACGCAGTGGCTGCCACACGGTGTTACCGGGAGCGCTCATGGCGAGGTCCCCGCACACTGGGATGGGAGCAGCTTGGAGCCCCAACACAACCCGGCCCTCAAAGAGGAGATGGGCTCCTCCTGGCCCCCAGGAGAGGGTGTCTTGGGGTAGTCCAGCCTCAGACCTGCCACTCCGAGATGAAAACAGACATCCAGAGCCGAAGGACAGGACTTGGGATTCAACCCGTCGCTTACACCCAGCATGAACCAGATCATCTCTGTTCCTCCAAGAGCAGTGACATTTTAGCTCGTTTGCCATCACTGCAGGCTAATGTTTTTTCACTAAAATGACCACGTATCGTTCTGCTTGCAAAGAGGTGCAGGATGCACAGAGACAGGTACTGGGGAACCCAGAGCCCCACAACAAACCTTGCTGGAAAGGGGCAGGGGCTGCCTGGCCATGGTGAGACACCGCTGACCAGGGGTCCTTTCCACCCATGGGAGCTCACCACCAGCAGCTTAAAAATACAGCTTGCACTCCATTTAATTTAAATTATCTGAACACAGATCAACTCTTGATTTAAATATTCAGTGGTGCCGAGACAGGACCCATGAGCCATCTGGTAAGTGGGTTGGGAGCTTCATCCCCCACCAGGGAGCTCACCCTCAGCTCACCGGCCGCTTCGTCCTGCCTCATGGCCACGTTCCCCAATTAGCGCCAGCCACGGAGCCTGCATCTCTTACGGCAACCGTAAACTCGAAAGGGACTTTCCCCCCCTCTTCCCGAAGCCTTGCCAGCAGCGAGCTAAATCCAGATCTGCTCTTCACACCCACCCACAAGCTGGGGCAACCAGCAAAGGTTCATTAGCAGGAGGAGCCGCGTTCCTCTTGCTTTGAACATGAAAGCAGCCTGAAGGGGGATATTTTGTGGGGGAGGAGAATATTCATCAAAAAAACCCCACCCCAAAACATGGAGCGGCACACACGGCCTTCAGCCTCCTTGATGCCAACAGGGCTCCTGTGGACAAGGTTAAGGATGGAGCGTTACCAAACCAGGCAGGGGGGAGAAAGGTTTTTCTTCTCAAGCCATCTCTCAAGAGACCTCTGTCCACTCGAGCTGTGGGATGGGAGCGTCTACCTGCCCAGCTTTCCCTCTGGCCCCCACACCAGCGTGTTTGGGGCTGGCTCTTACACTCATTACAGCCATTTAACCTGCCATTTACATAGTTAATATTCCACAAAAGCAATGCAATACACACACAGCCCTACGCCAGTAAACAAAGAGCCCCATCTCCCAGCTGGGCAAACCCTCCATTTCTCTTGACACGGGAACCTGAACTGTTATCACTTGGCGTTAAATATCCCTCAAATAAATTGGCCAGGAGGAAAACTTCAGGGAGACGCAACAGCGGCAGATGGACAGCAGCCTCCCAAAACTGCATCCAGCTGTGGGAGGTCCCTGCCACCAGGCTGCAGGAGTATTTTGGATGCCACTGAACACAGGGGCTCAGTAGGGGACACACAACACTTGGTGTCCATGGGGGTTTGCTCTGCAGAGACAAGATCCAGAGGTGAGGATGCTCCTTCAGCCTTCCTGCACCATTAACTCTGCAATCAAGAGATTCTGGGTGCTTCCACAATGCGGTGCTTTATTCTCAATGTCAGAAGCCAAATGTTTTTTGGTTAACTTTGAAGAGCCAACACAGAGTAGCCAACAGCCCCAAGGAGCCAGGTAACGTTGGCTGCTGCTTTAAGCGAATCATCAGTAGCCCAAGGGAAGCTTGGTCTTCCTAAGTTCATGGCTGTCCCATGAAAACCTCATAGATGCACAGTGAGTTGAGGCCTGGATGCCTGATGAAGCACGGCTCCGTGTGTGCCCATTTCACAGATGAGAAACTTCAGGAATGAACTGGAAAAACAATGTTCCCTTGGTCTGCAGCAGAGAATGGAGCCTGCTCCCAACCATCCTCCCTCCAACAGCCACCACATGAGGCATTTCTCACCAGGCACGTGCTGGGCGCAGTTTCTGCAAAGCCCTGAGAACCCTCCAATAGCCCAAACTCACCAAGAAATGAGCAATAACAACAGGACAACGACACTATGGATAATCCAGATTTCTCACAGAGCCCAAAACACCGAAAAGGACCCAATTCTCAGAGCACAAGCAAGTCCCCAGAGAGGCTGGGGAGCCCTGTGCTGCTCTTGCCAATGCTGGAAAATCTCAGACCTGGATGGCAGATCAGGATCTCCTGTCCCACCACGGCACTGTCAGGAACAGCAATGTCTTGGGGAGGGAGTGGGAGCGCAAGAGCTTGAGTGAACCCGTCATAAGCAGGAACTCAATTTTGCCCATCATTATCGTTGGCTTTAACAAATAGCTTCTGGGGATGGCAGGTACTTTATTAATTTTTCCCCTGTACAGCGTGCAGGATGATTGAAGAAATCACTAGCCTGTTCATTTGTTTGCCTACCTGGCCCAAAATAACTAGCTATTTATTTTTAAACATCAGGATACATCAAATCCTCAAATCGAGGCAAAGGAACCAGGGAGAACATGCCACACGCATCCATGGCACTGGTGCCTGGGCAGGTGGTTTCGCCCCTTTCTCTGCATTGGGAAAAAAACCACATCCAAGTCTCCCAGTTGCACTGCAGACATGGGAAAATTGAATAAAGGGATTTTCTACCCCATTGGGTTTCTTCTGGCAGCCACGTTCTATGGGACTCACTCCCTGCTGTGCCTGAGCCTTGGTCTGCTTGAAGCCCAGGGATGGTTTGGACACCTCAGCCTCAAACACAGACCCTGGCCTTGGACTTTTCCGCACATCCCTGATGCTCAGGGAGGTGGGGACTTTCTGGGTGATGTTAGGACAGAAAAAATGGCAACGTGGTCATCAGGAACCAAATAATCTTGGAAGCTGCTTCTGTCTCTACCAGGTCTCCTGGAAGAACACAGCCATGGGAGACACCAGGCAGTGGCTCACAATGCAGCAGCACCTTGCTGAGTCCTCTCACACCCTTCCAAGACCCAAGCAAGATGTTTGCCACAGCCCCAAGCCCTCCTGGAGCCCTCTGAGGTCAGCAGCAAGCTGGGGCCAGCGCGGGTGCCAACGTCCTCATCAGAGCTGAAGCTCCTCTCCCGTCCCAATGGCCGTGGTTGCTCACACAGGAGGATTCAAGATTCGCTTTTTGCCCTCCCATGGGATTGCTCCAAGAGTGCTGAAGCACAAGGACTCATGTGACCAAAAAACCCGAGTTAATCAGCCCTCCCGAGGAAGTGTCACCAGGGCTGCCAGCCGGCTGTTTTGGCGGTGCTGGCCCGGCGGGGCGCATGGGCGGGAGGGAGCATCCAGCCCAACGACACCCGCGGGATGGAATGTCCCTTGTGCAGCTCCGCTTCGTAACAGCATCCCTCAGGGGAAGGAGCTTCTCAAGTCCCACAACCCCAGCAGAAATTACGCCAGGCAGCTTCAATATCCCCACCCTGTAGGACCCTACCGATGACCTTTTATTGCATATTTTAAGCTTCATCTCCGTTCTTTGTGGTTACTGAGAGTGTTTTCCATATGAGCAGGACTGGAGAGTCTTCCAGAGCCTGCAGCCATCCCACACTGCAGCCTGCTGAGCAGCCAAGCGAGACCTGCAAAACCCTAACGCAGGCTGCAAGCTGCCACAAGGACCACGTGGGCAGTGATGGATCTACCGAGGACTTACAGCAAAACCACTGCTGGGGACAGGCAAGGCGGAGGGAGCTGTAGCAGCCATGTGCCACAGCTGAGGGGACGCAGGGACAGAGAACAAGAGCAGCCGGCTCCAGCGCTGCCAGCATCACTGGGCTGGTGCAGGGTCCCCAAAGCCCCAAGGCAGCGGTGGCTGCTGCCTGCCACAGTTTGGCAGGGAGCTGGCTCTCCCCACGCACATTCACGCGCTCCACAGAGAGCCTTTTTTGTTTGTTTGCGTTCTTTAGAAAAAGAAAACGGGAAGGGAAGCAACTTCAAATTCTCCAGGGACCCAGGACTCTTTGCATCCATCCTCAGAGCAAGGTTAAATGCATTAAGTCTGAACAGAGCTTTCCAAGAGCCTGAAAGCAGAGGAAATGTCCTCCCCCTGCACACACACTCCCCAGGGATGACAGAAGGGACACAGGGGTGCACCTTCTACCTGCCATACACACGCACCACAAATAACACGACGCGCAGCATGCTATTTAAAAGTGGGTTCTGTGCAATAGTCTGCTGCACGTAGAGTCATGCCAGGCAGCGGCATGGGCTGGTGCCTGCCTCCCACCCTGGCCAGCGGGGCCTGGGCTCTGTGCAAACACGACAGGCTCGTGCCCAGGGCCGTGCACACCAAGCCTGGCAGCTGCTGCAGCGCTGCCCTGTCCAGACCTGTCCGGGCCCAGGCTGTGGTTTCTGCGGCAGAGTTGTTTGCATTGATCTTGCTTTGCCACTGTAGCATGCTAGGGTAAATCAGCACAGGGTAGCATCACCTCATCGACAGAGGCAGGCACAGACTCCACTTTCCCGGCTTGGGAGACAGAAACGGGAATTGCCACCTCGACCAGGCTGCACTGCAGCAGTGACACCTCAGCTGTCCCATGCCTGATGCAAAGACCCATCTCTTCCAAAAAGACCTCCAGAAATGCACTGCTGAAAATGCAGCAAATAATTACACACGGCTGTGTAACACCCCCCCAGCTCCTCCTCCCTGCGTCCCAGTTGCACTTTCCCTCCCTTTACCACCCTTTCCCTCCCTCTACCACCCTGTCTGATCCACCGCTGGCCACGGAGGGGCCCTGCCAGCTGACAGATGAAGCTTCAGGTTAACAAATCCAATTTGTCGGACACAAAAAGCCAAAGCATTTCATTTCTGCTGGCTTTTTCTTTATGAAATTGCTCAGACATGCAAGACGTGAAATGTCACCGTGTCACTTGGTGGCAGCTGAGGGCACGAAGCTGGAAAGGTCAAGAGAGGCTCTCCGAGAGCTGCCCCTGCTCAGCTCCAAGGGAAGGGGGATGAGGCAGACAGGGCCACCGAGGCCATCAGCCCATGCTGCCCAAGGTGCAAGCCCAGTGCTCCCAGTCCCATGAGCTCTCAGCAGAGTGCAGAGGGACGATAACATGAAGCACCAGAGGACAAGCACCACTCGCGATTGCAAACAAGCCTTGGCCCCCAAAACCCCCTCCACCACACTCCTCTCGACTCAGGGGCCAGCTGGGACCATCGCATTGCCCTGAGCTTCCCCACCTTGCTCTGACCACCCCGAGTAACAGAGGGCTCATTCTGCCTCTGCGATTCCCCAGAGCAAAATAACATAGCCAGGATGCTTAGCCAAGCTCTTGCATCCCAAAAGAATAAACAATCAACATGCACTATGGCAGATCTGCCCCAACAGCCAAGAAAGAGCCGTGCCACCAGCTGTCCCACCACAGGGTGGAAAATCCACTGCAAATCCCTCCCTGGAGGAGAGCAAAAGTTTGCACCCCGGAATGGTTTGGTTGTGGGACAACACTTGCTCGGAGCCTGCCAGTAACACTCCAAGCAGCTCCCTGTGCCCCAGCAGAGACCAGAACCAGTTCTCAGGTACCCCAGAGCCCCCGGGATGCTGCTCCGTTTTACCACAGGCAGTAACAGCAACAACAGACAAAGCCAAAGTGTTTTGCCCCCCCCCCCCCAGCCACTCAGGGCACCTGCTGCTTGGGCAGGACACCGTGGGAGCATCGGAGGCAGGGCAGAGCCCATGTTTACGGTATATGCTGGTGAACCACGCAACAGCGCTTTGCTCTGACCTCTGCCAAGCCGGGGCTCAGCGCAGGGATGCCCAGAAGGGCCAGCCACCCAGCAGGGCTCAGGGCACCCTGCCTCCAAACCAGAGGGACCCAAAAGCTGTGCCAGCACAGCGGGAGCCAGCCGCAGGGGCCATGGCCAGAGACGGGGCTGCGCTCCCCACCAAGACAATGCACGGGGCAGGGAGCGAGTGCTGCAGCTCCTGGTCACCCCTCCGGCCAGGAGGGAAGCTGAGACCTCCCCCCACGGGTGAATTTACAGCAGGGAACATACAGTTACAGACTGGCCGATGCCAGAGGCAAGGCAGAACAGAACACCCCACAGCGAGAGGGCCAGCCTGCAATCACAAAAGCACCTGAAAATGAGAACGGTTGGTGTTCGTTTGTTCCCAGGGTCAGAGCCGCCGAGTCCACCAGCAGCAGCTTTGTTGCAGACACCGCTCTGGTTGCGTGTTTAATTGCAGGAGTCTAGGGAGAAAATGAGCTGCCGCAGGTTTCTGTGCATCAGCCCCAGCCTCCCAGGGCTGGAGCCTCCCCGTGTGTTGATGCTGGCTGAAAAGGCACCTCTGCTCACACGCACTCACAGGGGGTCAGCAGCCGAGGTCAGCTGTAGCATCTCCATCCCTCCCACCAGCCTGCAGGCAAAAGGTTATGGGGATGTCGCACTGCTGGTTGACGTCTCAGGCTCTGTGTGACACTTGAAGCACAACAATGTGATGCAACATGGGAGCCCACGCTGGGGTTTCACACCCCTGTCCCAAAATGCCATACCCCCATCCCAGAGCACAGCAGGTACCAGCTGAGAGAGCAAAAGCTGCTTCCCACTCCGGCCTGCCAGGCTCGCTGGATGATTCCTGATCCGAGCAGTGGGAAAGGCTGCTGGCTTCTCTGCCTAAGACGCAGAGCAGGGATGCTGCACCAGTTTGTCTCTGGGGCACAAGGAAAAACAGAAACCAAGAGAAGCACTGCCAGGAGGGCCTGACCCAGGCAGCAGCATGCAGCCAGAGCCCAGAAGCAGAGAACAGGCAGACGTGACTTTGGTCAAGCTTGGCCGAGCAGTGCCCGCCAGCCCCATGCCCGGTGCTGCAGTACCCGTGGGAGAGACGCCACGAGCATCCATGGGGGTGAGATAGAACCTGGACTCTCCTGTGGCAGCAGGGAGCTCCCACTCCCACAGCACGGGGCTCCACCAAAGCTTTCCTGCATCTCCTGGGAGGGGGTGGCCATGGCACGGAGCCCCGCCAGGAAGAGCAGCACAGCCGGAGAGGGGGCAGCTGGCACTGAGCTGAGCAGCGGGGCTGCGCACCCCCTCCGCCGCCGAGCTGCACGGGCTGTTCCCGCACCTGGCGTCCCTTCCACCGCCTCCTTCCCAGCGGCATCCCCCGCGCACCCGTCTGCTGCCACCCGCTCCATCCTCCCCCACGCGCCTGCACTGAGCGCTCCCGGCTCATCCCATCCCGCCTGCCCCAAAGCTTTCTCAAGAGCCCCAAAACCCTTGCCGGAGCGGTGCTGCCAAGCAGCACCGTGGGTTTTCCCAGCTTTTGCCTAGTTGTGCCAAAGTACACTTTGAGAGACTCAATGGCAAGCAAGCACGTGCTCCCGGCATCAGCCAACTGCAGGCACAAGCGTGCCGAAGGGCACCTCTGTCCCGCACCCCACATCCGGAGGCTGTGATCGCAAGAGGAGCCAGGAGATGCACATACAGACCGAAAGGGATGGACAGACAGGACTCCATTTGATGCCCCTGCTTTCCGCACTGCCTTGACAGAGTGCACTGGGAAAGCAGTACAGCCATCTCGTGACTTAAAAAAGCCCAAGACCAGCAACTATCTACATAGGCAAGATTTCAGGATATGTTGTTTTTCCTCCCCCCCTCCTAAGAGCCTAATTAGGAAAGAAAAAAAATGGTTTCAAAATAAAGTGACTTGCAAAGAAAAATCCATGTTGAAAGTCTTGTTTTAATTTTATCCTAAAGATTAAAGCGCGCCATGGCGTGTTCTGGGGGCCTGATGCAAGTTCGGCATCACAAGCTCATCCAATACTTCCTAGAAAAACCTGCAATCAAGTCACCTATAAACACTCCTCGTGAGAAGGCTGAGAGGGATAGGAGGAGAGCAAGGCTCCCCAAGGCAAGCAGCACCTGAGACACTGCCAGACAGCCCCTGCCTCGAGAGCATCTGTCCTGCAGGAGCCAGGATGGAGAATGAAAAATTGAGGCACAACTAAGGGATATGACTCGCTCAAAGACATTGGAAAAAGTCAAGGGTAAGCCAAGAACAAAGCATTGGGCTGGAAGATCCAGTTACAAGACAACGCAGCCTAATTACAGCCTGGCTCTGGGTGGTTTTTAAGAGTGAAATACAAGCCTACGTGCTCCGGGGATTGAAGCGGCCAGACTGGCACTGGGGACGGCAGCTCTGGAGCGCACAGACCCCTCTGCCCTGCTGCCAAGCATTCTGCAGAAGAGCTCTGGGCAAGAGCTGAAGTGCTTGTCTCCAGGCTTCCCATCCCACCGGCACACACTGGGCATGGGCTGCTCCAGCAGCATGAGGCACTCGAGCATGCAGCAAGCTCACCCCTTTGAGGGGGCACCCGAAGACACACAGACGTGACCTACCTGGCCCCCCTGCTTTGCCCCAGCTCCCCTGGACACAAGCAGAGACCCAACCACATCACCTGTCCTTGGTAAGTGGGGACAGCCTGGTAACTGAAGCTCAGGATGAGGCAGGACATTGAGGACGATGTCGCAGGTGGGTCCTGACATGCAGCTCTGTGCACACACCTGGACCAGGAAGACCCCTGCCAGCTGCAAACACACCTCCAGGCATGAAAACTGCACCTCCTCTCTTCATCCCCTCCTCACTGCTCCTCACCCAGCCCAACATCCAGCTCCTTGCCAGGCTGGGCACACATCAGAGGGCCACGGCACCCATCTGGGCACCCACAACCCATGCAGCACACTCCCCAAGGCAGCCGGGATAAGAAGCCTTAGCTGCAAGGGCCATTACAATATTTAATATTTGCCTCTCTTACTTCTAAGAAACACTTCACTTCCTCCCCACCTCCTTACTTTTCCTCTTTCCAAAGCAACCTCACACCTATTTTTAGGTCAGCACATCTTGGAGCCACTGGATGGGTGCCATCCCCTGTATAACCTCCAACGGGAGAGGAAGCCAAGGGACGCTCATGCCCCCTGCACCGCTGGGGCAGCTGCTCCGCCTGGGGATTTTCAAGCTGCTTTGCAGACAGATGAAGGGATAAAGCATCAAAGTGGTCATCTTGCAGCTTGCAAGCAGATGCTGAGAGCGCTGGAGGTCTGTGGTCGTTCTCAAAACCCAGACGGCCTCACTGGGATCCCGGTACAGGGACCAGCAGCAAAGGCTTTAGGGCACGTAGTCCATGGGCAGCCCCAGGGGGGCTAAAATTGAGGTGCTGAAATGTGGTCAGGGCTGCTGGAGCTCCCTCCTCATCCTTCTCCAGGGAAGCAGGACAACATCGGAAGGACCCATAGCAATGGTGGCTCCTCCTTGGACTTTGCCATGACCTCCTGCCTCATGCCCAGCCCTGCTTGGAGCACAACAGCAGGTTTATCCTCGGCTTTTGAGGGTGCCAAGTTGTGCTTTGGGCTTTTGGAAAAAATAAATCTTCTTATCAGTATGGTGTAACAAGTACTTCCAGGGAGGAGTTAGCAGGGAACTCGGCTGCCCTTCTCAGGGCTCTGAGCAGGTCTGGAAGCAAAGCTAGAGTTTGCACATTACGGATGGACGGTGTCCGGCGACTCCAAATTCAGGGGGACTTTCCTCCTCCTGACAAGTTGTGCAACAGAACAGAAAGAGGCTGTGAGTCTCAGGGCCTGGATGCCGGAGAGGAGCAGAGGTAACAGGAAATCCCAAACCAGAGGAAAATTCAGCTTGTTCTGGGTCAAATACAGAGGAGGAAACGGAGGCACAAGCGGAGGTGCAGGGAGAGGAAAGCCCTTTCCAGAAGAGCGGCCTGAGGGGTCAAGTCTGTACAAGGCTTCTGGGGACTCACAACACTGATTCTGATGCCGTAAGTCAAAACCCCAGAGACAATCCGGGAGCTGGTTCGCCAAAACCTCCAGGGTCTTCCCCAAAAGGGGCTCAGAGGACAATTAGCCAACAACTCTCCCTGCTGAAGTCCCAACGGCACAGAGGACCAGCAGCTGCCATCTCCCACTGCTGTGCAGACAAAAAAAAAAATAATTCATCCTGGGTGCAGCAGACATCACCTCCTTGTTGGAACTGGTGGCCAAGGCCAGGAGCTGGCACACACCAGCCCACCCCACTGCTGAGCTCCCCTGGCCAGAGCTCTCCATGCAACCGCAGCCCCACCTCAGTGGTAAAACCAATTAAGAGAAGAATGAGACAAGCAGCACTTTGATGGATGCTCCCTGGCTGCTGGCACCGTGGGGACACAGAGGCTATCGTGGCTGTGCTACATGCCCTGAGTCCGCCCAGCATCACACCCCGCCTGCCAGCGGCTGAACCACTCCCAGGACTCCTGCTGGATCCTGCAGGCTCCCATCCTTGCTCCAGGCATGCAGGCAAAAGGGTTGAACGGCTTGTCCGAACCATACATGGCACATTCCTTGCTGCATGCAGGGCCACTGCCACCCCGGTAGCCTGTGGCACATCCCCTCCTGCCACAATCCAGCCGGGACAGCGGCTGGGATTTACCCCAGGGGGTGGGAGAGGTAGCCCGGCTGCCCAGTGTGGTGGGGGTTAAGCTGCATTGGAGTGTTGCCCTAAACCCCCAGCCGCGGGCAGGACAGGGGCTGCATCCAGGGGTCCCTCCAGAAATCCCTGGACAAGAAAGCATGGGCGGGTGCCAAGGACACCAGGTTACGTTGGAACCACCACCATTTTAGAGCCCCGAACAGAAACAGCCACGTACAAACACCACCAATACACCTGGGAAAAACAGAGTGGCTTCTTTATTTATCAAGCGATTCTCTACACCCAGGCAGGAGAGCAGGAACACATCCCCGAGGCACCCTCTCCCAGCTCCAAAAATGTATTCATTATCCCCAGGCGGCTTCTGGCAGGGCAGAGAGATCACTCTCCGATTAGAGATGTTTATCAGTAAGCTATAATGAAGGAGGGACACTGACACTGTGATGAATATTATATTTCAGGAAAATTTAAATGAAATGATCCATCATGCCCAGCAGAAGATCAGCAACACCTTCTGCCAAGCACCCGCACCGAGTGGAGCGGCTTCTCGACCGAGGCTCCGCTTTGGAGCCCTGCAGTCACCTTGGCTCTCCGCTCCTGAGGAAAAATAGCAGCAAGAGATAAAGAAAAGCACTTCGTATTTCCAAGGGCACACAGCGAAGCAGTAACGCTCGCTTGCAAGGGAGCCACAGTCTTCTCCAACACAGCAGTGAGATCTCCTTGCAGTGGCTCCGCCAAGGATGGGGACAGCCTGTGTTTCATTTACTTGGGCGAGTTCGGGTCCCAGCGTTTAGCATACCCAGAAATAGAGTGCCCTCGGAAACAGGACGTCATCCGGGCAGGATGCGGAGGGGAAGGGTTATGGAGCGGCTTTTCCCTTAAGTGAAATATTGCCGCCGGCTCAATGGAAGCAGAAGGTTTCGTCCCTCCTGGGAGGAAGCTATCAGAAACCACTCTCCCTCCAAGCGTGGCTAGTCCACGTTTTGCTACCTGTTGCATTTTCTAATCAGGCAAAACACTGGAAGAGTGTAAGACGACATTAAAAAGCAAGAGTGGGTGCAGCAGCATGCAAGGGATGGGGCGCCAGAAACGCTACAAGCTGCTGCAATCCAGACACGAATGCATTACACATTCATCTGAATTTTAAATACAGAGCATTATGACTGGCATCCTCACAACTGCCACAGCAGCCTCGGCACTACAGCTTTTATGGTAATTCACAGGGAGTTACCCACAAGGCACTGCAGAGATTTTCTTGGCAGCCATCCTAAACTAATTTTTATAGGTTAGTGTACAGTTATACATAAACGTTTAAGAAAAATAAAATGGCGACTCAGAGGGAAGGAGCTGAGTGGGAGGGTGCTGTGCCACTCCAGCACTAAATGCCGCAGGGCCAAGGCCTGTGCCACCACCAGCCACCCCATGCTGGGGACCAGAGGACAGGAACACCAGTTGGTTCACAAACTGGTTTGCACTTGGGCAAGGCTCATGCATTTGCCGCCAGGACGCCTAGCCCTCTGCATCGCTCCTGCACCTGTGCCTCTGGGCTCCACAGCATCCCCCTGCTCTTTGAGGGTGTTTGGCTCAGCCAGGTCACGCCTGGGCAGGAGACAGCTCTGCCACCACCCAGGCGGCCCATCGGGTGCCTGCCTTCAGGTATGGGTGCAGGGCTGTGCTCAGCCCCGATTCTCCCCTTCCCCCAGGTCACCCAGGGCACCTTGGGTGCGCTGGCCAGCTGCCTGGAAAGGACAGGATGAATCCCAGAGGACAACAATTCGTTGGTGGAAACCACAGCATCCTGAGAAAAACGTTTGATGTGCTTTGACAGCACATCCTCCCAGTCACCATCCCTGCCCACCCAGGGCCACCCCTCTGCCCCAGGCATGTCCCCTCCCGTGGGGAGGAAAGAACGGTTTGCCCCCCACCTGCCTGCTCCACCTCAGAGCTCCTGGCAGGACACGGCTCTGCCCATCACCTTTGCTTTCTGCACATCCTGAGCCGTGCTGGTTGGGTGACACGGGAACTTCACGTGGTGACTGGAAACTGCTGCTCAGCTTCCGACTGCCCTTTGCAGCCCACAGAGGAAAGAGTCAAAGCCACTGCCAGCGAGCAACAGCACCGCGGAAAACAAAGGAAAGAAGCAGAAGGAGGGAGGTCTTGATCGGTGCAAGCCAGTAGCAGCAGCCATCTCCATTTCACAGGAATCAGAGCAAACTCTTGATGATACCAGAGCTGAAGATTAGTTCTTTTAAAAAAAAATAAAATCCCAATTCCTGCAGATGTTGCACACATGCACACATATGCATTTGCAGCACAGCAAGCAGGCAGTCTGCCCACCTCTGCTGTCTTCACAAAAGCAAAATGGAGGGAAGCACCATCAGGACTTCTAAGGAAAGAACCTTTCACATTGCAATCATCTGTGGAATTACTAGCAACATGGATTTGGATACGGGGACACCACAAAGAAAAACAATTAAGCAACAGCTCAGAGGGAGAGATGCTGAGATACAACTCAAGCACCACAAAGGGTCAACACACTGCATTTCAGACAAGGCTGCTGTTTCCCTGAGATGAGATTATTGCATTTTGAAAAGTCACGCAGGGACCAGCACACTGTGCCCTCCCTCACCTTCCCATGATTTTTGATCCCAGCTCAGTGGTTGCAAGCAAGGGAGATCGAGAGCACCTGGCCTCCAGCCTGGTGCCTTCTGCACCCAGCACATGTGGTTACCCCATGTAACAGCATCACTTCACATGTCAACTGCCCACAAACAGAAATTAAAGGGCGGGGGCGGGGCAGGGGGGACGGGACACGACCCCTGAAAGCAGCACTATGTGAAGTTAGGGCATTTCTGAAGTTAGGATCTGGTGTATCTCAAGTCATCCCTCCATCAGGCGTGTTAATCCACCACCTCCCAGGAACACAGCAGCAGGTGCCGAAGACAGCAAATCATTCCTGAGGTCTGGGCAGACAGGCTTACCTCTTGTGCTCTTAAACTGGTTAACCAGAGGAAACTCAGCGCTCGAAAGCGGGACACCAGATGCATTCCCACCCTTCATGCCCCTACAGACCTACAGTCTGAGATGGCCAAGAGCCAAGCAGGGAGACAGCAGCGGGATGGGCAGGGTCCCCCAGGCACCGCGCTCCCCGCACATGGACTCACACACAGACACTTCGCTACTCAAACCCTAACAGGCTTAAAAATCCCCCCAGAGCGACAGATCCTTCTTGCAAACCACCCGCAGGACCCGCCACGCACTGCAGATCGTGGCTGCAGCCGAACCAGCCACAATCCACATCTCCTACTGCAGCCACGTGCTGCCGGCTGCCCTCCCACCTTCCGAATGGTGCCACCAAAACCCACCCGGCCTTCGGGTTCCCTGCCTGGTTAGGACATCCCTGCGAAGGTGGGAGCATCCTGGTCGCTTGTGGGGTCACAGCCAAACTGCAATGCCCTGGTGTGATGTAAACCAGTGCCGTACAGAGCGGTCACCTACAACACACGGCTGCGAACAAGTGATTCAGCTGCCGCTCTGCAAAAACAGCCCCAACACCACAGCAGGAGTGGAGACCTCCAGGAGCTGGGCAGAAACAGCCACAGGCTTCCTCCTAACCTAAACCATCCCACAGCCCTGATTTAATCTGATTTATGCAAATATTAAACCAATTTACGTGTGCACGTTGTATGAGTTGCCTGGCCCAGTTTAATTTGATCAGGTTTTAAACCTGTTTAGACAAACTGAGATCTGCTTTCTAATCTAAAGCTGCTCTTAAAACTGCACGGATGTTGCCAGGGAACTGGAGCACGGATGTGATGACAGAGCCTGTTTGTATGACCACACTCAAACTGCAATGGCCCCAGCTATGGCAGTGAAGGGAAGAACGGAATGCTAAAATTCCCATGTCTCTGAGCTGGCCACACAGCAGGGCTGCAAAACTCGGCTCCGCTCTGCCTGGAGCTTTCCAAACCCAGAGGAGTCCCAAACAGCCCAGGGCAGCAGCAGGCTGGCTGGGCTGGGACACAGCCATACTCGCTTTCCCGGAGCAGGGCACAGAAGTCCCTGATGGGGCCAAACAAGCCTCCCAGGGAAAAATCTCAGCATGGGGTCCTAAGGTGCCCCCCGTGCCCACAAGCTAAGCTGTCGTCCCCCTCATCACCACCCCTTTGCATCCAGAGACAGAGCAGAGCACCGCAAACCCCGGTGAAGATCTGCGCCTCCTTTAAAAACCTCAGGTGTGCACAGAGCTCACGCTGCATTCCTTGCACCCTGCTCCTTCTCACACCTGGACATCCTGGGCTGGGGGACACATCCCCTCCCTCTGCCCCGGCAGCACCTCCACCTCCTCCCTTGGCACCTGCGCCCTGCGCGCGTGGGAGCCACGCACAGCCCACCCACCCTTGGGAGCCGGTGGGAGACCAGGAGCCAAGAGGCTTCACAGATTAAACAAATAAGTTCAAAGAAACTCACACCTCCCAGCCAGCTCCTTATCAAGGGATGTCAAGAAGACAACACGGGCTGAAAATTACTTTTTTTTGGATGATGGTGGGGCTGCACCGGGACGTGGGCTCCACATGCAGGACATATGGCTCTGTGAGAGCTTGTTCAGGTGAGCAGCAAATAATCCGACAGCGCAGGCAGCTACTACGATGAGAATGCCAAGCTCGATAAATTACTAAGCCAAGACAATGATAACCGAACTAGAAAAAAAGAAGTTGAAGAGTATCATGTTGGATCAGACTTGGAGATCTGCAGGACAAATTTACAGTTTGCTAGGCTGATGTAAAAAAAAATAAATATATTGGTCAAGTTGTAAAGTAAACAATCAGAAAGAGGTCTAGAGAAAAAAAAAAGTCTAATAGAGCCCTCAGATTTTTCCAGCTTATCATGAAATAAACTTTGCAGAAAGGAGGCTGGCCTGAGCTTTACTGCTTCAGGGCTCACAATTTTAAGAATGACAATAATTTTAAAAATATAATAATACAGTTATAGCCAGAAGCTTCTCAGCCCAGCTGTTTTCTTCCCTTTCCAAATATCAAAACGTTCTGGGGATCCTGCCTGGAGCTACCAGCCTGGGGCAGAGCCCAGGACGCCCAGCCAGCCTCCGCACTCACAGCGGGAAGCAAAGAGCTCCATGGGCAGGGGGAGCTGGGCCCAGGGAAGGGACTATTGGAAGCAGAAAGTTCGGCACATTTTTCACGCTGCTGAAGCAACGATACTTCACTGGAGTCATTTGCAGATTTTCTTTTTTGGAGGAGAGAGTTATGAATAATATGCATGTTCTTCTCAACTCATATAAGAAGAATTTAAAGCTCAAAGTTCACCAAGTGTGGATTAAACTACTTAGCAGCACCTTTTTAATGGAACCGAGTAACCTCTCTCCTTACCATATGCTCGCACTGCCACACTGACTCGGGTTAGATCTGGCTTCACTTTATCTCTGTATCCTATGCTCGCAATTTTATCTCTGCAATGCAAGAGAAAAACTGTTTTAGTTGGGAACAGAGAGGGTTTAAATAAAATCCATACGCACTGGCAGGCCACAGGCAACATCTCGCATCCAGCGCAGCAACTCACCACCCACGCAACCTCACGTGCCACGTGCAAAAGCAGATAAACAGTTCAACATGTGTTTACTACCTTGAGTTGTTCAGCAACAAGGCGAGCAGCTGGATGGGACCCTCACCCTGCTCTGAGCTGGGCACTGCAGAGGGCATCCATCCCAACCCACCGCCAGCCACTGTATTTTGAGATCTCAAAGCAGCATCAGGTGGGACAGTCTCCCACCTCAACGACAGCTTTGGGGTCCCTAAATCCAAGCCCGCTGGACAAGCGCAGCAGGCAGGAGTTGCTCCTATGCTATGAAGGGTCACAAACATGCCCCTGCCTCAGTTTCTCCAGGGTGCAGCCACATCATCTCCTTGGACATCCCACCTGGCTGGACCTCAGGTGTCTCCTCTCCCTCAGCCCCACCGCTCCCCCCAAAGCAGCAGCATAAAGTGATAACAAGGACCCACCCTCATGGAGGCACATTTTGCCTCCTCTCTGTAGGCACTGCGTCACACATTCTCCAGCATCCAGACCAGAGGTGGAGCAACCCCCCATGCCCAGTGGGGCGAGACACCCCAGGAAGATGCTGCATTTACCCAACTCGCATTTATAAAACCCAGAGAGCACCAGGGACCGGGGGGACAGAGACCCAAGGGACCTGAACCCGTCCTGTCCACAAGGCTGATGCCAGAAGTCAACTACAAGAGGACTCGAGGACCCCCTGCCACCCATTACCTCCATCACCCCACACCCACGAATGGCTTTGCTGGGGGTGGAACCCCTCCCCATGGGCAGCCCCCCACGTTAGTGGCACAGCTTCAGCTGGAAGCTCCTCTTGCATTACTCAAAGTATGACTTTTTCCCCCATTTGAAATATGGGCCCTTACCACGCACAGGAAGGAGGAGAGTGCCAGCAAACCCGTTAATTTATAAGTCAATCTGGCAGGGAACAATTAACAGCTTTTCCCACCGTCAAGTTGGCAGGAGGAGGGGGGAACCTTCCCCCTAGGAAGGGCAGGAGGGTCCCCGCATCAGCACGGACGCGGCTCCATGCTTAGCACCCAGATGCTACTTTATTCCTCGCCCCCCCAGGACCTCTCGCACCCTGAGGGGACGAGCAGCCCTGTCCTCCGCAGCGGGACCCCCTTTAGGTCATGCCACCAGCTCCCCCAGCCCGGTGCAGGTATGCAACCCCAAAAACATGCTTTACAGGGGAAAATAAAATATTAACATATATATGTCAATCCATAATATTTTGCTGCTCAGGACACAAGTCCCTGTCCAAGCCGAGCTGCAGGCAGGAGGAGAAGCACAAGTGCCCGTGGGGAACGTCCCCTGCAAATTTGGCAGGGGGTTTGCCTGGGGAGGGGATGGGGGGAGGCTCCAGATGTGCAGCCCCTCACCCCCGTGGGGTGTCCGGGCTCAGAGGAAGGGCTGGACACCCACCCGCCCCCCCCAGCCCCAACCAAAACAGCTTTTTCTTCCCAATTGTAACGATCGCTTTTCCAAAAACAAAGCCTCCTGGGACTCAGAGAGGGCAAATGCCCAAAAAGCGGAGCTGCCCCCTGCCCTGGAGAGCACAGCGCCCATCCCCGCAGAGCCCAGCACCCCTCCCACAGGTGTCACCTCTTCACCAGCATTTTTCCCCCCCCTTACCCTACATTTGCACCATTTCCTTCCCCAGGAGGGACTGCAACAAGATCCTCCCAGTGAAACACAAACGCTATTAATCATTACTCTTTATTTTTTGGGGGGGTGGCGGGGTGCAGTTTACCCTCCATGTCACAGTTTTGGCTTGGGGACAGCTCTCGCCCACCGCAGGATGGCTCCAGGGCTCAGGATTTCAGCTGAAATCCCTGAGGGTGGATGGAAATCACCACCAGCTGCCCACCCCAGGGGCATCCCGCAGCCCCCCCGAGCCAGCTACACCTTGCAGGAGGCACAGGATTGGTGCAGCTGCCGCAAGGCAGGGGGACACCACCCCACCCCCAATTCCAATACAGGGTCTTGCGTAGTTTTGGGATGACCCATACCCTTCCTTGCTGCTGTCACCATCACCAGGCCACCACACAGTCAGGAGGAACAAGGTGAAACTCAGTTCCTGATGAGCTCCAGAGCTGGTGGTGAGGACAAGGCACGCCCCGGTGTCACCGGTGTTTGGGGTGGGGAGAGGGCAGCACCCCAGGGGGACAGAGCTGTGTCCCCAAGCTGCGACACTGCCCTGCTGGGAATGCTCCGATTCCTCCTCCAACACCTGCGCCCCGGCGATGCAGCTCCAGGAGCGACACCGGCTTGGCCACTGGAGCATCCCCGGCACACGCAGGTGGTGGGAGGTGGAAAAGCCACCAAGAGGGGACATGGGCCCTCGGCCACCCCCCGCCAGCACGGGTGGTCCCACAGTGCTGCTCCGCAGGAGCACAGCCCTTTGCTTGGGGGTGACACCACAACACCCATCCCAGGGGGCCGCACCCCGCACTGAGCACCCGCTGGAACCGCGGGCGGGAAGAGGCGGACAGGGGGGACCCAGGAGCAGCGCGGCAGCGATGGGGGGGCCCTGTCCGACAGGTGTCCCCCCCACCAGTGAACAGGCACCGGGATGGAGCGGGGAGCCCAGCCCAGGTACCGGGGCACCGCAGAGGGGCTCACCCTGGGGACCAGCACTGGGACGCGGGATGGAGCGGGGAGCCCAGCCCGGCGACTGGAGCAGGCGCCCGCCTGGCGGTGAACCGGTACCGGGATGCAGGATGGAGCAGGGAGCTCTGCCCAGTACCGGGGCATGGAGCATGTCCCCCCTCCCGGTGAACCGGCACTGTGATGCAGGACGGAGCACGGAGCTCAGCCCGGGTACCGGGGTATGGAGCAGACCCCCCGCGGTGAACCGGCACCGGGGATGTGGGATGGAGCGGGAAGCCCAGCCCAGTACCGGGATACGGAGCAGCCCTCCCCGGGAACCGGCACTGGGATGCGAGACGGAGCGGGGAGCCCAGCTCGGGCACCGGAGCCCAGCCCAGTACCGGGGCGCGGAGCCTGGCTCACGCCGCGGACCAGCACCGGGACGCGCCCCCGGCCCCCCCGGGCCAGCTGCCCCCCTCCCCGTGAGCCAGCGCGGCGCGGAGCCCCCAGCCCGGCTCTTCCTCACGTCCTCCCCCCGCCGCTGTAAGTGCCGGTGGGCCAGCGCGCCCCCTCCCTGCGCCCCCCGCTATAGCGCGGCCCCTTCCCCAGTGCAGCCCCCCCACCACATAACACGCCCCCAGGTCTCCGGTGCCACCCACCCGCACACCCCCTGCCCACTACAACGCGACCCCCACCCCCAACACCACCCGGCCGCACCCCCGGCAACGAGACCCCAACGCAGCTTGCCCGCACACCCCCCCAGCGACACCCCCCCGCTATAACGTCAGCCCTTGCCCCCAGCGCGAGCCACCTGCGCCCTTCTCGCACCGTGTCGCTACCCTGAGGCCCCCGCTATAACGCGACCCCTCCCCAGCACGACTCCCCCCCCCCCCCCCCCCCCCCCCGGCGCTCCCCCCTGCCCCGCTACAACGTGGCCCCGCAGCGACACCAGCGCCCCGCCAGCCACCGCCGCTACACCCCCGCTATACCGCGCCCCCCGCCGTACCTGCCGGCGCGGCCGCCCGCTCCCATGCTGGCCGGCGGAGGGGCGCGGAAGGGCCGCCGCGGCCGCCTTCCTCCTCCTCCTCCTCCGCCTCCTCCCTCCGCCTCCGCCCGGCGGCTGCGCTGGGCCCGCGGCGCGGGGACACTGCGGCGCGAGCTCCCGCCCGCCGCCGGCCACTCGCACAGGTGATGTCATTCCCTGAGCCGCCGCCGCCTGACGTCACCGCGGGGCGGGACCCCCCCCTCCCATCCCGGCCGAGGGAGGGGAAGGGGGGGCGGGCGCGGGGGGCGGCTGACGTCACCGCGGAGGCGAGGGGCGTGGCCGCGCCTTAAAGGCCCCCCGCGCACGTGGGCGCGGAGGCGCGAGGGCCGCGGGGAGGCGCAGCGCCGGGGGGCTCCGGGGGGCTCCGGCGGGGATGGGGGTCTTCCCGCTGCGCGCCGGCTGTTGCAGCCCGTTTCCCAGTGTGTCCCCCCTAGCGGGCGCGCCTCCATTACCTGCCGCCGAGGGTCCCCCCTCGCTGGGCTCCCATGGGCCACTGAGCCCAGCCGCGACCAACCGGGGACATCGACAGTCGTCCCCGACGCCCCTGGTAGCCAACCTGCTCCTGTGCGGCGCATTTGCCGCACTTGATGCGTTGCCAGTGTTCAGTGTGTTACCTGTGCGCAGCCGGTTTGCTCTGTGTGGCGCATACCTGCGATACAGATGTCACAGCTGACACTTCACACCTTCACTGTATTCCTCATATTCAATATAGTTCCTATGTTTAATGTATGCTCCATATGTCATACATTCTTCATATTCAATATATACACCATATTCAATATATTTACTGTTTTCAGTATAGTTCCAGTATTTAATATATTCCTCATACGCAATATATTCCCCATATTTAATATATTCTTCGTACTCAATATCTACCCCACATTCAATACTTTTGTTTCCCATATTCAATATGTTGTTCATATTCAATGTATTCATTCTATACGTTGAATATATTCCCTGTATTTAATATATTCTTCATATTCAATACTTTCCTCATATTCAATATATTCCCCATATTTAATATATTCTTCATACCCAATATCTACACCACAGCCAACATATTTATTTCCCATATTCCCCCTATTTAATACATAATACTCAATATATTCCCCCTATTTAATCTAATCCCCGTACTTAATAAATCCCCGTATCCAATATACGTCCCGCACCTGCTATTCCCACCTCAGTGCCTCGCCTGTCCCTCCCCTTGCTGTTCCCCATGGCCGCAGCCCCCTGCCAGGGACCGCCTGGCCCCACCGTGGCTGCTCTTCCCATCGCCAGACCCTGGTGCCCCCACAGCCCGCGCTGCCCTGTGATGCCCCCCCGTCTCTGACGGCCAAATAAAAAAATTAGCAAAAGAATGGCACAAATTTACCCCAAAGGATGGGAGGGGGGGGCAGGGGGGAGGAAAAGGAAAAAATACAATTTTTTCTCTTTTTCCTTTCCGGGGCCCGAATCCTTCTCAGTGGCGGAGCAGGTGGGTGCTCTCGCTCCAAGGGTGACCACCCCTCCCCCATCTGCTGCCCCGTGAACTTGACCTGATCCCCTCCTACACCTCCTAATACCGACCAAACGTCAGCCAAGCACCGAGTTTGGGCTGTTCCGGGAAAATCCAGCAGGAAAACGTTACCACTGCTGTTCCGGGGCCAAGGGCGGCCGCTCCGCCTCACAGCCGCAGGGCACATGCTTCGATTCAGAGTTTGCTGGTTTTCCTGCGGGAGGAGAGCCGCGGCTGCTGGGCCAGCCAGCCACCGGTGGTACAGCCTCAGAAAGAAAATGTGGGTGTTCAGCCTGCTCCCTGTCCCTCCACACACCGGGAAAATGCCATCAGGTCTCAGCAGTGGCGTCAGAGCGGCAGGCGGAGGTGCCGCGTGAGCAGGAGGCTGTGGGGCAGCACAGGGAACCTTCATGTCGGTTTTCTAATTCATTTTCCTCTGCAAGAAAGAGCCATTTCCACTGACAGAAGCCCACAGAAACCCCCAGAAGTCCATAGGAACTCACAGAGACCTGTCAGGATCTATAGGGCTCCATAGACCTATAGGAGTCCATAGGAGCCCATACGGATGCATAGGGGTCCGTAAGAGCCCATAGTGGTCTACAGAAGCACATAGAGATCCATAGGGGTCCATAGCAACCCACATGACCTGTGAGAGCCCATAGGAGCTTGTGAGGTCCCACAGTGGTCCATAGGAGCCCACAGAGACCTGGAGGTGTCCATAGGGGTCCATACAGACCTGCAGGGGTCCACAGAAGCGTATAGAGACCTGTAGGGGTCTGTAGGGGTCCATACAGACCTGTGGGGATCCGTAGAAGCGCATACAGATGCATAGGGTTCTATAGCAGCCCAGAGGAACCCAGACAGGTTCACAGGATCTCATGGGGACCCACACAGACCTATAAGAGTCCCATATGGATCCACAGGGATCCATAGGAGCCCATAGGTTCCCATAAGACTGGCTACGAGGTACCCACCATGCTGCGGCAGGGTCCAGCCCCACCTTCCCGTCTCCTGGAAGAGTCCAGGCTCTGCTCCAGACACCCCTTCCCAGGCTTTCCTGCAGCATCTCCTATGAACCAGGGATGGAGCGCTGATTTTCTTCCGCATCCGGAAAATATCCGCTTTTGCCATCAGCCCAACTCCTTCCCGAACGGCTGCAGAGCCTGGTGGCGAGCACCGCACCACCGCGGCTCCCGCGTCCTATCTGCTGCATCTGTGTTCTTAATGGATGTATAATACTTTACAGCAATTTCCTCATTTGTCATGCAATCAAATCCTTTGATCAGACATGGGAGAAATGTAAATATCAATTATTAACCATCCCATCCTGGTCTCGCTTGACTGGATTTTTATTTTTTTTAGGAAGGAATTGATTCATTTGCAATTCAACTCCCCAACATATTCGTAATTAGGATGCTTTCTGGATAGGCTATATTTTTGAAGGGAGGGATATTTGATCACTCGAGCAATCAATGCATCCATGTATATTTTATAGCTGAGAGATAGTTGTGAAGGAAAGTGTAAAATAAGTGTGTGTGGGGGGTAAATCCTGTGCATAGAGGGCTGCTATAGGTTTAAAATCTCAGTGGCCAAATTTCCTGCTGCACAGTCATTTATAGCCCTTCCAAGTGTGCAAAGCATTGGCATGAAATGGAGAGGTGGCCGGGAAATTTCTGACAGCATATTTTTTCATTTGCAAATAGTTCTCTTTTTTTATGATTATTTTTTTTTGTGAGTGAAGTGTATTGTATAAACATGTTGCCTTAGGTGAAAATGGCTCTGGAAATGAAAAGAATACACACACACACCCCCCAGAAAAAAAAATAATAGAAAAAGGTGAAACTCAGCTGCTTTCTTTTTGTCTTTCCATTTGGAAATGGTTTCCCATTCCAGGTTTGAGAAGTTTCTGGTGTATATACAGCCTGAAAAGCCAGGCTGGGGCTGTGACACACATTTCTCTTTGCCTTTCAGCATCCCTGCTCTCATGGCATTTTCACTGGTGCCAGTTTTGCAGGAGGTAATCCCCATCCTTCCCCCCCATAGAATCCAAAATGTGGCTTAAAATCCAGGAAACTGGGAGCCTTCTCCTCTCAGCCAGGCTGTTTATTTGATTTCTGGAGTTTTATTGAAGCTCTGAGAGTTGCATTTTGCAAGCTGTCTTCCTCCTGAAAGCGAGCAAGCTGCGCCTCTTCCTTAATCATCTGCTTTTGTTTGCTTGAAGGAAAATACCAAATATCTCATGACTTGCCATAAAGCCGTGAATGACTGCAAGGATGCGCAATTGCTGGGTGTCCTATGACTAATGGGTGAATTTTCAGGTGCACGTGGAGCCTGCGGAGATGTGCCCCCAAATCCCGCTTGTTTTTTATTTTTTTATCGGTTGATCCACTAAAGCGTGTGACATCCTCTCACAAGCCCAGCGGCGGCTGGTGCGGAGAAGCTTCTGCGGTGCTCCTGCGGTGTGCGATAGTCACATTTTAATGCCAGCTTGTCATCACGTTGCCCCCAGATGATGTGATCCGGCCCATGCAGATGTTTTGTGGGTCCTCCGAAGCACAGCACGACTTTTCAAAGGTGGGAGCATCCCTTATCCTGTAAACCCAGCACCCCCATTCAAAGGCATCACCTAAGGGAATCAAAGGTTGGGTCTTGACCTTGACACTTGGGGTTTGTGCTGAAGCCGACTTTGCTCCCAACTTCTTTTGCAACCTGTTTTTTGTTTCCCCTGGGTTTTAATTCATCTAAAAGCCGTGTGGAAAGTGAAGCTGCTCCAGCAGCTGTAGCCGCTGTGCCTAGGTGCGGTCACTGGTGGGTCATGAAAAAAGCTATTGATCTCCCCCTTGACGGCATTTGAATTCAGTTCTTAAATTAAAGCTGGTAAAACAACAAGTTCAAGAGCAAGCACGGCACGCGATCGATGCCAGCTTGCGGCTGGTTGAAAGGGCAGGTGGATCCATCAACCCCAGCCGCTGGGCGAGGAGCCCGTGCCACGGCCCCATGCCGAGGACCGTAGCTGCCGCTACCACTTCTGGCAGACGCTGAGTGCGTACGTACCTGCCACCTGGGGTAGACAAGCTAGGGGATAACCGAGTTTGCATTCTCATCGCATTTTCTGTTTCGTTTCCATTTGCTTCCAACCAGAGCGCATCAGCGGTTCCAGTGGTCACTGGAAGATTTTGGCAGGTCCGCCATGGGGAGCGACCGACCCCGCCGCTTTCCAGAGCCTGCTTTACACCCTCCTGGGCAGTGTCTCATCAGCGGCTGAGACATCACTGCAAAAACTCGTCCCGGGGCACTCCTGAGGCAGAAACTCCTGGTCTAACTTAGGGTGGCTTTCCACCGCTGTCGCCCCACCAGCACCCGGCTCCCGCGCAGCAGCGGTGCCGGGCCAACCAGGCTGATGGAGCAGCAGAAGGGGGTAAAGCCCAGCTCCCTGCTGCCGTCAGGAGGTTTTGCTGCAGCTTTGTGCTCTGTCCTTGCTCCCAAATCCTTACTACATTGTTTTCCAGGGAAAACCGGTGAGGAATAAATTCGTCTCCAATCACAGCAATGGGGGAGTCCATGTGAATCCAACCTGCGTGGGCTGCCTGCCGGCCCCGGCCTTGGCCCCCACACTGCCCAAACGCCATGGAGCTGCCAAGACTGATAAAGAAAAACGAACCCCCCTGCCACGTTAAGCAGAGCCAGGGGATGCGCTGCGAGGAAGCTGCCTCTGCTTGGAGGTTCCCCAGAAAACACATGTCCGTGAGACACATGAAAAAGCTCCCTGGGCTGCAGGAGCACATTTTAGGCACAATCTGTAATCTGGGGTGATTTACAGTGGAGGCAAATGCCTTCCAGAAAGGCTTTTTTTGAGGGTGATGGTGCCTGCAGGCTGCGGGGTGGCAGCTCGGGCTGGAGCGTTGCGGCCATGCACCCAGTGCCATCCCCAGAGGGGTTTCCAGCAGCATTGCTGATGCCTGGGGACCTTGTTTGGGGTTAGAAGATGGGCACGCATCAAACACATAAGACATGCTTTGGCACCGTCTGCTCCTGCAGAACAATAGTTACTCTTCATGTTAGTTCAGTTACAGATCAAATAATCTGAAAAATTCACAAGTGGCTGCGGATACAAATTAACTTAACAAAACATTTTGAAAACGTTGCAGTACTGGGGAGAATACAAATGCGGCACGCACTGGCGGGAGAGAAAAGCCAAGTGTCTGTACCCAAGTCCTCCCCATCAACATTTTCCCCGCGTCAGATAACACAGAAAGCAGCTAAAGCTGGATGAAATATAATAATAACAACGCAGTCCAAGATGGAGCGCTGCCATATGGAAGCCCAGGGAAGTTTTCACTGCTCTTTGCTCCACTGATGTTTTTCAGCTGTGTCATTGGTACTTTGCTTTGGTACAGGCTGAATTCTGTCTTTGCAGTGAAAAATGGCAGGCTGAATTTTGCTTTCCGTTGCACCAAAGTCATTGGTGTTGCAGGAAGGTAAAGGACAGAGGTATTTGGCTTGTGGTCACTGTTTCATAACTGCAGAGCAAAAGCTATAAAATCGTGATGGATCTTTTTCCTTTCCAAGCCTAAGAACAGCTCTCTGTGCTCCAGCCTGGCTCGGTGCGAATGCGGGTGCCCTGGATCAAGGCAGCAGCATCCTTGTGCCCAGTGCTGACAGCAACCTGTTAGATGCAGAAAGCAATCTGTTGGGGAAATAAGCCATCAGTCGATTTCCCTCCGGTTTCATTTCCAGGAGGGATGTTTCCAGCTCAGCTACTCAGTGAGGCTGGAGTTCACCCCCTGCTCTGCCATGGCTGAATTGAGATGGGTTGTGTTGTGGGTAGAGGAGCCCGTGGGATAGATATGGAATGAACTAAATAAGGAAAAGCTGCGTGGGATGCTGCGAACAGCCTCGCTGCGAATGTAACCCACTCTGTGTGTAAGGTCCAAGCTCACACCCGCACTGGGGTTTGGCTTTCCCCACCATGAGCCAAAGCTGATGTGAAACAGCAGCATGGTGGGTGCCCTGCCGGGCCAACTTCCCAAGCACCGGCTGGACCCTGCGGGAGCACAAGGGAGGAGGGGAGAAGCAACGGCAGGAATTTCCCCTCCTTGCTGCAAGTGAATTTTCCCTTTTGCAGTGGAAAAGGTGGCACAGGGGCCGGGAGGAGGTGGCACATCACAGCTGGGCTGGCCACAGCCATGGGCATGCACCCTGGGCGATGCTGCTATCAGCCAGGCACCAGACTTTCCTGAAGGCAAAACAATCCCACAGCGCTTGGATGGAGAGCATGTTGCAAGGTGTATCTTGGGGGGTTCTCTCCTGCCTCTGGGCTGAGTCCCCATGGGTCTCCCACTCTCCAACCTTTAGTTATCACCTCTTCTTCCACCTCCAGCTGCTAAACCAGGCTTTATCCTCACCTTCTTGCCTCCCCTGGGTTTGCTCCCGTGCTGCGTGCACCTCCTCCAGCCCAACACAGAAGGATCCCTGCTGCCAGGGCTGAGTCCCAATCAGCCCTGCACCCCAAAGTCCCACTCATCACCCATCCCACCTCCCCTGTGCCTGGGGTCGCCCCATGAAGCTGCCAATAAAAAAACCCCACCTTTGTGCAGCACAGCACGAATGGGAGCCACCAGCATTACTGCTACTGCTGTTCTTAGAACAGCTCCTCCCCAGCAAGAGCAGGCAGCAGAGGCTTTTTGTCTGAATGAAATGAGAACAAAACTGATTGGAATAGCATGGTGAGATTAGTCATTAGTCATTTCACTTTCTTTGGGAGCCACGGCTAATTGAGACACTCAAGCATTGCTGTCGCTTGCAAGCTGACTCACTCCAGCCCCAGCACTCAGACCCCCGTGCCAGTGGGGCTGGATTTATGGGTGTCACTCAGCCTGTCTCTGCTTTTGGTTTTGTCTTCATGGGCTCTGGAAGCTAAAAGAGGGGGGAAGCAGAAGCAGCAAACGGGCTTGTAAATTCCAATGGGCCATGGCAGGACGTCTGTGGTGTGGCAGGACACAAGCCGGGGCTGCCGAGCCCGAGGAATGCGCAGGGAGGAAAGGGAATCCCTCTCTGCTCTCCTCTTATGCAGCTGAAGATCCGGCCCTGGAGGCTGTCATTAACCCACCACCTTGCTTTCCTCGGCTGGGGAGTTATAGCCGATTGATGCCTGGTATTTATACAGCCCTCATTACCCTAGCAGTCTGTATCCCGGGAGCAAGGGAGATGCCATCACGCCACGTGCCTGTGTGCAGCCCTTCATCCTGGCTGCTTTGCTGGCTTTGCCGTCTCCGGGTGTCCACGGGGTTTGCAGCATTGCTGCCCACAGAGAGCAAAGCCACAGTTTGCAGCGAGTGAGCAAGAGTGGCTGCAGAGGTCCTGCTGTTTTGGCTCCACTCACAGCTGCACAGGCTGGCACCCATCATTGGGTGCTGCACCCACTGAGCCAGCACCAGCCCCACCATGGGAAAATGGCAATGTGATGGCAAAACATCCACTGCCTTCCAACGCCAAAGCCCTTCCCACTGATACTGGGGAGTGACTGCAGGCGAACATCACCACAGAAGGGACCAGAGCAAGCTCAGGAGTTGTGGCAAGAGGCATCAGGAGGAAAAGCCCGTGCACAATTCCAGGCTCAGGTGCTGAGGCCAGAGCATCGTCACCTCCTAGGAGGTGGCAGCTGGCTGGGACTGTCTATGGGCACAAGCGAGTGACACTTTACCATCACCACCTCCATTGCCCCTGGTCCAGCAAAGGTGCCTGATGAAGCCGGTGACTCTTTACGGAAAAGTCCATCAGAAGGAAATGCAAAATTATGGCAATACTCTAGCCTGAAATCTGTGTGTGTGTGTGCATATGTCCTGTAGGACCTAACAGTGGAATGACCCTCCAGCATGTACCCAGGGGTAAAAAAATCCAGCTCTGCCCCCCAGGAAGGCTTTTTGCAGGTCTGTGCCCATTGACGTGTGCAGGTGCGTTGGGGAATTGCTGTGCTTGGAGCAGGGAGAGAAGCTTCTGTTTGGACTCAGTTAAATTATCTGGAATATAAAATAGGAAACAGTCTACTAAGGCTGACTGAAATGTGCCATGTGGGACACTGGTGATCTCTGTGCTAAACAAATGAGGTCTTCATGCTCTGCCTGCCCTTGAGGAGGAAGAGAATTTATATTTCTTCCTTCTTTCCTTCCTTCTTTCCTCTGTCCCTTTCCCTGTTGTCCTCTCCCAAATGAGAGGCTGGTAAGGGAACTGCAGAGGTTTGGCTCCATGTCTGCCAGAGAGCCCTGGAGACCCGGCTGCTGGCAGCACAAGCCTGGAAACAGGCTCCGCACGCTCACAGTGTGCAGCAAAGTGGAGGCTTCCCCATCCTGGAGGAAGCTCCCGCATCCCAGGGACCCGCAGGATGGGAGACAGGACCAACCTCTTCACAAACAGCTCTTTTTCTAAGTGAATTTCTCCTGTGCACAGGTCCCTGAAGCTTCACTCGTGCATGGGGGAAGTCGAGTTTAAATGGGAAATTCTGGCTTTTATTTGTCTGCCAGCACAGGTGGGTGGGCGGGTGAGGCGCTTTGGAAGGTTGTTTTCCTTTCGTTTTGCAGTCTTATTGGGCAGCTATATTTAGGCCAGTTTCTAATTTTCTGGGCTTAATTAATGAGCTGAAGTTTTCACTCACAGGCACTCAAACAGCTTGGGAAGTTCAACCTGGTCGCTGGGCAGGAAAAAATGTTTTTCTTCTCTGCAAGTGCTGGGAAGTGACCTGCAGGTAACGTCGGAGGAAGCATCTCCCTGGGCTCACCAGGACATGCCAGCCCACCCTCGGGCACCCTGTGCACAACATGGGCTCACATGCCCCGCAGCTACATGTGCAGCACCTACTACTCACCAACACAGGGATGTGCTGCCTGTGTTCATGGCATCCATTCAGGTACCAGTCACACCAATACATGGATATGCCATCATCAGTGTATGTGATCCTTGCTCTGTCATATATGAGCCTACAGGCACCTATAGAGGTTTCATTCTATTTTTTCTCTCTGCCGAATGGGGCTTGGATACATTGTGGCGGCATGCACTCCATGCTGGGTACCAGCAGTCCTGCTTTCACCTGACACACAGACCATGATCATCACTAATCACGTGAAAGGATTTCCAAGGGCGGACGGCTGTAAATCTTTGGAGTTTTAAGCCCTTTTCCAGCTTCAGGTTGCCACCTGGCTGCTTACCAAATGGCTTGGCTGATTTTCCCACGGACGTGCCAGACGCTCTCAGAGCAGCTCCAAAGGCACGTTGGCCATTTGTCCGTATTACCTGGGTGGCTTTTTGTAGTATTTAACAAGGGTGCTATTATAATAACCCACCACCAAATGCATGGGGTGCTCAGGGAGATGAGTGCACACCCAGCTCACCTCCAGGGTCACCCAGCCAGACCGAGACTGGGACCAGGGAACCAGACCAGAGCCCTCCCTGCCGCATGCCTTGGGATTTGCTTATTTTTTTCCCAGCTGAGCTTTGCCTCGCACGCAGTACCTGCGGGGTTAATGCTGCAGAGCCCTTGCCTACTCCCTGCCTGATGAGCTCTGTCAGATGAATGCTCATCTGTCCAGATGTGTTAGGGCTGAGCAGACTCATGTCTGCCAGATGTGTCCCTGCACCCATCTACCCCCTTCCTTCTTACCAGGTGCACTGTGGTGGTGGGGGAGATGTGGGTGCTGCCCCTTGAACCCTGCATCACCTACCCACCTCTGGGACAGTCTTAATGTCCTGGTGTAAATCTCAAGACCAGCAAACAGGAGGAAAGGGGCTACAGCAGAACTGGTGGAGCGCAGGGTGCGGGAGGCTGCGGAGTGACCCTCACAGAGGAAATGTCATTCCTCCAGGGGGAAATTGGGCTAAGAAAGAAGGAAATAAGATCTGGAAGGGGTTTTGGTTTGATGGTGTGGGTCTGGGGTTTTGCGTGGGTTTCTTTGGGGTTTTTTTTGTGGGTTTTTTGTTTGGGGTTGTTTTTTTTTCAGTAGCCTTCTTCTCTGGCGTTAACTTTTAATGAACACTGCATTTTAAGCTTGCTTTCCTCCTAGCCCAAATCACAACTTCATTCTTCCCTGGCACTGACATGGTCATTGACACCAGCATAACACAGGTGCAGAGAGCGCTGCAGCTTGGGGCTGAGCTATCCCTTGCTCTGAACAAGCTGCCCCACAGCTCTCACCCAGCAATGACTCTTGCACGGGTCCCAGTTTGCTCATGGGGATGTAGCAGGGAGAGATCTTGGCTGTGTTTCTCACACCAATAAAGCACCAGATGTGGGGCATTGGGGTTAAAAAACGCAGGAAGGAGGGGAAGCGGCTGGAAATAAGGTGTTTTCTGCATGACAAGGCTTAATACCACAGGTCTCCCCAGCTCCTTGTGTAAACACGTTACTCCACCCCTACGCCCAGCACCGGCACCATCTTAAAGCAGATCAAGTTTAAAATAACACCTTGCTTAACCCCAGGCAGATGCATAGGTTTTCTTTTCCATCAATAAGGAGTTTTTTTGTTTCCAGTGAGAACCTGTTCAGCTAGAAACAGGGACCGGGGAGAGAGGGGTGATGGCGCTGGAGCCACGAAGCCGGTGGTGGGGTGACCCCAGGCTGCCCTCCCTCCGCGATGGGCAGAGGCTGCAGCCACCCAGCCACTTTCGGGCTGAAATCCAGCAGATTTGTGGGCGAGGAGGGCATCTCTGGCACAGGAGGTGCTATAGCAACCGGGTGAAGGTGCTTGGAATCAGCTGAGAGGGGAAATAAATAAAATAAAAGCATTGGTGGGAAGCAAAGTGATGGTAAAAGGAGGAGAGGACCCAGTGATGCCGGGGCGCGGCGTGGGGTGCCTGCTGCCAAAGCATCCAGGGGGATGATTCTCTCACGCAGCTTTTCAATTTAATTTCCAAAGAGCAGCTACAGTGCACGGGGGAGAAGAAGCAGTGCCAGAGCCTCTGGGTGCTCCCAGACTCCAGTGTAGCCCAGCACATATCCCAGCTCCATGCACCCGCCAGGTCTTCTTCATCCCCCTTTCCCTCCTGCAGTGCTGGGTGCAGTCATCCCTTCGTCCCCAGCACCATCCAGCCTTGCACAGCACCCATCTTTTTGGGGCTGGCCCTCCACCCCACCCAAGTCTCAATTTTAAAATGAAGTTGAAATTGCCTTCTGGCTGGTTGAAACCTTGAATTTGCCAGTGCTGGGGCATCCCTCGCTCACAGATGCTGTGATGTGCTGGGCACCCTCCTCATCTGGTGGGAGAAATCCGGCACCCTGGGGGCTGTGGCAGGGAGCAAATGCCTGTGCCACTGCCATGGGAAAAAACACCTTTTTATTATAACTTTCTCTATACTACATTTGATTTTATTTTTCCCTTCCCCCCTAGCCCTTCCCTCACTGCCACATTTTGGCAGGATTAATTTGAGATAAAGCCACCCTGAGTGACGGCCTTTGCTTTTGTGTTCTCCTTGTCTATTTTCCGCCTCGCTAAACCTAGAAAAACTCCAGAGAAATTCTCCAGCTTCCAGCCTTGCCAGGGGGCCCCGGCTCAGCCGACACTCATCTGCCATCTCCACATTCAACCGTGGGGAAAAACACCCCACCTTTTGACAAGGGTTATTTTTATTTCTAATGAAAAGCGAAGCCTGCTGTGCACAGGTGGAGTGGGACGGATGACAGGCGCTGAGGTGTGCACATCAAAATGATTGAGGGCTCACATTTCCCAGGGGAGCCTTTTTTGGGGGGAGGGGGGTGGTGTGAGTGGACGAGACCCCCAAGCCCCTGGTGTTCGATGCCTTTGCAGCCTGGTCAGTGATAAAATATCACTTCTGCGTTGGGAAAAGGCGAGAGGTAGAGGGATTGTGGCAGGCAGCATCGCTCCGGCGGTGCAAACCGAGCCTCTGGTTTGTGCTTTGCTGATCCCCTGGGTGCAAGGTCAGGTCATGCTGTGATGGTTGCATGGGCATAAATATGAGAATAGGTGTAAAAAACATGCAAGGTGCATGAAAATGACCCAGGAGCCAAGGCTTGCTGCCTCCTGCCAGACGTAGGACCTGGCTGTCACCCTGACAGGGTCCACAGTGGGTTTTCCTCCTGGATGCAAAGGCGTATCAGGCGTCCAGCTTGTCCCCAGTGGGTTTAGGCTGGGATGGTGGCATGGGCTGAGCCGGAGCTGCTGCTGGCATGCTCACCAGGCTCCCATCCCATGACTTCAGCCAGTCATTGAGCTCTGTTATGACTTTGTTAACATTTGCTTCTGGACTTGCAGTAATTATTTCTCCAGCCAGGTGGAGGTTGTTAGGATAACTGCTCCTGTTGTTAGTTTAGGTTAGTTGGGGATGGAGAAAGGCAGAGAGAAGCTGTTGCTCGGAAAATGGTGTGATGATGAGCTGGGAAGGGCGGCTGGGGGAGAAGGCAGGGGAAGCTCTGCAGTCCCCCAAGGCTGCAGGGGGCTGCTGGAGGGGACAGTCCCACTCCTCCCCAGGAAGGTGGGCTTACGGGGAGGCAGCATCCTTGTGCAGAGACACAGACCTGGAGAGCAAAACCCTGTTTGCAAGGCTGTGATGCTCACCCACTCCCTGAGTTCAGACATGCAAAGCTTCTCCCTGCAAGCCCTTCACTCCACTGAGCCAAACTCCAACTTTCTTTTGTACCCAAGGAAGGTTTTTGCAGCTTACTTCAGGTTTACACTGCCATGCCTCAGAGCAGCCCCAGCGTGGGAGTGGGAGCATGTTTGTTGACACTCTCCCACCTCTGAGCTGCATTACGCAGCTCCAGTAAATGCCCTTTCCATCTTGCTCTGATCATTAGCTGAGAGTATTCTGCTCCAGAGCTTTGCTGTAATGAAAGGCACTGAACTTCAGGATCTCAATTAACTATAGCAAATGCTCTGGATCCTAGGAAAATACTTCGCTCAAATTATATTGCAATAATAATATGTACGTCCATTTACTCCTCTGGAGCGGAGCAGGCATGCGCCATGTATCTCAATTTTCCTTCTCTCTCATGTCATTAGCTTGATCTGTACATCTCTTTCCTGCCCAATGCACAGACTCATTCCTAATTCCTGGGCTCCTCTGCTATCTCACAGAACAAAACCAAACCCTAATGCTGCATGGCACTCCACCTCTGCCTGATAAATACATTCCAGCTCTTAATGAACGACAGCAAGTCATTATAATTAATAAACAGATGCAGGCGCAGGGTCCTTTGGCTGCTAACTCCCTTATTTGCAAAGCTGTCACTCCGGCCCTTGAGATCTTCACAGCTGGAAGGTCATGCTCTGGGTTTGGGGAGTAATTTGTGGAAGAGGGAGAAGAAGTGGCATCTGCAGCCTTTAAATAAGCAAATGTTTCTTGCTGCATGGCAAGGAAGGAGGCAGAGATGGGGAAGGGTTTGGGCACCTGCATGGGCACCCATTGGCCTGTGGCAAGGGGTGCTGTGGGGGCAGGGCCGGGAGATGGGGTTGTTTTGCCCATGTCTGTGTAAAGGTGGGTGAGGGGGAGATGGTGCCTGCGCGGGATGCGATGCTGCCAGCATGAATGGGGCTGGCAGTGACGTGCTGGTGCCGTTCTCCAGCCGCACGCTGCTGCCTTCCCAATCTCGCCCAGCCTGCAGGAGTCTAATAAAACAAGTCCACACGTTACAAAATCAATTTCCTCTCTATTAATTTGGGTCTCTTAAGATTTATCATCGTCTTTCATCACCAGATTAAAAGCAATTGGCAAAGTCTCAAATAACGTTTTAATTCTGAGCCGGGAGCCAAGATCCAGATACACGGAGCTGTGTCCTCGGGGCGGGGGGGAGCACTGTCCAAATGGGATGAGGTCCGGCACCCCGATTCCAGCCCAGTGCATGGGCACATCTATATCTGTCCTCCCCATGGTGAGTCTCAGCCCAGCTCTTGGCTGGAGTGGGGCGGCAGTTCATGATGGAATTAATTACAGTTCTTCCTCTGCCTTCAATCGAAGCCTGCACTTTGATATTTATGTTCCCAGTTGTGGGTTGCGGCCTTGATTCATTAAGTTTTGCATAGTAATTGTTTTCTTCTAATGATCTGGGAGGATGGCACCGTGGGGAGACATGTCCAGCACACAGGTGCGGGCGAGCTGGAGCACACTGCTGAGCAGCATTGCCACCCCCCGTGCATCACACTTCTGACCGGGGTTGAAGTGGGGCCAAAACTGGGCCAAAATCAGGCCAAAATGGGGCCACAGGCTTCTGCAGCCCCATCGCACCAGCCTGTGCTCTGTCCAGGAGAGATGATGGGGTCCACCTGCATCTGCCATGAGCACCCAGAGCTCCTGTCATCACATAGCTGGAAGGGATCTGCAGCTATTTTTTCATTTTCAGAAGTGTTTTTCGTGTTAAAACTTAAATTTTCCACTGGATAGACCTGATTTCCGCATGTTCCCTGAGTTGCACATTTGGTTTTGATGGACAAAACTAGTCTGAAATGATCAAAACTTCCTTTCTGGTGCTTAGAAAGAAAAACTCTCCTGTTCCTCCAGCTTGAGTTGGGAACAAATTCACGTGCAAAGTGGCATAAAAACCAGGACTCATTTTAAAATGACGGAAATATCTGATATTGCTGAAATCCTCTCCCAGCACTGCCCTTTCCCCTCTGCCTGGCTCCCAAACCTCTGCAAAAACCTCCATTTCCCATTAGTTCATGTTAAATGTTTGGCTCTGGACTGGGACAGGAGATCTGGGAGAAGAAAGTTCCCTTTCTGGGGGGAAGGGGGGGGGGCAGAAATAATGAAAAAGAAAATCTTGTTTCCTTGCTCAAAAGCAAACCCCAAATCTCTGTGCCTGCCATGAGAGCTCTGGGAGCTGCCGCTGCCTCCTGGGAGCGACGCGGGGCCGATGCGAAGCACCTGGCTCCCATCCCAGATTTGATGGCTTCGCTCCCTCCCGCTCCTCATTATATTTGTATATTTGATGATCATTTAACATTCGTGTGGCGCTGGGCCTCAACAGAGAGCAATGCCTCGGCAGCGCAGAGCTCTGCAGCTCCATCACCAAACGGCTGGTTTCTGCACCAAAATGTGGTTGGCTTCTCCTGACCGTGGCAAAGGCAATTTGGGGCAGCCTGGCCGTGTCTCTTCAATCATCCGTGAAGATCTCATTGCTGTCAGCCCTCCGGAGTGAGCTATCTGATCTCGGCCTCGTTCTTCTTCTCTAGTTTTTATTTGTTTTCTTCTTTTTCTTTTCTTTTTTTTTTTTTAAGAGGAAGGTGAAGTCTCTCTGGGAGCCTGACAGAGTCACTCTCAGGCTGCAATTTATCCATCACCATCCGTCCCCACTCCAGCCCTGCCACATCACCGCAGCCCCAGCTGTTTACAAGCCAGGAAACACAGAGAGAGAAACTTTGTGAAAAGCAAAAGCAGAGAAAGCTGCCAACAGCCCTCCTGGCCGCTGACAGAGGAGGATGTGATGCACATCCCCAGCCGGGACCTGGGTGCCGCAGGAGCCAAACGCTTCTGGAATTTGTGGTCTTTGCTATTTTGCTTTGTTGGGTGCTGAGCGAGGTGCAGAGTAGCTGCAGCTGAAGGTTTTTCTACCTGCACCTCGTGCAAAAAGCATCAGAGGAGCAGAGTCACCTTTTGCATTTGGAAAAGTCACATGTTTGGGGGTTTTCTTATTTTTTATATGCTTGATCCAGGCAGCCCATAGTGACAGGACCACAGGGAGGTGACGGGAGACCATGAACCAAAGAGATGTCTCAGGGTTTGGTTGAGGAAGGAGCTGCTATAAATGCACCTGGAGCTCATATCTCACATCTACCCCTAAAAGTTACCACTTTTTTGCTACTAAATTCCCAGGAACAGAGCTGGCCATGCTCCTGATGCTCCTGCAGCTCCTTGGATGTGGAAGGGAGAAAACTCCAATGAGTTACTGGACCAAAAGCTATCAGCCCTGAAGCATCCGCAGGATCAGGATCACGATCCCCAACCCTGCCACCCCCCCAGCGCCTTGGGAAATACAAATCAACGCTGGAGAGTGATTTAGGGGGAGAAGCAGCTAATATCATTATCGAGCCACCCTCCCCGTCAATGCCTTTTCCCCCGCGCTGCCGCCTCTGTAATTAAAATCGTTGCATGGCTGGAAAGGGGAGAAACCAGGGCTGCTGGGGAAAGACATCAAATTGGAGATGTGGAAATTTGTTGTTTCCACTGCTTGGTTTGTTCTCTGGAGCCTGTGGTAATGAGCACAAATTAAGATAAAAGCAAGGGGGAAAAGGGGCACCTGGGGTTGCAGTGAGTGTTTCATTTTTACATGTCATAGGGGAGGAAAGGCGAGTTTGGGTGGAGGAGGAGGTGGCCTGTGCATCCCTTGCTGTGTTGTAAGCAGTGATGAGAGCAGCGTGCCTGGCAGCCCATGTGTGCGTGGAGCAAGCTGGAGGAGATCCCGTCTGTTTGAGAGTGGCAGCATGGTCAGGACCGCTGGGATGAGGTTTGCTGCCATGCTGGTGAATATAGAACTCTAGAACGGTTTGGGTGGAAAGGGACCTTTAAAGGTCATAGAGTTCAACCCCCGGCCATGAGCTGGGACATCTTCCACTGCATCAGGCTGCTCAGTTTTGATCTGGTGCTGCGGCAGAGCTGGGTTTCCTGGGTGGATGTGCCGGTCCTGCCATGGGCATCCTCCTTGGAGATGGAGAAGACGGCAGTGGGACAGAGACACACTTGCCTGCTGAGGGCGTGGCGGGGGGGCACGTGCAAGCTCCAAGTTGGGCTGAGACCGAGTGAAGCACTGCCCAAGACCTGGAGGATGGAAGGAGGCTGTGAGCAAGGAGGCTGGAAGTAAATGACTGCACAGCTCTGAACTGACAAGAAGAGACCATTTAAATCCCAAGCAAAGGTTAATGATATCCTGACAGTGCCAGAGGATTCGCAGCTTCTCCTTCTTGCAGATCCAGAGTGGGAAATTGCAGCTGAGTGGCAGCCCCGAGATCTGGAGATAGCAGGGACGGGCTTGGGTTGGGACATAAAATATACTGGGGACAGCAGCAGTATTTCAGCTGCCAAACCAAAAGGTTATGTGTGGATGACAGATGTTTATTTGTATACTTTTATGATTGAAGGGCAGTAATTGTGTTGGCTTGGCAGGTTGAATGGCAATCGTTCTCCAGGTGTGCACCTCCTCCTTTGGGGCAGGGTAGGAAGAACGGGTCGGAGCCCAGCTCTGCTTCAGCCGAGTGGCTGCAGAAGAAAGATAATGATGATGATGATAATAATAATAAAGGTGGGGCTTTTTCTCTGTACACCCAATCTGCTTTGAAGATGATTTTCTCTCTCCCAGGGCAGTGATGGAGATCTGACCAGTGATTTCCTAATGGGGGAAATTCCAGTGGGATGGTGAAGAGTTCCCAGGTATGGGCTCATCCATGGTAGCTGTTGGGTGGGTGCTTTCCCTGTCTGCCAGGGCAGAGAGGTTTGTCCTCCTTTTGCTGCTGCTGGGAGCAGCTCAGATTACCCGGGAGCACCGCAGGCAGTGGTCCCATGGGTGCTGAGTTTTGGGGGTACCAGCTGCAGCAGCCGTCAGTGGCAAGCGGGGGCCATGGCCCAGCCAGGCTGCGTGGGGAGGGGGCACGATGATCTCCCCTTGCAGGCAGCACCAGGCCTCAGTTCACATCTTAAGGCTGATTGAAGCTCCTCGTTCAGCATTAAAAAAAGCCGCTCCGGCTCCCTCATCACAAGCCCTTTGCAGACCCCTGCCTGCTTTTCCTCAGGCAGGCTCCTGCTCTCCTTCCACCCTCATTAGAGACATGAACCGAGCGCTTTGCAGCTTCTTAAGCTATTCCCAACCAGCATCCCATGGGATACGAAGCAGAAATGCCTCTTCTTTGAAGGACCCACACCAAAGCCTGTATCCCAGCTTTGAACCTACCACGTGTCATCGCCTGGAATAATTCATGTTAAACATTTGCTTGTAGTGGTGCGGGGACCAGAACTCCCCTTACTGCTGGGCTGTGCCAGAGAGTGGCAAAGCGGGGGAGAGCATCTCCAGGGTGTTTGTGGGGGTGCCCATAGGTCTGCAGAGCCCCTGGGGAGCAGTGCTGCTCGTGGGGTTAATTGGCTGGGGGTAGGATGGGTCCTGGAAAAAAGCTGCACTGGAGGCCATTCTGCACTGGGAAGCAGCAGGCTGGGAGCAGCTGCCGTCCCTGCCATCGACAGCAGTGTGTGTGTGTGTGTATTTATAATGACAAAATTGATGCTTAACAAAGATGAGTGCAAATTTAGAAGGAAAACAAAACTATGGCTTTGAGCAAATACCTCATCCATGCTTTATGTTCCCTGGGAGCAAAGGAGAACATTATTTCTCCCCCTCCTTCTTTAGAAATAAAAGCAAATAGGGAGGGAAGGCAATGGGATTTAGGGATGGGATGGTCCCACCTTGCAGGGGGAGAAAGAAGGTGGGGAATGGGACAGAGGTCTGCAAGTAAAGGTGAAAGATGGACATTTATTAAGGCAGAAATCACATCCTGCTTTGGCATTTCAGAACCATCTGGCTGAGTCCCAAGTGATGTGGGATGGAGAGCGCTGCCCCATGCAGATAAGTTGCCTGCTCTGCACCGTACCACCAGCCCAGCCAGGATCAGCACCCAGGGGTGCTGCAGGAGCCCAGCCTTCATCCCGCTAGCTGTGAAGCACAGAAGAATCACAGAATGGGTTCAGTTGGAAAGGACCTTAAAAATCATCTGGTTCCGACCCCCTGCCATGGGCAGGGACACCTGCCACCAGCCCAGGCTGCTCCAAGCCCCATCCAGCCTGGCCTTGGACACTGCCAGGGATGGGGCATCCACAGCTGCTCTGGGTACTCTGTGCCGGACCCTCGCCACCCTCACAGTGAATAATTTTTTCCTTATATCTAATCTAAATCTCCCCTCTTTCAGTTTAAAAGGAGCTCAGAAAGTCTGAAGTGAGGGACGAGGCATGCATCTGCATGGTACATTTCTCCTAAAACAGTCATTTTGGCAGATAAGACTACACTGGCAAAGCTGCACCGAGTGCCTTCCATGAGTGGTTGGGGCTGGGGGAAAAAATATAAAAGGAGTAGCAGCAGAGGAAGAAGAATTCAATATTTCTATTTGTTCTTATCCAAATAAATTGAGATGTATTTGTGGAAGTGTCAGAGAAGCCCGCAGGAATGATACTATAAAATAACACAGCTGCTTCATGAGTCTATGACAGACAGCATAGATTAATGTACCGGCGTTTTTATGGTCTGTTAACAACTGATATGGGTTTTAAATATATTATCTCCCATTGTATTGTCTGTCATTTTAAAAACTGCTCATGTCTATTGTGTTTGCTTTTAAGAGGTGCTTATGGAACAATCACCCAGTCGCTTCCCAATCTCTCCTCTCCTCTCCTTCCTAGATATATCATTGTCTCACCCTCTTTCTCACTTTTTTTCCCTAGATAGGTTTTCCCCAGTACTTTCATGGGCAATTTATTCCAAAACCTATCCAAAGCCCCTCAAGTTCCTTAATTCCAGGAGCTTTAAAAAGCCTTTCCACCTTCACACCTGGTTACCTTTGAAATGTGGAGGAGCTGGGCAGAGGGGTCAGGCTGGAGCAGTGATGGGGACAAAGCGGCTGGAGGGGTGCAGAGGGGGACGTAGGTGCCTGTGTTACGCTGGGCTGCGACATGGCCATATCCAGACCTCCAGGTATGTGCTGGGATGGGCATGGGGGAGAAAAGGAGCTGGAGGTGCAGGCTGGGCTGGGGGAACCGGGTTTTACTGAATGTTCTTAGGAAGTCACATAGGGTTTTGAGGTGAAAACCCTGCACTGGCTCTGTCTGATGGCTGAGCAAAATTTGGATTTTCATCTTAGTTGGGACTAAGGGAGAGCAGGAACATGATGGGTGGGGCTCCTGGCTGCCCCAGCAAGGAGGATTTCAAGCCAGATCCTCCCTCAAACCTCTCCAGTGAGTCCCTTTGCCCAGGAAACCCTCCAAGGCAGAAGTTCCCCATGACTTTGCTTTCCTCATCTCCTTTTGGCCACTCACCTTGTCCATGTCACATCTTGCAAGGGAAGACCCATGACCTCCTCTAGTGTGCCTGGACTACTCCCCATCATCATCATCATCATCATCATCATCATCATCATCATCATCATCATCATCCATCACTGCTTACGACTCCCTCAGCCCACCCTGGACCTTGCGCCGCTCCTTGTGTGGGAGGCGCAATGAGATTGATGACTGCAGATGGCTCTGCCACAGATGGAGCCAGAAGGAAACATCTGGACCATCTCGCATGGCATCTGTCATGGAGCAGTGCTTCCAGCCAAGCGTGGGCACATCAGCAGAGGAAAGTGCTGCCCAGTGCCAGCTCCTGACTGGTCCCACTGCCCCCTCCCAGACCTTGGGGCCATCCTTACACCCACAGGACAGCATGAGGACCAGAGATGCTCAAGACTGGCTCATCCCCATCCTCTGTCTTCAGCCCACCTGGCCCTAAAAATGTCCTTTTCCTTCACCTTGCATCTCTTAAGCCCAAACCATGGGGGTACTGCAGGGGTGTGTGTGTGGGGGGAGAGAGGTGGTAATGGATGTGTGTTTGCATCCATAATTTTCTCAAAAGGCTTGAATTGCTACATTCAAAATTACATTAGATTGCAAGAACAAAGATGCCCTTTTGATGCTCTGTAGCAGCACTGGAGATAATGAAAGGAGAGGAATCTCGATAAGGATGAAAGATAGCTTCCTTTGGCTTTCCCTTGCTGATAAAGTGCTGCCCAGATGAAGAGAATTTAGAATAAAAAGCACCACAGAAGTATAACAAAGTAAGCAAAGCCCAGTGTCACTCTAACAAGATAAAATTACACTGTGGAGAGGAGACAAACAGGACAATAAAGAGAAGCACTCAAGGTAACGGGGAGGACAGCCTGGATTTGAGATGGGAGCAGAGATGCTGGGAGCAACCACAAGGGAAACAGCAGCCAGGAAAGGTGCTGAAGGTGTGAATTTGGGCTCCTGTGTCTCTCGCTGCTGTGCCCTTTTGCATGGGCGGCAGCAGGAATGGCCCCTTAGTGCCATCGGGAGGATGAGATCAAGAAGAAGGTGCTGCCAGGGTCACCCTGGGTGGGAAGGGCAAGGTGCTAATTTTTTGTAGCTGCCACTGGGTTTAGAAGTGTCATGTCTGGCTGTTTAATTTTTTATATCTATATATTTATATATATAAAGCACCTATCAGCATATCAATAAACATTCTTTGGAACCACACTTGATGGCAGAGGTAAGAACAGGAGTCAGCCTATTAGTACCTCAGCAATTCTGTTTCCAACCAATTTAATAATAAAAAAAAAAGCTGCAAGACTTTCCTGCCAGCCCGCCTGGCTGGTGTTTGATACGCATTAAAAGGGCATTTGCAGGGTGGTGGGGCAGCGCGGAGGGTCCTGCAGAAAGCGGTGGCCGAGGAGCTCCCGGGCAGGGGACGGCATGTGTCCCTGTTTGTAGGTCCCAGCCCTCTGCCAGGGCTCCAGGCTGGCTCCTCGCTCTGCCCTGAGGCTCGCTGCGGGTTTGGGGCTGCCTCTGACACCTTGTTGGGGCCCCACTTGTGCTTGGCCATCACTAGCCCTGCTCAAGGCAGTGCTGATCCCGGCTCTGCGGCATATGGTCTGCTCTGCACTGCCATGGCAACCAGGGATGCAAAATTGCCGCTTAAAATGCAAAACAAACAAGTCCTCCACGCCACAAAACCCAGAGCATCCCTTTTGCCTCGCTCCCCCCAGCCTGTTTTTTTTCCCTTGGGACCAGCTCAGGAGCTGTTGCTGCCCAGCACCCTCTGCACCCGAGGTGTAAATAACTGCACCATCCCATTCTCCAGCGCATCCACCTTCCCAGCCCATATCTCAAACAGGTAATGTTGTGAGGATATTTATCAAAATAGCTAGTTTTTCTCTCCATGTTTTGCACCTTTTTCAGTGCAGAGTTGGTAACCATCTTGCCCACCGAGCCACTAGGGTTTGGGGCATGCTCCTTGCTTCACTAGCTGGAGAGGGGGAAATAAGCCCAAGAAAGGTGTGAAATGGCCACATACACCAAGGCTGAGCCACCCCTGTCCATGTCCCCGCTGCAGCTGTAGCAGCAGGGTACGATGCTCCATTTGCACCCTCAGAAAGGGCTGAGGGCTGCCCTTGTGTGTCCACAGGAATGACGCACCCTGGGAATGTGCAAATGTGTGTGCCAGGGACCCTGTGACAGTGCACATGAGGAGGAGCTCAGGACAGGGATGCGCCTGGGGACATCATGCAGCGTGTGACAGTTATAGCACCACAGGCTTTGGATGTTTGCTGTGCCATGCTGAGGGTCTGTCCCAAATCCAACGTTTATGTACATGGTGGCTTCTTGGTTGCCTAAAACTTGGGATTTATTTTCCAGCAAGGGAAATATTTGCCTTTTCACCCTCATCAATACCCACTGGCTGGGTCAAAGCCCCCGACTCAGCCAAAGCCAGACTGTGTGGCTGCTGTTGTCTCACTGCACCCGGCCAGGATCAGACCTCCCAGCAAAACCCAATGGTACAATGCTCCAGGGCTGTACTGGGAGCTGGACCAAGGCAGATTAATATAAGTTACTGTCTTGGGAATCACGGCAAGTCCTTACAAAAGAAATCCTAAGAGATGCTTGTAGTATTTAATGGGGATAAAAAGCAATGGGTGTCTATAGAAATGATACTATAGGGAACCGCAGCACATCTCCTATAGGAAATACATCTTCAGCAATTTCTAGGATCTGTAAGATTTAATTATCTGTAGCTGAGCACCTTAAAACCTGGTTCGGTGAAGTGAATGCAGAAAGTTTGCATTTAATTGAGTGCATCTTTGGAAACGAAGGCAGCACAGCGACAAAGTGAGCACTGGAGCCAGAGCATCCGTCAGCTTGGAAGGGAGATGTTTTGTGGCTGAAGGACTCTGCTGATTTCGGGCAGCTTTCAGGGAAAGGCCTACTCGAGGCCACCTGGAGTCATCCCAGCTCCATTTGACAGTGGGAGGGTGATTTCTCCAGCCCAGATACCTCCCTTGGGGGAAGACAGTCTGCTCCAGAGCATCCTCCGACAGCCAAGGAGCCAAGATCTAGCTGTTTGGGGCAAATGGGGCAGTGTTGGGATAGCACTTTGTTGTCTTGAAGTTCTTGCCCTGCTTCTGGCCTCTTTGGTGGAAATGGGCGCGTCTCCTTGGGGTTGGAGGGCATCATGGTCACTGCAGGGATAGTGATGCTGCAGAAGGTAGTGTGATAAATATATTCAAAGGCAACTTAGAAGAAAAGTTCTGAGGAGATTCTAGTTTAATCATTTGATCTCCCAGGTAAATATTAACACTGGAAAGCCATTTGTTTTATTTTCTTCAAATATCTGCAGTGTTTCTAACCAGGCAGGATTTAAACCTGGGTTTATTCCAGGTCTGAAATCTGCTATCAGTCAGCTCCTGCCGGGATTAAAAGCAAACAGACACACTGGTAGCTTGGGGAGATCCCAGGCCAGCCCTCTATCTCTGGGATCTATGTCCAGTTGGACTGGAGGACAGAGGCTCAACCAAGGCCCATATTGACTTCCCAGAGCTGCTTTCTGTTGTCTTCATGTCTCACTGGTAGCTGGGGGAGATCCCAAACCAGCCCTTGATCTCCAGGATCCACATGTGAACCACTTGGGTCGGGGAACAGCGAGGTGACCAAGGTTCATGTTGACTTCCATGAGCTGCTTTCTGCTGGCTCTCCATGCCGCAGGCGTGCAGGAGAAGGGGACGCTGATGGCAGCCCAGGTTTCTCTGTGCTGGGCATGTTGCACCACGAGGACCATCAGTGTCCTTGTCCTGCTGATGCCACCGCATCTACCCTGAATTTTGTAGCAGGGGGAGAGCAACATATAGACCTCACCTCAAGGGATCAGCACCGTGGGGAAGCCCTCTCCTTCTTCCCTCCTGTCCCAATACACACACCTGGTTACAAAGACCTTCGCAAACCCCTGTGAAGCCAAAGCAAAATGATCAGTAAGGTGATGAGCAAGAGAGAGACGAATCCCAAAGAGAGGGACTGAAAACTGCTCCTGGAGAGCAGTGATGCCTCCTCCAGGACTCATCCCCTCCTCACCCTACCCCACGCTCCCATCGCTGCTAATGGGTTTCATCCCAGGCATCACATGGGAATGGAGTTATCGAAACTTCTCTGCAACGATTTTTTCAGACTTTTCTTTCTGAAGTCCCCATGTGCTAGAAAGCATGTGAAAATACAGAGGGAATAGACAGCAGAAATGGTCTAAACAAGCCCAAAAAGACTGGGAACTCAAATGTTGCCAACCATATGCAGCTTCATGCTTCAAATCACCTTAAGTATTTGCAGCACGCACCAGGATTGTCTTTCTATCATAATTAAATATGTCTGTCTCCGAGCAAAGGGAGGAGAGCTTAGGGGAGTTGTCACCATCCTTAATCTCAGCTGCCATTCCTCAGCAGCGCTGTCAGGGTGGTGGCAAAATGTGGTTTGGGGGGGGGGAAATGTCTTCCAGGATAGACTTTGAGAAATGTCCTGTGCCTTTGCATTCTGCTTTGGTGTTTTAAAAGCAGGGTGGATCCAGCCTGGAGAAGAGCAAGGGCGTGTTGGAGCAGGAGGGGTGTTTTGTGAAGTCAGAGTTCAGCTGGTTGAGTTGGATTCATGGGCATCTTTGGGTGATGAGGAGGAGAAAAAGGGATGGAGATGTGTGAGCGTGGGGTGCTGAGCCCCCATCCTTGCCCACTGCTATGTATGGACATCGTGTCTGCTCTGGGGGAAGGGGCTGACCTTACCCACCCGTTGGATAAGCTGCAGGAAGAGCTGGGGGCTGTGCTGGTGCCTGATCAGTCGTGGCCCCTGGTAAGAGGAGCTCCCCAGATCCTCACATTTGGCTGGCTCCGTCCCCAGGAAGGATCCCCCCCCTGAGCAAGCATCCATGATCTGCCCATATTAAAGCCTCCATCTCCTCCTCCACGGGTGTAGATCATCTCACTGGGGGAAGATGCCTCTGCATGTGGCATTTTCATTGATAAAAATGGGGCAAAAATGCCAGTGTGATTCCACTGAATGGGAAATCGATAGGACTCCAATATTAATTAACTGTATCTGCAGTGGGGGGCAGCCATTGCAATAAAGCGGAATGAAGCTTTTCAGCCAGAAGCTGGGGCAGGATCCGTCTCAGGGTCAGATGCCTCCATCTCCATTTCTTTTCACCATCCTCCTCCATCGATTCCTCCCTCTCAAAGCTCCTGTCTCTTCCCCTCCATCCCCACTCCGACCGAGAGATGCCGGCTGGCCTTTCTGGGGGGCTTGGTCCGGAGGGCCCCACCACGAGCTGCTGAAGGTCAGACCAACTGCTGCTTCCCGATGGGGCAGCCTCCAGAGAGTAAACAATAATTAACCTTAAATTAAAACTGGTTGTAATCTTTGATTACCCGCCTGGTTCTGTGATGTGCCAAAGCCCATTTTGTTGCTGGTTTCCTTGGAGATACCACCAGGTCTCCCCACCCCCTTCCAGCTCTGCTCCAGCTTTTTTTTTTTTAATGCAGGTTTAAAAACAGCTATTAGGAGAGCTTGTTAATCATCATACCAGGCTGCTAATAGCACTCTGGCCACAGTTAATCATAGCAAGCTACAAAGATGGTGCAAATTCTTTCAGTGGATGTCATCGCCCCCCGTTCCTTCCCTCCGCTGCATCCCCTTTCCCTTTTTGAGCAGGAACATCTCCTCTACCCAAGATGAGAAATCTGGATGCGTGGTACCACTTGCCTTTTTTATTTCAGCTTCGCTGGTGGTGACACCCTCTGTGTCGGGGCAGGGCCGTGCTCCCTGGAGCCCCAGTTTGCATCGCAGCTCAACAGCAGCAGCACTGCACGTCAGGCTGTGCCATGAGGAAGGGGGATTTGGGGGGCTCAGGGCCGTGTACCAGGAGATGCAGGGCTCCAGCTGGGGATAAGCTCTCTCTGGGGGCTCAGATGCCATCAACAGCAGGTTACGGCTGCAGCCGCCTCCTTTCCCTAACATCACAGGAACTTCTGTTTTACTCATCAGTGCCCCATACTTTGGATGTGCTGTCAGCTGCACTTACAGCAGCTTCTCACCGAGAAAATCACTAGATGGGGGTGAGGCTGGTGATAACACACATTCCTGGGCTAGCTTCATCGCTGGGGTATCCTCCTCCTCCTCCCTGGAGCTCCTCCAGCTTCCTTCTGCTGTAGGTGGAGGCAGGTTTGGCCTCCAAGGGCACAAATTTGTAGATCAGTTCAACACATTATTTTTTTCCAGATTAAGTTGTCCCTTAAAGACCTTCCTATACAAGCCCAGAGCATCGTGCTGGTGCCGTCATAAACAGCTCCATCAAGACTGGAGATGTGAGGTTGCCCTGTGCAGGGCTAGTGTGAATCAGGAGTGGGACCGGTGGGGATGGATCCCCAGAAATCCCCATCCCCAGCACCTCTGGCCAGAGTGTGGGCTGCTCTGCCCTCACTGATCCCATTTAGCTGGGTTTGAACTGGGCGACCCACCTGTGTGGGTGTTAATTGTGGCTCTGGCTGCTCCTGCTGAAATGACAGATAGGGGACAATTCTGCCGGTTGACAATAATTGTTCTCCTAATTACAGCAATGACATTTACTGGAAAGCGACTGCAATCCCATTACCTTCTTATGCTAAATTCTGCGACTTTAAAATTACACTCCCTGTCTTCTTCCCCTGGTATGAAGCCCTCTGGATACAGGCTTGTTTACTGCATCTGCAACCATGCAGCATGATGGGCAGTCCTGGGGTGCCCTGCAGGAGCTGCTCCTCATTTGGGTGGGGGGGTGAATATTGATACATTTTGCATTTCTTGTCCTGCATTTCTCAGCCCTTCACCTGGATGGGGTATGCAGGAGGGTGCAGCTTGCTGTGGAGGTGACAACACCCAGGCACTGCTACCCCAGAATTAACCCATTTCATTAATCCATCGCTCCCCGCCCCCCCCCCCCAAAAAAAAAAATACCAGGGGACACCAGCTAGCATGCAGAGGGAGTTTTACAACAATATTTCTCTTTCTGTATTGCAGGTAGCCCGCTCGAGCCCATATATCCTCATTCTCCCCCCATAAACAAGCAGAAGGTGCCTGTGAATAGTTAATTTTTAAGACCCTTAATATTTTATAAATGGTTGTAATGAGCCGATGTTCTATTTTGTTTAGCTGTTTATGTGTCGTTAAGTTGGGAGGCTGCAAACAAGATACTTTAATTTAATGTGTTGCCCTCAGAAATATCTTTTAATAAATAAAGCACTATAGTTCTCCTCTGGAGAGCCAGAGTTTGGTTAAGCTGGATAAATGATGATGATGATGATGTCTTTCAATTGCTTCTTCTTTACCGCCCTCCTTTTTACATGCTTCATGCTGAACCAGCTCAAGTTAATTATTTAAAAGGGGGAAAAGCCTGATTTTCAGGATTGGGAAACCTAAAGTAGGATCATGCACAACGTTAGAGCCGTGCCCCAAAGCTGGAATTTCATCCCAGGCCATTAACAACCACCACAGTCACATCTGAGACAGAGTAAGGAAAAGGCTGGAATTCAGGCACAGAACCACTGCAGAGGAGCTGGCCCCTTCCCTCTGCGATTTGAAGTCAAAGGGGCTGGCCCACCTCCAAGGCAGAGAGGAGCAGAAGCACCATCTCCTCTTTGAATTATAGTCCTTTTTTTTTTAAAAAAAAAAAAAAAAAAAAAAGGAAAAAAAGATCTTTCTCCAGGACAACTGCTGGGAGGTGATCATTTTTCTTTGAGAAACTGAGGCTCCATTGTAAAACTTATGGAGAAATAAGGTCATTTGTCAATTCAAGTCATTCTCTTCCATACATAAAAAACATGGCAAGTGCAGCTTTTGTAAAATCTAAATTGAAAGTAAATAGCAAGCGGGCAGTTCTTGGTGATAAAACCGCCCATTCTGTAGATTTCTGGTACAATATTTATTTTATCCTCTTTATAACTACAAGGGCTGTCTCTGTGTGTTATTAAAGTAATGCATTTGCTTAACCTGCACTTAAATTCCCTCCCAACCTTCCCTGATTGTACATCTCACTGCTACATGTTCCCAGCCTGCTGGTCTCAGCTGGACAATTATATTAACTGCTTCTATTTGCAATTACTATGAATCATAAAGCAAGTCTGAATGGATTGTTTTTCTTTATTGAAAATGTTTAAACTTAATGCATCGCAAATGTCACAGCCATGGGGCTGCTCCTCAGCTCTTTGGGAAGTGCCTGGCTGCCTTCAGCTGCTGCTGATGGAGCATTACAGATGAAGTTTGTCATTTCCTCCACTCTGTTCATCTTTTCCCCAATAATACACTGGGGAAAAAAAGAAGAAAAAAAAAAAAAAAGAGAAAAAAAACCCAAAACACCTACCAACACAAATATTTCCCTTCATATCTCTATGAGACCTGGGGCTGGCAGGTGATAAAGGCATCTCGCCCCTTCCCCAAATGCCCACAGATGCTTGCAATGAGCTAAGTTGCAGAGGAGATTTAAGCCTGAGCTCATCCCAGAGCTGTTCCCTTGGGCTGCCTGCAGGGTGCTGCAGAGATGTTCTCCAGGGAAGTCTGGAGAACACCTGGGACAACCACAAGGTTACGGGCTGTGGTGAGCAGCCCTGCTGCTTCCTGTCGGGTTTTTCTGGATGCTTCTCAGCTCTACCAATCTCCTTTGGGGCTTCTCCTCTCTGTCCCCTAAAGTGCTCCACCCAAGTTGGTAGGATGAAGTTTTGGAGGTCTCCGAAGCTCCTAGCTATCTTTGGTGTCTCTTGGTGCAGAGGCAGGTGAGTGCTGAGGGGATGATGGATTTTGTCCAGCAGGAACTGGATGATGTCCCACAAAGCACTCTCATTCCCGCAACTCATCTTGCAGCCTTCAGCTGTACTTTGGTGTTGTTTTTTTTTTTTTTTTTCAAGTCCAGCTAGGTCAAATTCTCCTTGTGCTGTGGGTCTGGGGTGGTTGATGTCCCTGAATTACACTGGTCTGACTGGTAAGAAAAGGAAGGTGACCTAAAACCATGGAAAATCAGGGGGAAAAGGGGTATTTCTGGTTAGGGCAGGGAAAGCTGAGCTTGGAGATGGGCAGGTTGTGCCAGTCCCCATGATTGACAAGGAGCTGGGCTTGAGGAAGAGGCTAAATTAAATTACTAAATTTTGATTTCTTAATTAATATGTTTTAAATGTCACCACAGGGTGGTTTGTGCCAGTAGCAGAGAGAGCTGATGAATTGAATACAGATGGGCCTGACCCAAATCCTGGCATCCCACAGCTCTGGGAAGGTTTGGATTTGGCTGGGACCCGTGTCTAACTTGGTCTGTCACTGTTGTCTTTTTGATTTGTGGAGCCCCAAATTGATGTTGCAGCTATGGGAAAAGCTTTGGTGGCTTGGGATGGCTGGCCTTGGGCATAGGGCTGGGCGGTAGGACACGGTCCCCTCCATCCCATGGCCCCTGGATGCTGTTGTTACATGGAGGAGCACATGGGAAGATCTTTGCAAATGCTTTGTGGTCTGGAGGAGGCTTCAAGGTTTGGTTTTCTGCATTGAGGATCTGCATTTCTGACACCGTGCAAGATTTGCAAGCCCAAGGTGGCCCTGTGCCAGCTCCCAGGGTTGCCAGCACAGTGGGCAGAGCTGCTCGCTCTGAGCTCACTCTTGCTTATGCCATAAACTGGGAGTAACTCCAAGGACGTGGGAGAGGTTGGACAGTGGATAGCCAGTCAGGATGAAGCAAAGCTGGCGGGGAGCCAAAGCAAATCCAATTTTCCTTCCACCTCTGAGACAGATATTTTTTGTGGAGTGAAGTTCAGATTCGGCTCTGCATTTTGGTTCAGCTCAGAGCGCTCCCTCTGTTTTCGTCTCGGTATCATCAAAGCCTCCTTAATAAGATTTGTATCTCCAACGCATTCATTTTCAGCATGTTGTTAATGCATCCAAAATGGCAACGTCCTACATCCCATAATAGTTGCGTTTTTCAAGAATTATATGCTTTTTTTGGTGGTTTTTAAATGACTTTTCAGGTTCAGGCAGAGCAAGATAACAGTACAGATGAAATCAATAGCATGCAGAACTGATAGAAAATTACCCAGGCTTAATAAACTTCACACATGGCTTCCTATTGCAGCTGTATATCAAAAAGAAAACAAATATAGAAGCTGTTCTGGAGAGCTGGCGAGGAGAAGTTGGTGCTGTTTGAAATAAGATGGTTATTAAAAGGGTTACAGATGATGCAGCTTTTATCTTTTCCAGGTGGTTTTGTTTCCTCCAATGCTCTTATTACATTCCCGAAGGTTGCGGGCTGTATCTAGATCTCTTCTTTTCCCTAGAAAGTCCTGCAAGGAATTGTTGCATTTCTAGTAACTGTTTCCTCCCCTTGCAGATGGGCTGGGCTTGGATGCACAGTCCCTGTGCCCAGCCCTCATCATGGATATTCAAGGCAATTTTGGGGAGATTAATGCTACTATTCACCCCAAAAGCTGAGCGGCCGTCTCCTTTTGCAGCTGCGGCATCCTCTGTGCGGGTGGCAGCTGCAGAACTAGGTCCCTCACCCCCTTCCCCAGGGAGATGTGGGAGAGATCAACATACCAAAGCAATTAAAAAATAATAATCACAGACCAGTAGCAAAGGAAAAAGCATAAAAAGTGGGACTAATTTTATGACAAGAAATGAGGCTGTAAAACCAGGAGCAATTAGACCACAAAGGCAATTACAGCATTTTCAAAAGGCTCAGTGAAATTTATTTACTTCTTCCTTTTATTTCTGGAAGGCTTTTGGGGAAAGGAGACTTTCCCACTCTCCCCCTCAGTGCTGACAGGGACCTGGCACCAGGAGATTCTTTTTTTACCTCCAGATCTTAATTCTGTGTTTCTGGAGCTTAATTTTTTGGAGGAAAAAAAAGGCTGGTGCTTCTCCCTGCAGTGGAGCAGCACAAGCCATCCCTTAGGACATGGATCAGCTTTGGTTTTGTTGCCTGCTCCTCCCAACACCTCCCCAGGCAGGGATTTTTAGGTGGTTTTCCTCCTCGCAAGGAGGGATCCTGGAAATCAGGGAAGAAATGCATCCAGAGGGAAGTGTGATGGGGGGAACACCCCTGCGGCTCCCCAGCCTGTGGGTTTACATCACTTTCCTTTGCACCGTGTGGGTTTGGGAGCCAAGGTGTTGGGCTGGAGCTGAGGGCATCTGGATTTAAACCCAGGCAGTGCCCCAGGATTTCTGTGGGGTATCAGGAAAGTCTTTTGATGCAGCCATGGAAAGGAAATTTTCCTCTTGGAAAACGCTAGTCAGGACATCAACCACACCTGAAAGCTGTGTCCTTGAGCATCCTATCACTTATCTTAGGCATCACATTGCCTAAGTTACAGCACCTAAAGTGCATCTCTGGATCTCACCCTGAATCCTGGAAAACTCACTAAGTGCTCACATGTTATGAGATGATGAGTTGCCTATAACTCTCTCTAAATATGTATCTATATATATCTCCATATTCACTTAAAGGATGAAGCCAGCTGACTTGAATATTTATTGCTGTATTATTGATGCTGTGTGTTGCTGTAGCCCTGAGGTGGAGCAGGACCCTGAGCCAGCCGTGGGGTTTTGTGGTCAGTAGGGGAATGTGAAGTCTTCTGCTCCCCTCCGTGGCCTGTGACTGACTTGTGGGAGCCTTCCAATTGCTTCGTTTGGCCCCAGATTTCCCTCCTCAGCTGTGTTAAATGGGGTCACTTACAAGCACCTTGCAGAGTGTCCCTGCTCCCAGTGAGGGCAGTAAGGGAAATTAGGGAAAACCTGATTTCCACATGGTTTAGTGCCTTGGTGAGATATTTTTTTTTCTAGCATTGCATCTTTATTCAACTTGAAAAATACCTTGAAAGACTTGAAAATACCCTGTGCTTTTGCTCTGCAAAATGGGTCAAGCCACGTGGGGTGGGAAGACCTTGCTGATAACATCCATAGAGCCCCCACATCGCTGCTTTATTACCCCAATGACATCCACTTTCACCTCGGTCAGCAAATTGCAGTGACTCCTAATGGCAAAGAGGCAACATAAAATCACCTTGGCTATTATTGTTAAAACCTGCCCTCTGCAGCACAAACCTGATGTACTGACTTTGGCGCTTGTCCTGCCTGGTACCTCTCCCTGCTAATAAAGATGTTGAGGTTGACAATGAAACTCTAAGAAAGCTAGTGATGCTGGAGGAGATGCATTCCTGGGTGGACCCACAAGGGTGGGTGCCCCTATTTTGGGTTCATCAATGATAGATGTCAAGATATTTTCTAAAGGAAAAATTCCCCTGCATTTACAGCTGAGAGCTGAGGCTCAAACCTGCTCCATTTCTTGATGCCCAACCTAAATTTGTCTGAATCTCTCCTGATTTCTCAAGATGATTTCCTGGTTTGTAACTAGAAGAAGATGTAAGTTTTGAAGAGCCTGTAGCCTGGGATTTACTCTGTTCCTGTTCCCTTTGAGTTGAGAACCATCAACAGTCATGGTGTGTCACAGGGTGTCTAAATTACAACGCACCATTTCAGCTGCCTAATTGGATGAATGAATTTTAGAGAAAATTAATGAATGGTGAAGAGCTCATTTTATTATTTCCCCCCCCCCCCCACCCATGCAAATTTCTTGGCGATGTAAATCAATTGTCTGCGCTTGAAATTCATGAAGCGTTCAGGGGATCCCCACAGCTTTCCCAGCTCCCTGGTGGCTGCCTTAGGAGCTGATGGATAAATACAGCCAGCCAAAAACGTTGATTTGCTGGAATAGTTTTGCAAATGGTTCTTCAGGGTGTTTTTCCTGCTCTGCTGTCAGCCCAGAGAAGGAGGGTCTGTCATGTCCCCCCGAACCTGCATCAGCCTGAGGATGGGAGCAATGGTGGGGCACATCGAGCTCTGGTGCTCAGCTAATTGCTTTGGCCTTTTACTTGGTATAAAGTAAGACACTAAGTCTGTAAAGTTACATGTATAATTTATCTAAGATATATATTAAAAAAATACTCAAAGTAAGATACAAAGTCTATAAAGTAATAGAATAGAAAGTAAATATATCTATATATGTGTGTGTACATCTATATTTTTTTATGTATATATATATTGGGGGTTGGAACTAGATGATCTTTAAGGTCCCTTCAACCCAAACTGTTATGTTCCTTAATATGTATGTTAAAGAATTAATATATATATATAAAAACAAAGCTATGGGCTTTTATTTCATCCATGAAGGTTTAACATCCTTTTGCTTTAGAGCTGCTGACCTGTCCTGGGATTTGTTTAACTGTTGGCAGAGGGCAGGGGTGCTCTGGACGATGTTCAGTGCAGCTGTGGGGGAGGCATGGATTATTTTCCAAGTTTTCTTCAGGGCATGTTTTCTCCTTCATTTATTTTATCCTCTCTCCTGGAAAGAAGGAGCTGGTTTGGAGGGAAAGAGAAAATGGGATGGGAATGGGGAAAAGGGGGCAGGTATGGCCGGTGCCTGGGAGAGGGGTGCGGGAGGCTGACCTATTTCTCCAGTCATATGTGTATTTATACACAGGGCCAGGTGTACTTATTTCCTCTTGGATTTAACAGAGGGAAGTAAAACAGGACCCAGATAACTGACCTGGTTTAAACCAATTTGCAGAATTTAACACAGAAAAAAAAAGTCCCTCTAGATTTAAGAAACTTCAGCTGAAGTTTTACCACTTGCAACACATTCGAATCTCACCAGGTAACTTTATTTGGCTTCCTTAATGAAGGCTGCGCAGCAGGGTTAATTCTGCTTTCTATGTAAAAAGATTTAGTAGTAGTTGGGTAAAACACTTCATCACTGAAGTGATTTTCAGGATGTACTCCTCTGAAGGCACAGATGTAATACCTGCTTTTAAATTCAATTAGCTCTGACTCAGTTGTGTTGCCTGAATACATTACCGCAGCTTGAGACAGTCAGTGTTATTCTTTAAAGCTTAAAAAAAAAAGGGGGGGGGGGGGGAGAGAAAAAAAAATATTTGGAGATTTCCCTAAATGTGTTTTAATTTCCTCAATATGTCATGTGCCTTAATAGCTCCTGATGTTCCCAGCCTGGGTTTCCCCCTTCCCTGGCATCAGTTCCCCGTGCTGGCACGCAGTGGGGGGGGCTGCCGGGGTCCCAAAGGGGGAACGGATGCAGTGATGGTCAGCTTTTTCCCAGCTTTTTTTCCTCTTTTTTGACACCTTTGTGCCTTGCAGGCTGAAGTGTTCGAGGGGTTTCCCTCCACAATTGCTGCTGACCTATCACATGCCCCAGAGCAGGTCCTGCCTCTCCCAGTACCTGTTTATTAAATTTTTATATGACATCAGAGGGAAAGGCTATTTGAAAGCTGAATTAATTAACACTTGTAAAACACTTTTAGATCCAGGGATGAAAGACGCAATAGAATTGCAATTTATTTTATAATTGAGACAATCCTGAAAGACAATGAGGTTCCTGTTGGTGTGGGATGTTTTATTTTAATTAAAGCTGGGGCTGTGCTGGGGATGTGTTTCCATGCAGCAGTGGGCAGACACCTCCTGCAGATTGTGTCCTTCCAGCAAAGCGTTGCTCTGGGGCTTGGGGCTGCTGAACTGGGAGGACTGGGTTGTTGCAGCCTGGAGGTGTGCGTGAGGAAGAGGTTTTTGCAGTGGGTAGAAAAATGAGGGCTGAATCTCACTTTTTTCCCTGCAAAGCAAGGAGGAGATAATGGGGGAACCCACTCCTCCGTTTGGGGTGGGAATAGGCAGAGCCATCACATGCCTCAGGATTGCTGGAAGTGAAGGGGGAAAATCCAAATTCATAGCAATTTATTAGCAAATATAAGTTCTTTTAAAAAAAGTGTATTTTAAGGTTATTCAAGCAATCCTAAACATCTTTTGTTGGCTTTTTCCAATCCATCCATTAATTGTTTGCCTGTTTCTCTCTGCTATAAACCATCTGTTTTATTTTTAAGTGAACGTGCTCAGGCTGCCATTCGCTCTAGGTCTCTGCTCCCAAATATTTCCCTGGGGATTTGAATGGCTTTCAGGGACACCCCCACCTTCTTCCTCCTTCTGTCTGCCCATGGCCACCATGGAGTGGTTGCTCTGTGCCTGGTGGCTTTGGCTCTTGTGGGCAGAAGGTTAATCCTGCCCTAATAAAACAAGATCTCAGCTTGCTCTGGCAAATTAATTGCCCTCAGCCAGAGGGTAGTTTAAAATATTGAACTTTTAAAATTTGATTTTCAAAGCGCCCCTGAAATGCCCCATTCCCTGGGGGCTGGGGAGCTGTGCTCTCCTTCACCATGGGGTGTTGGTTGTTGGTAGCTCTGATGTCAATTTGCACTCATTTTTGTGTTCCTGCAGGGGCAGGGGAGCCTGAAGAGCATGAAAAATCTTCAGTGCTACTGTTGAGCGCTCCTCTGGGCAGGCCAGTTCGCCTTCTGCCCCGGTACGTGCAGCGGTACTGTGGCTGAGCACAGTTCTATGGCAGTGACCCTACAAGACCCTGGAGAATCCACATACACTACAGGTGAGACTTTTAAAAAAAAATAAAATTTAAAAACCACCAAGGGTCCAAAAACCCTCCAGACAGATCCTGCAGCCTCCTACACCAAAGTCAAATCCTCCACAAATCTGGACCAGCACTGGGAGCCTCTGTTGGCCAGCAAACACCCCCCCCCGCTGTGCTGCTGGTGGAAGGCTGAGTTAGGGCTGTCCTAGTGGTTTGGGTAGTGATGTGGAGAGGGAGGCTTCCTGGAGAGGTCACAGGTCTGCCTTTTCTCAAAATGGGTAAATATGCAGACCATAATAAGCAAAACTGGATTTTGGTCAAAAAACCCACCCACCAAACAACCAAGCAGATCCTTGTTCTCAGTGATAGACCACCAGTGGCCGTTCTTTGGTCCAGGATTCATCTTGAAGTCAAGCAGCAGCGACTGATCTTGCTGCAGATACCTTTGCATAGGGGAGAACCCAAAAAACAGAGTTCATCAGTGTGGTGTATTTTTTGATGTGGCTTTTGCCACATATTGGCTAAAACAGGGGTTTTGAAGCACCTGCAGCTCTTAGCCACCAATGCCTGAGATGGGTCCTGCTCCTGCCAAGTTCCCTGGGTGCCAAAGCTGGGATCATCAAACCTAAGTATTGCTCCTTAAAACGCTGCCTCCAGAATTTATTTCTGAAGGGCTGTTGCCAGCTCCTTGCCTGTTGTCCTGCCTGTGTGCGAGGGTGATTTCTCTTCCCAGTTTTCACTATAATGCTGAAGCTGAGATCAAAATGCTGCTCTGCAAACACCCCGAGACAACCCCAACTCCAAAGAGGGAGGCAGGGTAGAAGAAAAGAGAAGTGGAAAAGCTTATTTGATTGCTGGGGAACCTGAGGCAAGAGAAATTACATGACCTTCCCAAGACCATAGAGAAAACCTCTGACAAAAACAGAAACTGTGGTTGGATCTTCATCTCTTAATCTAAATTTGTTCTTACAGTCGGGCTGGGTTTCTCCTCCTGGGTCCGAACCTCATGAAAAACTCCAGGTCCATCTTGATGGAGCGAGATAGTTGGACTTTTTGAAATCACTTCCTCCCATCATCACTTAATTTCTCCAAGCTCCTTTCTGCCAAAGACAGCGGGATCTCTGGCTGCTGTGTCTTGGCTGGAGGAATTCTGATTAAAACTATTTTAATAGCGTGCTATTTTTGAAAGCCTTGTGGGCTCTGCACGCTGCATACCAGATCAGAGCAAGGGCAGAGCTTCCTGCAGCGAAAAAGGGCGCGCAAAGGCTGGAGAGAGACTCTCAGTAAATCCAGCCAGAAGTGCCGCTTCTCCTAATGAGTCTCCCCGGGTTTTCTGGCTCTGAGAATCCTACAGCACTAAAGACAGAGCAAGAGACCCTGGTAGTTGTGCTGCTCTTAACAACAGGCACATAGGCTCATTGATTTAATGCAGCTTTGCTCCATAGATTATTTTTTTTAATTATTTGTAGTTGGTGCATGTCAGTCAGGGGAAGCAGGAGGCAGCAAAGCCATCCCGGCTGGGAGAGCTTGGTCAGAGACGTGGTGAAGTGTGGGGCAGTGATGGAGAGGGGTGACAATGTCAAGGAGATACCAGGAGCCACAGGGATGAGGCCTGCTGCGCTGCCAGCCCCACAGGTGACAATAAATCATATCTGCAGGGACACACCAGTGGGGCTCGGCTGCTGCCATGTCTCTACTCATGGGGGCCCCCCCAGCTCCTCCGAGGGGTCACATCTGCTGTGGGGGCAGCTTTGGGCCCCGGCTGCAATTAGCAGTTACTGCTTGGAGCTGCGTGAAGGGTTCAAACACGGCCACTTTTTGTGCCTGAGCCCATGACCAGGGGGCTGCAGGGGATGGTTTCGGCTCTGGGTTATATTTTTCCCCATCACTTTCAGTTGTTTTCTTGCTCCTTGGGGGTACCCTGGCTGCCTGGCTTGGTGCTCAATAGCAGCACCCACCTGTCCATCTCTCTGTGGATTTTGGCTGTGCCAGGCTTGGTGGGAACGCGAGGACGTGCCCTGGGCTGTGGTCATGCAAGGAAGGACCTGGGCCCCACCAGCATGGTGTAACGGGGAGTGGGTTGACTCATCAACTGCTGCAGGGGGCATTTTCTGGGAAGCAGCAGCTTTCTCTGCTGTGGAGAATCCAATTAAGCTCTTATTAAATTCATTTGCGATGTGGTGTGGGGTTTGTTTTTTTTCCCCTGTCCCTAACTTGCTTTTAGAGCCTTGGGCTGTAATTTTCCTAAAGGAGCCTCTAATGGTGGTTGCTTTGGTCCTGGCAGAGGCACCCGTTGGCTTCAGTGCTCGAGGAAGGATGCATGTGCTCCGTTATGGGTATAGTGATGCTATGGGCTCAGCTGCCCCAATTTCAGTAGGCATGGGAGAAGAGCAAATGTCTGGAGCCTGCTGCTGCAAACACAGGTGATGGTGATCCTCTGTGCAGGGGTGATCCTCAGCACAGGGATGCTCAGGGAAGTCCCCAGTCCCACTCTGACATAGCGGGAGTGTTTGCTCCCTGCCCAGTGTCCAATGCATGTTGGAGCTTTTCTTCCATATGCTCCACTTCTGCTCATTTTGGACCTGGGAAACAAGCTGGGGGCAGTTTTCCAGGAAGAATTAAACCCCAAAAACAGTCTGTAGGCAAACCTCCCTGCCAGAGGCATGTCAGTGCTTCCCAGGAAGCAGTGGGAAGGCTGGAGAAGTCTCTTGTAGAGCCAAGGTGATGGATGAGGGACAGCTATCACTGTGGACAGAAAGGCAAGGTGGGCTGAGAGGGGCTGCCTGGGGTTACGGGGTCCTCCTGACTTTGCTCCTGCGGTGATTTCCTGCACTTGACAGGTTTTTAATGTTTATTTTTCATCTGAGCACCTCTAAAATCAATGATCACTACTAACAGCAGCAGAGGCATTTGATAAAGGAGGAATATGAGGTAGAGGGTGACAGAATAAGTTGGGGGCAGCCACCTGAGCAAGACCAGGGGCTCTGCCCTCTATGTGCCTGTGCAGAAAGCTGGGGGGTGGGGGGGGGGGGGTGTCTCTGGGATCCTCCCACCTGCAGAACCCCCACTGAGCCTCACCTGGTCCCTGCATTGCTGCATCAAAGGTGACTTTGAAAGGGGGACAGCCCTGTCCCCAGCTCACCCACCCCGAGAGCTGATGAGCCCCCACTGCTTTACCCTCTGGTAATGCAACTGGCAGGGGAGGATTTGGGTCTGAGCCTGGCTGGCTGGGACAGGGTGTCCCCAAAACCCTAATGAAAGTGTTTAAAGCCTGGCTGGAGCTTCACACAGAAATATTTGATTTATTATATGAGTCAATGATGTTCCTCTGCCAAAATGCATAAAAGGTACAGGCTGATGAGTCAAAGGCAGCTCCATTTACATAATGGATTTGTTGCCTGGAAGGGGGAGGCAGGGATGTCTCTATTAACCTCCCTGGACCCTGCAAGGATGGGACAGCAGGCAAGGCCTGGCAGAGAGTTTATATATACATGTATCCACAGACATTAAAAATATGTATTTAACCCAGCATTTGAAGTGACAATGCAAAACTACAGCTCTTCAGATATAAGCAAAAGCCTTGGATTTACCTGCTGAGAATCCCCACGGACTCCCCTGCCACTGCTCTGACATGCAGCGTGGGAGTGCGGGATGTGTATCAAAGGGTGCGATGTAATCTCCATTTCTCAAAATGCAACGATTTTTTAGTCAGTCTCATGATTTCTGGGTCCTGTCTAATGATTTTATTTTTTTTTTTAACTGGCAGCGCTGTGATGGACCTGCCAGCTTTTCTGTTGTGTAAAGATTTCTTCTTTAAATGACAGGAAACATGATTTCCCCCAATATTTATATTAATTCTATGCCATTATTTCTTTACTTCTGGGCTCTGAAAGCATGAAGATTTGTGTTTCATAATCCATGCAGGAAGGCTGAGTTGATACATTGGTTGCAAATGAAGAAAAGCACATGTGGCTTTACCCCAGTGGGTTTAATTTTATCCATCTGGCTCAATCATGGTAGCAGATTAAGTAAAAATTTTCAGTGGCATTGCATTGGCATAACTTGGCCCTTTTTTTCTTAAACATTGAGGTAGTTCCTGGCCTGGGGAAGAACCTAATTCCATATTTCTTGCCTTTTCTTTTTTCTGCTGGTCTCATGGGCCCCAGCTGGGCACCCTTGCTCCTTTTACCGGCACTGCTGATGCTGTCAAGCTGCTCGCTTCACTGGCACAATGCAGGAAAACGCTGGAAATTGTAAAATGTGCCCCAAAAGATTCCCTGGGCCATCCTGGCCATTGTCTGTCTGTCCCCAGCTTGTCCTTCTGTCCCCTGGATTTCACAGAAGGGGTGAAAATTTGCAATATGCTTTATGAGTATTTTTGTCAGTGGTCACTGTTGTAGCATGTAGCTGGAATTTCTGGATTTCCCTCCAGGTTCTGCACAATTGTTTTCCCTGAATGGTTAAAGCACATTGTTTGGACGAGCTCTGTGGATTATAATATCAAGCCCATTATGCATATTAAATTAAAGTATTTATTTTAGTGTTGGAAATCAAACCTGAATCAGTGCTGTGGAAATGAAATGACTCCCTACTACCAAAGTTGAGGGGAAGCAGGAGGTACATCAACATTATTGCCCATTGCACTAAACCCCAGGGTGCTTCCAGCTTTTCTGGTGGAGGGGTGGTGGCAGGGGTCCCACATCCCACCCAGGGGGGTCTCACCCTGCTCTCAGTGTTGCAGTGCATCAGTAACCAGTGCTGCGTAGCATTTGCATCCCTCCCAGTGCAGTTGCCAGGGGTGCTCATGGCTCCACAGCAGTTTAATATCTTGCTTGGGGGGCAAAAGGATTTTTTTTATTATTATTTCAGCTTCCTTTCTTATTTTTGCTGAAAGTACAAAAACTTGTGATGATTTACCTCCTGGCACAGCAGGCTGAGGCTTTTAGGCAGCCACAAATCAGCGGTGGAATGAGAGCCCATTTGGAGCAGGGCCACAGCTGCAGGACACTGCTGGCATGGGGACGCTGTGCCCGGGGGCCACGTCTCCCATGGGGTGATCAGAGTGCCATGGGGTCCCCAATGTCCCCTTCTTTGCAAGTTGTGATAGTGTCCCTGCATCTGGCTTGGTTGTGCCCATCGGGTCATTGCAATCCAGGGCAGGGGCTGATGATCAGTGTGGGGCTGTAAAAATAAAAATGTCTCTGGTTAGTGCCAGGATAAGCCCAACCAAACATCTCTTGCTGTCACTGGGCCAAATATTCAAGGAGACTTTGGGGATGCCAGGAGTGGCAGCATGCTGAGCTCCCAGCTCCTTCTGAGGACACCGCTGCACCCATGTGATGGGACAGGATCAGCCCTACTGGTTCGGGGACCTAAAATAACCCTAGCACTGTGGTGCTGAGCTACCCCTGCTTGTAGGACCAGACTAAGTGCTGCTGGAGGGGATCCTCATGCGTCAGGTAAAGCAAGAGGGTTGTGCCTGGGAGATGTGTATGGATGTTTATTCCCCTTTTTTTGGCTGGAAAAGCTGCATGGCAGCACAAACTGCTGGTGAGAGCCAGGCACCTGAGGCAGGGTGGGCAGCAGTTAATTAGCACTGAGCAGGGCTGGCCCTGGGAGGATGCTCAGGACCGGGGTCCATGCACCAGAGGGAGGAAACCAGGCCTGAGTGTTCTGAGTTTTTAACCTTCAGTTCAGGAAGCACAAAGCCTCCGAGTAATATATCTTAAAAACCTGGAGAGGGTTTAAAGGTGAGCGCAATAAAGCCTTGCGGCCAGGCTGGGAGGGAGCCGGCCGCCCGCGGAATTGAGGGACAGGCACTGCTCAAATCAGGATGATTTCCCTCAAATTTCTGCCTCTGTCCAGAGATGCTAGAGGGACCGTTTCTTGGCACCACCCCACAGCGAGGTATCAAGCCTGCCGTGTGCTTGCCCAGGAGCATGTGTGGAGCCTGGCAGAGAGGATTTTTCTCTGCCCATTTCACTTCTTTCAGCAGATTTGTCGATTTCTGTGTTTTATTTGAGCGGCACGCTGCTGCTGCTGCCCTTGGCCACCAAGAGCTGTGAAGCTGGAGGTGCTCGGGGGGCTCTTCGAACCTCCTGCCTTAGCACTGAAACCACGGAGGGAAGGAGATTTAAACCTTATTCTGGATTGGGATCATTCACCTTCAAGGAGCCTCTACCCATGAATCCTTCAGACATCTCCATCATCTTGTCTTCCCCAGTTTTCCTGCTGTACATATCCTGAGGTCCCCGAGGTCCTTCCACAACCCATTTCCAATCTGAGCAGCCAGGAGGGAGAGTCAGAGGCTCGTCTATGGGCTGCTGCACGTTGGGAGTTAACATTTGTGCAGAGCCAAGAGCCGCAGGTGGGACCGGATCCAGATCTGCAGCCACCGGCCCCTAATTAAAACTTAATAAGTAGTGCTGGAGTTATTAGTGCCCATCCATCCATCCCCCCCAGCCAGGCACTGGGACCTGTGGGAAGGGGTGAGCAAGGCAAAGCTGAATCCACTGTTAACTCCTTAAATCCCCCAAATCTCCACGAGGGGTTTCTGGTGCTGCCCTCTGTTTATTTCCCTCCTGGATGATGCATTTCCACATGTACATCTAGATCCAGCTGCGAGGAGCGCAGCCAGTCCACGGAGCTGAGGGAATACATGGACCAGGTCTGGCTGCTTTAAAAAAACCCTGCCTGATGCAGTTTTAAGCACTCTGGGGGTTTTTTTTGTCTGCATTTCTGGCTTCATTCTAGTGCTCAGGTGGAGGAGCAAGGTTGCACTCTGCTCCACGTTACACCGCTGCTGTGTCCTGCCAGCGAGGATGCCTCCAGCAGCTCAGCCCCTCATTCCAAGCTGGAGTGTTAGGAACCAGCCTAAGCCTTGAAGCCTGAGATTTAATGTGCATTGTGAAATGTTTGTTATAATTAATTACGATAACTCTGAAAACTCTTCACATAAATAGACAAGCCCTTTTCTTCCTAATCTCATTCAATTTAGCTGTCGTTCCATAAATTTCACAGTCATTTTTGGCAAAAAGCTGCAGTTTCCAGTAGAGTTTTTTATTCTTGCAATTTATTTATTTAGTAATCATGTCTTTTTTTCTTTTTTTTTTCCCCCATCAGTGAACTAACTGGATTCTTAAGGCAAAAAGGAAACCAGGTGAAAATGCATAAATACAGTAGCACATGCCTGGGTTTTGACTCCATTCAGCAGCAGCAGAGGAAGCTGACTCATCCAGTAATCCACCGAGTGTCTGAAACTGCAACCAAGAGCAGGATCTGGCCTCTCTGCTCAAGGCTGAATCCTCCTGGCGTGTTGCAGACGTCATGCTTTCAAGCTGCCCCATCCGAAATTGAGACATTTTCCCTCTATAACAACCAAGGCATGAAATAAATAAAACCCCACATCCTCTACTTTTTCACCCAGTAAGTACTGCCCCCCACCTCTTCCCTTTAAAATGGCTGATTAACCAGCCCCGAGCTGGGACGGAGCAAGGATGCTCCCTGGTCCTCGCCTCACTGTCCTCATGCCTCGTTGCTTGTAATAAATCACCGGCAGCCACAGGGAAGTGGGGGTTAACAATGCATGACTTCATCCTCCATCTCGCTGTCCGAGGGCCTAAGGAGTGAGGAATGGCCACTTTGGCTGAGAAAAGAAGAATAAAAAAGGAAATAAAGGAAGTGGGTGGCTGGGGTGTGGAGGATCCTGCACCTGGCCTGCCCAAACACTGTGTTTTGTCTCATTGATGCTCTTTGCTGGCTCCTTTGGCAAGATGATCTAAGAAGAGGCGGCGGGGGGTGGGAAGCAAAGATTGAACAAATATCTCAGTGACTGAGTTACCCGGAAAGAAGGCTAAAACAACAAGAGACAATTACAGAAGAAAAACAAGGACATGATTTTCCTAATGTAATTTCAGTCGCATAGAACAGCCCTCCTGGCCCGATAAGCGAATCTTTTACTTCTGTTTCAAGCTGCCTTTAGCCACAGAGATCAGATATCTGTTTCTGCTGCTTTTATTATCAAAAGAAGTTCGTATTAGTTCAGTTTTCACTTGGAATTCAAGAATAAAATGTTTCCTTCCTGACAATTTTATATATTTATCCCTTTGGCTAAAGCCTTTGATTCTGAAAAGTGCAATTAGCAAGTGGCGGGTGTGCAGTTTGACTTCTAACCAGAGAAACTCCCAGTGCAAATGAAAAGCAGGGCTTTAATGAAACACAACATTTCCTTTCGCCGTCTCTCTGTAATTTATTCCGACCCATAGACACCTGAGCCAGTGTGCAGGCACGCACACACAGGAGTATATAATAATAATAGTGTCCTTGTCATCCACAGCCCTCCAAGCACAATATAAAGCAAAAGCAAATAGTGCAGAGCAGAGACTCATGAAATTGCAATCTGGTTTAAGGAGACATTTCTTGAACTCCAGAGCTGCAGATGGGCAGATTTCTACTCTCCTTGAGCTCCAGGTCTGTGTTGCTTCATTTACCAGGGTCCTCATCCTGCCTGATGTCCTGCATTGCTCATCCATAAAGTTAACACGTGAAGAATACAGTTCCGAGAAATATTTATTGCCCCCGATTTAAAGACGGGGAAGCCAAGGGGTGAGTAGGGTGGTAGGGGGGAGCAAGTCCCGCACAGTGTGGTGGTGGCAGGGCTGGGACCGGGACCAGTGTCTCCATCCTCACCACGGGATGGTGCAAGGGCTCACAGACAGACAGCCTTCTGCCGCTGCGTCTCGGGAGATGCAGAGGAACGTTTTGGGACAGCAAAACCTGGGTTTGGTATGACAACAGCTACAGAAGGGCTTATTCTCTTTTTATTCTGGCTCCTTAATAGCCCAGCTCTGCTTTTCCAGCCTCTTGCTACAAATTACAAAACCACTTTTTTTCTTTTTGCTAAATCCCTCGTGGATTGCCATGGCAGAGCTGGAACAAGGACCAGGTCCTGTGCCCAGGCAGGGTTCCCCATTGCACCACACAGCTATTGGTGCCTGAACATCCCATTCACCTCGCAAATGTTGTTCAGTTACCCCCAGTCACTCACCTGAAAGACAAATCCCTGAAGCCCTTCAAGCCATGACATGGGCCTGATTCTGCTCTAGAGCTGGTGTCAGTGGGGTGAGCCCACAGAGTGGTGTGGCAGAGCCTCTGTGAGCAGGATAAGACCCATGTCTGCCCCAGAATCTATCTCTTGCTCTTGGCTCGTGTGGCCACAGGAGCAGTGGGGCAGAAGCTGCCTGCTGTAATTCAGTGCAAACAGGCAAGTCTCTCCTGGGATGCCCATCTCACCACCATAGCCGTGTTTAGGGGGATGTCCTTGGTCTAGACCTTTTCCTCCTGGATGGGTAATTCGGTGGGGGTGAGATGTCCCTGCACCTACACAGAGCCAGACTTGTCCCCAAAGCTGGGGTTGGCACGCAATGAGGGGACCGTGAGGAGAAAACCCTGACAGTGAGCTATGTAAAGAGCTCCCTGCTGAGATGACAACACAGTGTTACCTTCGGGGAGAACGAGGGTCCTTTGATTTAGAGAGAGATGTGTGAGACAGGAGCTGACTCAGGCGGGGAGGTGCATTTCGGGTGAGCAGGCAGTGGAGCAAAGCAGGGGGTTCCTGGTCCACGACACCACCATGTACCACTCCAAAACGGCTCTAATAATCCCCATCTCTGCGATTCCCAGAGCAATGGGGGAACTGTGATGGACAAGGTCAGCCAGAATGACTGAACAGTCTCACCTGGCCTTAAATCCAGGAATTTATTGAACAACTTCAGAGCAGCCAATGCCTGTAGTGCCAGTGGGGTCTCCCTGCAGGTGATGTCCTCAAGTTGTTCCTTGTCAATGTTGTCAACTTTATTCACGACATCTACAAATTGTCTGGGGCTGTGTCCCTGCATCTCATGACGCTCGGTAACAATTGACACCTTGTGCCCGGGCATGGGAGAGCTGTGCGTGGGTTTTGTTTGGGCTTTCCTCCAGGAAAGCTCCCTTTACCATCAGAAAGTGGGCACGTGCCGCAGCCGCGCAGCCAAGCCCTCAAACCTCCAGCAACTGAGATGCAGTGACCACATCTGCAGGAAATGTGCACCCACCCCTAACCAACACCTGCTGTGCCCACAGTCCACCACCCCACCACCCCCCTCCCCAGCCCTCTCGTTAACCTTGCTCAGACCTTTCCCCAGGGCTGTTTCACCTCTCTCCAGCTGAGCAGCCGCATTAGAGCACGGTGTGGAAAACACAAAGGAGCATCCTGCAAGCAGGGTGCTGCTGGGTGTTTGCTGGGGTACCAGGCAGGTACAGCTCAGAGGCTAGATACATGTCCTTGACAAAACACACACTCCTTTCCTGCTAGGAAAACCACTTTTGTTAACCTTAAACCACCCCAGATCAGGCAGCCAGCAAAGTGACTCCCCAGTGCTGCCATAGAAGGTATAACATGCACGTGCACGCACACACAGACGTGCACACACAGACGTGCACACCCATGTACATGCACAGCTGCATGTGTCACTGCAGCTGCCCATGCCTGCAGCCTGGGAGCCTGCAGGCTGTGAGACAAAGCCGTGCTCCCAGGGGCTGTGTGAGCTGGTACCACGATGCTGCCATCACGCAAAGGGAGAGGCAGAACAGCAGTCTGAGAAGGAGCTGGAGATAAAAGGATGGTGGCAAGGAGGAAAACTTGTTGATCCTTACTTGAACTGGAGGAGGTGAGGGAAGGCAGCTAATACCTCCTGCAGCTCTCAGCGTAGTGATGCTGGGATGGAGCACTCTGCCTCCCTTTGCTCAGGCAGGCTTTTGGGGGCTGTTTGTAGCTGGCCTTCAGGCAGGCACCCTTTGGCAGGGGAAGGAAGGAGTAAAATCAGAACCCTGCGTTGCAGGCACAGTGCTCTCCCATCCACCACTTCTCAAGTGTGCCCTGATTTCTTTTTTAAACAAAATCACATCCTTTTCACTCAGAAGAGCAAGAAGCAGGTGCACATTTTGGGTCCAGCATGAGATGAGCTGGGGTGAATTTCCAAGCCATGACTGAGCTCCTGCAGGTCCTGTTGGCAGCAGGGTGAGGTACAGAGCCTGGTCTGTGTGCCAGACCTTGGCTGTTGCTGTGCTTGGCAGCTCTCTCCCCTTCCTCCAGCCCTGATGGAAGGACAGGATCAGTGCAGCCACTCTCTGAGCCCAGGGGAGTTCCATGGCCAAGCACAAGGCTACAGGCAAACTCTGCATGTCCCAGCCTCACTGCAGAAGCAAAGGCGAAGCCATCACATGATTCCCGTGAGGTTTGCAATGGGCTGAATCGCCCCTGGACCAAGAACAAGACAGATGGAGGCTGGGTAAACTGCCTTGCACAGCCAAGGATAGGGGTTTCCCTGGAGTAAGGACCTGGAGGCAGAGAAGCCTGGTATAAAAGCTGTGTGTGCCTTTTGGCTGAGAAAAGACCTGGGGATGTTCTTGCTCTTTGGGTTGGGGTTCCTCTTGCCAGCAGGCTGAGGAGCTCAGAAATCCAGAAAGGACAAATATTTTGGCCCAGGCTCACATCAATGCCCATCTTCAGCCTTTTCACCCCTGCTTTAGTAATACACAGACCTTAGCAATATGTAGCTCAGTTCCCCTTGGTCTGCACTGGGGACTCCAGGTACTGCCGTACTATGGTTTGTGCTGCTTTGGGAATAAAAAAAGCACTCCCAAAGTGTAAAATACCAATGTCTTTGGTGCTTTGTACAAGACCGCTGTAGCTTAGGTGGGAACAAAGGAGCTGGATTGTTTGCCTCCAGGATGGGAGAGCAGAGCTTGCAGTGGCAGTGACTCAGAAAAGGATTTAGGGGTCATGGGTGTATAACTCCCTCATCATGAGCTCCCAGCACAGAGCTGCAGGAAAAAGAGAAGTTGATGTGATCCTTGATTGAGCTTTAAAAAAAAAAAAAAAAAGGGAAAGAAAAGCGGAGAAGTGCTCTTGAGGCTGCATGGTGTGTGGGGGAATATGATCGAGCTAATCTGCCCAGCTGTTGGGGCCAGCACTCCTTGCCGTGCCAGCCAGCCTGAAAGGGTAAAGGGAATTCAATGGCGGTGGAAGGCAAGTGGTGGGGTGGGAGGCTCTGGGTCCCTGAGGAGAGGCTGGAGCATGCTGGTGCAGAGGAATTGAACTCCTCTGTGTGTATCAGGCTGGAAACAGAGCCTACAGCCTGTCAAGCAAAATGTCGAAGAAGCCCTAATTGCTGGAAGCTGAAGGCAACCTTGGAGGAGGACATGCTGCAGGGCAGCGAGGGCTGACGGAGAGCAAGGGACCAGGGATTTACTGTTGCTCAGAGCCTCCAAAATGAGATTTGGTATTGCTACAAACCAGAGGCTTTAATTCAGCTGCTGGAGGAGAAAAATAGCTGCAGAGTATGCATTTGGGAGGAGCAGGGGAAAGAGTCATGGTGGCCCCTCCTGACCTTAATTCATAAATCCCTCCTGCTCCTGCCCTCGGCAAGAAGGCTGTCCCGCTCTGCCCTCAAAATGTTCGTAACACTCGGAGTTCTGCAGCGAGGCCATGACTATAACTTATCCTGAGCCTCATCCAGTTGTCTGCAGGAGTCGAGGAGAAATGGTTTCTCAGGCACACATCTGGCCAGCTGTTCTCCCAGGTGCTCTGACTCACAGCAGGGTGGGAGGTGGGATGCTGGATGGGCAGCAAGTGTTGTGACGGGGGTGTAGGGACTCCTTCCCGAGCCACACTCACTCGCCGAGTCTCCCTGAAGTGCTTGATCTGATTAGCAGATTTGGGATCAGGAGGAATTTTCCACATGTCAGTCTGGCAGAAATCATGGAGATTTTTGCTTTCCTCTGTATCATGGCGTGGAGAACATCTGGATGTATCAATCACCCATGACTACATGAGACATAAGCATCAGTAACGCCTTGGGCTGCCTGAGACAGATCCCCAGGGGATATGCACAGCCCCTGAGGTGACTTTGGGGCCCATCACCCCAGTCCCACGCAGGGCTGGCGTGGTGATACATCATCCACAGCACTTGGACAGGTTTACAGGTGGCTCACAGGACCAGAAACTAGGGAAATAACCCCAAGGTTAAGCATAACTGGGGTTACTGGGCTCTTCCTTAAGGCTGCGATTTGACTTTGTGGATCCTGACTGCACTAAAATTAGCTTTAATTAGTCCTGAACAGCCTCACCTTGGACCTGCACCCCCGCACTCAAGAGTGCTATTTAAGCCCAGGATGGGCTATGGTAGGAGTGTTTTTTTCCTCTAACCTTGATTTTTTTGTGGAATTGTGGAACCTCTTGCCTTGTTTCCAGCCTCATCTTCTGCCTGGAGATCCCCAGACCTTGGATCTTCTTCTAGAGATGGCTGTTGCCATGCTCAGGTACCCCACGATGTGCCTTGTATGCTTGTGTGTAAAGAGGTACATGTTTGAAAACCTCTACCGGTCACCATCAATATATCTGATCCTGAGCCTCCTGTTGTCTGTTTTCTCCAATTTAATTTCCAGCCAAATCTTTGCTAATTTGGGATAAATTAGCCTTAATATTACCAGTTCCCCCTAGCTCAAGTCAGGACTTGCCTGCTTGGTCGTGGTGCTCTTGCATTAGTCATCTCATAGCTCAATGAGCACTGGCAAACGTGCAAAGCAAGGAATGAGCTAGAATTTCCAAATCATCACTTGGAATGAAATGCAACTTGTTGGAAAATGTCAACATGGCTGTTTTGATGGACTTCTTACTCCTAAGCAGAAGACTTGTCAAAACCAGCCCTCTCCCTGCAAACATATCTTTTTTTCTTCTTTTCCAAACAGAAAAAGGGGTATGTTGCAACAACTCCTGACTCAACTTTTTCCTTATCCTGCCAAGGTCCTACCACCTCTTCTTGAACTCTAACACCTCTTCTTCCAAGAGCCAAAAATTCAGCTTCAAACTAAAATGTTGACTCTTTGGGAGGAACTTCCCTCCTGTGCTGGAAGGGGATAAGAGCCCCTGAGGTCCCCCAGACCAAAGGAGAGGAGCTGCTTATGCAGGGTGGGGATCTCCAGCTGCTTCCCAGCCTGCAGCTTGCACCTCCTGGCCGTGCCCTCCCCTGCCACCCACCCACTTCGATGCCAGCCTCCTGCTTTTAATTACGTTGTAGAAAAGTCTCACAACTCAGCGATTCAAGGTGGCATTTGAGAGAAATGATTCCCTTTAGCATAGCTGACAGCTAATTTGTGTAAAGTTTAATTACAGCTAGCATTAATTAACTGGCAGTGTGTTGCGATACTAAAGCACGACCATCTGTTCTTTAAACCGCCTCCCCCAAATTTCAGCCTTAATAATTTTGGTGCTGAGGAGGTTGCTTTGGCAGACCTGGTGTAACCGCAGCCCTTGTGGGAGGGTGTCACCCACCATTAGTGATGCAGCACCAAGTGCTGTGGGGTGAATTGCAGCTTGAAGTGCTGCTGCTACGTAGGGATCAGCTTTGGAGAGCAGGGCTTTGGAGCCCACGTGCTTCACTGCAATGTTGCCTCCTGTATTGTGTATTTAAGTGGAGGGTGAAGCTCTTACCTTCCCACAGTGTTGCTGCAGAGGGGGGTTCAGTGATCTGGGCTGCCCCAGCAGCCAGCCACATGCTGTGTTGCTGTGTGGGAGCATTTTGCTTTTACTGTGTAGGGGAATGTGTGGCCACGTGAGATATGAGGGTTGGGAGAAAGGCTCCAAAGCAGCCATTCGCTCCCCTGCTGCAGGACAGGTCTGTGCCAGCACTGCTGAAGGTGCACTGACATCCTTGCTTCTGGAAAAGCAAAGCTGATAACTTCTCCAGCCTGAAAAGAAGACTTCAGTGTCTGAGCACAAGTGCCCAGGTCTCCTGGCTGTGTCCCATAAGGTAACTTTGTGGTTGTTCCTGGTTTCAGTCTGTCCATCCCCTGTGTGGAGATGTGAATGGCCTTAGCATGTAGCTAGTGGAAAAAAAGAAAAAAAGAGAGAGAGCGAGCACTGGGAGCTCTTATTGGCATAAACTGCTAGAGGCTGCTGTCTGGAGGCATATTTAGTGCCAGAAGGTGAGTGGCACCGAGCACTGGGTGCACACAGGTTGCAGTGGGCTATTGCAAATTAGCCCAGCTCATCCTTCAAACAGCTTGGAACCCCCCGGGTGAAATGGAGATGGGGCAAAACTATACAACCAAATGCCCCAGAGCTCTGCCCTCAGTAAATCCCATCTAACATCAGTGCAGCTGCTTTGATCTCATCATGTAAATCTAGATGAAAACAAATACATACCCAGTGAGAGATGAGCTCGTCCTCCAGGCTCTCGGCCAAGCCTTTGGCTTGAGGGCTTTGAACAGGACTCAGCAGCTGCTGGTGGGAGGAATTTCTTTGGTCAAACTGCAGCTCCCAGCTTGTCTCACTGCTGATTTCAGGGTCAAATGGAGCCTTTCCTCCCAGTCCCCCAAACGTGGAGGTAACTTAGTCCCTGAGCTCAACACCGTGGCTTGAGTCCAGCATTTTCTCTCCTGAGCTGTCGAGTTCTACCTTTGTGCTGGCTCATGGATTGAACGAGGTTTGGTGCTGGAGCGTCTCTGGTGGCCCCTTGCAAGGCTGTTCAAACCTGGTGAGTGTGTTTGAGCAGGGAGCTGATGTACTGCAGGAGGCCTCTGTTCTGTGGGGATGGCGTGGGATACAGCAGGAGCCTGGGATTTGGGCAGTTCAGGCTTTCATCCCTGCTCTGACGTCAGCTGCCTGCCTAAGCCTGCTCAAATGGAACTCATGGCGGGTATCAGGGCAGAGGCTCTGCTGGCAACCCAAGTGAAATCCTGAAATCCCAGCTTCTTCATCTACTTCCACCAAGTTCCTTGGGCAGAGTTTGTTTTCAATGATAGGAGACATGGTGTGTAACACACTGACAGACGTGGACAGACGTGGTTACCACCCACGCTGAACCAAACACAAGGAGGGATGAGCTAACCCTGGGGCTGGGAAAGGGTAAAACCTTAACTTTGCTGATGTCAGTGGGAATCCTCCATGGACTCCCAGGTGGGAGTGAGGTGAAATCCCACCTCCTAGAAGCTGTGTACAGCTCTACTTCCACCCTCTTGTTATAAGAGCTTAAATCATGATTGCACGCAGCCACGTTAGCCCACAATGGGCTGCTACAGTGCCCAGCAGCCTGCAAGCTCCCTGCCTGCTGTGGATGCATGTAAAATATTAGCTTAAGCTCCTACAACAGTTGTTACACTAATTCATTTCACCATACAAGTGCACTGATGATTCCTGCAGCTCAGCTAATGAGAGACAACTCGGAGCTCTGTTTTTTGTACTACTTTCCCCCCCAAAGAAGTCCCTGTTTTGCCAGGCCTGCTGCAATCCAGACCTCAGTAGCATGCAGCTGTGCTAGCCAAGCCCTTTTGAATTGATGCTTGCTGCCGGCATCCCATGGGCATGCTTCGCTTGCAAGCCTGGGATACGCTCCCCTTGAGCAACACAATTACACAGACTCAGTAGGCTGACGTGCCTGGATAAAAAGCAATGCTGGGGAGGCTGCAGCAAGTACAGCACAGGGTGATTTTCCCAACGTGAAGGGGATGATGCATCCCTGGCTTTGCTCCTAAGGACTCCCCTGCTTGGAGGGGTCAGAACTGGATTGCAGTGGGGAAAGTCTCTCTCCCTGTGCTGCAACGGAGGTTGCGAGCAGACCTCTGGCAAGCAAGAGTGCTAATTAAACAAATGTTTGCTGGTGTATAAGGTGTCTTTATGCAAAACAGAAGGTTGTGGTTCTACATACAGTGCATCTTGTTATTGCTTTAGTAAGCTGCAAGTGGGAAGGCAGAGATCTGGGTGGGGACTGTGGCCTGGTGGGACCAAGAAGAGGATGGGTGATTCAGCAGCTTTGCAGGGTCCCACATCAAGGGAAAAACTGACACGGCTGGCTGAGAGGCACCCAGAACTCCAACACTTTGGAGTGGTCCATCCTGACCATGCCATCATCTCCAAAGCCTCCAGCTGTGCATCTGCTCACCTCCTAGTGAAATGGGGAGGGAAGGGATAAATCCAGGCCTGGAGGAATGTGGGCAGTGTTTCTCACCTTGGTTGTTTGCAATTAGTTTAATGAAGCGGTTCGTGTGATATTGTTGCCCTCTATTGGACCCAGCTTGAACGGCTTGCTCGGTGCTGATGTGCCCACGTTAGGTGGGGAAGGGTCTCGGGCTTTTCCCCAGCTAATTGCATCGGGGCTCCTGGGAGAAGGAGAGCGAGTTCTTGCCTGGAGCTATCGTGATCGAAGAGCCAGAGCTAATGCCAGACAGAGGTAATGAGCCTTGCCGTGGACTTCAGTGGAATTTGGATCAGACCATTTGCAGTCTCTGGGGATCAGTTCTGCGTCGTCTTAGTGATGGGCTGGAAATGTGCCCAAGTTATTTGCAGAGAGGCTTGTAACTCGAACGGACTCATCTTAACTCCCCCCTGTTGCCCTTTTTCAGAGCAGGAGAGGTGCTTTGGGATGGCAATGCTGAAGGTAAGATGCTCCTTTGAGCATCATAAGTCTGCTGGTGGTGGCTGCAGGGAAGCCGGGAGTCCTGGCTAGGTTTCCCAGGCAGTACAGACCCACCCGGCTCACTGCAGGGGCTCAGACGGGTAGGAAATGTGCAGTCACTGCTTCCATTTCTTCGCTGACCTGCTTTGGGCCAGGGTCTTGCTCCTGGCCACAGATGCTGGGACTGAATGCAGGGTGGGTCTGGCTTAAGTGTGGGGATGCTGGAGTTGTTTCTGGGGGGACCGAGGCACTGAGGGAGGCTCAGGTTGGATGTTGTGGAGGCGTTCAGCAGAGTGGGTTCCTCTCAGCTTGTGCTGTGGCTTATGGTGCTGCAGTGTCCCTGGGCTGGCTCAGGCTCAGACATGGGGACTTTTCTCAAGCCTGTGGCAGCCCATTTCAGTGAGGTGCCCATGGGCTGGCCCTGCGGGAACACCAGCCCAATGGAGATAAAAGCCTTTTTAGCAGATTGATTCGATATTGGTTTTGAACTCTTTCCCAGTGCAGGGAAGTGGTGGCTCACTCGTCAATGACAGGGCTCTGCATGTAGAGTGCAGCAGGGCTAAATGCCTGCTAGATGGGATATGCAAGGTGCAGGCAGTGCCAGGCTGGTACCCAAAGAGGTCCTCTTCTCTCTCTCTCCTCTTGCTGTCTGCTCCTGCACTGTCACTGTCACACTGTTGGGATGCTGGGGGGTTTTAGCACAACTCAGCAGTGCTGCTCTGGAAGAGAAATGTCCCATGGAACTGGGGAAGCTGTGCTACCCCAAGAGCAAAGGCACCAAAATAAACAGCATCTCCACAAACACTGAATATACAGAAGCAGAAATGGCTTGCTTTTCTTTCTTTCTTTCTTTCTTTCTTTCAACTGAGAACAAGTAGGGAGAGTTGGAATAGCTGGGAGTGTTATAAATGATGACATGCCTTTGAACTAGCAGCTGGGTGAATGTCTCATCCCACGCTGTCTATGTTCATGCTCCCCTGTCATCTGCTTGCGAGGGCTAATAGAGATAAAACAATCTGAGGATGGATTTCCAGGCAGAACGGTTCTGCCAGGTGTCTCCTCACGCTGTAGCAAGGGACTTTAAAAAAAAACACAAAAAAACCCCCACCAAGCAAACAAAAAAACCCCAGAGGCAACAGTGCCAAAATCTATCTGGTGAAGTTGAGGGAGTTACGCCTGGGGTAAATCTGAGGTCTTGGGAAGGAGGAAATGGTTGGTTTGACCTTGTGCTGCAAAGGTGCATGCTATCATCAAAGCCTCGCAAATCCTGCCCCAAAGAGGCATGGAAAATGTATGGCTTGTGTCAGAGGGTGAGCTCAGGCGCTGATGGATGGCTTTGTAATGCTGCAGTCCTGCCTGGCTGGAAGGACCATCCATGGCTACAGAAACACAGTTTGCTTTGTCTTGTAAAGGCCTTTTTAAAGACTCAAATAAATATTTGCACACTGATGCTCCTTGGGCAGCATGCACCTCCTCTAATTAGATGTAATTTGTTTCATGGAGCTCTTATTCCTGCAATAGGAATCCCAACTGTGGGTGCTGACACCAGACTCCACCAAACCTGTCTGGTTCTGCCTTTGCACTACTGGCTCAACCCCCAGTGCTCCCAGGACACTGCTCTAAAAAATCCTTCAGGCCACACCACAAAGGGTTTTGGGGAGGTTCAGTAAAACAGTTTGGCTGTAAACCTCCGAGCAGAGGAGCCAAGGCTGAACGAACAGCTTGTTTTTGTTAACCTTCCACAGCTAAAGAAATATAGGGGTGGATCTGCCTGGGTTGGGTCAGTCTCTAGGTTCTGTGTCCTGGCATCCTGCTCATCACCAGGCAGTGAACTTGCCAGGGGGAAATTACTGATTTCAGGGGGCCCTGAGGATTATCAACCCCTGGCAGGCCTGCTGGCTGACACTGGTTGCACTCTCTCTGTGGGGGAAGGCAGTGTAAAGATGCCAGGAGGTAAATGGGTGGAAAAAAACAGTGCAAAGCAGACATAGCTCAGAGAAAACGAAAGTAGAGGTGAGTAGAGAGGCTTTGGTGGTGCAGGGCTCTGGGGTGGCAGGGGAGTGCCCAGGTGCCACAGCAGCATTGGGCAGTGCTATTTAGGACAGAGCTTTCCTGGAAAGGTCAGGCTAGGATGAAGTTTTCTATATGTATTTCATTGACCAAAGCAAATGCATCTCATATACTAATTAAATGCATGTCACTCACCCAGAGCTATTGCTAGGGTTATTTTTCTTGCTCCAGTGACGAATATGGCCAATTAAATCAACAGTATCACTTCCCTTGCATTCATTTTCTCTCACATTGCTTGAAGGAAAGCAAAATCAAGCTGACAGTGGAAAGGGTTTTCAAATCCAATGGGCAAAATACTTGAAATCTTTCCCTTTGGACTGTAGAGTTCTGGTGAGGCTTTTGGTGCCAGAGACAGGTGCTGCTCTGCACATGCTTCCCTCTTGCTTTCTCCTCTTCATCAAAATCTCCATCTTAAGCCCTGCGTTAGCCTGCTTCCAGTCGTCCTGTTCAATTTCTGCCTACTGACCTTCGATTTAGCTCTGTGCTGGCCCATGGTACACCTCCTTACAGTGATGCACAGGAGCTGCACACCTGGTCCTGTAACATAGATGGGCCAAGAGCACCTGGCCCCTGCAATCATGGGTGCTGTCACTTGTCCTGACGGAGCCAGGGCTTCCTACAGCCCCAAATGTGAAGTTAACAAGGCTGAGCTCTTAGAGGTAAACTTTGCTGTCCATCTGAAGAGTGGATAATTTTTATTAGAAGGTCTTAAAAAGTGTCAGTGAGCAGAATCAGAAAAATGAAGTTTTTTCATGTGAAGAGCTGTATTAAAGATGCTGTTCCTGTTAGTCCAGCTCTGTGCTGCTTGGAGTGGTCTGGATTGATGCACTGCTCCTTTGCTTATCTGGATAAATGCTGTGCTGATGAATGAGGCCAGAGCTACTTATCAAAATCAATCAGGACTCCAGTTAATTAGGGAAGTTGGGGCCAGGTCAGTTTTATCCCTATTTCCCGCAGCCTTGTGGCAGAGGGGCATGAAGGTCAAAAGAAAAAAATTGACTTTGATCTCCATCCTTAGACTAATACAGTAGTTCAAACTTAGTCAATAAGCAAGAGTAATAAGGAGATGCTTTGTGGAATGGGTAAATAGGGAGTCTTGGATGTGCCCCCCTTCTTCAAGCACCTCTGTTCCATACCTATAAAGTACCGATTTATTATCCACAATCCTCTGCTTTCTCTCTCAGGAAGACTTTTGGGTTCCATTTACACAAGTTAGTTGCCCAAGACACATAATTTTTTCCAAGTTCCTGGTCTTTCCCTCCTTATATTGGCCATGCTTGGTGCTGGCAGCAGGGCCAGTTGCCCTCTCCGGGCATGGGAGGGCAGAGGAGCTCTCCTGCAGCCAGGGCATAGGCAGTGAAAGCACAGAATAGTCTTCCAAGAGGTAATGTTGCTGTTGCTTCTCTACAAGGCTTTTCAAAGCCTGCTTCAGTCTCCCTAGCTGTTTCTCAGTTCCTTCCTCCAGACTCTTGAACTTCTCTACAGAGCCATTTTTACCCCCTGGTTTCTGGGGTAGAAAAAGACACTTGTCTGAGTCAACAGAAGAAAAATTTTTTTTTTCTTCTTTAGGATCACAGTCGCATACTGGTCTTGGCTCTTCAGGCAGGAGATGCCTCTATGGAGGATGCTTCTCAACACCTGTGATGCCAGGCCAGTGATATGTATGTTCCCTTCTTCCCAGTGCTACTGTGGCTAGTGGGATCTAGCACTGGAGAGACTTTTTACCCTGTTGATATATCATTTCTTAAATTTCTGGAGTAACATCTCCGCTGATTTGAAGAGAGGGGAGAAATTTGTGGAGAATGTTTTTGGGGTCAGGGAAGCAGTGTTGTACCTGATCATGCCTCATCTCTTTAAGGGAGGTGTAGAATCAATCTTTGTGATTAAGCAAGAGAACAGGTAGCTTGAAGCCTCTGAGACTTTGCAGTCTGCTCAGGTCTTGGTGCAGACGCAATGGGAAAAGCTGGGTCTTTATTTTCCAAGTATGACTGAATGGAAAAGCACCAAAGAGCAGAATTGTTCTGGTGCAAAAACAGACATGCAGCAAAAGTATGATCTCTTCTGATAGCAAGAAAGGAATAGCAGCAGCACAGCAGAGGAGCCGTATCTTGTTGCTTACTACCTCAGCCTGAGACTGTCATGTTTTTTCATCAGGGAAAGGTGTTGGTGTTCCCAGTATGGCCTTGACTGCTGGCAGTTCAGGCCCAGAGTCGCCAGCTGCAAGCATCTGTGCTGCGGCATTAGTGTGTGCAATCAAAAGCTGTACGTGAGCTCAGAGCTGCTATAGTAGAAGCGGATTTGGTGAGTCAAGCTACTTTTTTCAAAGCACTGATCCCATTTCCTTGTATTCTTAAGTAGCTTCAATCCATCTTACTGCATTACAGAAACTGTGTTGATTGTTCTACTGTAGTGACTAATAACCAGCCATACTCTGCAGATTACCCCAGAGAGCTGGATTCCTGGCTTAGCTGTACCAGGCTTCCTATGTGTAGAGCCACCTCAGGGTAACCTGATTTGTGAAGGTACATGTGAGGCTTATCCATGAGCAGGAGAGGAAGGGGAGCATCCTGGGGGATGGACAAGGGGCAGAAGGGGATAAGGAGATGGGTTGGTGGGAGGCAAAACTGGGCATCAGAACCTGGGGTGGGAAAACCTGACCTGGAGAAGGAGGAGGCTGAGAAATAGTCTGGGTGGAGGAAGGAATGGCTAGATCCTAAGAGATATATAAAGGGCCAGCTGTATGTCCTCATGTGCTCAAGATGCTTGGGGAACAGCAGGGAGCTGGGTGGTGAAGCTGCTGATGCCTAAAGCTCCCTGAAGCCCACTGCTCCTGCATGAGCCCTGACAGTGGGATGGAGTGCAGCTGCCAAAGCCAGCCCCCGTCCCTGCTGCAAGGGGGATGGGCAGCCTGTATGCCAAGCGCAAAGTGCTGGTGGGCATGGACATCTGTAAGGAAGGTCCTTTTTGTGAAATGGAAGTGCTGGGTAATGGCTACCTCGCAGGAAAAAACAACTGCAATACAATAGTGTGGGAGGTAGGCACTATGGCCCAAGGAAGGAAGGTTTCCATAGATGTTGCAGCCTTTGTGTAGCAGAGACTCCTGGCCCTGTGGGCAGGCACATTCTGTCCTTCATCTCCATCCCAGATGGATTTTGGAGATCAAAGGTAAGGCTCTCTGCTGCTGTAATGCTATTGATGTCAATCGGGTTGTGCCGCGGGGAAGTTGGTGCTCTCCTTTTAATTACAGTAGGTGTTAGACTTGAGTCTTCAAGGTTGAAATTCCTACCTTTGGCCTGTGCAGGATCTATAGATTACTCAAATCTCACCTAAACCCTCAAAGTAATTCTCTAAATGTTGTTGTCAAGGCTTAGTGCTGGCTCTCTGCATGGGGAAAATGTTTCAGCTGGATGGCTGCCCGTAGGCTGCACGTGGGGTAATCAGCCACCCTAATTGCTCCCAGTGATCTGTAGCATTGATGTTCTGGTAGTGAAGTCAATAGCTCCCAGTGCTGGATCATCAGCCGCTTCCCTCTGGGTCACAGTCTGGTGACTCTCCCAGCAATATACTGAACCATGTTTGTGCAGAAAAAAGCCTGCAATAAAATGTGCAAGAAACTGCAAAGAACCTCCTGATAAATGAGATCTGTAAGTCTTTTTGAGGCCATGCCGGAACCTGGTTATTGCTTAATAGAGTATGTGCAGTGGAGCTTGGTTTATGGGGTAGGAGCCTGCTAAAAGGAGGAGGGCTCCTGGCAGCTCATTTAAGCACAATGTTTGGGTGCTCCCCCAAGGCAGAGTTAGCAGTGGAGGTTCCACGTGGGTTGTACTGGTGCTTCCAGCCAACCCTGGTGCTCTGATCAAAAATGTACATGTTGGATCATCCTTGGCTCTTCCCTCATTAGGGCTTTCTGATGGGTTCATTAGGGCTTTGGTTGCTTCTCCAAGCTGTTCCCAGCTGAACCAACAAGACTGCATTTGCCTTCCCCCTCACTCCCAGTTAATCTTTTTCGGCACAGCATTTGTGTAAAACATTTCTAGTTATCCTTTTTCTGGCATAAGTTTGAAACTCTGCAGATAGCATTTCCCTTCTGCTTGAGCTCTGAGACACAGAGAAATTGGTGCTCCTTTTGCAGTAGCTGTTGTCATCTCTTGCCACCTCTGTGTGGTTTGGTGGCAATTAAATTCACTGCCATTCCGGCATCTCTGCAGAAGCCATGAATCCTCCTGTAAGATTTGTCCATTCTACCTCCCAGTATGGCCTTTTCCCTTGTCTACCTGTCTACCTAGACCTTGTCTACCTGTGCTTCCCTTAACTTCTCTCTCACGACCAGCCTACATCACTGTCAAACTGGGTCAGCCGTGTCCCCCAAGCTGCTGTAGGATATACAGCTCCATCGCTGTCCCCTCTGTCAACAGCTCTGCCCGAGCAGGACACAGACCCCTTGGGCTCCTTTCCCCCTCTTGTCTATTGTAGTTCATTTTAAACACTGGGATAGCGCTACCTCCAGAGAAGTTAATAATCCTCATTCAGGCTACAAGGGCTTCATGTCCCACCCTGGCAATAAGCTAACCTTGCTATGTTAGGAGTGCCATTAAATGCTGATGGAGGGCAGTGGATCTGACAGCTGGAGGTCAGGCTCACTGTGGCACACATCTCAGATTTGCAGTGCAATAGGCTTTGATAACATTAAATGGAGTGATTCTGTTCCTTTTTCCCCCTCTCCTTTTTAAATTAAGGCAATGTAGTGTTGCGTTGTAGAAGGATCTATTTTTCTACTGACCCACTTCACTAAAAATTCAGCCCATCTAGAGCATGTGCTGCTTTTGAAGGCGGAAAAAAAATCATGGATATTAAGGGCACCATGATCAGCTCATCTCACCTCATGCATAATACAACTGGAGAATTCCCCGTGTGACTCTCAAGCCCATCACTCTGGAGCTGGATGGCACCATGGCTGGATGGCATGTAATCATGGTGTGATTACCCAGAACTATCTGAAGGTCTGGCTCCGGGATCTTGTTCAATGCCTCTTTCATCAGTTGGATGCGAGGCACTTGCTGTGGGAGACAGCAGTCTGTTTTGGCCCACTGTCCCACAAGCGTGCAGCAAACACTGGCTCTTCAGCCTGCTCCCTGCGCGTTTGCAGCATCTGTGCTTTTCAGACCTTGGTTGAGGGAGAATGAGGGCAGTGAGAGTCCTACCAACATCTTTCTCTTTATTCCTTCCCTTTGAGGACCTGGGGTTGCCTATCTCAGTGGGGGCTATGGAACCAAGGGAGCTTTCAGGTCAGCTCTAGATGCTCAGCAGTGGGTGAAGAAGATGACATTCATGCAGCTTAGCTGACAGCAGAGTTGCCTCCAGAAGGCAGTTAAAGGCACCTAAACGAACTTCCTGCTGCTAATCACCAGCCAAAGGACCTGTCTCCTTCCTCGGATGGAGACAACTATGGAGACAACTGCTTTTGCCTTCTCAGGCACCCTATGGGGCCTTGTTCTGCAATGGAAGTGATTTATAACTCCCAGGATGCTGCACATCCGGCAGAGGAGGGCAGTTTTCTTAAAACAGAACCGACTTAAAAATCATTTTTCCATTTGTTCCACAAATAAAACGAAACAGCTCAGTCTGAGGACTTGCAGAAAGACTTGTTTCCTTCAAGTCCTTGGAAATGCTGTCATGTTTCATTCCAGGAGAAACTGGTTTGAAACTTGCGTACTGCAAAAAAACCCTCCGAAACTGCAGTTTCCTCTCTTCCTCCCACCTGAAGCTGTCTGTTCTTCCCTGGGGCAAGAGTGAGGGATTCAGGTCCACCTTGTCTATGGCCCTCACATGTATTTATGTATCTTTTCCCAACCCTTTGAGATATGGATATCTTCAAGCAACCAGAGTAATTTAGGTGCTGTTATTTTCAAAAGTCACCAAGGTTTCTGTGTCGCAGAGATCATGTTTATCTGTTTTCACGCAACGTTTTTCTAAACTCCTGGCCTTTTGAGTTTTAATGTAGCTACTCAAAAAGAAAATGCTCCAAGGCACTAGTCTTACTTGCTGGCCAGAGTTGTGTTGCCTTGTTGCATGGTCCAAATAGTGATGTGATGACAGCCCATTTCTTGGATACTGCCCATAAGAAATAGGATGTTTTATGTTTAGAGGAGAGCCTTTGATTTGGGAGTTTAGCTTTTGTACAGTTGTGCAGGTTTGATGTCCTGGTCATACTATGTTAGGGCTGTTCACTTCCTTAACATTTGGCATTTACTAAAGAGGTTTTATGCCTGCCTCTTATATAAGATTAAATGCTAATAGTGGTTTTTGAGTGTTTCCAGCTCTGTATCCCCATATGCAGTTTGGGACTTGGCTGCCCGCCCCATCCACAGTGGGTGTTAGCCGCCCATACCAGCCTGGGGAGCTAGTTTCTGCTTGTGCTTTCCCTTTAAGCAGGATTGGAAATGTATTCAGAGGCTGCCCAAATAATACGTCTCTACCTGGTGTATCTAGAGAAGAGATGAAGATCTGTTTGCATCATGTTAGTACATAAATCCAGCTCCCCTTAAGGTGCTTAGGCACATTTGGATAATGACCTGGAACAACCTAGGTAGCAGGAGGTTACATGTACCTGTCACATCAGCCTCCGTGTGCGTGCAAGATTGCCAGCCAGCAGGCAAAAGCAGCCAATTATGCCATGCTCAGAAGTATTTCATTCTTTTTTCTTTTTTTTTTTTTTTTTTTTCTTCCATCTACTCAGCTCCACAAAGCAAATCCTGCTGTAAAGACCTCTACCTCCCACTGGCATCACCTCCTGTCTGAGGGGATAGTGTTTAAAGTTTGCAGCACGGATTTTCTGCCAGTGTAGTTAAAGGCCACGCTGTCCTCTGCAGTGGACTGATTTACTGTGATGCCTGGGGACAGTGTGTGTCAGTGCATTGGGTGATGAGGAGGTGCTGGGGGCTTGTAGGCTCTGGTTTTGCTGATGATGAGAAGGGGGAGTTGCTTCATCTTTATTCCGTGCACCCCCCACCCCCCCCTCAGTTTAGGAAATGGTTCCTGCTGGCTGCAACACACAGGGAACAGTTCTTACCTGGGATTTCTGAGTGTTCCTCTTAGGTAATGCTGAAAAGCAAGATTCAGTGTGTTTATGTGTGGGCATGTGTGCCCATGCACATGTATTTTGGGAGGGAATTGAGGAAGCATTCTAGCCGATGTAAACCAGCTACCAGACCAAATGTTCTGAAATCCCTGCTTCCCTCCTCCTTTTTGCTTCTTTACTGTTGCTCTGGCTCAAGGAGGTTTTCGTATTTCCAGCTGAGATTTCATGCCTTTTTTTCATTGTGGGGACCAGGGGCAGGGAGCCAAAACTGCAATGTTAATTGCTTCCCAATAATAGCTAGCCTGGAGCAAGAGCTGAAGGAAAACATGGGGACATTTCCCTTGGTTTAACGATAACTTATCCCTGCCATACCTCAAATGATGATGCCTTCCAGTGCATCAAATTCTTCCCCTTCCACTGTGCTTGCATCATCTATCTACTCTTCAAAGAGGAAAAAGTATTCATCTTTATGCCCTTCTTAGAGTGTATTGTCTTCATCATGGTCCTGTTCCTCCTCATTCACACCTTCACCAATCTGCTCGTGGCAAGAGAGGTGTTCACCAGCTGACTGCAGCACGGACGCATCTTGTTCCTGGGCCAGATGTGGAACCAGGTGTCAATGCAGTCACTGTGTAAGCATGGGAACAGAGCAGGACCTTCAGCAGGTCCCCTTTCCTGTACTCTTGTAAGCAGATCGCACAGGTCTCATTTTTGTCTCCCTGCTTCTTGCAAGCCCTGTTGTACCATCCCATGATAAGCATAACTGTGGTAATGGCCACAATGATGTCTAATATGGTGCTGGAATACAGTTTTCTGTATAACAAAATGGAGATTTTCTGCAGCGTTTTAGCACTGTCTTGACAAGGATTCAAATAATGTTTGCTATTTGCTAGTTTCTCATTTCTCAAAGTCCCTTGCAAGTGAAGGGAGGCAAATTGTCCAGTAAAGAGTGATATCATCTTAATCAGCCACTGGATTTCTTTGTCATCAGCCATCACTTGCTCTGAGACCACATTGCACACAACAGCAGTTTGGTATCCAGCCTCCTGAGCAGGAAGGATATTTTTGACAAAGACAGCAGCCATACAGCTGAATGAGTGCAATACGTGTCTCAAAGGCCTTCCTGGGTGCTGGAGGATTCTCTGTTGCAGTACAAGCATTTATCAGCATCATCCTCATCAAATTCCCTGACAGCCTTTCTGCCAGGAGCCCAAAAGCCAGGCGGCCCAAAGCATGTGGGCAGGGCTTTTACCGCAATGCACTTGGAGTTGTCATTGTAAGCCATGTAACCAAAGGGTTCAGCAATAGTGGTGCGGGAGGCAACAGCAACCACAAAGCAGCTGAAGAGTCATGCTGAAGTGTCATTGGGTACCTCTGAATACAGATTTCCAGGCTGGTCCCAAAGTGTATGAGTCACAGGAGCACTATTCCCACCTGGGTTTTATCACTGTGCTCTGACTTGGAGCCACAGAAGGATGAAGATGAAACCCCATTTCTACAGGTTACCTGCCATATGGAGGTTCCAAGGACAGAACTCATGTCTCCAGCTGCTAAGCAACACCCTTGTGTCATCTCTGCAGGTCTGTGACGTCACCTGGTAGCTCTTTCCCAAGGCCAAGTTGCATAACGTAACTGCCAACCTGCTTCAACTTCTCCCTTTCCTTTTTGGTCTGCTCAATGCACATAGCTTCTAGTTTCACCTCCCTCTGGGTGCTGATCGGGTGCCTACTCTCATTTTGTGAATGATGTGCAGGCAGGATAAATGAGCCTCCCCATCAGCTAGCTGCGTGCCCATTGCAGGCTGGAATGCTTCACACTGGTGGCCAAAGCAATCCGTGGAAAATGTGGCAGAGTGGGAACAAGCTGTTAGCCTCCATCTGCTGTTGGGTGTGCGTGCGTGTGGCAGCTTGGACTGGTCTGGTGAACATGCACTTTTTCCTTAAAATGTTGATCTTTGAACTGATACCAAGCCAAATAAATTGCTTAGGGTAGAAGGGGTTTCTGTCATTTGAAATAAGTCAATCAGTAACTGTCAGTCAAAATGGCAGCTAGCAGGAGCTTGAAAGGCTCTCTTCAGCGGTGTGGCCTCACTCTGCCATGTCCCAAACTTCTGAGAGAGCAGATTCCCCTCCAAGGCCTCTGAGCAGCTAGGTTTGCTGAAAGGGCCAATACTCTTGGGTCTTGTTGGACCCCTGCCCTGCCACAGTAAGAGTGGGTGGTGGATGAGCTTGGGAGGGCTAACATCACCTTTTGTATTGGGGCTTTTCCCCTTATTTACTTTAAAAACTCAGTTGCTGGCAATCAAATGGCTGGAAAAGGGACTTTAGCTTCTAGCTATAAAAACTGATTTTAAAATCCTGGTTATAGTTTAAAAAAGCTGAAAAAGGAGTGGAAAGCATAAGGCACAAGTGTTCTCCCTCACAGAGTGTTTGACAGCAGAAACTCTTATCTTTCAGGCAATTCCCAACTCATATGGTGACTGCTCAGTGCCCAGAGGAAGGGACACCAGCCTGATGGGAATGCAATAGCTTTGCTGGTTGTTGGAACAAACTAGGTCTGAATATGCAACAAACCCAGGTCAGTTCGGAACCACAGATCCCTAAAACCCTGCACCTTTTAACAAACAGCCCTTTTTGTTTAATGATCCACTTGAGAGTAGCCCCATGGTTTCCACTGCCATTGTGTTGGACCTGTAGTTAAAAAAAATCACTCGTGTACTAGGCAACTGATTTGTTACTTAGCCCCCTTGGGCTCTGCTTGAGACAGATTTCACTGGGAAAAGAGCTACAGAAAATGTCAGCAGACAGTGTGTGTGCACGCCAGAGACTCCCAGCAGCTGTGATTTCAAATCGATTTTATTTTCCCCTCATCCAAAGAGTTTTACGCTTGCAGGGAGACATTTTGATGCATTTAAAAACAAAACAAGGAAAAGGTTTGAGGAGGAGGGAGAAGCCAACTACTTTCTAGTAGAATGAAATTAAGAAGAAAATGGAGGTACACTGGGAGATCCTTTTGAGAGTGCATTTTTGGCTTGGTCTTATGCTTCTTGTGATGGCATCCATCATCCTAGTGCTCTTTAAAATCTTCACCTCTTTATTTGCACTCAGTGCTCTATTTCTGCCCCCAGATCAATGCTTTATGTAGTGCTAGTGACTTGCTGCTTGCATAAGGGGCAGGTCAGTCTTTGGGGCTGGGCAAGGAGCCATGTGTCTGTGTGAACTGTGACAGATGTGGGACCAAGGAACTTCTGTGTGCTGTTATCTCCTGGCTGCTCCAGCATCACCTCATACCCTAGAATCAGCAAGGCAGGAGTGAGCAGCCATCCTGGCTTGTTCACCAAAACCCTTGGGAAAAGGAGAAATGACATGTTTGCAGTCTCCAACCTGGATCTCTCTAACTGTTAGCAGTATCCCAGAGAGACATAGGCAAAAGGACAAAACCTCTGCAAGAGAGACTGGAGAGTGAGGAAGAGGGGAATGGGGTGCAGGGAAGGCCCTGGGCAGTGAGGAAAAAGGAAAAGCTGAAGTCTGGGTGAGGAGCAGGATACCTGTATCCCATCCACAGGCAGTGTGAGACAGGAAATCCTAGCCCTTAGCCGCCTTTGAAATCCCTGAATGCTTTTGCAGAAGGAAGAAGAGGGCTGAAGAAGGACTTTGACCAAAATGGCCTTCACTCAAAGAGCCACAGCGGTGCCCTGTCTGTTCTGGTTCCCTTTTGTGCTTTCTGTTTGCATCAGCTGCTGTCTGCATCCTCCATTGTCACTGCCCTGGAGGCTTTGGCTCCCGTTGAGGTTAAGCCAAGCATCCTACCATGGTGTGGGGCTGTGCCAGGCTGTCTCCAGCCCCATGCTGCATTCATTATAGCCAGCACTGTACTCCCCTTCTTATTCTGCCCTGCCTCTGTTATACTCATGTGTTAAATACACTGCAGATGCTCCTGGACGTATTCTTGACCCATTTTCCCTGGAGACCCTGCAATCTACTTTGTTGGAATAATTGCAATTTATTTAAATGTCAACAAGCCACACGTGGGAGACAGCAGTTGTGTGCAAGAGCAGAGCAATTACAGGGAACGGGTCCCATTTTACCACTTGAACAAAGATCCAAGCTAGAAGAAAGGAAAAGACCATTTACCTCTATTAACTGATAATTTACCCCACTACTCCCAAAGTCCCCGTCTTCCTTTATACATCTTCTTTGGGGCTATCACCTAGTGCAGGGGCTGGGATATAAAACGAACTCTTACTTTTGCTTGTACTCCACAGAAGTGTCTGCTCAATCCAGAGGAATTTAATGCTGATTTAGACTCACATAACTGCTAGCAGAGTCTAACTCTGGTCCTGCCCAAACAGCTTTAACTGTAACAGAGATGCAGAAGAGACTGACTTATGTGGATGTCATTACAACTCCAACAAAACACCCAGTACAGGCCCCAAATCCAGTATTGATTTAACTTGGGGAATAAGTCTAGATGGCTTCTTCCCCTCTGAGGTTTTCTTTGCAGCATGAAAAAGAGCAGCCTGGAAGTGGGATGATGAGAGCTTGTACATAATCAGACTTCTTGTCCTTTATCTGTATTAGGTCAGTGGCTTGGGTCCACAGGCTGTGGCACTGAACAGACACAAAACAGACTCCCTCTACCCTCAACAGTCAAAGGCCAGGAGCAGAAAATGCCATCGTGGGGGTTAAATGTTTTTCTCAAGACAACTTGGCAGGTATCCCTGGTTCTAGTTTGGTGCCCTTCCTATCAGGGCATGCTGCTCCTCTGGGGTCATGCTATAGAATTAGTGAAGACCAGGCTCTTGGAGCTAAATACCTGTGATGTACAGTCAGGGAAGATCTGGGGCCATCTACTGACCTTCCAGTGAAAACGTTTGTGTTTCCAGTGCTCCCAGTTGCTCTTAAAAGAAAGATATGTAGAACGCCTTTCCTCCTTCCTGCTGACTGAGCAAGTCCCCAGCTCTGCAGCGAGCCAGCTGGAAGGCAGACCTGCACCCTGTTGTTAATGATTTTTTTTTTCTTTTTTTTTTGCTAGGAGCTGATTTAGAAACTGGTGCATGTAACCACCTCCTTTCATCTAGGATTAAAGGAAAGGATGACCCATGTCTTTACAGAATAGATAGCTGAAACAGTTGGATTCACCACCCAAAAAGCAAGCTGTGTAGATGAGAAATGGAGTTGTGTGTGCGGAGAGGTTTTGTGCCTCTCAGTTCACCACCATGGGAGAGACATGGAGAGCAGGTCTGTGGGAGCTCAGCAAGCCCTGCTGTGTGCAATGTCCCCTACACATCTCACTCCTGTGCTCTACCAGGTGCCTCTCCTGGATTTCCCGGAGGTCCAGGCAATCTCTGCTCTGTTATTACCAAGTACAAGCATGATAATCTGGGCCCTAATGCATACAGATTATAAAGCAGTGCTTTATGGACCTGCTACAAAAGTACCCATAATCTGCTAATGCCCACAATTAAAAAAAGGCAGTTGAGCAAATCTGGGCCATTGCAACTTAGTACTCATGTCTGCAAATGGATTCCAGTTCCAGCTGTTTGCCTTGCAACAAGGGGAGACATCTTTATTGGATATTGATGCTGGAAATAATATCTTGCCTTTTCTAGTTTTGGCAAAATGCCTTGCAAACCTTGGGCATAAATGAAAACATCTTTTCTGTTGAGCAGGGATTTTGTACTTTAACTATCTGCATGCAAAAAAAATAAAAATAGAGAAGAGCACTTGTTTTGTCAACCTAGGTTTTGTGGTAAAAATTAGCTGTTAACTGTAGCAACTGGCCATTTTATTGGATTAAACCTGTCTGTGCAGACTTTCAGGAGGGAGGGCTTAAGAAGCAGAGTAAGAAGAACCTCAGGACGAGCTGTCTAGGGGCTTGGCAAGAGCTAGCCGCTGCTTCTGTTCTGTGGTTGTGACCCTCAAACCTTCTGGTGTGAAGCAGCCTTGTATGTGCTCAGCTGCCCAGACTGGGCAGAGCAAGGATATGTCTTCAGTGCTCTGTCCGTCCAGTCTGTATTCTCTACTCCTGCATTTCCATATTTTTTTTTAATCCTGTGCTGTGTATGCTCTTCCTGTGAGAGACGCTGACTGGAGCTTGGATTTGTAGGGAGAGTGGAAGACAAAGCTGGTGAGCATGTGTAGGGGAGGGGTCTTGATTTTCCAGGAGGGAGTTTGGTTGAGTCTTCCCAGGTTACTCCTGCTCGCAGTAGTGTGCACCGAGGTGGATCAGCACGACCGCAGTCACGCTGCGCAGGCAGAGCGGGCAGGTCTTGCTGCCGGGCTGAGCACAGTGCCACAGGTCAATGCACTTGCGGTGGTAGGCATGGGAGCAGGACAACAACTTCAGTGCCTTGCCGGGCTCGTACGCCTGCAGGCAGATGGCACACTCGGAGTAGCTGGCAGCCCCCCAAACCGTGCTGCGGGGAGACTCTGGCCGCCACTCCTTGCTCTGTTGCTTGCTCCCCCTTTGGCTTTGGTAACTCTTCATACATCTTGCAATAAGCTGGATGCCTGTTATTGTGGTGACCAGGATGCTGGTGACCTTGCAGAGGGGCAGGATCAGACCATAGTAAAGAAGGTCTAGATTGTGGGTGAGACAGTTGCAGACATGGTGGAGGCGCCACATGGTGTCATTCCAGCAGCAGCACTCATTCGGGAGGACACCGACCCCCTGCTCAGCCTGGCAGGTCTTCCTCCAAAGCATCGTGTTCACCTCCATGATGAAGGCTGCCATGGGCCTTCCTTTGATCTTCCCATTACGTGGTACCACGTCCCCAAAGCCTGGTGAGTCGCGAGACACCTTGTGTCCACCTTGCTGAGCAGGAGGGGCCTCGGCCCTGCGGCGCTGGGGTCTGCAGGCCAAGGAAGCTGGGTGGGTATGGCTGAGAGCATGGCCGCCCGCCATCTTGTCCTCAGAGAGCGACAGCCCCAGGCATGCAACCCGAGCTGGGCCGCCCAACCCGGTGCCGTTGGCATGGCTGCTGGCAGCCTGCTGGAGGCACAGGATCACTGTGGCCATGCAGAAAGGGGACAGGAGTATGTGCCACATGTCAGCGGCAGCAGGGACAGGGGCTGAGGTGCCTCAGCCCCAGGCAGGAGGTTCTTGGCGGGCTCCTGAGGCAGCCCCAACTGCTGCTTTCTAGAAGCTTCCCTGTACTTCCACAGGGGCTGCTGCCTCACAGGGCACCTCTGCCTTTACCTTACACCTCTCCCACAGCTTCCCATCTTCTCCCCCTCACGTCCATTCTCTCCACCTTTATTTCTTTAATTCTGTGGCCCATCACCCTGACAGGGCCTTGCAGCGAGCAGCTGCAGCTCTGAGGCGGTTGTTTCACAAGGGACAGCGTTTGCCTTGCCTTGGAGGGCCCTGGGGAATTTGGATGTGCAAAAAAAAAAAGGTGGAGATTTGGGCAAAACCAGCTTCTGCCCCATCTCATGGCTGAAAACACACTTTGCCCTTCCTCCATGCTGTGCCAGTGAAGCGTGGCCAGAGCAGCTTTCCATCACATGAGGTTATACCGCGATGGCACAAATGCATGCTCCTCCAGCTGTTTCTGATCCTCCCTTTTTCTTTTCTCCCATTTTTTCCATCACTTTCCCTCCCCAGTGCCTTCTCTCTGCCCCCTATCCCATGATGTTCACCCCTCGCAGGACTGGGCACCCAAGTTTCCCTGTGGCCACCAGCCACACACCGGCTCCCTTTGCTTTTCCACAGCTTTCCACCCAAATTTCTCTGTGTGTTTGTTCCTGCAGCCCCACCCCTCTCTCTGGGGTGCTGCAGACAGATGAGTGCCTGCCTTGTAGAGCCGGTGCTATGGCAGAACCAGGAGCGTGGTTCCCTGGGGTAATCTGCAAAGTACAAGTTGTTATTACTCGCTACAGCAGAACAATCAGTGCGGGCTCTGTAATGCAGTAAGATGGATTGAAGCTGCTTAAGACCAGAGGAAAATGGAATCACTGCTTTACAACAAGGAGTTTAGCTCCCTCAATCCACCACTGATGAGTGATGAGACCAGAGCAAAAGCCTAGATTTGAAAATTACTGGTTTCGGGAAGCGAGATGGAGTTGTGCAGCAGGAGCCCAAATCAGACCTGGATCTCAGCTTGGCAATGTGATGTGCCAAATCTGTCTTGTAAAAGCAACTCTACATGTGCAGCTCTTTTTCCCAGTAGTCTCAGAGAGGATGCTGACATCTTACACTGCTCAGGTGTGATCAGTGCCAGCGTGGCCCTTTGGAGATTCCCTTTTTCATGACAGCTACACTGTAGGGCACTGACAGCCTCCTGCAGCGATCCCACCAGGGCAGGGATGGGGTTTCCAGGCTGCTGGAGGAGCTGTGGATGGAGCCTCTCACCACCTTTGGAGCTATGTGCCAGACCACAGCCAGCACATCTGTGTCGGGATTTAATAGCTAAGTGGCACAGAGCTCCTTTTGTAAGTGCCGTGCAGGTCTGTATGGCTCAACCTGCTTGCTCGTCCTTGATGTTGGTTTGTCTTGGAAGAGGACTTGGAAAACTGGCATGGGTTGGAAAAGCAGTAAGACACAGCTCGTTGAGACTCCAGGAGCCAGCAGAAATGCTGTAGGTATTGTGGGCTTCCTGCAACACAGCATGGGCTGGCTTTTCCCCTCCTGTTGAGATAGGAATGGCCTAAGGAGGTCCCTTCAAGGACTGGAGAACTTGCTGCTTCAGGAAAGAGTTTGGATTTTAAATGTGAAGTTTATAAATGAGATGGAGCTAGGGTAAAAGGAAAAAGGGTGCTAAGAGAGCAGGGGTGCTAGCTGTGCTCAGCAGTGAAGTTTGGGAATCTGCACAGATACTGCCACCCAGAAACAGCTATTGAGGAATAATTTCCCTGAATTATTCCCTGACAGTGCCGGTGTTGGTGCACTCTGCTGATGCGGTGAACTGGGAACCTATCCAGACCAACACAGGTGCGTAGCTGAATGGGCTCCTCTGTGGTTTTGATTCCATGTTTTCTGGGTCTGGTGTGCCCATGTGTGTGTCAACAGAGAAAAGCTGCTCAGAAATAAAGAATTGTAGCTTTCCTGGTTACCACAGAGAACAAGATTAGAGCTGTCCTGCTTTTTTACAAATGGAGGTGCTGATCCTTTGTGCAGAGTCAGACCTCTCCACGTTTCAGTCCCAGATATGGGCCCTTCCAGCTGGAGAGGAAACTACAAAGAGGAAAAAGCAACAAACTTCCAACAGTTTTACAGTAGTGAAGACACTGATTTCTTCTCAGGTGCCTCTAGGGGATTTTAGATTGTACAATAATGAGATCTAGGTTATTACATGTTTCTTCTTTCTTCTGGCTTGAATGTGAGTCTAGCTTTCTTCCTGCTTTGCCTAAGATGAATAGCAGGTCCTCTACTGTTACATTAAGGCAGATTTAAAAATATGATAAACTAGCTATACAAACCTTTGTCATCTAGGGCATAAAACAACCTCTAACTGCTTAGGTTTAAGGAGATGCTTGCCTTAAAACAGCCAGCTATTTTAAATACTTTTCTGTTAGCTGTCAGATGCCCTGACTGCTTGTTATCACACTAGGGGATTTGTGTTAGGCTTCAGTGCCAGACTTTGCTCTGAGACTGGGGCCTGAGGTAAGAAGGAGCTGGGGCTCCCAGTTGTCTCTCCAGCAGCTTGCTTTGGCAAAGGGAGGTGAGTCTGGTGTGCAGAGTGAGGAGGCAGGCTGCAAGAGCTAGCCTGAGAGACCCTGGGATATCTCAGAGGGTTTCCAGGTTTGCTGAGCTAACATATGCTGACTGTCTTGTTCTTTCAGGGTAAAAGGAAAACCAGGGAGATTTAGCTGGTCATAAGAACGTAAGGTTTGAGAGGAGCACACAGCCAGGTGCATGCATGTGTTTTTTAAATATATGTTTTTTCTTCAATGTTAAATTATCACACTTTGCAATAAAATCTCTCATGGTTAATTTTGCTTGTTGTGAGCTCCCAAGAGGATACACTGTTTGCAGCTGCACTTTGCTTGAGCCCATAGGGTCAAGGCAGAGGGTTTTAGGAGAGAAAGATCCTCAGCTCCAAGGTGAAGCTGGAGAGTGACTTGCCTGCAGTTGGGAAGTGAAGGGAAAGGTTTCTGCTCTTTTCCCACATCAGCACCCTCTCATTTAAAGACGCAAGGTGAAGGCAGCAGCAGGCAGGCTTAAAATGATGCCAAAGCACCTGCGTAGAGGTGTGCAGAGATTTAACTGTCTTGGTATTCAACTGATTCAACTGATGTGACTTCAGATCATTAATGAGCCCCTGGGGAGGGAGCCAGGGGACCTGGAGAGGCCATGATACCAGCCCTGATCTGGTCTTGACAGCTGAGCTCTCACCCACCATAACAGGCAGGGGCAAGGCTGAGCCTCTGTCCCTGCTTGTTTTTCTTTCTGCATTGGCTTAAACTGACTGCTCTGTGCCATGAAAACCAGAGTTTCCTTGAAGCCAGCGTGACTGCCAGCTCTGTGCGCTTCTCATGTCACTGGTGCTGACCCCGCCGTTGCCTCCTTGCGTGCTGTGAGCAAGCATTTGCAATCTGAAAGCATCGCCTTCATTAGCAGAGGTCCATCTCCTCCCCTTTACTGTTTCACCCGCTGCTGTTGATTAAGTTTCTCTTTGCAGCTCTTCCAGGAAGCCAGGGGCCTGTTGTTTTGGAGATAGCCTTAATTTGTTTACTTGTGCATATGTTCTGTCTTGTACAATGATGCTTCGCAGCTGGTCTCGAGCAGCCTACGGCACAGGAGAATCAGCAGGTTAAGTTTAAACCAAAGGAAATAGCTAAAAGCTGGCCTGACATGATAATCCAAGTGTAGGCACCCTGAGACTGATGTGGTAAAACATGCTGCCGTATTGGTTTAGATAGTATTTTTACATTTATTGCTGGTTTCCATCACAATATAGACACGATAACAGTTTGCTTGTGCAGTTTATCAGTTAAGCTTTAAGATTTAAAGATAGAACACTCCCTGCCTCTGGTTTTACTATGCAAATGCTCTGAGAAAGGCAGAGAGTCAGGGGTTAAGCTTGAGACTTGCCTGCTGGACAGGACTTCGGTTGTGCTCTCAAGAACCAGACACCTGTAAAAATTCATGGTTTCAGAAGTGTTGTCTGCCCAGGGTGTGCTCAGGAGCAGTGCAAGCTACCATCCAACAGAGTTGCTCGCCCTCCTGTGAGGCTTGGAGCTTGCTAATGCATCACTGGGGTACCTCCTCCAGGCTTTCACTGTGTGTCAGGATCCTGCCCTGTGCCTCTATAGAGGCCCACTGTGCTCTTGATCCACCAGGGAGAAATCAAAATATTGGTGCAGCAAAGGGATTCAGCCCCTGTGGTGGTCCTGAGGAGATGGGAATGGCAGATCCTTTTGTGCTGCTTTCCTGCCCCTACAACCTGCAAAATCTGGCTCTGTCAAAGGGGAAAAAAAACCAACCCAACCATTTGGATGTTTTACTGCTACTGTAAAGCTGTTACATCTTCCTCCACCCGCCCTTTAGAGGGAAAAAAAAGAAGCCTTGTTTAATTTGCCAGCTTGCAAATGGCTCCTAAATAACACAGTTGTCTTTGGCTCAATCGATCAAAGGACTCTGCCCATGAGAACGGTGACACTTTGCAGTCTCAGATTAGCTTTGTTTCAGAGGAATTGGATGCCTTTTTATTTTTTTGTTATTTTTAAATGATTCTTTTTCCAGGTTGAGGCTGAGCCAGATAACTGAATGCATAGAATCAATATTTTGCAGAACTGATAGAAAATTAGCCAGGTTTAATAAACTTCATGCATGGCTTCCTATTGTAGCTGTATATCAAAAAGAAAATAAATATATTGACTGGATCTGCTTACAATAGCATCTATAAGTCACTCTGTGAAATAAGCCAATTGCACAAATGGTTATGTGAGCCCATGCTGATTAGGGTAGAAAGGGATCATGCTCAGGACACCTAGGTTCTGTTATTGCTAATTTGCTACATGACCTTGAAATTCAGGCCAAATTTTCAGGTATGTCCATGAAGTTTTTTTGCCTCCTGTCTGCTCGAGTTTTATTTGAGATGCTGAGGTAGATGCTTAGTAGCTCCATGTTCTGCCCTTCTCCCCCTGTACCAGGTGAAGTTGCTGGGATCTGGTGGTACTCCATTCCACTGAGATAGCTCCTCATGTTCTTCCCAGGTTCATTTTTTCATTATGGCTTTATTTCTTCATGGCTCCCCTGCAGTGTGGGAATACCAGTGCTAGCAAGGCAGAACTAGGTAAGACTCAGATCTCAGGTGACTTTTTTTTTTTTTTTTTTTTGCATTTGCAGCTGAATGCATTATTTTCTGGAATTCAGGTGAAATAGCAACTGTGTAGCCTTTGCAAATTTTCCCTTATGATGTTTCACACAACCCAGGCCTCCCTGCAGTAAACGGACAGAGGCATATGGAGCATCCAAACTCACTTTCATTCATCTTCATTTGCCCTGGCTGTAATGGACAGTGGCCACAAAACTGTCCTTTGACCATAATGCGAGACCACAACTGCTGCTCCATTGCTACTCCATCTATTTGTTGTGGAGAAGCAGTCGCACATAATTGTACATGGTTTGAACATGTTGCTCTTAATCCTGTGTGCAGCTGCCTACAAGGGTGCCTGGCATGCAAAGGTCTGACAGCAGAACACATCAGGCACTGCTGCTGGCAGAGCCAGACAGCATCATGAGGAAAGGCAGATGGACCAGCCCTCCGTTGCTGCTCTCCCCAGAGGATGCTCAGTGGCGGGCGGGATGGAGGAGCAGATGTATTGCCCTTTTAGATGTATCTAACCAAGGTGTAGCGGTGTGGAGGCTGGTGTGAGGGTCTGGGTCAGCTCCTTGTCTCAGTGCTGAAAAGGAAGCACCCATCTCTGGGCGTGAGAGGACATCAACAGGACTGAAACTTGCCATTTATACCTGAAATCACTGGGGAAAGAGGGTGGTTGGGTCCTCTGAAGTCAGTCCTCTTGATGTATGGTTAAAACTGGAGGGAGGATCAGGCCCTCTGAGCTTCTTTTCCTTTACACCTGCAGTTTGCAGCGCACAAGGGGGCATTACTCTGCATCAATTCCCCTTTAGCAGCTCTGCCACTGTCCCTTGTGGGTTTTATCTCATGCCGGAACCCACTATACATATTTTTTTCCTGATAGTTTGCATATACTGTGGGAAGAAGATCCATGGCTGGTGTAAATCAGCACAGCTCCTAAAACTTAAGAGCTTGTGCTGGTGGGGTATCTGGGCCCCATTCCTTTTGTTATTGAGCTGTAGCTGTTCCTGCAGCTTGTTGAATGGTGATGGCCCCTCCTTCCCCGTAATGAAGTGAAAGCTGGATCAGTTTTCCAGCCATGCAACTGCAAGTGGAAAATAAATGGGGAGGATGAGCAAGTCATGGATGGGTGTTTTTGCTGGGGATGTTAAGCATATAACATAATTCATTGCTTAAGTAACCTTGAAACAGCATTCATTGCAATGGAGCTGCTACATTGGCACTGCAGCAGGCAGAGAGGCAAGAGGGCTGTGCTAGTGGGCTGTGGTTAAGCATGCACCTGCCATCATTCATCATCCAGTTAAACCTGCAGCTAAACTTCACTTCAAAAATACCTATTTTCCCCTCTTTCCTCTCCTTTTCCACACCTGCCTACCACCACTGGCCATCAGCACGCCTGGTTCCTGTGGCTGCTGTGTAAGCCACTCTGCTGAATGCAGAGAGGAGGGGAGAGAAGGGCTGGTGAGCATCTGGGGTTTGCTCATGTGTGTGGATGCTCACTGGTGATGTGTGCACAGAAAGTGAGATCAGATGGCTGAGTGCAAGGAGCAGAAAGGTTTCTGTGTTGACAAACGCAAGGGGAAGGCACCACAGCAGACAGCAGAAACGTGTTTGTTGAACCACAGGCACATATGTGTGTGTGAGCGACGGCAGGGAGAGTGCAATAGGGACTAGACGGGTGCGTGGGCACACATGTGCGTCAGGGACAGCGAAACACGTCAAAAATGTGTGTACTGAGGCTCGGGCAGATCTAAGGCGGGGGGATAAGAATAGTGCCTGGATGAGTAGGACCTGGCAAGCATAAAACTCAAGGAGTGGAGGTGTTGGTGCGTAAATAGGAATGGGGGTGCCCCTCCACGTACATGCAGGTGGTGCGGTGCAGCAGGGCAGGGGATCAGGCTTGCTGCCTGTTCCACCAAGGAGCACCACGTGGCCCGGGTGCAGCTGGCAACTGCTGGAGCAAAATTGACTCCTGTTGCCTTGCTGCAAAAATAGCTGTTCACAGATCTGCATTTGAGGCAAATCTTGTGTTTGTACCATGAAAATAAGTGTGGGGTTTGACTTGGTTTTTTTCCTTTTCCGTTGGTTTTTCTGACTCTGCAATTCCCCACTGCAGGAATGCTGATGGGCAGATGAAAATCTGATTGCTGGGAATTCTCCAGCTCAGCTTCACAGACCTAATGTATATCTGAACTGCTGTGCCCTGTCTCCGAAACCCATCCTCTGTCTTGTCTTGCTAGATGCTTTCTCTAGCTGCTGCTGTAGTACTCAAGATAATAACAAAGCCTCTGAAATGCTGGAACTTCCCTTCTCTAATGAAGATCAAGGGGAGAGTTATGTCCCTGCACGTAGAATAATAAGCAGTGCAAGTTTTACTCTATGTCTGTACACTGAGTGTGGAAGTTAGTCGTTATCTTTGTTTTTCTAGGGGAAACATGAGCCAGTGCTGTTGAAAGAGGAGCATTTGTTGGGGTGATGCTGTTTGCAAGAGTGCTGGACTGGGTTTGCAGCTTCTGGTTTGGGCCTCAGCAGAAAATGACCAATTTTGTTTAACTGAGACTATTCACGACACAGTTGTCCTTTCATTTTTCCAAAGTTTTTGTTTTCCAAATTTGAAATCCTTTTAATGTGGAGGAAGAAGAAAACAGTTACAAGCTTCTATACAGACTAATTTGAAAACTGAAGCATCCTTTTTGGTCTAACATTCTGGCTAATTAAATAGTAAACCCTTTTGTCTTACACATTACAAAACATCAAGACCTCTTTCAAATCCATTGGTGATTTTATTAGTCTCTGAAATTCTCATGGAATAGAAAAAACATTTCCCTTCCAGCTCTGCTGTGTCAGTTAATGTGTGAGCAATCACAGTATGACATATTCACTGAGAAGCATGTACAAATTGAATCTCTACGTGTGGTTGTCAGGAAACAAAACATGCTCGATATCTGCTTCAAACACAATTTTGATTTTTAGCAAAGCTTTGGTGGAAAACTTAGCAACAAAGAAACGAAAATGACTCCTGTAATTTGGGAGCAGGTAAACAAGATGTACAAAAATCCATGAAAATACTATACAGTCGTCTCTAGGGATGATTTCTTGCATGCAAACTCATCCTTGGTGAAGGGAGGAGTAGGACCAGATCCCACTCCCTGTCATCTCAAATCCCACTGAAGTCATATGCAACTACATCAGTCTGGGAGATCATCATGGTCTCTGAATTCGATGTAGGCACCAGCCAAAGCTGCAGGGCTCAGCAGCAGTTCAAGTAAGCATCTTTCATCTCCTGGGTGGTCCTCAAGTCAGGGCCCTCATCTTTTTCCTCCTTCTTTCTCAAACTAGGCATTTGCTGATGCCATTGTTTAATCCAGCCAGGGATCTGCTCCATTTTCCATGCTCCAAGGTAATTTTGCGAGGCTGCTCTGTTCTTGCATGCCAGTTAAATGTCTCTCAGGCAGGTCTCCTTCCATGGGGCATTCGTAATCCTGTGAGATTTGTGTGTAATAAATCTCGCCTGTCTGGTTTTTATTCTGGGGGAGGCTTGTGGTGTAAAATTGCAGCCCTTCCTCTGTGTGGAAGCAGCTGAGAAACAGCTCTTCCGATAATTCCTTCCAGATGGGGCCAAGGCAGCGTTTTCCTGGCACAGAGCTCTGCGAGTGTAATGGGCCCTTCTTCAGGTCTCCAGTCCCCACCATGGTGGAAGAAGTCCTCCACTGGTATTTCAGAGTAGAGAGAAGCTCCGGGGTTCGGCATGTGCCATCACTGTGTAGGTATGTCTGCATGGCAAATGCCATCACGCAACAGAGCAATCCTGGACCCTTCATGCTTTCCATGGTCTCCCTTTCTCTACCCACAGGGTAGACCCCCATAAGCAGTGTTGTGGCTCTCCACTCTGTCCCTTGCCAATTCTTTGTGTGTCATCAGATCGTGAGAGGCAGGAGGTAGATGAAAATTGTCATGGGCAGCTCTTGGCTCCCTGGGATGGGACAAGGTGTCGTCTGTCTCCATCCACAGCAGGGAAGGCAAGTGCCGCACAACCCGGAGAAGCTGACAGCAGGCTGCTATAATGACAATGTCACACCAGCTTAAGAGCGAATTAGTACTCTGCCCTGTGGCTGTACCAGCGCTGGCATGTAAGGCAGGACATGGCTGCGCTAATATATTAAAAAAGGGAATTCTTTACTGAGGCTGCAGGACACAAGCAGTTGCTGCTGTTTGATGATGCAGGACAGAAGGAACGGAGTCATCGAACACAGCCCCTGTGGTCATGAGCTTCCGGCCTCATTCTTTCAGAAATCATGCTCCATCCTAGAGTACTTATGATTTTGGTCCCATTTTATTCTCATGGGGATCCTGATCCAGAGCGCTTGGACTGTCTCTGAGGTAGGGATGTCTTTGTGTTCCCAGCCTGCATTTATTCATATCCAGGCAACACCTTTTACCACCCTCACCTCCTGCAGCATTCACTGATGAATGCAGACAGGGGGATCTGCTCTGGTCCCCACCTCCATTTCCCTAGGCTGCATGGGCCACATGCTTTTCTGAGTTTCAAAAGTGCTCAGCACCACCAGCCAACAGTTCTCAGCACCCTGTATCCAAAAATGCCCACCCTATATGACAGGTGTCTGAAGCAACAAGTGAAACCTGGCCCTGGAGCCTTTCAGGATGCCCCTGAGCATCTGGTCTCCTCGCTCTCATGTCAGTGCCATGGAAAAAATCCTCCTTTGAAGAGGGGAGGAACAAGTGTGCAGTCAGTGGCTGGCAAACCCCCAAATCTGCTGGTACATAAAACCTGCCTGGCTGCACACATTTCCCAGCTGTTTGCCTGAAAACAGCACACGGCAGGGTTGAGCTGCCTGCCGTGGGTGGGCTGGGAAGAGGATCCAGGCTGTGAGAAAAACAAAATTGGTAGCAAAATATTAAAAGAATTTTTTTTTCCATTCCTGGTGTACCCCCTTGGCACAGTGAGCATTTACCCCATCATCTCTCTCCAGCCAAATTGTGCCAAGGCAGCTGCCGGCACGTACCCAGCACGCTGCTGTGAGGGCAGTCACCATGTGCTGGGGTTGCTACTAGCATGGGTCTTTTCAGGTTGTGAGAAAAGCAGGTCAAGCACGCAAAAGCATGGCTGCTTTTTAGGCAAGCTGTTTTGCACAGTTCTCCAGCAAAGAGATCTCCCCTTATCAGAGGAAGTTACTAGAGTGGCCAGAGCTACAAAGCAAGGATTTGAAAGCATCTATGAGTGTTGGAATTGAGATTAAGTTTTCCTGCTTTAGGGCACAAGCTGAACTCTAAGGGAGGGGACCAGATGGAAATTTTCCTTTGAGCAGATTATGCTATAACTTTCAAAGACGGGTTTGATTTGATAGGTGAGGGGTTGCATCTTTGCCTGCAACAGCTGATAACTGTGAGCTATTGGAGATGGACTGGCCAAGGGATGTCTCAAATATCCTCTTCCTGCTGCATGCGAAACATGTGATGGGAGGAGGGGTGCATGTGATTTGTTCATCAGGGATGGCCTGTCAGTGTCCAGCTGGGGATCCAATACGCAGTGGGGGTCCTTTTTAAGGATGTTTTTTAGGAGACAGGGGGATACCCCCCCTCCCACTGCTGCACCTTTCCTGCTCCCTAGCCTTGGGTACCCAGCACAGCTCCCAGAGCAGAAACTGCCTGCATCTGCTGTAGAGGTTCAGGGCAAGGGAAGGAGCCTGGTGCTGCACTGCAACAGCCCAAGATGCCCAACATCAGGGAGGACAAGGCTGCAACCTCGTGGTCAGCGTGGGAGATTTGCCTTGCTCAGGGTCTGGCTGTTCCTGTATTCCTGTGTTATAGCAGGTTGTAACATGGCACAATCTCAAGGTACTTTTCAAAGGCACTTTGGTAATTCTCATTATCCTCAGTGCAAGGACCACGGGCTAGCTTTGAGCAGCACTTGGCTCCATTTCAGGCCAAAATTTCAGTCTTCTGTTGATGCTTTCTTCCAGCTGAAGGAAGAAGGAGGCTGAGTTTTGCTTGGATTGTCCCTGGCAAAAAGAGGAAGCACCCACACACTCCATGTGCTTCGCAGGCTGATCCAAAGCCTGGTGGATACATTCCCTTTGACTTCAACGCAGTTTGAATTTCAGCTGACAGTATTAAATGATATCACTGCTACACTGAATAGCTTGCGCTGCTGCTGGCTTGAAATTGGCGATGACCTAACAGTATCAGTAGTTTCTGTGATCTGCCTCATTTAATTCCATCCCCAGAAGTTGGTGTGTTTGATGAGCTGTACCTACTACCTGGAGATGGGAGAAGAGGCAAACACAGGCATAACCCCAGCAGGGTCCTCCTGAGCTGCTGAAATGCCTCCTGCCCAAGGATGGAGAGAAATACAGACTCACCCATGCAAATTCTTGCCCCTTAAAGTGTGCAGCTGTCCTCAGGCAACTTGAAAAGTGATTATTTTTCTTCCACCAGCTCAACTGTTGGAAATGTTTCCTCCCTTCTCCAAACTTGAGTTGAAACTTGGATGTTTTTGCTCCAGCAAATAACAAAATGAAGCAGCTGATTTGCAGCCAGGGTGTCCACTTCTTGCAACGATGCTCCAAATGAGTCAATGATGTTCAATAATGTAGGAAAGATTTTTCTGAAGGGCGGCAGCAGGGTGGGAAGGAGGCAGCTGCGTTGGTGTTCTTGGCTTTGCCAGCTCAGTTCTCTGCAGGTTTGTTGTTGCAGATTGTTCCAGCAGTCCTCCAGGCACGTTGAATTCCTACAGGCTGGATCTTTCTGCTTGAAGTGATGGGATTTTGGCAGAGTGTTTTCTTTTGGAGCTAGAGCAAGGCTAGCTGGAGCTGGCAGATAGGACCACGTGTGCCACCCATGCTGCAATTTGGGCACTGTGGGAGTGACACTCATCGTGGCTGGGGTTAGGGATGGGCTCTGCAATGTTTTTCTGTTCATGGCAAGCAGGCGTATGTTGCCAGGCTGATTCTTGCCTTGAGCCAGCATGTGTATTTATTTGTTAGCTTTCATCGAAGTTATTCTTGGTCTATGCTGCTCCAAGGTGATGAAAAATAGGCCCTTCTGGGTATGAAAATGTTCTCATTTTAGAGTGTTTGGAAAGCAGTGCCAAGGATGACAAAAGCAAAGACCCCCGTAAGCAAAGAAACGTTCCGTATGTGCATCTTCAGAGCATTTGAGACCCAGGCTGTGTGGAGAGGTGTGTGTTGGCATGAAGCCATGGGGGAATGTGGACTGGAGGAGCTGCAGGTACCAGAGCTACTGGGCACAGCTTTGTGGGTTGGATGCGTCCCCCCCCTTAACACCATGCTGAGGCTAAATCTTGGTTATTTGCTAACCAGGGATGTGCAGCTGTTGAACCAAGCAACATGTTGACTGTGATGTGTCTCTGTCTACAGGGTTTGCAAAGATAAGGCTTCTATAATTCAGCTTTGTCGTGCTGTCCCATGTCTGTAAACGCCTCATCAGTCTGCCTCTGCCTCAGTTTACCCTTCCCTCCTACAAATTAGATAAAACCTACCTCAATAAAGCCCCCCTATTGACTTCACCAGGGTGTTTTGAGAATTAATTAACAGTTGGCAGAATGTACTGAGATCATGGGATGAAAGCAGCTATAGATATGCAAAGCAGCATCATTATGCAAAGATAAAATTTAGAACCTTTGTAAAATAAGTGTTAAAATGAATGTACCACAGCGTGTGCCCAGCCCTGCTCAGCTCTTGGGCCTTTCCATTTGATCACCTGATAATCCCAAGGGAAACAGGAAGAAAATTAGATTTATGGGAGAAGTGTGAAAATGCAGAAGCAAGGTCTTAAAATCAGATTAAGAATGAAAAAAAGAGAAGCTCTGAAGAAAAAGGAAGAACTTTTCCTCGTTATCTCTTGGAGGTCTATAAATTCCTGTGTACACACCATAAGCCGCAACCTAAGGAAGAGCCAGAGTCAGGTTTCAATTACTCACAGTTTATTTATTTCCTTTATTTTTTTTTGCACTGGGGAAAAAAAAAGGGAGGGGGGTGGGGTGGGGGTGTGTGTGAATTTCAGGTATAATTTAAAAAGAAAAATGTCTGATAAGGGACACACTCCATCAACTAATTAGACATGTTACAGAGGTGCAATATTCCCAATTAACTACAAAGGTGTGCTTCCACTTATAATTGCTGACAGTTTCTTTTGGTGCCTATGTACAGATTAATTGTCTGCAATGGGTAGCTGGTTAGCTTGATAATGTAACGTTTGAAGTGGAGGTGGTAATTACTTGGATTACTTTTTTTTTTCCAAATGGCAGCTGAAGATTGGACCTGAGGTTTGGAGCAGCAGCTAAAAAAATGAGAGATGGGGAAAACCCAAGGTTTCTTTTAGAAGTTTAAATCTGGTGGGGCAAAACCTTCCTATGAGAGAACTCTGTGTCTTTGGTGGGGATTGCAACAGCCTGGAGAGGAGTCATGCAGCTGGTGAGCTGCAATTTGAGCACCAACCAAGGGAAGCCGCTCAAGTTCTCTGTGCATCTCCTGCAGTGCTAAAAGCCACCAGCCATGCAGCACGCCGGCAGTCCTCTCGCAGGCTGGGCTAGCAGGGTGCGTACCACAGCTACTGCACTCACACGCATCGGAGCAAGGGGAGGTGCGGACAGGCTGGGGTGGCTCTGCAGGGCTCACCTCCAAGCAGGAGACTCCCCTGGGACTGAAGTGTGGGCTGTGCCCTGGGGAGGCTGGAGGGGAGGGCAGTGGGTGAGCAGTCAGAGGTGCAGCTACTGCCTGTACCAGGCGCTCAGAGGTGGGCCCCAGTGCTGTCTCCAGCAGCAGCAGTGTGTGATGGTGTCGCTGGGCAGCCACAGATGTTCCTTCCATCCTCATCCTCGGTGTTCGGCAGCCTCCTGGCAGCCGGCAAGGAGGGAGGCAGCCGGCTCCCTTCCCAGGCATCCTGCCTGTCACTTGTGCCTCTCTCTTGATTTTATTTTTGCTGGTGTGGGAAAGACCAAGGGCAGGAGGCCGAGCTTGCAATTCAACCCCCAGTTTCCCATCTCCCTCTCAGCTCTTGGCAGCTGAGAGGTCTCCTTGCTGGAGCCGAGGCATTTCCAGGCTTTTATCCTCTGCTGGCTGTCAGCTCTCTGGTATGAGATGAAGTCACCTCCTTCCTTCCTCCTGTCCAGTCCTGCCGCTCATGGCAGCCCACTGCAGGCACCCTCTCCCAGGCTCTGTCCCGTCGGAGAGCATTCTCTCGCCTTCCCTCCCTGCTGCTCTCTGTCCCTTTATCTTTGCTTTCTCTTCTCCTTTCCTGCTCTGGGGCTGTTAGCAGAGCTGAGCCAGGTTCAGGAGGAGCATGTGTAGGAATTGGATAAGGAACAGGATTCACTGGCCTGCAAGAAATCTTGGCCAGTGCCTGTGCCAACGCTGTCTTCATTAGAGCGATGCTCCACCATGTGCCAGGCAGAGGGGGGCAGCGGGACAGCGCCTGGGCTCAGGCTCCGGAGCCTGCTAACCCTCCGATCCCTGCAGCAGCACAGCCTCACCCTGACTCCTTGCAAGCTCCTTCCTCTCCTGCCTTCTTGTCACTTGGGTCTCTGCTGTTTTGCCCTTGGCTGGACCAAGAGCCAGGCTGAAGGGCAGCGTGTGCGTGCAGAGGGCAGGTACCCAAACGAGCTGCATGGCTTTTTCCTAGAGAGTTAGATTGCCCTCTCATCATAATTAAATTGGGAGACAGGAATTTATTTCCCTGGGGGCGGGGGCTCTGACAGAACCTCTCTATTTGCAATAGTTTGTGAACGCTGCGTGCTTGAGTGAGTCTGGCAATAGCCCAGCCGAGGCACAATCACTGACCCGCCAGCAGATGATGGGGACACAAGGATGATGGAGACAGGGGGGCAGGTTAATTTGCTGGAGAAAAACAGGGGTTAACAGCTGTGCTGGCAAGGAGGGAGGCTTATCCTGGGGGTTTTTTTGAAGCTGAGGAGCAATGGGCAATTGTGCCAGCAGTCAGCAAGGCCAGATGCTGCCCATTTTAATTCCTCAGCTGTCATCAGCTAGCAATGATGGGGTCACTTGTTAGTGCAGCTCTGGGCCCCTCTGGAAGAGGCTTGCAACAGCTTGCACCTCCCAGCAAGACAGTGCTGCTCTTTGCTGCTTTTTAAGTAACTAATGCAAATGGGGAAACTGAGGCACGGGCTCTTTATTTAATGTTTTCACAAGAAGAACCTTCTTTAGTGCAATTTTTTCCCTGATTTTTCCTTTTTTCCACCTTGCTTTCCTGTCTTGCTCAGGTGGAGAGCGTGTCAGGGACTTTTAGGGATGCTTCTCCCTGTGTGCACTGACATGACCTCCCTGTCCTTCCTCCAGGTCTGCTGCGTCTTGCTAGACCCATCAACCCCCTCAAATGAGGACTGTAACTTTCATCATGGGGCCCCAATTAAAGGACACCCTAATACGAAGGAGAGTGTTTTATGAAGCAAACACTAATAAAATCCTCTCTTTCAGTTATGCATCGTCACATGGCTCTTTTAATGTCACAGTTAGGGGAGATGATTAGATTCTGTGTTTGGTGATGGTGCTCCTGTATTTTTCGACTCCCTCTGCTTGTGAAGCTGAGTTTCCGTGGTTACCAGGTCCAGGGCTCTAAGTAGTAGAAAAATTAGAATCATTAAAAAAGAAAAAAAGCCTGATCAAAATGATCTGAAATAGCTCATTTTGCAAATCAGGCACTCCCAGTTTGAAGGTCTTCAGAAAACCCATTGGCAAGGTGTTACCCCAGCTCACCTCAGGGCATGGCTGAGGTTACAGGTGGTTTTTACCCAGCACTGAAGCAGTGATGATGTTGCCAGCTCAGGGCAAGTATCTTTTTTGCAGGGTTTCTGATCAAGGGGGGGCGTTTCGATCTTTTTTTTTTCTTTTTTTCTTTTATTCTTTTTTATTTTTAAGTCGAACTACCTCTTAAAGGAAAGCTATTTTCCAGTAAATTTTGCAAAACTGAATCGAAAATGCAGCAAGTGTGTTCGGAGCATTTCTAGCCTGTCCAGACGAGCAGTGGCTGGTGGAGTGGGATGTGGGCAGTGGTGTCTGATTAACGCAGCTTACGGCATGGCTCTGGCTCCTGGGCTGCTCCCTGAAGTCCCAGGCACATCCAGGTTCTTCCATCCCAGCTGTCTCCCTTGCTGAGCAGGATGCTGCTGCCTCTCCCCAGTCATTGCTTTAACCCTTCAAAGCTCAGTTGCCCTTGTGGGAGCAGCTGTATCCTCCGAGGGAGTCCCATGCACAGTGTGCTTTGCAAAATTCCCCCTCCAAACCGCAGCAAACCCCAAATCTCCTCCCCATGGGCTCCACTTCCATCATCTTGTGTTTGAGGGGGATGCAGGTGGCTGGGTTGGCCATACTCCTCCTTGGATGTCTGCACAGCCCAGGAGAAGGAGGGAAGTAACCACAGCTTGGCTCCTGTCAGGGAAGGCACGAGTGAGTCCCCTCCATGGTGGCCATCAGCAGGGCTGAACCTGGCAGAGATACTTTACTTTTGCAGGCAGAACACAGGGACAGGCTGTCCTGTGGCCCTGGGCCCTGCCAAGGCAGCCCAGAGCAGGATGTGGGGTACCAGGGGCAGCCCTGTGCCCTCTCCGACTCGGGAGTGACATCTCTAGGCGAGAGCTCAGCATCTCCTCAGCCATTGCCATGGTTTCCTGGAGCATACTTTCACCGGTATTAAACTCTGCTGCTCAAGAGCTGGAGCAAAGGGATCTTCTTGCTACAGGAGCCCCTGTGGGTATTTTTCTACGGATCTGTTAGGTAGGGGGAAAAAAAAAAAGAATAAAGAAGGCTTTTTTATTATTATTTTCTGTGACATCTGCAGTCATGAATTGGGCCTATAAAATACTGTGTAGGAGACTGTTCCTCCCTTCACTTGATCTCCTTTCATTCCCAAGAACATTTTTCTCATCAAAGCTTGCAGATTTCAGACATACCATAAGATATTTTTAATCATTTTCTGTCACGAAGTTTCCAAGTTAAAGGAGCCTGTGCCATGCAGAGAAAAGTCTATTTATTCTCCCTTGTTTAAAATACCCCAGCAGATATTTTAATTACAATATCTTTTCCCTACCCCTCTTGGGATGTGCAAATGCATTTACACAATTTACAGTAGAAGTGGTTTCCTTCTCCCTGTCCCCTCACGCCTTCCCCATCACTTCCCTCTTTCCCCAATACGTGTAATGTGCGCAGTTTCAAATATCACAACTTGGCAAATAAATATTACAAGATTCAATAAGAGGGAGCTGCATTTGCAAGTCTGAGGCTAATTTAATAAATGATGGCAGGAGCTTTAAAACATGTCTCCTATTTAGAGAGCACAACACTGGAAGGAACTGCGAAGTGGGCTAAATCTTTTAAAGGCTTTAAATGAATTCTTTTTGTCTAAAGCTTGGAAAATTAAAATACTCCCGAGCTTGGTTTTGTTTGGCTTTGTCAGACCAGATGTAATCCAAACCTGCGAGTGGCACCAAGTGCACCACAGGCTCCAGGCTCAGCGTGGGACATCAGGTGATATCTTCAGGCTCATTCTCTGCAGGAGATAAGGAGGAGAAAAGGAAGTAAAACTTAAGTGGAGGAAGATGTAAGCCCTCTTTATGTTTATAGGAGAAAAGGGGTTGAAGGTTGCTTTGCTGCTTACGCAGAGCCTCGAGCGCATGTGTTGGCTGGTGGGGCTGGTTTGGAGATGCTGCCGTATGGCTGCGGTGCTGGCTGCAGTCTGGCCACCATGGTGTTTGCTCCCAGTTTGTACTAACAACGGGGACTGGTTCTTGAGGGAAAATGGGGTGATGTGTGGTAGGACGTAATGCAGAGATCAGGGCTTGGCCAGGTCTCCCCATCTCCTTACCATTTCCCAGTCCCACAGATTGCCACCCATGCTGCCTTAGTCTTTTGTCTCTGCTTGCTTTCACACAACCCTTCCAGCCTGGAGGATCCCCAGCCACCTTCCCTCCCTCCCTCCACCCCTCCATGCAGAAATGCAGCTTTAGGAGATTATAACGGACCCTTCTGACTTTGAACTCTATTAAATCTCTGCAAGTAGGAGATGGCTTTGGCAGGTTGGATTGGGTTGGATTATACCTCTTCGGATCTTTTGCTTGTGAGCTACTTCAAAGATCATCAGATCTTGCTTCCTCTGGAAGCCTGAATTGGTCTGGTTAGGATCTTGGTTGGATTTAATCAGAGGTAACTCGATGTCAGTAACAAACAAACAAATAAATAAATATATTTAATGGACTTGGTATTTTTACATCTCTCTCTGTTTTACAGTGGCAAATTGTATTGCAGATGGGGAAATGGAAGCACAAAGCAGCAAGATGCCTTGGCAAGGAGTCCCTCAGGGTTAATCAGAGAGCCAGAAGGGCAGCACTGGCTCTCCTGCCAGCCCCCAGCCTGCCAGATGCCATGCCAGCACTTGGTACAGAGGGACATGCGTTGGATGTAGCCTGTAAAACTTGGTGTCACCAGATCATACAGCACTGGCCCTGGCAGGATTAACCTCTCCCTGTTGACATCCCTGCTGGGGAGCAGCTCGCTCTGGTCTGGAAATGATTTGTCAGATTATTCCTACCTGTTGTGCCGGCAGGATCTTCCCCAGCAGTGCCACACCAGAGACCACAATCTTGTTGGGCAGATTCATGCAGAAAAGGAGACAAGAGAAGGGGCAGAACCACCATGCGAGTGCAGGAAGCTAACTGTGTTTTGAGGCTGAGAGCTCAGATTTAGCAACTAATCCTTCTGGGGCTTTGGGAGGAATTAAATTGTGTGCCTCAGTTTCCCCACCTTGATTTCACATTGGCTGTGAGGTTTCCACTGTTTCCTGGAAGGTATCAACGGGCTCAGCCACACACCCCGAGCCCTGTCTATGCCCACCGATAGGCAGCAACGTGCTGTACTGCTGATGGAGGTGCACCAAAGGTCCCATCCCACTGTGATGATGAAGGTTTGAGTGACCTAAATTGCCAGGTGGGAAGGTGTAGCTGGTGTTGTATTTGTTCCCAAAGTGTATTATATATGTTTATATATTTTATGTGTATTGGCTTATTTTATGCATAATGCTTCTCAATGTTTATACAGTTCCCATTAACGGACAGGGCTGGAGCAAACCCTGAAGGTCAGCTGTGGTGGTTCACAGTCCACCATACGTGCTCCTCCGAGCTGGAGTGGTGTGGTGGTTTCACTGGTGTGGTGTCCCCACTCAGGACCCCAATGTCTGTGGGAGATGCTGAAACCTGGGCTGGGCCCCTGGGCTGGGTCTGTCCAAGCAGGGGAAAGCAAAGCACCTCCCAGTAACAGGGGGGACACAGTGGATTTGAACATTCAACCAGAAGCCAAATACCCTCAATTAGGGTGATTCTATGAAAAGCCTCGTGGGCCTCGACAGCTCTCCACCACTGTAATGTGCCCAAAGGAGCACTGCTGGCCACTGCCTTGCCCTCTCTTCCTCCTGTGAAGTCGGGTTATCCCCCTTTCCTCTCTTGATGCTGGCAGAGTCTCAAAACACATCCCCTCATGCTTGGTTTCTAAACCAGACTCTGCTCGGCAGGGTGTAATTAAGTCAAAGCTCTGGTTTGAGCAGTTGGAGCTTGGAGGGGGTAGTGGGGTGAAAAAGGACAGAATATATACATAAATCCTTTTTCTGTGTGCTCTTATTCACAGTGACAGCTACAAAAAAGCACTTTATGGCTCCAGTCACATCACATCTCAGCATGATGCGTGCCACCACAGGGAGACCCACTATGCGGTGATTTGGAAATGGCAGCTTCTCTTAAAATTTTCAGGGTGATGAGCAAAAATGAAACAGAAAAAGGCTCAGAAAAGACTGAAAAAGCTGATGTAATTCCCTTGAAGAGAGAGGGCATTGGAGAGATGACAATGGCCTGTCTCAGATGGTGGGCAGGACACTGAGGAGCTCAGTAGCAAGCACACAGCTCCATCCCAAGGCAGTTGTGCTCCCCCTTGGTCATTGCCACAAACCAAACTTCACATCTGGAGGGAAATACCCACAATGATTTTATTTCCCCTCTCCTTCTGCAAGTTTGTACCTGGGGAGACTCTGCTATACATCAGGTGAGAGAGAGGGGAGAGGTCTCCAAATGAAGCAAAGTTGCTTCGTTACGGTGCACCTGAGTTGTTGATGCTGATTAATAACATCTGCTCAGTGGTTACAACTTCTGCAGGATTGGGAGAAGTTTGCTGGCATTGATTGAGGGGGTGTTTGCTGAGAAGCTGAAGAAACCCTCCTGGGATAGCTGCTGGCCAGAGGTGAGGAATGAGCCGTTTCTTTGCTTGCGTCTGAAAATTAGGATGGCACCACTGGGAAAGAAAATAATAGTTGAGAAAGAGCTTGCAAGGGAAAGCAAATCAAAGTACACTAAGTGTCTGTCAGTAAAGAAGCCCTGGCATGCCACATTTTAAAATGTCTCTCTTATTTTGAATTATACTTAGTATTTTTCAGTATATAAAATGAGGAATAGAAGCCCCAGCAATACGTGGTCTGGCTGTATGTCTAAGAAATTAACTGAGTATTTTCCTGCCTTAAGGGTCAGGCAGGAATTAAGACTTCAGCTGTTACCTCCGGTGTTTCCCAGGTATTTGAATAAAATTCATGTTACTGAAAAGGAATGTAACAGCTTGTATGAAAAAATCGGTTTTCCTTGCAGGCTGTGCTGGTTTTGGTGGCATTACTGGTGTGAGTGTCCTGCAGTGGTAGCAAGGAGGGTGCAATCTGCTCTTTAATCAGGAGTTTTGCAGCCTGGTTCAGTTAAGGGTTGCCCTCATAGGAAATTTATGGAAGAAAATTGGGATCTTTGCTTCTGTACTCTACAAATGGGAAAGTGATGTTCACCTTGTAAAGGTGTCATGATCTACTGTTCCCTCTACTGTAGCTGGTTGAGACCTTTCCCTCAATGGGGAAAGCGTCAGATGTGGGGTTTTGCTGCAGCCAAGATGCCTCTTTTTGTGAGAATATTTTGGTTTTAATGGTGTTTGCTTTTGTGCTTTGGTGGCTCTTTTCTCACATCATTACCAGGAGGCATGGTGGGATGGGAGGGATAAAAAGAAAGCCCCCAGCGAAAAGCCTGAGGGGCTGACCCAAAATGGATGTTTTAACATGATTCTGTGTCACAAGAGGTTTTAAAAAGTTTGGGGTTTGGTCTGCAGAAGGAAACAAATATTGCAATGGTGAGAGGTCCTGGGAACCAGCCTCTTTCCTTTGAGCTGCTCTGATGGTCAAGGTCCAAAGGCAGACACTGTTCTGTGCTGTTCTCAGGTCGGATTTCCAAGGAGGCTCTTTCCCACGATGTCATTTTCTGCACCCTCCCTGGAAAGCAAAATGCCACTTTCTGCTCTGCAAAGCCCAGTAATAAAACAACCCTGGTTTTGCCATTGAGGCTTGGTGCAGCCAGCACCAAACATCTTGGTGAGACAAGCTCCCTTCTCCGCTCCCACCAGGTCTCCTGCTGTACTGCCAGAGCAGAAATTGGAGAAGCCCGAGCTCCATCCCTGCTTTCTTGCTTGATCCTGGCTAGGGCAAAGCCTGTATTGTGGACCCCATCTGCAGGAAACCTGCTGCTTAGATAATCATTTCCCCTCCAAGACAAAAAGATGAGGCTGGAATGATTTCCAGTTGCTCACAGTTTGTGCCATGATGGCACAGAGCCCTGGAGGTGAGAGGTGTGGGGTGGGCTTTTGCAAGGCTCCCACCAGAGCTGGCTGTGGAGCAGGGAAGGCTGCTGGGATGCTCCACCACCGACATGCGATGGTGGGTCCCGAAGGAAGGGGTTTGCCTGCAGCATTGGAAAACTGCTTCTGAGCCCTGATCCTGCTCTGCAGGAGAGCTCAATGAAGCTGGCAGGCAGAGTCCCTCTGGAAAACAACATCCAGCCACAGCTGGAGGAGGATGCTTTACAAAGAGATTTAAAGAAATGTTCCTCCTTGCATTCAAACCCCTGCTGTTATCGTGTTCCTGCTCCAGCCTGGTGGCCTCTTCCATTTGCTGTACCTGCCACTCCAGCTTTTCCGCATCTCTAATCTGATTTAAATAATAACCCCACTCGGTGAAATCAGTGCAGACAAGCCACTGTGCTTCATGCATTGATTTGACTGCTCCAGATCTGTTCTCTGATAGCAGGCAGGGCTTGGAGCTTGGCTGCTGGTGGAAAGGGCCAGATCCTCCTCTCCCACATGTACTGAGGCAGGTGAGATCGGCTCCGAGCCTCTTCAAGGTGATTTTCAATGCTCTGTGTAGCGAAAGAGAGATCAGGGCAGGCAGGAGGACTGGCAATAGCAACAGACTGTTAACGCTCCCTGAATGCGGGCAGTAAATAGGCATTATTTTGCATGGGCAGAGGAGCTCGCTGCTGCTCCATGGGCTGGTGGCACCGTCCTAATCCTGGTTGCTCTGTGCCTTTGTTGGGATGTATCTGGGTTTTCTTGAACAGGTTGTCTTGCCCACGCCCACCACCCCCCAGCCATAAGCTTTGTCAGGGAAGAGTTTGGGGACCTTGCCTATCTGTGGGATTGCTCCCCGGGGTGTCAGACTTGCTGTACAACCACAGTGAGACTCACCTCCACGGACCATCTGCTTTCCAGGCTTGATGTGTTGCATTTGGTGCTACACGCTTCTCTGATGGGAAAGTCTCACCCAGAAATAGAACAGCCTTTCCCCGAGGCTCCCTGCTCACAGGGCTGTCTCATCGATACGGAGAGCATCAATCTCTGTGTGTTGGGAGGATCCCCGCAGAAATTCAGGTTTTATTTCCCCCTTCTGTTCTTTAACTCCTTTTTGTTAAAAGCTCATTGGCACTGGGTTTGCAGGATACCAGCATGCATAGGAGCAAAACTGAGACCCACCAAACTCATTGCATTTGTGAGCAGTACAGTTCTGATTTCTCGTGCTGGGAGGAGAGCTGTGTGGGATGCAACTGCGGTCCCCGTGCTGCTGGAGCTGCTGTGGGAGTGCTCAGTCCCCCAGCCATGTCATGGGGAAGGGATGGAGCTGCAGAAGTCCATCAGGAACAGGGCAGCCTCTGGGGCGGGTAGCCCCTGCCCCAGCCCTGCCAGCAGTGATGCAAGGTGTGTGTTCTGTTCAGCCCTGGGGACCCGTGTGTCGAGCAGAGAGATTAAAAACCCAATCAGCGTCTTTTCATCTACTCCTTGATAACTGCTGCGATGCCATGACCTGGACGGTTGGCACTGCATCTCCTCCCAGCCCTCTTCCCTCCACCTCTTCCCGATGCCCTGCGTGGGCTGTTGTTATATATTTATTGATCTCTTTTATGTAAAGCTCATCCCTGCCATTCACTCCTGAGTAATAACCAGAGCTCTTTGTTCCCCTGCACAATAGAGTGTCCCTCGACAGCCCCAGGGAGACCAGGAGATGCTTTAAAAGGTTAATGTCTCTGTTAGATTACAAATCGCTCCGAAGCCGTCTGCTGTCACTTACAGGAGTTCGGAAATAATCACCCAGATCCTTTAACTATTAACAGAGCCTGAACGAGAGGCACTTCCAGCTATGGGAAGATGCTGTGTTGGTGCTGCTACCTCTGGCTATCGAGGGAACAGTCACTTGACTCGCCCGAGCGTCTGGGCGGTGCAGCTTTTGTGCAAATTTCCCAGTGCTGCTCCCTTCATTTGAGATGGGGCATCGAGGCTGAGACCCTTGCAGGAAATGGGGCGCTTACACCAGGGTTAGCAAAGGGATTTGAGGGCTCTTCAGCTGCTAAAATGCTGCTGCGTGACCCTGAAGGCTCTGCCTGTGTGCTCCAGCATCCCATCGTCCTGCGGGGACAAGGTGTGTGCTGCATGTCGGACACACGGCGTGTCCGATGCGCTGCATGTCTGCTGTGTGAATTTCTGGTACAGCCACGTATGGTGGCCATGGGTGCTGGGTCGAGTTGTGCACGCTGCACGTGGTTAAAGGGTCTTCCCTCCCCTCTGATCATCCTGATCAGGGAGGGAATTGCAGGTCAGGGAATTAGCTCTCAGGCAATTGAGATCCCAGCTGTGAATCTGAAAAATCATTGCTGCAAGAATTTAAGAAAAAAAATATCAAACTAGACACAGCTCATGACTTTGGCTTGTTTGGGCAAACAGTTGGACTGTGCTCAAACTTGACAATGGGAAACAAATCTGCTGCTTTGCCTCTTTCCCCGAGCCCCCTGGTCCGGCGGCTCCCGGGCTTGGCGTGGTGGGAGCAGGCTTGTTAGCATTTCATCTGGTAACATTTTTATTTGTGTGTGTGTGTTGTGCTCTTGGTTGAGTTAAATCCTAATTTGTCTGTCTTCAGGGGATGGCAGACAGCTGCTTTAATGAGTTAACAGTAGGGTTTAAAATAACCGGCATCTGTTCTTTGTGTGAGCAGGGGCTCTCCTACCACAGCTCTGCCTTCCAAAAACAACCTTGCAGGGGAGGCACGTGCTCAGGGCCCACTCCCTACAGATGTCTCATCCCTCGTGGCTTTGCTGCCTGGGTGGGATGAGTTTCCCTTGGCAGCTCCTTCTGCAACTGTTGCTTGGAGAAGCCCTTAGCCAGGAGCAGACGCGTCTCTGCAGCAGGTAGGGGTTATCCTGGACTTTGCTGGTGCAGCTTTGATCACGCCTTGCTAGAAACACATACTGGGGGCTTGTCTTCCACCTGCAGCTTTGACCCCTCTGCCTGTGAGTCATCCTGAGACTCACAGGAGACCCGTCTTACCTCCCCAGCCCTGATGTGCATGTACTTTTATGTGGGGGCGCAGGATGGAGTGCAGCAATGACCGCCTTCCCACCCAGCAACTGCACAAATCTATAGAGAGGGTTTCCTTATGCAGCACAACCACCCTTGGTGCTCACGAAGCCCAAGGCACGCCCAGATCTGTGCAAATCCTGCAGCCACGCTGAGTCCCACAGATCTTCTTGCAAGCCCAGCCTGGCACTGCCAAGGTGGCCAGACCCAACTCTCTGTACATCAGTTGGTCTTTGAAGCACTTTTCCTGGCTGACACCAGCATCCTCTGCCCTGGGAACGGATGCAGGGAGCAAACTGGAGGTGACCTCTGTGTGTGACTTGGATCCATTCACTCATAGGTGAAAGCAAATTGGTGTCAAAGTGAACTGAGCTGGGTCCAGCATTGCAAGGAGATGGTCAAATCCTGACAAAATGTTTCCTGCTGGGAGCGGGACCACGTGTCCAGGCTACCAAGCCTTGGAGCCAACTGCCAGCCTGGTTCCCTCCCCCTCTCATTTTCACTGGGTGTGGGAGGTGGTGGATTTTTTTTAAGGTTTTTTTTTTTTCCCCGGATACATCCAGCACAGCGGTCTCTGCACGACACCAAATTAATTAATGTTGGGCAGGCAGAATGCAATTAACGACCCTGGAGCCTGGCCAAGGCAGGGGGAGTACTCCTTGCTCCTGCAAGAAACAACCTGGGAGCTTTCCCGGACAGGACCTTGTTTTTGCTGCACAGCTCAAGGGCAAGAGGCTTTGACAGAGGCACGTCCTTCTGGAAATGCCTCCCTTGGGCCCCTTTGCTGCCCTGTACCTGCACGCAGATCCCATTCTGTGCATGATTCCATTGCTGCCTCTTCCCCCCCATCCAGCCCCAGGAGGTGGCAGGTGAAGGGAGGCAGCATCTGCAGGAGGTTGCAGCACAGTTGGCAAAATCCTGGGCAGAAGTAATCAAGCCATGGTAGCGTTTCAAGGACCAACTGGCTAGATTTTATTTATTGCTGCCACTCACTGAGAAAATGGACTCAGGAGGAGATTCCTGGGCTGTGGCCGCTGTGCGAGACGGGCAGCTTCTGTTAAATAGAGCATCGCCTGACAGAGCTGTGATTTAGCTGTGGCTATTTAAAGGGGTTTAGAGGCAGCCAATGCAGAGCATCTGCAAGCAAAATGGGCAGCTTTGGCAGTTCGGCTACTTTGAAAGTCAACTAAATTTAAAAAAAAAAAAAAAAAAACCCAAAAAAATAAAAAAAAAACCCACAAACAACCTGTGCAGAAATACATAGCAGTTGAGGAGGTGGCTGCAGAAAGGAACTGGTGGATTTGGGGATCCAGCTGAACCCCACTCCTGAGCTTCATGTGACCCATGCAGAAATTTGTCCCTTCCCTTGCAGTCCCAGCCCAGCTGGGCCATGTTATGCATCATCTCTTCTTCCTTTAGCCTTCCTATTTTTCTTACTGTCCATCTGTACCTCTGGATGTGCATAACAGTTTTGCATCTGGGATGTGTGTGCTGTTACCTGAACCCTTCTTGTTCCATGCAGGAGGAAGGTTAAAGCCCAGATGGCTTTGAATAATAAACAGGGCTATAAATCCACATGGTGCTTGTGGTATATACAAACTCATAAAGCAGTGCTTGGCAGGACACCTTCCCAACATGCCATTAACGGGACCACCTCCCCATTCCACAGTGCCCCACCAGCCAAGAGGGGTTTGGAAGTGAGCACTGGAGATGGATCTTGTTAGATCTTAATTCCTAGCCTGGATAAACACCCTGTTCCCAAGGAGGAAAACCAAGATTCCCAGTTAACTCTGCTCAGCTCCATCCCTGGGCCAGGTCTTCCATCAGCCCAGTGTTTCCTTTGGGTGGTCTAAATCCCTGAGCTGTACAAGGTCTGTGGCATTCAGCTTCATCAGGATGTTGGTGTTTCATGGGCCAGTGTGCCCCCAAGAGCAGCCCTGTACTTCACACATTATCTTTCTCCTCCAAAGGGCAATTTAGAAGTGTTAGGATCAAGATTAAAATGTTAAATACATTCTTCTTTGTTACGTCAGTTATATTGCTTTACTCCACTGAGGCCAACCTACCTCTCGTCTCCAGCTTCAATTGCAAACTCCTCTATGCCCAGCCTCAGTGCGATGGGCCAGGTTCTCCCACGCTTTTATGATAAAACAATTTAAGTTACAAGAAATGTTGGATCTGCACCCATTTCGGCCAAGGCTGAGCTGTCCTCCCACAGCACGCGGTGCCTCGGCCAGCAGCCATCTGGTTTCCCGCCCCCCCCCCCCCCCAATGGCTGGTTATTCTCCATCTGTGGCACAGGGAGTTGCAGGAAGCTGTTATCTCTCGCATCTTGGCCAAAATTTCATCTTTGAGAAGCTGTAGATAGCAAGGGCTGGACCTGATTTTAAAGCATCATATTTCTGGGAATATTCCCATCATCAGATAAGTTATTGGCAAGGTAAGATGGGCCAGAAGCCTCTGATCGGTGACAGTTATATGTGTTCAGACTCTTGTGCTAGCTGGAGTCCTCCAGGCAATTGTAGTGAACAGGGAGCTTTTTCTGAAAACCCCCATGATTTTAGACATTAAAAATAGCACATATCTTGTGGAGTCAGCTTTCCCCAGAGGAGGACACACATGGAGCCCCAGCCCCAGCCAAGCTGTACCGACAGCACGGGCGGGTGAGGCACAGCCCCGGGGAGCAGAGCTGGTGTAAATCACAGTGTCACCCCTTGCTCATTACACACATGGCTACAAAGCTGCTAGAAATAGCATGAGCATCCATGTAGCAAAGGCAATATGACATAAATGGGTACATGGCTTAGCCACCCCACATCCCCATCAGGCTCTCCTGGTGGAGTGGTGACCCCACAAAGAACATGCATGGGTCCCCTGGACCCTTTGGGAGTGCAGACACGCTGCAGGTTTGCCTTGGGAAGCCCAAGCTCCTGCCTGAGGCCAGAGTAATTTTTAATGCTCTGTTCTCCCCTAACATGACACAAGATTAATTAGAGCCATAAAAACATTAGGAGCTTTCTAAATATTTTATGTAAATAAGCACACTCAATACGAAGGTTTTACTTGTTACGTTTTTGTAAAGGACATTTTGTTTGTAATAACTAGGAAACCTGACAGGTGATTTTATTTTTAGTGCTCCTGTCTGCTCTGAAGGACTCCAAAAAGAGAGAGGAGATGAGGGCAATAAAAACCATGCTCAGAGTCCCAGGGAGGGCATGTAGAGCTAATGAGGAGGGGATTCAAAGAAGGCAGCCACAAATTTCAACCCAAAACCCAATCTCAGTTGCCCTTGAGGAAACCACCTCCCTTTCCTTGCTCCAGAGATCTGGCCCTTGTTTAGCTTTGGCTGGGAGTGCTGGTGGAGTGGGAAGCAGCTTGCAGGCAGGGAATGCTCGACGGCTGGCAATTCAAATGCAGGTTGCAACCGCGGCTGCAGCAGGGACCCCCAGCACTGCGTGCCGGCAGTGACGGTTTGTGCTGAGGATGCATGGCACCTGCTCGCCACTCCCAGCTGTTTTGTGATCTGTAAATAGCAGAGGCTACGCCAGCACTAGATCCCTATGCAGCTTGTTGGAATTTAACAGGAGCTCTGTGGGTTGGTGATTTTTCTATCCACCTTAGGTCTGTCTGCTGCTGGAAACTAGAAATAAGAAGGCACCAGCCTGTTTTTTTCCTGGGGTAGGTTAGCGGCTAAATCATCCTCTCAATAATGGAAAAATTTGGGGGTGTGCTTGATGTTCCATCTGCCACTGTCAGCCTCGAAGGGGGCCTGTGCTAAGCACTGCCAGGCAGGAGTACCCCAGCCTGTGGTGTTGCAGGAGATTTTGCAAAGCTGCCTGCAATGGCTTCATGCCAGCGGCAGATCCCCGGCGAGGCACCAAGGGGAAGCCTCAAAGCTTTCTTAAGCAGCCAGGGAAGGTTTGAGGATTTGGCTTGTCATCTCTGTGTTTGAAAGACTAGATCTTGCTCGTCACTATCCAGAGAGACAAGACTTTGCAAGCAGTTCCTAAAGCAGGATCCAGTCCACTCAGGTGGGGTTCATTTGCTGCCTGGGTTTCTCAGAAGTCAGCCTACATCTTCCTCCTTGTTCATGCCTGGCTGCAATCTCAGGCAGAGCAGGCTTGGACATCTAGCAATTACAACAGACAGCACTTCTTTCCTCACCCTTCCTGACTATCTCGTGCGATCCCAGCAAGTCATCCAATTTCCTGGTATTACTGTGGCAGTGCAAGGCACGAAGCCATTAGCAACTGGGTCTCGATGTGTCTCATTCTCGGTTTAAATATTGAAGAGGCTTCGAAACACCTCTTCATCCTAGAAGTTGACCTGAAATGGTATCTGTTGCATCGCGCAGCTGCTATTTTTTAGTGAGCTGTCATGGTTTCTGATTGCAGAGCGACGAGATGTGGCGCTCCCGAGCCCTGACACGCAGCAGGACTTGGAGTTTGTGCTGAATATTTCATGCAGACACATGCAGACAGAGGCACCAGTCTGTTTTCCACTCTGATTTTTCTCTGCTTCTCGAGCTGCATAAATGTTGTATGTTGTTTAAGCTTCCTGATTTCGAAGCGGGGAAGAGTGACAAATGCCTTTGCCATTGGTTCCGTGAGTTTTGGGTGACGCAGACCTCGTGTCTTCAGCTGTCCGTACAATATCGCAAGCAAAGAAGGCTGCTGGCAGCTGAGCCCTGGGCAGCCCTCCTGCACCACCAGCAGCAGTCGGTGATGGAGGGACAGGGGGACCAGGGTGGCCCAGCACAGAGGCAGGAACCAGCCCCTCTTCAACCAGCTCTAATACCTGTAATCTCCAGTTAATTAGGTGTCTGTTTTGGCCTTCCCAAGGCGTTATCAGATCAAACCGGTGCTGTTTTCACGGCAGTTAATCTTCATTGAGTGATTCCAAGTGAAACACCAGCCTACACTTGTAGTGAAGGAACACTGAGCTGCTATTGCCCAAAAATCCTGCCAGGTGCTGGCCCCACCGTGGGGAAATCCCGCAGCACCACCTCCCACAGCCCTCGAGGTTTCGCCCAAGGCATTACAGCACGAGCTGTTGCCATTGCCACGTGCCGCTGGTGTTCAGGCTTGTCTCTCCTGCTTTCATCAGATCACATGGGAGCCACGTTCAGACTTTGGAGGGGTGACACTTGTTTTTGAATAGCAATCCCTGCCCGGAGCAGTGAGGATCTTCATAGGATGGTGACGGCGCAGCCAACCATGGCAGAGGATGAAGCTGCTTCTCCGACAGCCTCTGCTCGTTGCCCTGCCTGGACATGGGGCCCTGTGGCTCCCATGCCCGTGATTTTTGGAGGTGATAAGAAGCCAATTAGAGCCATCACAGAGTCAGTACTAATTGTGAAATACGGTTGCTGGAGCGAGCGCGGAGCAGCTGTCAGGGAGCAGAGTTAGGGAGCAAAGTTCATTTCATCTTTGGCACGAAACACATTGAACAGCTTTGCTTTGGGGCGAAAAGGGACTAGAAAGCTGAGGGGTGACGTGTTATTAGTGCCTCAGTGTCTGCCTGGAGCTGAGCCAGCCCCCAACAGAGAGACGACGATCAGTGCCTGCCCATCCTTTGCGTGGATGAGATTTCTGTTTCACAGTACAGGCTCCGTGGTGGCGGTGCCTTGTCTGAACGCGAGCGATGCACCAGCACACTTGGGCTGGGGGAGATGCCTGAACAAGGACTGCGGGTTTGCAAACCAAAATGGGGATCAAAATGGGATTTTGCCTCTCTCCCACTGCTCAAAGCATCCCAGCACGATCTCTCAAAGCTCTCTGCTCTCCCACATGTGCCTCTCCACTCCTTTTCCCACATTTTGCACCGTTTCCCTGAGGCAGGACCCCCACATTCAACCACCTCCTGTTCCTGCATCCACCCCACCCGCAGGGTCCACCCTGGCTGTGGTCGGGGGGACTCGGGCAGAATCAGTCACTAACGGCGTGTTGGGAAGCACCACACCAAAGCAGCAAATTGCTGTGGGTTTTCTCCTGCCTCCTGTTGAGACATTGTCTGTGGATCCTTAGAAAAATTTCACCTCAATAAAAACAGTTTGTGGCGTTTTCTGCAGCTGGAAAAGAGCGATTAGAGGAATTCCTGGTGTCATTATAGGCTTTTCTTTGTCAAGGCTCTCATAGGGTCAGGCAGCCTGCCGATTTTCTCCTTAACGACTTACCAGTGATTGAGAATACAAAGCAAGCTGTCACAAAATGAGACAGAAATTGGTTGTCGATGGGAGCTTTTCTTTAAAGGTCAAACAAAAATTATAATGCAAACCTCAAAGGTCTAGTTTAGAAGTGATTGCTGAAGGTAGAATCCACTACCTTGGCCGCTGAGCTGTGAGGGAGTGGTGACTCTGCCCAGGGCAGCATCCTGCCCACAGGGAGGGAGCACAGTCCAGCCCTGGGCGATGACGAGCTGCCTTGGCCATTGGGGATGTGCTGAGCCCATGGTGGCTCTGGAGATGGGAACAGGCATGTTCCAGCCGTGCAGGGACCAGAGGGAAATATTTTTATTTATTTTCTCGCTTCTGTAAATAGTCATCTGTGTCCCCAAATTTTACTTTAGGCAATTTAACAGAAAGAACACCCCCAGCGTGCATCTTTTTATCTGGAAAGGGTTGGGATTCAGTGACTTTCTATTACTATGAATTTCTGGAAATTCTGAGTTAATTGCTAAGAAAATTATTAGTATTAACTACCAAGAATTAATTATTATTCTTTGTTAATTACTAACAAATTCTGAGTTAATGCCAGCAAAGGCAGAGACCACAGGAAGCCCTTCAGAGCTACTGAAACCAACATCTCTCACCACAACACCTGTAACGTTCCAGCATTGGGCTTATGGCTTCTTGGTGTCTTTTAGCAGATCAATTTTTGCTTTAAATGATGGTATAAGTTAATAAAAAAAACCTGTTGGAGTAAAAATGAAACATCTTGGCCAACACTTCTCCAAATCGTTTTCAGCACTTTAACCTAGTTTCTTTGTCTTGATTCCAGGCTTGGAAATCTCTGCAATACCTTGACATTTTGGGCAGGAGAGGGAGAAAAAAAACCCAAATTTGCACTTAGATTTCCCCTAAGCAATGAAGCAGTAAAAACGTAGATTTAGTCACCTGGACAGGCTCTGTAGTTCAGCCCTACCCCCTTTTTCCTCAGGCTGTACCTACCGCTACGGTCTCCATAAATAATCTTCAGACATCTTAGGGCCTTTAATACTAATTAAGTCTCAAAGTAGGCAGAAACGAGCTAAGGGAGACTTTTATCACAGGTTCCTTGGTCAGTGTTGTAAGTACTTTGCCTCCTGTCTTCAAAGCATTTTCAAGGGAAGGTTTTGCAGCGTTTTGCGAAGACCAGGTTTATTTAATGATCCTGGAATTTGGAGTTGCTCCCCACTATAACCTTTGTAATTCATGATTGCTGGGTTGGGGGAACTTTGTTGCTGTTTCTCCCCATTTAAAATAATCAAATGGGATTTTATTCCTGTTTGAGGGATTTGGGATTTTTATTAAATCCTGAAGGAGGGTTGGAGGGCAAAAACTGGTGCGTTAAAGCACTCAGATGGTTCTGGCTGCATTATCTGGTACTGGTGGGAAAGGGCAAAAAGCTCTTGTAAAGGGAGATCTACTGCATGGCAGCATCAAAGCATGTTCAGGGACTCGAGGTTGGAAAACAACATTTCCAGCACGTAATTCTTCATCTCAAAATGACCCTCAATAGCTGACAGGTGCAAACACCTCAATGAGAGATGCTGTGTATGTATGAATGGGGGAAAGGACCCTGAAACCTTTTGCTTTTCTTTCTTGCTGTATTTTCAATACCTTCAGTGCTAAAAGCCCTCATTAAAGTTCAGTCCTCTACACTAATTCTTTACATTCACGATGTTGCCAGTCTCCCAGTAACCCCAGCGTCCATTTGGAGTTACAGAGCTGACGTCCTGCCTGGTTTATTGGATTTGATTACAGCCAAATGCTGCAGCAACCACCTCCGCAGTGGTGTTTTCCCTTCTTTCACCAAACAAAGCTTGTTTTAATCTGTCACAGCGAGTTTAGCTTCGGTGTTTGCAATTGCTTTCTGGAGAGGATAGTCTCTCTCTGTTGACTGAAGGGAAAAGTAGTGAAAATAAGTAGTTAATTTAGAAACACCAGAGTCAGTGCTGGGAGAGGTTTAGGCTAATGCCTGGGGAGAGGGATGGTTGGTGACTGGTCTGGGGGAACAGGCTGAGCCTTCAGATCAGCATCGGACCATGAAATAGACACCGACATTCCCTAACCGATGTGTAGGTTGCAATGGTGTGAAGGAAAACATCATTTAAAACTGACCTAAGATTTTTATTTTTTTGTGTGTGAGTTGGAGAAAAACAACAAGTTTTGTCCTCCATGTGTAAAAACATCCATCATCTTTAGAAGCCATTTCACAACTGGATGTAATTAATTTCTAGATGAAACTTCTTACATTGGAAACATTTGGGTTTGGAAATGCTGAGGAAGAATTTTGACTCATGAAGGACATTTTTAAATATTAAAATTCTTTTTTTTTTTTTAACCAAACTTCACCCTGGTTCACAAATCTGGGATGTGCATTTTCTGGTCAATTGGATTCAGAAAAAAACTCTCACCTGGGCCTGGTTAGAGGATAAACAACAGGTAACGGAGGTGAAGAGGGGAAGGGAAAATAACTGGCTGGCTTCATCCAAAATCCCAGGCAATCAATGCAAAGTCTCCAGTGGGCTCAAGGCCACGGTGAGATAGAGGAGATAAATAGGACAGGCAGATCAATCGTGGGCAAGAGGAAGGAGAACAAACACCACAAATCCAATATTTTTTAAAAAGAACAATGCAGAGTTAAAAGCTTTGGTTTGACGGATTTGGCATTACAATATCAAAGCTTTTGTCAGCACTGGGAAATATTCCACCTCAAGTTGACGCTCTTTGGCAAAAATAAGGAAGGGGAAAAAAAGATACTAAAAAAAAATTCAGCTGGTTTGTTTTTTTTTTTTCCCCTGGGCAAAGAAAAAAACACCTCAACAGAAAGATTGTTTCAATCAAAAAGCCATGTAGCATCTTGCCTGTTCCCAGAGAGACTGTGGAGAGCACAGCCCAGTCAGTAATTTGAACAGAACAGCAGATAAATACACAGATCTTTTAAATTCCAGGCATGAAACAGGGAAAGCAGCGAGCAGGAGAGCTGGAACAGCACTGGGCAAGAAGGACACTAAGACATAGGTATGGGCAGGGATACACACACTGCTGTTGGCGGCAGCACCCACCTCCCCCCCTGCTTCTCCCCCAGCGCTCATCTCCAGGATGAGCAAATCTGGTTCTCACAGTGGAAATGATGCAAAGATTTGCAAAGGATCCATTTCACCCTCATCTCACCCAGCCTTCTGTATCACACGAGCTGGGAAACTTTCCCCACCTTCCCCAGGTATGGGGCTCCTGCAATCTGCATCCAGCAGATTTTGGGTATGGGCTTGCCTGGGGAGGCAGACGTGATGGCGAGCCTGGTTTTCTCTCACTGCCACGCGCTTTCCAAAGGCAGCTTCCAAAGCGGCTCAGTTAAGCTCCATGGTTGTTATTGATATTAATGAAGGGAGAAAACTGGTCTCTGAAGGCTTAGCTAATTTCTGTGTCTGATGCTTGCGTTGTGTTGAATATTTGAGGATCTTTATTAAATTCTTTTAAAAACAGAGACACCAACGTAGTCTTAGCTCTCAGTCAAAAAGAGATGGGTGTTAGGACGAGGGGAAGGAGATCTCTTCTCAGCCAGCTCTGCCTTGGAAAATACATCATCCATTCAAATATGGCAGAGGATCTGTTTAAAAACATGATTCATTTTAATTTCAGGTGTTTGGAGTGGCTGCCAAAGTGACCTGTTGGCCAAGGCAGCCCTCAACAATATGCCCCATTGGGGCTGGTGGATCCTGAGCAGGATTGATTAAAACAGCCCTGGAATTCATCCCCTCCAAGCCTCCACAGTGTAGCATCACAGATATGGCTTCAGACGAACCTAACCAAAGCCCCTGTCCCAAATTTCCGAAGGGATGGCATGGGCACAAGCCTGACAACTCTGCTAAAAACAAGGTCTGGTCAGCTGTGCAGTGTGGTGCTGAGGGAAGGCACAGTTTCGGCTCAGTTTGAGGCTGCATGAATTACGGAGGACAGAGAAGGAGTCTCTTGCTGGCATGTTTTATTTATTCAACTGCAAAAGGATGGGGTTTCATACCGGCTGCTGCTCTGAGATGGTGGAGGTTCTCCCAATTAGCTCCCAGCACTCCAGCACGCTCACACCTCTCCCGTGAGGCTTTCAGTCAGGTTATCTGGTGGGGATTTTCTCTTTTCCAGCTTGTCGGAGGTGAAAGGTGCTGGGTTTTCTCCCATATAATGAGCTGTTTTGTGCATGTCAGTGCTAGCTCCGTATTGTGTCTTCGTTCACGCCTTCACGGAGAATTTAGAAATGCAACATCTTGTTTCTGGTTCGGGCTTTCAAGCGTTTTTAATCCCTGCACACAAACAATGTGCAGCAACAGGAATCACTTTTTGCACGGGGGGGGGAGGAGGGAAGCAGATTTTCTTGTGAGTACATATTTACAAATTACTTTCATCCCTTCTCACTGTGCTGGGTCTGAACAGCAGCATGAAAGGAGGAAAGTGTGCAGCACAGGAGGAAAAGACACACAAAGCAAAGGATGTGAGGGAGCCCTGTTACACTGAGTTTCCAAAGCCAGTGCCTCCAAGTCTTACATATTTTTTTAAAGAAAAAGTATTCTGGGTAACTTTCCTTATTTAGGGGCTGGTGCAGTGTGCTTGGAGCTTGAAAGGATTTGAAGGGGAGATGTGGGAAGTCGGTGGCAGAGCTAGGGATGTTCTCCAGACCCTGGGCTGCTTGTCTTCACAAGTTCAAGCTGTTTTGTGAACCAAGAAGACTGTCTCCGGTGGGATCTTGGGGTGAGTGAATGGTTCCTCTTATGGGAGCCAACACCGCTTCCCTCTAACTGCGGGGTAGGACTTGATGGGGGATGGTTACAAAGCATGAATTCAGCAAAAACACTCTTTGCTCTTGAGAGCAGGGGCAGATGAGCTCCCAGCAGCTAAGCTGCTGGGTTTCCTTCTCACTGTGCACTGAAAAGCAACATTCCATGGCCACATATATCCCACTGCAGCTTGGGCTCATCCCTTCTTCTCCCCACGCTGGCCGGGGCAGGGAAGCCTGGAGCTGAGTGGGATGTGCCAGCCATGATGCTGCACCTTCCTCTTGCTCATGGGTCTGGAGCCATTCCCATGGCTTGGACATTGCTGCAGACCAGGTCAAGGTTATTTAAACAGTGCAGGACATTTCTCCAGTGGACACAGGAGATCTCAGCTGAACTCCCCAAGAACAGCAAGGACACTCACGCCATGAGCAAGCCCCGCTGAGCGCAGCCACTTTGGGGCCAGCCCACTGGGACTAGCCAGGACCACCCCCATTTTTTGCAGCCACGCTCATTTTAAATGAGCCATCTTTAATCTTAAACCTTCCATATTTAAGCATGAGGATGAAGGAACCTTAGCCGCAGGTTGCACCAGGGAGGGGGGAAAAAAAGGCCAGCTTCTTCCCTTCCTGATTTACACCCATTTTCTGTGGTATAAATGACTCTATTGAATCTCAGGTAGGTGGCTGGGGCGCCCCTCGCAGAGCCAGGAAAGACCTGGCTGTGTAGTCTCAGCTCTAATCACAAAGCAAACAGCCTCAGCCATTTTTCTTCTAAAGAGGTGGGTTTTGCACTTGGAATTGAGCCTGAAATTAGCCTTTTCACTGGCACGATGGTAGATGGTGGATGCAGATCTTTCTCTGAGTCTGCGGGAAATGGTCCAATCTCTCGGTTTACGCAGTATCCCAGAATGCCTTTAAAAGCACAAAAAGTCAAACTTTGTGTTAGCAGCTCAGCTGCTTCAAATAACACAGAAGGAGATAGGGGAAGAAAATAAACAAACCCAGATTTTAACAAATATCTTCTGCTTCAAGCCCATTCTGTATTTTTTGGCAAGGTGAGTGCACTTTCCAAAAAGCCTTTTCGTTTTTTTGAATAGTAAATTCAAATCTTGTGCTCACTTGAGGGGGAAATGACAGAAAGCAGGAACGGGGCAACAACACACACACACACACATATTTTATATAAATCTAATCATTAGCCTGAAAGTAGGCATTAAAATTACAATATAGCTCTTGACTTTTGATAATTAAAAGCATTTTGTGATGACTCGCTTGATTAAAATGAGATCATCCATTTAAAATGAAAATTCAGAATGAAAATTGCTTTTGTTGCACCGATTATTCTATTTTAAAACTCCTCGCTGTTATCACCCTAATAAAAAGCTGTCACTTCTTCTGTCAAGTAATTCACAACACGAGGCATTTGCATCTCTCCCCGACTTGTGTTTATTTCTGTAATTACAAATGGATTCTTCTTCTAACCCTGCTCTCCCTCCATCCTTCCCTCCTGTGCTCACTGTCCTCTCTGCTGTCACAGAGTGAGCTGCTGCCCTTCATCCTGGGCAAGCACAGAGAAATCCCACGCAGGGAAATTAGAGAAGGAGGGGAGAAAAAACAAAATTATCAGCAGGATCAGTGCTTTCTGTCTACAGAAAGCATCAGTGGGTTTAACCAGTGGTGCCAGGGAGGCCAGGAAGCCCTCGGCATCGCTGCTTAGCTGACAGAGGGGTGCTGTCAGAGGCTGCCCAGTGCTTGAATCAGCAACATGATAGCCACTTAAAAAAAAAAAAATTAAACCCCCCTCTCTCTGTGCTTAATGGAATAATTCCCTGCCATTAATTGAAATCTTGATTGACTAGATTGAACAAGTAATGATAAAAGCCAGTTTCACTTAAAGATCATGGGCTGGATTTGTGGGGGTGTGTGAGAGAGCGAGCCAGGCTTAGGGAAGATGGGAAATAATTTCACTCCTGCTGTTAGCCTTTCCCTGTCGTGATTCAACTCTCAAAGCAGAAACAAAGCCAGAAGTCCTCCTCCTTCCCTTCCTCGCAATCCTTCCAGCAGATGTGACTGTCCTCCAGAAGCTGGTCTTGTTGTCCCCAGCCCCACCACCCTTGCCTCCACCCTCTGCCAAGGGATGCCAGAGAGGGCTTGGGGACCATTGTTTGCTAAATGTGAAAGGAGGGAAGTAAAGGAGTTAATTGAAAAGGATAATTAGTTAAATGGCAGTCAATGGAGGAGCAGGGTGTCCCCGCTGCAGGCAGCTGGCCCAGCTGGGGGTACTGGAGCATGCTCGCCCCCACGCATGGCTTGCTGCCATCCAGCTCATCCCTGGCACTGCCGCCAGCCTGCCCCAGGCCCCGTCTCCTCCTCTGCTTTTTGCTGCTGCCACCCAGTTTGCAGGAGCAGCTGTGGCCAGGTCTGCCGTGGCTGCTGTGTCTGTGCAGTCTGATCTCGGCGGTGCACTGCTCGGGCTGGCACTCGGGACACGTGCCATGGAGAGGCACAAGCATGTCAGGTTGAAGGATGCTCCTAGCACTTGTGTCTGTGTATACATATATTTGCGTGCATGCCTATATAATTGTATTGAGTATACGTGGAGCTGTACGTGTGGGTGTATAATATATAAATAAATACATATGTTTCAGAGTTCTGCATTTCTCATCTGAAAGCTGTCTCTGGCTTACAGCTCAAAACATAAAGGCACACCAGCCTCTCTCTCAGCTTTTTATCTCTTTTTTCCATAGGCAGTTGCTCCCTCTTTCCTTCTCTAACCTGACAGCGTCGCTACATGAGTCCGTATTCCAGGGCTGAGGGTTTTCAATTTATCTGCACAAAGCACTTGCACTTGTGCTTAATCTGGAAAGCCCAGGGACATGAGCACTGCCTTGCCCGGGCTGCGCCTCGCAGCCAGCCAACCCAAGCAGGGCAGCAGTGTGGGCTTCACTGCTCTCACTGCTTTTCTTTCCCTTTTTTCCCCCTCTCTTCCCTCCTTTTGGGTAAACTGGAGCCAAGAGCCTAAAGAAATAATAAAAAAAAAAATAATAGAAAAACAGCAAGCTTTTCAAGGGTAGTGTGCTACTGGTAAATTTTTCTTTCTCCTTTCTTTCAGTGTATTTTGCTCTAACATTCCCAATTCCCAGACACAGCACAACTCTTCCCCTCCGCCCATTGCTTCTTGTGATAGAAGCACCTGGCAAAGCTCTAGGAGAAAGCCAAAACAGTTGAGAAGAGGGGAGAGCAATGTCCTTGTGCAGCCATGCTGTAGGAGCATCACAGTTGGCAGGAGGAGGGCACTGGGATGGTGACGCAGAGGCCACCCAGCCCTGTGCTTGTGCCTAGGCAGCCCTGCCTGGCACTGATGGGACACGTGTCCCCTGGGGTGTAGGGTCATGGCCAGGTCTGTGCCTTCAGCCTGGCCTGCCCACACGCCACCTGGGGTTGATCCAAGCCACCTCTGAGCTGGGGACTGCCCGGCATGGAGCGAGAATCCTTGCACTTCGTGCTTTCCAGGTGTCCAGAAAGCTCCTGTCCCTTCCAAGCATCTCCTTACAGGAACATCTCAAAGCATTCCAGTCCCTTAGCCAAGTACTGAGGTTTCCTCCTGGGCACTACCAACCACGCAAGTTTGGGATGAGCCAGATCTGAGCGTTGAAATGCAGCTGAAACATTCCCTGGAGCTCTTTGATGAGGGGTTTCCACTTCGACAGAGAAAGATTTGCTGAATTTGGAGAAAAGAATTTCGTTGGAGATTTTTTTTCTTGCTTTCCTGACTGCGCAGCTCTCAGTGTTGGAAATAAGAAATAGCAGCAAAGATACAAACTCTTATATGTCCAGGTTAATAATCAGGTTGAAGAAGCCAGGTACTGCAAAGGCACTGTTGTGACTTGTGTTAGGGGAAACGGGACCACATGTTGGTTTGTGTGTTTTCTTTCAAAGAACAAAATCAAGATGTAAGGAACCAGCAAGGAGGATGAAGGGGGCACTTAGCAGGCTATGATTAGTCTGCAACCTGCTTAATCGGCCTCAGGATAACTGAGAGTTGTCTCTGGATAATTGAGATCAATGGAGTATCATTAGAGACTGCTCTAAAAGGCCCCTGGCTTCAAACGGTGAGCGAAGGAGGAATCAGGGGAGCAGGGACAGAGCCCGGGAGCAGAGGGAGGATGAGGAGGCAGAGAAGTGATGGGGAAATGGCCCTTGCACTACACAGGGGGTGCTTGGAAGAGGTGGTGGGTTTTGGCAGTTTTGTTTAAGATCAGGACCTGTGACTTTCCAAGCACCTGATCTCTGCCGGGGGGAGATGATTTTTTTGCTAAGGCTGTATTTCATCCCCATGCTGACAGGTCATGCAATACTGATGTGCTGATGAGTGTGCGCTGCGTGTCCCACGCTCATGGGACGCACAAATCTTTTAACCCTTCCAGCTCCATAGATGTGTATGCTCAGCCCAAGGGGCTGCATGACCTGAGGCTCTGGGGAATCCAGGTCCCTTCAGGCCTCCTGCAGCAAACCCAGAACCTCTTGCCATTCAGAAGCAATTCAGCTGATGCAGTCTTTTGTTGGCCTGATATGTCCCCAAAGCACTGGGTTTTTGGCATATCAGCTGAGTCCAGAGTTACCCCTGATGGGAACATCCAAACTCCATCTCAGTTTCGCAGTACCATCTCTCCAGGTTTGGTCCATGCCCTCTGAGAGAAGCTGGATCAGCCATTCCCATGAAGAGCTTGGTTCCCTTCTGCCTAAACTGTGTGAAGAGAGAAAATGCTTCTATTTTTTTGCCCCACTGTGCCGATGAGGTCAGGGAAAGAGGGTTGTTAATTCTAGAGTTTATAGGAGGAAGCTTTTAGCCATTGGTCTCTGTCCAAGCCTGGCACAAGAATCAAATACCCAGAAAACAAGACCCCAGAAAGGGAGAAAAATGTCATGTCAGATCAGGGAAAATCCAAGTGCTGCTAGGCACAAACAAAAGGCGATTTGGCAGCCGTTGACCAGGCAGGCTTTTTCTTTCTTCTCTTCCTCAGTGGCTATGGAAACTGCCGTTGTTTGTCTGCTTTCCCCAGGAAGGTGGGCATGGTGGGCATGGGGAGCTCCCCAGGAAAAGCAAAATAAGCCAATACTGGACCTTCGTCTTCAGGGGCATGAGGGGCTGGGAGCTGCAAGGTGGCTGGGCAGGGGAGCAGGACAGAGATCTGTGGCCATGCATGCTGATGCTCGGGGACAACGGGTGGATGGGAACTGCTCCGTCCTCCTGTTGACTCTCTGGGTGACCACAAAAAGGTGCTCCCAGCCTGAGTACTCGCAGCACCGGTGCTCCCAGGGCAGCTCATCTCCCTTCCCCCTTTGATTCATTTTAGTGACTAAACTAGAGATTTTGTATCTGGATTTTAGTATACTGTTGTCAGCCTCATTTGGCTCTGGGTGGTTGGGTTGCTCTAAACTCAAAAGCCCTTTGCAAACTGCTTTTCACAATCCCATCTAGAGAGGACTTTTTTAAATGCAAATCCCTTGACTCCAGAAGCTCTGGACTGGAAAAAAAAAAAGAAAAATAACTATCATGAGACTCAAGCTGCTAGGCTCAGTGATGGGTGTGCTAAGTTTGAGGTTTACAGATTAAATATCAGAGAAGCTGTCGTGGCTCAAGGGTGGTTTCAGATGAGTGTGTTCAAGATCAATGGTGTTTACAGCAGGGACTCTGCGTGAGGAATTGCTCTCTGATTAGCAAAATAAGGAATGGTTTGGGACTGTCCCTTCTCTTGCCCTGTGCTTTGTAGGTTATGAGAGGCTCCTTCAAGCCCTGCATAAGCCCTGTCTCCAAAGGAAGTCGTTTTTCAGCTCTTTTGAGTGGTTTGCAAAGGTTAATGAATAAGGAATCAATTAATGGTTTCCTAGCCTTGCACTTTTTCTTCTCATTTAAAGGGTTCCCTTTTTGAAGATTAGTTTAATGTTAAGAATAATCTGGTTTTGCTGAGAGCTAATTAAACATGGCACGATCTCTCCTTGCCCTGCTCTCGCTCCTTAAAGTGGACTGGGGCTCCAGGAGCTGCTCTCCCTGGGCAACAGCAAGGAGCCACCCCAGATCCTGCCTCTTCCCCAAGGCAGCAGAGGGGGACTCCAACCCCCACAGCTTTGGTGTTGCAGCAGGAATTGGCAAAGGGTTTTGGGATATTTGGGGTTTAGACAGTTCCCTGCCCTCTGTCTCCAGTTTGCAATGGTTGCGGCTGCAGCCCAGGGTAAGTGACCCCACCAGTGCTCTCAGACACTTGCTGCTTCAGGAGGGGTTGGGGCACCAGGAATTGCAGAGGGTGGAGGAGCCAGGATTCGGTTTCTTTCCTGTCTCAAAAAGAATGCAGACTGAGCCACTCAAAAGAGTAACTCGGCATTTCCTCAAAAAGCCAAACACAGGCCACGAGCATTATCGAGGGGCTGTGGGAGAAACTCATGGCTGTAACCTCCAGTGGGATCCACCAGTCCTGGTTCTGGTAGGGCGGAATTGGGGTTGATCCCATTGCACTGCTCATTCCAGCGCACGATTCCAGCAGTCAGAGCTCATTTGGGATTTCTTTGCACCAGCATGTTGAATTCTCACTTTCCCTTTATTTAGGCACCACTTTACCAGACTGCCTCTCCATGGAGGAGAGTTGGAAGTCCTCACAATCTTCTGTGGACTATGGCCATTCACCCAAAACCAAAGCCACCAAACGCACAGGCAGCGATCCATGGAGCTCAGCACACTTTGGCTGAGCTTCTCCATCCATCTGGCCCATTTTGCAGGACCAACCTTGAAATAAAACACTCCCCACACATTAGCAGTGGTAGCAGTACCAACACCTGAAAACTCAAAGTTCAAACCGGTGGCAGTATTTAATCAAGAAAGTGCTTTTATCTCCCTTACCACATTGGAAACCCATCACACCTGGTCAGAAAGCCTTTTGGTTTGTGCTGCTCAGCTGAGATTTTTCTCTGATTTATTAAAGCAGCTTCCCCTATTACCAAAGCACTGGAACAGAAACACCCATCAAAGGTTTAAGAGCCTAAATGAGTGTTAATTAGCCCAGCAGGGAAGGCAGAGTTTCAATGAGGTTTATCTTTAAACTACTATTAAGTTTGACAATGTAAAGAGATAAATTTGGTACTTAATTCAAGCCTCGCTTAATCAAATAGATTATGGTTGTTACCCGTATCTAAAATGTAAATAATCTTTAACTTCAGGGGGTTTGTTTTATAGAACAGTATCGTATTGATGGTTGCAACAAAGCCCTGCTGTCCTCTCTCTCGCCCCTGCCACACAGCAGCCACCACTGAATCCTTCTTAAACCGTTCTGCTTTAAAGGGATTAGGAAGAGGGTGGCATGGAGCAGGGCAGAGGAGGAAGGCAAGGCCCAGCGTAGCATTTTGGTGCTGATCAGCTGCTCGTGAGATGCCAAATGTTCACTGAGCTGGAAAGGGCCCTTCACCCCAGCAATGGCCGAGGCAAGTGAAATCCTCTTGAGCACTGATGGCTGGTTTGTCCCGGGTGTTTTGTACCTGTCCGAGGTGCAGGGAGTGTTATATCTTTTCCTAAGTATTGCATTGATCCTGTTGTTTAAAGTGTGGGGGCTCAAGCTCTAATTGAGCTTTTAGGGAGGTAGAAAGCATCAGTTAGTAAGGAAAATCACTTCCAAGTAGCCTGAGCCTGGTTAGAAGGGATATGCCAGGCTTTCATGCTGCTCTGGGGGGTATTGGGGTAGAAGAGATCCTGGGCCACATTCCGACGGGGGATTTTGGCTCCTGTTATCCTGAGCCCTGGTTTGCACCAAGCTCCAGCCAAGTAGCATCTGCACTGGAATCAGGCGTTAGTTGGCTACAGTGGGACAGAACTCATGGTATTTCTAAGGAAACTCCAATATTAAAGGTGTTTTGTTGTTTTTTTTTTTTAAAAAAAAAAAGGAGAGAAGCAGAAAAAAACCCAGCAGCCCAAACCCAGATGAACCTTTTGAAAGACTCTCTATCTCAAAACTCTGCATAAGGGCCACATCTCCCTCCAGTCTGTAAGGAAATTCTCAGCTTGAGCATTGTGTTGGGGAGGAAAAGCCACTTTTCTAAATCTCTGTTCCTTTTCTTTTCCTTTTTCTCCTCTTTCCCCCCTTGCATTAATCTATTCGCTCTGTGCAGGAAAGGAAAAAAAAAGGGGGCAGATGGAAATTTGCATGCAGCAGGATTTTTGCTGGGACTTTTAGATATTTATGATACCTCAAGGAATAAAGAAAACCATACAGATTATGGACTTAGAAACCAGCCTGTGCACTCTGTGTGTGTGCTTCTGTACGGGCACTGAGGTATTAACACACAGAAAAAGAGTGCACAACAAATTTATCTTTACAACTCTTAAATTATCTTTCAGTTGACACTTATTAACCTCCTGCCAAACTCATTATCTATGTGACTAAAACCCAAGCTATCAAACAGAAATGGCTCGTAAGTCTGCTGCCCATGCTCAGGGAAAATTTGATTGTGAACAGGCAAGCTGAAACAAGGCTTTTTATATTATTTTATTTTATTTCACTCTAAAAAGCTAAATCCTAGACCCTGCTGAAAAGGGCTCCCGGCACAATGCATGCAGAGTGCAACTGGCCAAATTAACATACATAGAGCTGTGAAATCCAGGCAGAGGAAATATATTCTGCTCTGATTTACAAGTTTAGGTCTCAGAGCAAGGAGCCCTTCTTCCCCTTCCAGGCTATGGTGGTTGCTGCGTGTTTCCTAGGGCTGGCGCATAACATTTAGAGATCAGGAGTGGAAGGGATTTTGCTTGCTAACAAGGAGGACAATTTGGGCCTGGGATTTCCAGCCTTGTGGAGGAGGGAATATCTGTTACTTCATAAATATCTGTTCATTTTTCAATGGAAATAGGCATTTCCTTTGGCCAAATAGCAAAGCCTCAAAGATTTAACTCCTGGGTCTGGTCTAGCATTTTTCATTCTGCTCTGACATGAACCTTTGGGGTGACTTTGGACAGAAAAAGCATCACAGACACATTTCAATACAGTTCCCACTAACTCCACAACGTGCATTAGTGCCTATAAAGACCAAGAGATGGAGATTGTTCAAAGCGAAAAAATGGCTTAGCACACCCCACCCTTCTGGACAGGCAAAAATCCCCCCACTCAGCAGCTGCTTGTTGAGCTCTGGCATTTGATGGCTCCAAATTAATTGAATAAACAAGGCACCTCTGCGAAAAGAGCAATTAGAGGCAGCCAAGTCCTGCTCCTTTCCCCAGCTGCCTCTGTGACAGGTTAAAAACCCTTCCCTTCGTCAGTGCCTTTTGGGTAGCTTTTGGAGCCTGCTTAGCATGGCTCGGGGCTGACAGCCAGGGTGAGATTTCCCCTGGTAAGGCAGCAGCCAATTAACCTGATGAAAATGAGGGAGACAGAGCAGACAGGGCTTCTGCAGGGGCAGGCAATGCCTTTTCAGGTGAGGGAGAGGAACAGACAGATGCAGAGAATTTGGGGGTCCCAAAACCCCTGCTTTGTCTGGACTGGCTGTTTATAGGATCCTTTACCCCAGATATCCCTATGGAGAGCAGTATGTAGTACTCCTGTCCTTGTGTTTCCTATTCCCAGTGATCCCCTCCCCAAGATGCATGAGCATAACCTAGCTGTGACTTCTAGACCAGGCATCCTGTGGCTGTTTAATGCACGTAAAAACATCACTGTACACGTGGGATCAGTAGTATATCAGTGTTTGTGCTCACATCTTGCACATGCTTGCATATGATGGCCATGGCAGCCATCTCCACAAGCACCACAGGTGACGTGGTACATGTTGAGAGGGACACACTCTGCCTGCCAGACAGAGAAGGGGAAGAGGAGCAGGGAAGGAGCGTGGTCATCTCTGAGGACCAACGTAAGTGCCCTGGTGTATGCAGGGCTGAGCGGACTAACAGCGAGATATAAGCTCATTGCAGCTGGTCTGTGTGCAAGCTGCATTTGTAGCCTAATTGCGTGTAGCCAATCTACACGACTGACTGTGTCCCCACATGCCATCTGGCATGTGCGTGTGTGAGCCATGTAGCAAACGTGGTTTATCTGTGAACGGAAAACAATGTGCATCTTCTGAGAGGTCAGTTAATGAAGCAATGCTAGAGGTATGGGGGGAGAAGCCATCCGGATGCTGAATCCCCATGCATTTCCCTTCATGAGTTAGGAAAACTTGCTCAGAGCATCTGCAAAGCCAGATGAAAATCAAGCCCCTTCTCAAGCAACCAGCTTTCAGGCTGAGCCAGGGCTTTGTGGATTTCCCCTCATTAGGCTCTAAATTACTTCCTTCATTTTCCCTGTCACTCCTGGAGTTGTCTCAAGCCCCGGGGCTGCAGGCATGCACGGGGCTAATCCTTTGCGAGCTGTACTGTCTGGTGGACTTCAGAGACATGCGATAGACTCCGACGCTCAGGCAGACCAAGGCACCATTCATCACATCCACTTGAGACAGCTGTCAGCAAAGCTAATCATCCGCTGCCCAAGTGATGTTCCCCTGATGTCTGCCTGCCGCTGGGAAAGGCTGGTCCTTCCTCGGTGCCACCGAAGGGAATCGAGACAATTGCTGAGAGCGGAGGGAGCCTGGCGGGAGGAGTGGAGCCGGGTGGCCTAGCCTCAGGGATGAGGCCTTCCTCCTGCCTGTGCCACCCTCACAGCCAAGCAGCATTTGGCGGGACTACGGCTCACTGCTGCTGTGCCTCCAGGAATTGGGGCATTTGCTGGCTGGGTGAGCCCCTGCCCATGTATCATGCCCTGGCACAGAAGCCAGCAAGAGATTCATGTCCGCAGGCGTAATAATCACAATCAATGTCAGTTTAAGATGTGAAACACAGCCCTGTTCTCCCTTCCAAAGCTGGGAACACCATAAATAACAGGGTGAAACTGTCCTCTGCTGTAGGAGAAACGTGTAGATTGAAGTTCTGGCTATTCTCATATTGAGCTGCCTGTCACATTATTACACGTCAGTTTGGTCAGGTTCCCCAGGGAATGCCTCCTTCTGCCAAAGCCTTGGGGACCGTGCTCAGCTGAGCTGCAAGCACTTTGTGCCCCCCCAGTCACCCTTTGCAGTACACCTGTTTCTGTAGGGTCAAGCATGGTGGCCTCCCAGTTGGGACATGTGGAGGAAATCAGTGGTTCTGGCTGTTGGGCCACAGATCTCTTTAGGGGATGCTTCAGGGTACCAAGGAGCTGGGAAGTACCTAGGACTGGTCAGCATTGTCCTAAAGAGCCCAGCAGTGCCAGGAAAGTGAGGATGGCATGAAATGGGGACGCTTGCAGGAACTGATTGTTTTAAACCAGTGGGGTAGGGCACTTGCTGACCCATGCCCCGCCTTGCTGGGGAAGCAGCCCTGCATCCATTCAAGCAGACGAGCGATCTGCCCTGAACTGAACTCCCTACTGGAGACAGATGAGAGATTGCAGTGTGTTTAATTCATGGCCCCAAGTTTCTATTTCTGGTTGCTCTCAGGCTTCATTGTACAAGGGAGGCACCTCTCAGGCACTGCTTTCCTTCTGCTTTGCATGCTTCTCTCCCAGCAGTGCGTGCCAAGTGCAGGCCTGTTGGTCAGGTTTGAGGTGATATGGGGCCACGGAAGCAGAGACAAGGACAGAGTCCTACTGGAAAGGGACAACCAGATGCAGAAGGGCTGAAGCTCCAGGGAGGGCTGCGTGGCCCTGCTGCAGACCTGGCTGAGCACTTTGCACCTCTCTGTGTGTTCATCCTGTTGTTCACCTGAGTGCTGGGCACTGATTCCCATTTTAAAGGCAGGAAAACTGAGACACAGAAGTGTCAAGGTCACATGGGAGCATGAATTCAAGTTCACGTTCCCCTCAGTGTGAGATAAAGCTGGGGATGAGCTTTGCCAGGTCAGATTCTGCCTTCAGCCTGGGCTCAAGCTCATATGAGGTTCACCACTGCATCTGCCCTTCCTCCCCAGCCAATTCCTCATACAGAAGATCAGACTCTAGGCAGAGCAACCTGCACAAGGGCAGGTAATTCATGGCTGCAGATGGGCTGTTGCATCACTGTCTGAGCTACAGCACTGCAATCTCTCCTGCCATTGGCTTCTGCAGGAATTTCCTGGGCCAAGGCAAGCTACAAGATATAGATATAGATATAGATATATGTTTATATTTATCTCTCTCTCCTGCAAGCTGCTTGCGAGCAAAGTCATTGGCATAACACAAATATGGAGCATGCTGGGTGTCCGCTGGCTAAGCCGAATCCCCCTCCACCCCCTGCCGTTTCCAATTTGTAGCCCATATTTTAATTCCCTGCCCCACTGTTCCCCTCCTGCTCTCGTAAAAGAGACTGTCCTGCCCGAGCAGCGGCTGGCAAAGCAGCTGCCATTTGCAGCTAGATAATGATGAAGATACTTTGGTTCTCATTGGGGTTCCAACCACAGGAGCCTGGCACTGCTGGCACCAAAAGGACAAAGTTGCTTCTCCTGCTTTTATCCTTTTTCCCCACCTCTCCTTTAACTGTAAGATTGGTTTTATTTATTTATTTTTACAGATAAACTTTGAATCCTGTTCTGTTAAGGATGGAAGAAGGGAAATGTTTGCAAAGCAGAAACTGTACCAGAACTGCTCATAAAGTATCCTTTGCCTCCTGGGGTAGAGATAAGCAAGGGCAGATCCAGGAGTGATTTAAGAGCAGAAGAGTGCTATTGCATCATTCCTCCCCACCATGTGATACAGGATTTGTGCTGAGAGGCAAGCTTCAACTCACTGGCAGTTTTCAAGTGTTCAGTGGATTGTTTTTGCAGACAGAAGTCTGAGAGGGGAGAGAGGGAAGAAAACACAGGTGTCACACAAGCAAGAAAGGCCACGTGGTGGGGAATAATGCGCTGGGTGGAGCATCCTTTGTCCTCCATCTCCCTCCACTTTGTTTCAGCTGCATTGCAAGAACCAGATCCCCCACACCACAGCTGTACCATTCTTCTCCCCTTGAATTTGAGGGGCAAAGGAAGGCGGAAACCTGTGGACTGGTGAACATTAAACATCGAGATGAGACCACTAAGGAGGAGAAGTCCTTCCCACAGCTCCCGAAGAAGCACAGTAGCTCCCGAAGATGCGCAATAGCTCCCTCGTCTTGTGGGGCCAACAGAAGACAGCTGGTCCTGTGAACCCTTGGTTGAGGGGAGAAAAAAATGTGGTGCTTAGCTCCCTGCATTTTTACTTCATCTTCTGGGAGGAGAAGCAAAACACGAAAGGCAAAGGGATCTGGTGGGGGTGATTCAACAGACAGTGTCAGACTACAGATGAGTATTTTGCTGGTTTCCATCTCAGCTCCTCTAGCCTATCTTTGCCTTAGACAGACGAACAGGCAACGATGGATACCCTCTCTTTTTCTTTCTTCTTCTGCTGGCTCATGAATAAATTCAATAAAACAGTGGGAGTTTTGTTAGGATTAAGGTCAAATAAAAAGCGAAAAGGCAATTGGATTTGTTTTATGAATGATTATAGAAAGTGCAGATATTTATTAACAGCCAACAGGATAACTGTCAAAATGATTCTATATCAACAAAAAAACAGAAGACGAGTCAAATGTGTTCAGCATTGTGGGAACAAGATTAAACCAAATACAATTGATGCAGCAAATAAAGATGCCAAAATTAACAGCTGCTATATAATTTCAACTGGTCAATCTCAACTCTATTTATTTATATATATATAAATGTATTTATACATTGGGTTTTTTTCCTCTTTTTAAGGAGCCTCTGCCAATTGCAAATGCTGTGGGTGCCTTGGGTCAGGAGTTGAGTCATCTTGTCTGTACAGCATCTGATACATGTCAAAAAGAGGGAGCAACAAGGAGGCCCCAGTGTCATGGGGAAAGGCCACGGGGGCCTGGGAGACTGGGAGACCTGCTTCTGCTCTGGGTGCTGCCATGTGACCTGGCCGAAGGACCTACCTGTTTCTTGAGTCAGTTTTCCTGTCTGTAAATGCCTTTGCTTTTAGAAAACTGCTTTTACATTTCTGGTTGAAACAGTGCTTGGGGAAACCCAGGAAGCCTTGGGTCATGCTGCCTCCTGCCCCCACAGTAGCCCATCCCCAGCCACTGCCACCCCAGAGTGATTTTCCCTCTGCCAGCCCTAGATAAGCACATTCACGGCAGCTGAGGGTGGCCACACAGGGTGCTGAGCCTGCTGTGCATTGGACCACCCAGCCTTCCCTCCCCCAGACTATTCTGATCCTCCTCCATCCATCTGCAAGTGGCTTTCTATTAGTATAGAGCCATTAAAATTCAAGGTCGGATTTGATTCTATATTGATCATTACCAGGCAAATTAAAGACATCTTTCTTCTCTTCTTCTTGTGTTACAGAGCCAAGAGGCATCCCACTGTTCGCTTTTACAGGCTGCTGCTGCTGCCTCAGTGTCTCCTTGGATAGGAGCTGCTCCAGCCACTTTCATGTCTCTTGTTAGAGAGATGCTCCAGTTTTTAAAAAAGCAAAAGTGTAAGTCTGGAAGATTGTTAAGGCTGTTGGTTAAGCAGAGGTCTGAGCTGTAGCTGAAGCCCAGACTTACCGCATGTAGCCCTGTCAGAAAGGATTAGAGCAGCATCAGGCATGTGGCAACTCTGTCCTGTACAGAGGGTCTGGTTCTTCCCAAGCACAGTGTGGACACTTTGAGAACGAGTTTTTACCTTCTCCCCTCCCAGTTCATCCTAAAATGCAGGCATAACCCCCACCTCTTCTTTCCCCACGGTTCAGCACCTGCAGATCTCGACCTCTGGTACATGCAGGAGATCTCAGCTCTGGGTATCATTATTCTCAGAACTGAAGCACATCAAAGCCAGACCTGCAACCAGCATCTGCTACATCAGGCTGCATAGACACATAGAAAAAGGCTGATCCCTGGCCTGAATCAAGCCCAAATCACTGCATGATGTTACAGGTGTTCAGCTGATGGGTCTCATCTCTGCTCCCCGCTCTGATTGCTCAACCAGCCTGTGTCCTCCCTGCGCACCTCACTGTCTGTCACTGTTTTTGAAGTTCCCCTTCTCCCTTAGTTGAGCTCCAGATGACTGATGCTAGTTTTGACCTTAAAGGGAGCAGCTGGAGGGGACTCCTGATGCCAATGTGAGATCAGAAAAGAAAGTCTCTGACAAGTCCCTTTCTAAAGCATCAGGAAAGCATCTTCCAAATTATTTCTGTTTATACTTTGCGAGTGACTCATACGTTGATGTTCTGTCCTGTAGGTTACTCTAAAAACAGGAATAATTACATTGCTAATTATAATTTGAATTATTCATTTTTTCCCCTTCTTCCTTTCTCCTGGAAGAAGGAGATGCATTGTCAGTTGTCGCTGTCTTTGTGCAGCGTGATTAGATGCTCTCTGTGCAGTGATGGGAAAGATCTTATCAAAATCTGCTTCCAAAAATGGAACCAGGACAATGAATTTCACAGGCTTCAATAAGTTAAAAACGTCTCCCCTTCAGAGACATAAATATGCACCTACATATGCACATGGATACACACATATGCAGACACCTTAACTAAGCATGAAAACACATTCATCTCCGCCATCAGAACAAAACCTTTTCCTCAGCTGAAAGAGAAAGCAGTCTCTAATGAGATTGTGAGCATGTGGCACATGTGTTTGTGTGTGTTTTCCTAATTATCTCTTTTCAAATAAGATTAAACATCCCTCAAAGCTGGACATCTTTCCAATAGGTGAATGAACTTTGAGGCTGATGGTAACATGAAAAATTCTCCCTGTCACAGGCAGACAAACAAATTGTGGGGTTTTTTTCCTCAGGAGAAACATTGCAGTGAAATTACTGTTCTCTTGTTGCTGCTAGAAACGGAGCTGAAGGCAGCCCAGCTTTCTTCTCACTCCAGCTGGGGCAAATCAGGACAAAGTCCAAAGATGCTTGTGACATGAAGGAGGTGTGAAGCTGGTTTGAAAAGTAACTTTGGGTTCTGATTCTTATTATCGGATGGAAGACCTCAAGGTCAGGGCCCTGCTTAGTGGATACTACAGGGCTAAGGATGGAGCTGTTCAGTGCGACAGTCTGGGTAGCCTCTGACTAAAGACATTCCTGAAAGATGCTCACCTGGAGGACATGTGCTGGGGACAAATCCTGTACCACTCTTCCCTTCTCCAAGCAACTTGGTCAGTGGAGGTGGGACACTGAGCAAAGTAGCCCTGAGCCAGGACCCCTCTGTATTCCTTGCCATAGGTCCAACACCCTTGACAACCCAAATGCTCCTCTGCTACCACCACTGAGCAGGGCTGGGGCTACTCCTGTTAGCATTACCACCTTCTGCCCTGCATGTGCGGTAATGTCCCCTTCTTCTTCCTCTCACTCCAGCAAAGGCAGCGCACCTGTGAGTGAGGGAGTCCCCTGTGAGTTCAGGGGAGTGATGTGCATCAGCAGCTGCAGCAAAGATCCCCATTCGCTTCACGCATCCTCTCCAAGCATCACCCGAGGATATCCATTAACTTGAACAGGCTTGTTCCTTTATCAAGGATTCCTTAAGAAGATCTCTGCTGCCTAGAAAGGCGTGTAGTGCTTCAGACAGTATGTCTGCACTTCACAGCTTTATTTGTTTAACAGGTCTGATAACAGCTCTGCCTATTGCACCAAGAGCCGCTCCATTCAGGCAACAGGTTCATTCTTCCTTTATCATGCATCAATCTAAACTGATTCCACCCTGGAGACTCTAGAAAGAAGGTGCGCAGTCAGGTTATTCTTCTAACAGCTTTATGTAGATATCATGTCGTTGTTTCACTGTATTTAAATCACCAGAAAAAAGGACACAGTCTCTATACCATTATCCTTTGCTGAGACAAAGTCTGAGGAATGTGTCAGGGAAATGGTTTATCAAAGCCAACAATCCAATAGTTTTATTTCCTTCGTGTCATACGCAGGGCCCTTATTCAGCTCTTTTATAGGAACCCAGGATTTGCCAGTCTGGATCAAACCCAATCTGTCTCCAACAGCAGCCAATTTTGCTGGCTTCCATGGTACACACAAATCCCCTGCAGCAGGAGCGTTGGTGGTAAATCAGCAAGGCAGCGGGTAGCGAGCATCCTTCCCACCCTCCGGGAAGATGTAGGTGATGTGCTGGAGCAATGAGGTTTATGTCCTTCCCATAGATTTTAATGCCCATTGATCCAGTGCCTTTGCCTCAAGATGTCGTTTACTCCAGAGAAAAGCAAATAAAACCCTGCAAGTTGTGCTAAAAGGCCACTGTTCTGATTCAGAAGCAGTTTGCTCAAACATCACAGTGGTGTAAATGATGTTGCAAGATAGCCAACAGGCTCGTGAAGGGGTGGGTTTGATCTTTCCCATTATGAGCACTGAATACTTTGACTACCTACATGCACGACCAAACATTTATTGTTTTAGTTTTACTTTGTCCTTGGCCCAAATGGGATTCTGAGACCAAGTGTCCCACAGGTTAACAGGGAAGCACTGTGAAACGTTCTTGCCCCAAGGATGACTTTAAAGTGGCTGCTCTTCAAAACTATTTTCTCTCCTTGCACAAAGCAGACAACTGGTGTTGCTAGCCTGGTTCAAAAGCCTTCTTCCACTTCCCACCAGCAGCTCCTTCAAGCAGGATGCCAGGGAGACACTCCAGGGGATGCAGAGGAGTGGGAACCCACACCGTCAGCTTTCCTGCACTGGCATTGCATCCCCACCAACCACCCAAACAAACACCAGGAAGCTTGAACCAGCAACGTACAACCCTGGGCTTGGCCCAGCCTGGAAGCAGGGAGAGGAGCAGCTAACGGGGACCCCCTCACTGAAACAGCTGCAAAGGGAAGGGGTGTGGGGACAGGGAAGGAGGAGAAGGAGGGAGAGCACTAAACAGATGGCTGGGGGAAGAGATGGTGCAAGAGAAGGGAAGCAGACAGATGGAGGACACAGAGGAGTGGGGTGAATGACATAAGCAATTCTCTGCGCTTGTTCATATTTAATCAAGAATTTGCTGCTGCTGCTATTTGCATTTTGGCATTATTTGCTCTACAGCAGCGTCTAATCGGGCCCTGCCGGAGGCCAGGGCCCTGGGAGCTGTGCCAACACTCAGGGAGCTGGTCCTGCCTCCAAGAGCTATTGGCTCCAGCAGCCAGGCTGCCCTTCAACAGCTGGAATCAGGGCAAGGAAGAGAAATGCCTGGGCACCCGTCTGACACCAAGCACAAACCCAAAACATCTAGACCCACATTCAACCCTCGGGGAGCTGAGGCAGCAGCACAGCCACCTCAAGCACAACCTACACCGCCCCTCACACGGCAGAGCCGCCTCTGAGGGGAAAATGGCGGCGCCCCGGGGGGGGGGGGGGGGCGCTCCCTCACTGGCCAATCGGCTGCTGCAACCTGTTCACCCCAACCAATCACATCCAGCCCTACCTCACGGCGAGGCTATAAATGCTGGCTGGGCAGGCAGTCCCTCACAGTGGTGCCGGTGCGTTTTGCTGGCAGCTGTTATATCGGTTTTGGCAGGTAAGATGTAAAGGTTTAGTCTGAGTTACCCGGGTTTGTCAACTGAAAGCGTGTAAAGGCTCTTTCAGCCTCCTTTTCCTTGCCTCAGCTCATGTGCTTGTCTGTCAAGTTGCAGAGGTGAGGCTGTTGGGGGCTTGTCTAGGCCTCAGGGCCTTTATGTGAGGGCTTCATTCCCTGAGCAGGGCCAGGGCTGGTGGGGAGTTTCCCTCCTGCAGAGCCAGCCGCTCTCTGTGGCCACGGGGAAGCTGCTTGGCATTGTTATGAGGATGAAACTGAGGAGAGGGAGCCTCGGTGATCCCTGCCTTTCTGTGGCTAGTGCAGGCTGTGCTGTGATGGAGCAGCAGGCTGCTTTGCAGGTAGTTTCCTTCCAGCTCTTCCTGAGCATTTTGAGCATTGTATGTGCTGCTGAGAGCCTTGCTGTGCAGCTTCATCCTCAGGGCACCGAAGGGCTTTGTAGAGGAAGCAGTGGGTAAACTGAGGCACTGTGTGATTACTGCAAGGTGCCTCTAGTCACACAAGGGAGTATGAGAAGGGACCCCAGGTACCGGGATGACTGGCTTGTGCTGTGCAGGGAGTGTGCTTGGGGACAAAGAGTGTAGCACTGCAGAAGATGCGGGTGTTTTGCCCAACAAAGACTTTTTATTTTGAGTCAGAATTTTTTTAAGAGTCCCACATAAACCATATTGTCTTGCTACTTTGACATATCTCTAGCTGATTAGGCCAGTGCTAGGTAGAATAATAAGAATAATTGTTATTATTCGTTGTATCTAATGCAGCCTTATATCCTATGGGTTCTCAAAGCTTATAAGCAGAGAACAGTGCTAATTCTGTTCATCTCTGCCACCTGTGTCCTGCTTCTAAAGGCAGGGTCTAAAGTATGCTGTGTAAGACTGTAGATTTCTGGGTAAAACCAGCACAATAGCTTTAGCTGCTGTAGTGTCTTCTGCTGCAAATGGGAAACTGAGGCACAAAGTGGGTAATTGACCTTTGGGGAAATGAGTGGTAAAATGGAAGTTACTAGTCTAGTTTTGAATCTTAATGGAAGTTAATGTTGCAGAGTACTTTATCAAAAGGAACAACAGAAAATGAAAAAGTAGGAGGGAGGAGGTGGTCTAAGAAAGTAAAGAGGGAGAATAGACTTTCCAAAATGAAGCTCAGTCACAATGGTTTTTGCATAACAGTAGGTAAAAATGGCCCTCTCCTTCAAATATGTTTTAAAGCAATTGTTTAATTTCTGGGTGACTGAAAAACAAAAGCATCTGAAAACTGTGGTTTTCTCTTGCTCTGTTTTTTTAATCGTAATTATGAAACTGTGCCATTATATTGTGATGCAGAGCCTTTCAAGTAATGAGAAATTCAAGTGAAGTCTTGATTACCTCCCGTGAGAACACAATGTGATGGGGAGGACAGAGGAAGGGGGGGAGATACAGACAAGTTTTATAATAATAAAATAAAGAAAAAATTAATCATGGATCCATTAGTGTTAATACAAATGCTTTATGACTCACCTCAATCATTTTACATTATTTAATAACAGAAAGTCATTATTTCCTGGGAGAATTAGGATAAAGCCTGTTGGGGTGGGGGGGTTGCATGGCTTTTGTGTTTTTTAAAGTAACATGGTAACTGAAAATTTGGTTTTAGCTGTAGTTAGAGCAAGACAAGGTGAGGGCATGTTTTAACCCCTCACAGCTATTATCCTTCTTGAGCTTAGTGTGCTACAGGTGCTTGGGGAGGACACCAGCTGATGGGCTGTGAAGGTGATTGCCTGCTTCAGGGTGGCCCAAGAAAGGGGAGAGATGGTACCCATGGGAGTGGGAGAACACCTGAAAAGCCTCCCTGGCTCGGTCTTGCAACAGCTGAGCCCATTAGTTGGTTTTGGTAGTCCCTTGGGGTGGCATGCTGGCTTTGCAGAAGTAGGAGGGGCTTCAGCTGCTGATACTGTGCTGTCATGTTTGCTATGTGGTTGATGTAAGCAACAGGACATCTGGGGGCAGTGAGTGGCATAGACTGGCTCTGTGATCCAGACACCCAGGCACCTCTGCCAGACATGGACTTTTCCTCTGAAGTTGCTTAGTCTCTTTTTAAGTTGTCCTCGCATCTGTCTCCTGTACTTCAGTCTTTCTTGCTTTTTCTTTTTTTTTCTTTTTCCCCCCAGAGATGGTGCTACACTCATTAATGCTGTTCCTTTGAAAGTGGCTTTCAAAACTGTTGCAGTCTCCCTCTAGTCTGACATTATGAAAGGATCATCTTTTTATGGGAAAGGCATCCCCAGAATGAAGCAGGATGCCTTGTCCCCGACCAGGTGAATGGTTTGCAGCTGTACCACAGGAGTGCAGAGAAGCCTTCATCTGAGGTTGGCCAGGGGATCCTCCACTAATTTAAGTGGTCCATTGAGCTGGTGTATCATTGCTCTGGGAAAGTAGATATGTGGAATGATGAAGGAGCTGTAAGCAGGATATTAATAACCAGGACATTATCTGTATCCAGGCAGCTTTCCCTCAGCCTATGCCCAGTCTGTGCTGCCTGGCTGCACGATGACATGGGGATGTCTTCCCTTGCCACTGTGACTGTAGCTGAGCTCTGTGTGCTTGCAGGCTCCTCTGTGGGAGGTGAGTGAGTCGGCTCCTGGAAGTGGCCTTCTCTACGAAAAGGCTATGTGAGTTATAAATGGACAAGAGGTATCTCCCAGCATGGGAAGTGGAGCAGCACAAGGGTGCTCTCTACTGATTTAGCTTTTCAGGTTGGGTGAGTTTATCGGCTTCTGAACTGCAGAAGCTAATGGGAGTTGTGCTTGTGCTTGCTAGAAGGCAGGTTTTAAACCAGAAGGTTACATGCTACCTGTACACAACCCTGTGAATTGCAAGGTAAAGGGATTACATGCAGCTTAATCTGGAACTCTGGCTCTGTGAGCAATTAAACTCCAGTGATTCCACAATGATGAAAGTTCAGGCTGAAAGTGTTACATTCCTTGTGTTGCCATTTGTCCTTTTGTCAGTGAAAAGGAACTTGGATGTTACCTGCAGTTGAAGCCAGCCTCAGTGGAAATGTGCTGCATGGGAAGATGACAGTCATCTTTTGATAAAACTGCTGCTGAAGGGAACCTGTCGGGAGCCCCTGGGAGACAGGCTGCTCCAAGGTGCTGGGATAACCCCCTTATTAGCTGCTGAACTGTTGGCCCTCTGTCTCAGGGAGGTTACTTGGTTGACTGATGCTTGTGGTTTGGGTGCTCAGGGTCCAGATGGAGCCACCACTTCAATTTTCTGTGCCTCAGTCTCCCCATCTGTAAAAGGGGGATAATTAGTTTGATACAGATGTACTTTTATGTAAAAGCCATAGCATCTGATTGGAAAGCTTGCTTCTTGAAAACGTATCCTTCTGTGTGAAAAGTTTAAATCAAATACATTTTCTGCCAAAACCTGGTAAAATAGGATTTTGGTCTCATACTCACAGAATACTTTGTGAGTGTTGACTTAACAGCTTGATACCTTACTGTTGAAACTGAAGCTGGTTATATGATGAGCATTTTCCTGCTCCTTTAAGTACTGCAGTCATGGGTGCTTTATGTGCTCAGGCCAAGAACCAGTGTCTGCCTCAGAATGCTTACAGACAATAGGCAAAGGCAGAATTATTCCTCTCACCTCCATGAGGAGCTAGCTGAAGGACAGAGGCAAAGGTAATTTTCTGGGAAGCTAAACTACTGTGCCAGGGCCAGGGAACACACTGACTTCTGTGTGACTCAGTCCAGTATTTAAGAAAAATTCCATCCTTTCTATCTAGGGAGAGACCAGCTGCTTGATCAGCTGTGGGAAACATGACATGTAGCCATTTTGGTGAGAGCTGGGGAAGCTGGGAAAAGCTCCTGCCAGACTGAGGGCATCCTGAGGATGCCTTGCTAGTGTCTGTTTACCTGAGTGCTGTAATTGCTCCAGCTATTTGCTACACAAGGAGTTGAGAAAGTGACAGAGGCAAACAGGACACCCAATTTTCTGTGGAAAGTTAACTTTTCCAATTGCAGTTGAAAGCTTGGTTCTTTTGACCTAATTTCACACTCCAAGGGTTAACTGCTCTCTGTGGTATGGCAGGCCCTCCAGTGAGTGCAGCCAGACAATGCCATTTAAGTGAATATTCCTAGCCTACAGAAGTCCTGGAGATAGCTCCATCTTGCTCACAGTAGGTGTTACATTAGCTGCTCAAACCATATTCCAGTAAATTAGAGCTGGGCTGATTTAGACAATCACAGGGTCATTCTTTCCTCCAATTCCCAGTCTCACACAGAGATAACAGCAGCTGGGGGAAAGCAGGGAGGTGGACGAATAGCAGTTTGCTTGCTTATTAGGGGTTAGATGCAGTCTTGAGTCTGTGATTTGCAGAACAAGACTGATACCAGCAACAAAAGCCTCAAAGTTAAATGATGCAGTATTTGTTTCAGGTCTAATAAAGACACTTAAACAAATGCTGGGCACTTTTCTCCTCATAGGCAAGTCAATGCATTAAAATGCCTTTATAAACCATAATGAAACCTATGGTGAGCAGGAATTTAGGGGGGAAAGCTGGTCAGTCCACAGCTGGTCTGTGGTACACATGGGAAAGCATGGCCAGAGCTCTGGACTAGGTGTCAGGCCACCTAGTCAGTGGCGTGTGCTGGGTGACTCCAGACATTTGTATGACTCTTCGTATCTTCTAGCTATCATAAACCTTTGGCAGCTTTTCTGTATATCACCTAGTGCCAGAGGAACCTGATTTTTTAGTTTGGCCTGTGAATACAACAATAAAATGCTGTTATTGGAGTGAGTGATCTGACCTGCTTGTGTCAGCCAGCGAGTAAGCAAGAGATCGTATGACCCTTCTGCAGTCTTTTTATGTGATTCAGCTTATTCTTCAGTCAGAAATGTGTACTATGCTTTTTAGGAACTGGGTAAGCTCATATCAGAGCCGTGTTGTACCAAGGAGTTCTGCAGGTGTTTGGAGGCCTTTTTTGGCCCAGTTTAAGCCTTCAGTCCAACAAAACATTAAGCAAGTGCTTAAGCAGAAGAACCTGCCTTAGGGTCTGTGACTGAATAGATTGCTTGAGGCTGAGCTGCCACAGCATCCTGCAGAATATGGAGAGGGGCTGATGCTGCTCCCCAGGGCAGCCAAGCCATGACCTCTTTTTTTTTTTTTCCTTTTCCCCACATTGTAATGTCCCTGGCAGTGTAAAGATGCAGCACAAATGCTCTGAAAAGCAGTGACTGCAGGTTTGCACCAGCTTCAAGGGATTAAGGAGTGGGAGGAAGCAGCAGAAGTTAGGAGTGAAGGTAATGCGTAAGTGCCTTTAATTTAAAAGGGAAAAGGCTGTTTGTTTAGCTCTGGAGCATCAGTTGCTGCTTACCTTGATGTTTTCAGCTCCAGTGTGGAACACTGTATTTTTGAAGGTGTGTCGAAGATGAGGAGCTGCTCTAAGCTTCAGCATACAAATAGAAAGGGCACCACAGAGAGAATTATTTATCTATCTATTCCCATTGCTCCCTTTAAAACTCACTGTAACGATGTTGCTATGACCCAGGGCTCTATAATATGTGCTTCAGGAAACGCAGATTGATATATAAATACCTGAGTTTATTACACTTGAAAGACCTTTTGAAAACTCAAAGGGAGAGAGAAATTGTGGTATCTAATCTACCGTCCCTGAGGGAGAAAATTAGCCCATGAGTACTGCTAAATGATGCAGCGGCATTTGGATGCTGAAGGAAGAGAGCATCATCTATGAAGTGGGTCAGCTCTGTCCTGGGGAGAGGACGAAGGCTAAGTGGGATTCAGCTCTGAAGCCCCAGTTCTCAGCGTGCTGCCCTCTCAGGATGACACAGGATCTCTTTAAATCCTGGTTGTGTCTATGTAGCCCTGTGCTGGGCTGCAGTCTGCAGTCCTCAGCTCTGATGTAGAATGCTGTGTGAGATCAGGCTAATGTGAACACAAGCCTTTGGGACCAGGTAGTGAAAGAGCAAAGGGACTGTGTCAGCCAGCACAGAATCCGATTAAGGTTTTCCTGGGAATACTGTAGAAACCCCCTCACCTCCCTGCCTGCCTGTGCCCTGGGCCTTTTCAAATGTTGAGGGTGGAAACCAAAGGTTTCTCACTGTTGACCCACACTGTTCTGTAGAAAGCATTTGATGCAACGAGTGTGCCGGTTCTCCTTAGCTGCCTGTTTTGCTGGTAATCATGGCTAGTCTGATAACTTCTAAATGCTAAATCATGTTCTATCCATGATTATAAAGGTGCTTGCTACAAGCTAGTTGTAAAGTTCTGAAGGAATCATTTTTGAGCGATGTTTAAATATGATGACAAACATGGTCATGTGGTTTGCTTCTGGGTAACTGGGGTTATCCAAGGGACTGGCTGGACTGTCAGGCCTCCTTCTCTGTTACTCTTCAAACTGCATGGCTGCTCATATGCATATAAAATCCTCCTGGTTTGAGCTGGTAGCATTTCATGCTATTTTAGCATAGTAGGGACCTGCGGTCTAGGGCATGGAGGACGAACAGCCATTGTTTTCAGACCTCCTGTGAAATCAGGACCTCTGACTTGCAAGTCTAGTCACTGCAGCTGCAGCAGTTAGCCAGTGGAAGGTCTTGTTCCCTGGGGCTTTGCACAGACATGGACCTCTAAATGTGACTGGATCTACAGTGGCAACGTTCCCCTCTGTGCTGATAGCTGAGCTCTGGTAACCCAATTGAAAAGCTCTGCTAATGGAAGCAGAGACTTCCAGTGGTTGGCATGGTCACAAGGGGATTCTCGGTGGCACAGCAGCATCGATTAGGGACCAGAGACCTTTTAGCAGAAGTTGGAAATACAGATGTAGCCAGAGCTGCATTAACTGATAAAAAAAGTGCTTCTTAACGTACTACATAATTAGTGTGAAACTCATTGCCACAGGAAGCCATTGAGGCCAGGCACTTAACAAGAGTCACCAAAGGGGTGGACACTGCTACAGATGGCAAAAATATGTAAAAATACATTAGCTAATGATAAATTTTACTGTGGGTTTATTAAACCACATGTTTAACCCAGTCTCTACTGGCAGAGTCCAGTATAGTACTTAATGTGAGGAGGAGAATGAGCAGACAGACATTGGTTCTGATGCAGTTTGGCAGCCTCTCCAAGGGGCAGTGTATTTGACAAGGATCCGATCCTTGTGCCTTTAGCTGGCTCAGCGTCATGGCTCTGTCACTGTGTCTCTTTCCTCTGTAGCAAAGAAATCTTCATAGTTGTGATCAATAAAAGTGGGAGCACAAATGTGAAACCAGTTTTCTTCCCCCTAAAGAGGAATGTATTTCCCAGATCATTACATTTTTGGTTCATGTGCTGAGGGTTTGTCTCCCTGGGAAGTTTTTACAGTAGATTGAATCTGATCGTTGAAAAACTCATCTGGAAAACAGGTTAGATGCAAGTATGAAATGCCTCCCTCTGTCCCTGTTTCCCTCTTCTCCCTCTCTGTACACCCAGTGAGGAAAAAGCTGATGGTAGAGTTAGCAGCTTTTAATTATCATTTACTGCCTAGGTGGAGTCTCAGGCCTATCTTTCTGCATTAATCTCAAGTGAATGGGTCTTAACTTCTCGTTTTCTGTTTGAAGTGAGTGGGTGGTGGAGACACATATTTTCCAAAAGTTGTGGTTTTCTCTCATGCCTCCTGAGCTTCCAGTTCAGTGTTGGAGGGATGATGAGCCTCCTTTTAATAGCTGGATTTCTCTTCATTCCTGCTTTGGTTATGGATTGAGAATCTGGTTTTACGTGTTCCTTCCTCTGTGCTTATCTTTCAAGACTGTAAAATATCTGTAGAGATTGGAGGGTTCCCATGTGGGAATATTACAGTACAATAAAGTTACTGCAGCAGAAGTGTTACTGGTGGGAGGAAAGAGGAGCTGTGTACTCTGAGCCCTCAGCTTTCAGCCCAGCATTTGCAATTGCAGAATTTATTTTCTCCTGTGCAGATGCTTCCAGCTATAGCAAGGGCTCCATTTCGCCTACTGACCTTTTGTCCCTGCGATCCTGAGAAGTTTGGTATCCCTGTTTAATGGCACTACAGGCAGCTAATGCTAGTGTTGGTGTGTTGCATTGCCCCCAGAGCCCTTGCTTTTCTGGGCAATAGGGTTGCTCATTGCCCTGCCCAGCTGGTCTTTCTGTGTAGTCAGCAAGTAGCAATGGTGGCAGCTCTGCTGTGTGGCCAGCTTCCCATTAGGAAATGGGATGGGATCACAGTCTCATTTCACCTCTTGATGACTGTGAACCTGGGCTGATTCTGGATGTGACCTGGAAGAAGGCTTTTCTGTACTTCAGCCCTCACTAGCAGGCAGTCTTCAACAACCTTTCATATTAATATACTCAGTAACAGATACACCCATACGATTTAGATAAAGGCTATAATTCATATTTAAAACAGAGGCTGTAACCTGGGTGTTAACTGAATCCAAGAGGTTCCTGTGCATGTTAAACTGATCCTGCCCTTTACAGGAACTCTATCACAGGCACATAATGCAAAATGCAGACAGTGGACTTGCTGCTGTTAGTGTGCATACTGGGGTCACCCTGATGCAATGAGCTGAATTGCTCAGGTGATGACTGGGGATTTTCTAGTTGTCAGTGCAAACAATATGGTGAGCAGAGATGAATGTGTGAACAAGAAGCTGTTTAACTCCTCTGGCGGTGATGGAACCTTGTGAAGGCAGTGATTAAGAGGAATGGGTGGTTCAGCTAAACGTAGATATTACTCCTGTAGGTGCATCTCAAATGTCCCACATCTTTGCTCACTTTCACCTAGGAAAAGTTACTGCTAAAAATTGCAGTGATTAAATTTGTGCCTGAAGATACAAATCAGGACTTCCAAGAGCTAGGAGATACTAGACACCTAAACAGGAGATGGTAGTGGCATGTTGAGATCCCAGTGTGGCCTTACCAGTATAGTATAGGTGCCAGCAGTAGTATGGACATTAGTGCATGCTCTGAAGGTAAATGTGCCCTGGCAGGAGGAAACCTCCTTGACTGGGTTGTGCGTGCTGATCTATGTTCCTAAAGCCAAAGTCTGTCATGCATCTCTGTAGGGGTCTACATGGAATGGTGTATGTGTGTGTGTAGAAGATTGTCCTGCCCAAAGGGTGCAGTGGGGCAAAGATGAAGCTTTGATGGCCTGAGCATCAGGGAGGAAGTGAAATCAGGCCTTGCAGGAAGCTGTTGAAAGCTGCCTGTACACAAAGCCAGGCCCAGCCTGCACCAAAATGCTTTGTAGGAGTGCTGGAGGATGGTTAGAGTTAACATGTGAAAGCTGCCCTGTCAGTGCCTGCTTTTATTCCCCACACTGCAAACACTTGTTCTGGTTATAAATGGATACATGAAGAATTTATTTCTTTTGCTGTTTCTGGGGTTTGTATTCCCCTGCTTAAGTTTAAGAGCACAGAGGGATATCAGTCTTTCTTTGTGTTCTGCTGTCCATCTCCTTCCTGTGCTCTTTTTCTTTCCCTCCTACAGCAAAGCCATTTTCTCTCCCACATACTTTTGCAAGAGCAAAAAGTCTGCTTCACTTCACAGACATTTTGATGTGGGGGGAATGGACTTTATATTAAAAGAGTGAACAGAGAGTAAAATAACAAGCAGAGAGAAAAAGGGCAGGTTTTGCAGAGCTGATGTACTCCCATCGGTTCACCTTCAGAGCAATTATGCCATGTAAATCTCCCTTCTGCAGGAAAAGCCAAGGAGAGCCAAAAACAGCACCAGTCATTTCAGCTTTGTCCCCTGCATGGAGAAGTAGCCTTAGTATTAGCACAGCTTGGCTGTGGGCCAGATGCCTGTGCATGGAAACATATTTAAACTATTGAATAAGCAGGGTATAAACAAGAATTTTCAAAGTTTGGTGTTTTTTGCAACTCCAGGCAATGTGAATTAGTCTACAGTTATTAAGTTCCCATCTGGTGGCTTCTTTATGAAGGAATGATATTTGCATGTTTCCAGCAGAGAAAAGCTGGTTTTAGCTCAGATAAAATGGAACATTTTGCGATGGTATGGGACATAACAGATGATGCTGTTTTTAGCAACTGGGATTGTAGGTTTCACCAGCTGCCCTTTAACAAAAAATTATTTAAGGGGAGCCAGTGTTTTTCCTAGTACCCTGAACACCCATTGACTTGGAAGACTTTGGTCAGAGGAAATGATGGCATCTCACAAAGAAATCGCCTATCCTGTAATCTTCTGGTTGTGTTTACCCTCAGGGCATTTTTTTTTCTTTTAATTTCAGCAAGGTGCAGGGCTGGTGTAGCCATAGGTTACCAAAATGCAAATGGCCTGATTATCTTCTTTCTTGTTAAGAGAGTGGTTAGCAGGAAAGATTTGCAGCTGCTGCACTGCATTGCTGCTGTGGGGATTGTTAATGTTCCAAAACACACAAGGCGGGAGCCACATGGATTAACCTAGAAGGAAGCCAGTGCCTGGCTTGTTTTGAAATACCCTCTTCCACCACTGCAAACTGAATGTGGTTCTGGAACCAGACACAGCTTTCTAAACCAGCCTGTTCAGGCAGGCACTGCCAGCTTAGAAACCATAAATACAGCTTGGGCAACAACTGAACCACACCACTGCTCAGACACCAGTTGCTTTCCCACCCAAACAGCTGCTCTGCTATCACAGCCAAGACTAAGGGGGAAGGTAACGCCCCAGTGAAGCTGCAGCTTAGGGTCTGTAGCAGGAGGCTGTAACCAGGCTCAGAGCAACACCATCACCCTCCCCACCCTTAGCTAGGCTTAGCAAATGCAGTGTAATTAAGGGGGGAGAAGGCATGGTATTTTGCGCACAGGCAGTGAAGAGTCCTAGCTTCAGCAGTGGACACTGCTATCTGAACATGTTTGCACACCCCGTTTCAAGCAGAGCAGCCTAGGTATAACAGCTTCAGTATAGCACTATACTCTTTAAGAGTGTCATTTTTTTCTTATAGTAAGTTGAGCTATTTGGAGTCTCCTGATAGCAGAATGTTTTAGAAGACAGCAAGTCTTGTTATTCCCAGAGAAGATTGCTGGCCTGCCTCCAAGTCTTATAAGATCATTGGGGTGTTGCCAGGTTTGAATAGGGATGCTGTAATGGGATTTGAGGGAAAATTTGTCTTCACCATGCTCCTGCTGTCCTCTTTTGTGGAAAGGAAAAGCACAGCTCCTGGTAGGTTTGAGGCTTTTGCCACTGGTGGTAGTGTCCAAGAGAGCTTATGTCTGAGAATTCCCTTGGCTCCTTTCTTTTGCTCCTGTCTGAAAAATAAGGTCAATTCCTTCCTACAGCACTAAGAAGCCTTGATCTGGCTCTGTGTGCAGTGTTGTAGCCTCCACCTTTCTCCAGGACCCTCCTGTGCAGCTGAGCACCAGGCTGGATATTAGCTCAGCTGGTGGTACCTGGTCCTGGAGTGAGAACGCTGCTGTCCAGGGCTGCAAATACATGCATGGCTGCAAGCTGAAACAGCAAAAGGAGTCAGATCTCTGCAACATACCTCTGAGGGCAATTCAGTTAAACTTTTTTCCTTCTTGCCTCTTCCAAGGTTTTCTTTTCATGGATAAACACATGAAGCAACAAGTCTGCAGTTCTGAATGGACCAGGAGCTGCCCTTGCCAGAGATACGAATACCCAGACAGCAATCAAGGGCTCAGCCAGGTATGTGTGACCTAGACCATGTGGGTTGCCTCCTTCCAGGTTCTGACAATGGAGAGTCCTGAGCCACTGAGCTGATTTCATTTTTAACCACAACCCAGCAGAACCCATGCTTTGCTTGAGGCTGGCTGGGCTGCTCTGCAGATGATCTTGCAATGTTATGACAGTCCAGAGAGCCATTATTCTGAGCGCTTGCCAATCACCAGACTGCTGCCAGTCTGTGTCAAATGAAGCATCCCAGGCCCTGTCACATTAAATCCAGCAGCTCTTTCATTTAGAGCAGAGCAGTTTGTTTGTGTTCCCTCCCCTCCTTTTGGGATGCCACACTCAGTCATCTCGGGTTTGGTCTGCCTGTGTGGAGCCTGTAACCACAGCAAAGCTCAGTGCCCCTTAAATGGCCCCTTGTCCTCAGGCAAGCAATACTGTTGAGTGTTTTGTTATGATACAGTTTTGGAAAGAGATGGGTGTAAATAAGGGGGAAGGCATGGAATACTGGTATGGCTGAGAGCATGGTTCTAGATCAGTCCTCATCTGTCATTCACACCAGTTCAAGGGCAGGGTGTCTCAGCCTGATGAATCACACACCTGCTGTGTTCTGTTGTAAATGAGAATAAAAGATGCACAGTACTGTCACATACGTTTGCACCAGTCAAGGCTGTCCAGCACCTCTGTGCCTCAGTTTTCCAATCTTGCAAACAGGAGAGTTGAGGAGTAGCCCAGTCCCTGGAAAGGGGAGGATCAAGCCATGTGGCTTGCTGCAGCCATATGGAGAATGGAAATGAGAACAGTGGGTTGTGTGGCTTCAGATGAGGATCCAGAGCTTGCTCACTTTTTCTGCAAGCATTAGAGAACAGAGCTGAATTTTTCCAAGACAGTATTGTAGGTGAGCAGGTCCCCTCACTGTTTCTCCCAAGCAGCTCCTGCCCTCTGCAACTTTGTGGCACACCACCAAGCATGACAGTGCTGCAGCAGTCATGTGGAAGGAGTGGGAGTGCTCTTGGAGCATGGGTTTCTCAACTGTGCTGCTGCTTGGGCAGAGGTGACTCCAACAGGAGAACTGTCCAATTCATGCTGGGGCTGCAAGTGGAGGGTGCAGAGAAAAGTCTGTACAGAATGGAGAAAAGGGAAAAATGATGATGAGCTGGCTGGAGATATGATTACAAGGAGGAACCAGGATTCTGCGCACAATATTCCTTTTTCATCAGTTCAATATTCCCCTGTCCCTGCAGGAAGGCCCTTTGAATCAAGTCTCTCTGTGTAAAGGCTGTGAAGACTGGTCAGCTTCTGCTGCCTTCTTAGCTTGGGAGAACAGGAAAAAGAAGAGTTGGTGTTTTGTGGGGTTTTTTTTCATTTATAAAGCATCTGCAGTAAGAGGTGGTTTGTTTCTTGTCATTGCTTGCTTTGGTGTTTAATTCGTCTCCTGCAGGATTTGAATTCAGATATTATGATGGGTTTTTTCCTTTACAAGAATTAAAATCAAATGCACAGTTAAAAGACAGAATTCCAGGGCTTCCAATAATTTGACCAAATTAAGTCTGCAAGCCAAATTAACTGAGTTTCCTTATGACTGTTGTCACTTTGCATGCTGGCTGTACATTCCTGATTCATTACAAAAAATATTTTCCTTACCTTTCTTGCAAGGGGGCCCCAAGCTGATTAAAAGCAAAAGAAGTTTTAGCTGTGGTCGTCTTCCCTTTGAAGACTAGCTTTTATCTGTGGCTGATTGTTTCACAAGATAGTTTCTGGTTATTTCATGCCTATTGTGCAAATTCATGGGGAGAGTTTCCCTATGGATGAATGGAGATCCCTTCAAGGAAGAAGGATGCGTACTGCTTTTAAGGACTGTCTTTTAACAAACCTTACACAAATCCCCATTTGAGGTGTCACTTCCATAACTATGTCTCTTTAAGAAAGTGTAATGATAAATCTGGCTTCATTATCCATCATACCTAACAATCAGCCCAGTGACATCCTTTCCTCTCATTACACAGAATAGAGATTGACTCATTGGGTGACTCTGCTTTCAGTTGAAACCACATACAGTAACTGGAAACCCAGGGAGACTCTGCAGTCTCCATGGAGACAGCACACTTACAACTTAATGTGATCAACAGATGCTGCAATAATCTTGAAAGATGGAGAAAATGTTTCAAACAGTGTTGTTCATGGTGGTTCAGTGGATGTTCAAATTTGCTCTGTTATGACTGGGCTCTGTGTAAACACACACTCTTTTCAAAACACAGACTTGTGTATTGAGGGAGAAATCTCTCATGGGCATAAAGCAACTAGGAAGTGGGCCACTGCTTTTCTGTTCTCAGCATCTGCCCTTAGGGAGGTCACCTTAACTTTCTTTTCTATCCCAGTTTATCTGTAAAATGGGACAGTGCTAGTCACCCGTTAATGGCTAACAGCATCTTTTATGCTCTGGGGTAGATGACTAATGAGATGAAACTAGTAGGATTCTGATGAATGAGTCTATAATCTCAGTGAATTGAATAGGGATCTCCCTCTGTGCTGTATGACCTAATGTTGTAGCTGACGTCAAGGTTTCCAGAGCAGATTTATACTTCTGTTTCATTTTCCTGTGAAACCTCTAATGAGTGATCATTTCCCACTGAATCTTATAAGCTGTTGTAAAGAAATGACCTGCTTTCTGCCTTCCCTGCTCTGATACTGGTGTAGCCCCCATTACTGTCACATCTGGACCCCTGGCATCAGTCTTGGGGTATGGAGATGCAGTCCTGAAATAGAAGGAAGGGCATGCAGATGCTAGTCCTGCATCAGAAAAAATCCTGGAGCGTAACTATTAGAAAGGATGTTCCAGATGCAGGGGCTGGCTCAACCTTCATTTTGCTGATTGCTGCTGGGAAGGTATAAATTCATGCCATACTTGTTGCTTATTCTTTCCCTAAGCATCCTCTGCTGGCCACTCTTGGAGATAGGCTGCTTGGCTGGAGGGACACTTGCTCTGAATTCCTGTTCTGCTCTTAAAATCTAGTGGCTGTGGAGGGATTTTTTTGTGTTTTCCCTTTTCATTGGGTTTTTCATGAGGGAGGATTAATCTTTGATAATACAGTAGCATTTAGAGCTGTGCTAGGTGCTTTACAGACATAGGGGGAGATGTAATTACCAGCTTGGAAACTGTGAGAGCTGTCTGTAGAGGAAAGACGACCTAGACCAGTTTTATAGGGAAGAGACTTATCGGCTGTGGCAGGACTGCCCTCAGAGGCAAAGGAGGCTGGTCAGGGTGTCTGTCTGTACCTCTGCTGCTGCAGCTCACAGCTCGGTGCCTTTGCTGATGTACTTTCTGACATCAGGGAGCGCTCAGGTAGTCCCTTCTGCTGGCAGAGTTGTGTAGCTGAAACTGCAGATGGGCAACAGTTGGTGACTTCATCTACACAGCTACTGGAAATCACCTGGCAGAGCCTTCAGCAGAGGAAGATGCAGTGCTACCCCCCAGCTGCCATTCTTTCCTCCCATCTGGGGCCAGCCTTCCTTGCTTGCCAGACTTTTACTCAGCCTGGTTATTAGGCCGGACTCTGCCCTCGATAAAAGGTGCTTAGCCTTACGAACTCTTCCCCTCCCATGCACCTGGGGATTGAGCTTTCCAGGTAGAAAACATCTGTTGACACTTTCGGGGCATCCACCCTTGGAGAGATCCTCACCCATGCAGTGATCCTCACCCATGCAGTCCAAGTCAACAGACTCCCCATCCAGTAGCTGGTTTCCATGTCACTGTACATGTACATGCAAGGAACTGTAACCCATAAATATCAGTAAGGATTATTGATCAGGGTCTCTCTCCAAATAATGACAGGAATGTATCTCCTTTCAAAAAGTACAGAATATCTAATTCTATGAAACGAATTCCTCGATGAAGTCCCAAATGGGCCCATAAGATCAGCCTGATTATTTTTTGAAGCCTTGGTTGCTCTGAGTAAGGCTGGAAATTGAATTAGCTTGGAGAGACACAGCCCTGGCCAATCACTCAGGGAAGCTGAAGGACAGCTTATTGATTTTCATGTTTCAAAAAAAAATTAAATGATATCCCTTTTTGTTATTTAAAATGCTGCTTAAGCAATTTAGTAATGTGATGTTGGAGGCCCAGTTCCAGGCTCTGAATCGGATGAAGGAGGGGGAGATATTTCCCTTGACAAGAGAGCTAGGTGGAAGAAAGATTTAGTGTAATTGCCTTCCCTTCCAAATAATTGATGATGCCAAAAGAATGGCTATATTTTGCCGGCTTCCTTTCCTGCATACCATTTATTAAAGATATAGTAATTAATTATGTAAATAGTTGATTTATAATCAACAACACTGGTAGTTAATTGATTTTTTATGTGTGAATTTATATGGTAGGAAAATACTGATAAGGTGATTATAGTGGCCTGCCAAGCTGCAGCACCTACGGGGAGAGGAGGAGGTGGTCCAGTGAGTCTCAGCTGATGGATTTTTTGGTCCTTTCATTGGGAATTTAACCCTTCTCCATCCCCAAAATGAAACTGGTATTAAAAGGATCCCATCTGTCCAGAACAGAGACTCCTTTCTCCAGGGATGTAGAAGGAAAGCATCTTCCAGGAGCTGCTGTCTCTCTGAGTTGGAAATTGGCTCTGCTCAGCTGCTTCAGAAGGGGCTGGGTAGAGAGTGCCAGCCATTTCCCAACCCTCTGCAGTGCTTCTTGGATTAAACTGTAGTGTATGATTTCTCTCCCCCACTGACCCACCCCTTCCCTTTCTATTGTTTCAGGCAAATCTTTCAGAAACAGCTCTTAATCAAATGAATGTGCGGTTATAAATAAAATACCTTCTCCCCTTTTCCCCTTCTCCCCTCCAACCTCAAATCTTGAACCTTTGCCCAGGCAGAAGAATGGGAAATGCTTCAGAATGCAAGTGGTGGCTCTAAGGTGGCGTTTTGTGCTATGCCTGTGTTTCCAAGGGCCTCATCCGATACAGAGGATGGCTTGATGACATCTGGGTGGTCTTTTTTTCTCCCTCCACGCTGAAGGGTAGGTTTGTGACCTGAGTCTCCTTAAGTTTATGTAAATGCTATTAAGGCTCTTTTCACCCACAATCCAGGTGGCATGTGCTTTTGGCTGAGGCTGAAAACGCTCTTCTAGCCTAGTGGCTGCCAGTAGTGGGGGAAAAGCTCTCTCTTTCTCCCTCTCCAATTCTCTGCAGTGCTACTGGGTTTAGGATCTTGAGCTCATGTAAAAGCCGCCTGTTGTCCTTGCTGGATAAGAGGCTTGTGCATCGAGCCTAGCCTCTGCCTTGTATGCCACAGGTGACTTGGGAACTTAGGTGGAATGTAAATCCGTCCTGTGCTGCCTTAAGTTCCTTGACCTTCAGCTAAGACCTGAGCTGCTGCTTCTCTGTGATGAGTCGATGCTATTAATTGGAAATCCAATTTTGGAGGATGGCCAGGCTAATGCTGAGCCAGCATCACTGGGCTCTGCAGGCAGGATATAGGACATGCCTTGGTCTATTTGTAGCTGGGGAAAGTCAGCTCATTCTGTCTTATTGCAGGGAAAAGTGGGGTAAGTAGGTCCCAGTTCCTACCTCACCTGTCTGTCACCTTACATGGGTTTACTTTTTCCTATTACTAGCTTGGTGCAAGATGAACTGCACAACAGAATTGCTAAGCAAAGACTTTTTTTTACCTGACCCCTGCCAGCACACAGGGCAAAATGGCATCAGTCCTCTGCAAGGAATCCCATCAAGGTCCCTCCAGTGTTGGTGGAGAGCAGTCATTGAGTGCCCTTCCACCCTAAACATGGACCTTAGGGCAAGTTCATTTGCCTTCAGAGGGGCTGATCCTGTCCCTTCAGGGGGACTGATCCTGATTGCAGAGGGAGCCATGATTCAGAGCACTGTGGCAAACTGCTTGATGTGATGGCGTATGTGGAGTGTTCACTGCTCATGTGTGTGGCATGTGAAATCATGACACTCCTGCATCCCAGACAGGGGATTCTTCAGTGTATCCTCAAAATGTAAAACAGTTGGAGAGGTCTCTTTCAGAGGAGCCTGTTGTTTACTCCTCAGGTGATGTAGCATAAGACATGCAGACCCTGGTGAACAGCTTCTCCAGTCCCAAAAGCCATGCTTAGCAGAGACCTTGCAGTCAGAAAAGCAGCTTTTATTGACATCTGAGTTGAAAGCTGATTGACACCATGTGTCAAACAGCAAAGAGCAGAAGGTGAGCAACAGGACAAACTTCTCTGTTGAGAGGGGTCTCCTCTGGCTAGTGCTTGACAGCAATCCCCAAATTTGTGATCCATCCAGCATTCCTGTCTCTTTATCCCAGGGTTTAAGCATAGTGCAGAAAAAGAAAAAGAAAGGGCAGGCTGCAGATGGTGATACAGATGGGAAGCAGACAATACTGAGAAGGCAAAGTTGGACAAAGTTTGGCGTGGAGGGCAGGGCTGAATACCAGGCATGGACACAAGGCTGGTGATGCAGACGTGCATTGCTGCCTCCTGTGGGATATTTTATGTAAATCCTCTGCCCTCCCTTTCTTCTGCCTAGGTTGGATGATCTCAGGGGTACACTTCTTGTGGGTTTGTGCATACCTCATGATGTGGAGGGATAGGAAAACACTGTAATGGTCTAAGAGGTAGTGGGAGACTGTCCCAATGGACGTTTCTTGGCTCAGACACAGTGCAGTCATGTATCACAGCATCGGCAATCAGCACTGAGTTGTGAGAGTGGCTGACAAGGGCTGCGCTAAGCCAGAGCTGATCAATTCGAATCTGATTAATACTAACTGTTTATAAAGTGTGTCAGACCCAAACGTGTATCCAATATTAATTAATCCTCTGAACTGTCCAGGAAAGTAGGGAGGAAAGGAAATATTGTGTCTATTTTAAAATAAAGGAAACAATTGGGAGTAATTTATTAGGTGGCGCTTGGAGCGTGTGGGTTATTTCTACTTCTCCATTTGTCTTGGACATTTATAGAGAGGCTTGGTGGGCAGGGCCCAACTTTCAAACCCAGCACTGGGAGGCAGTGGGTGTCTGCACATTTGGGCTCCACTCCAGGAGATGCGGAATGACTGATTCATTGCAAGTCCCGGTTGAATTGTTAAGGAATTCCTGGCTACTGGGGCTGCATTCAGAGAGGCGAGATGTCCCTGGCAGGAGACTGCCTGTTCCCTGCAGGTGCTTTTTTCTGGCCAACAGGCATGACAGGCCACTGTGGGTGAATTCAGGGCCACAGAGGAGTGAGAAGGCTGCCAATACAAGACCAAGCTCTCTGCAGCACTAGGGAAGCCAGTGACAAGAGTTGGAGCTGTCCCTTCAGACACTAAAGCCAAGTAGAATGGTTTGGAGGTGAGGGAATCCAGCTCAGTTTGGTCTGTGCCCCTTGAAGAGCTCAGTGTGTTATCAACACAGGTTGAAAAGACCCTCTCTGCTCCAAAGGCTGTTGCCTTGTGCACAGCCTCTCTACTTCTTTATCGTTGTCTTATCTCCCATTTTGGTCACATCACTGAGGTGGCAGATGAAACTTGAAAATCTGGGCCTTAGATTTAATTTCTACCAGGGTTTTGATTGATGCAGTAAAGCCAGTGGGACCCCTTGGGTGCAAGCACAGCTCTGCAAGTCCCATGCAGGGCATCGTGGTGTGTCCTGCCAGCAAAGAGCTTCCAGATCCTGCAGGTGGGAACAATAAGTTTTTCAGCTGCTTTTGCTAAACGCACCTGAGTTCCAGGGCCCTCATTTGGTCTGTGTGTAGCCCCAGTGCATTGATGTGGATGGAAATCTATGTCAAAACAACAGCACTTTAAACAGCCCAGCTGAATCCTTGGGAATCCTTCCAGAGCCTGGGCCAGACCCTCTGCTGCTTGTGACAGCCATGTGAATAAACAGAATACTTTCTTCTCCATGTTGGGGAATCCAGGGCCTTTCACAAACACTAGAATTTGCATAAACCACTTAAAACTCACATAAATAAATTTAGACAGCCAGGTCTTGCAGGAGCCAAATGAAATCATAAAGCTCTAGGTTTTAATTAGTCTCACCCTCGCTATATCAAATGATCATCATTGCTCATGTCAAACAGGTGCTTATTCTGGGATATTAAAAAAAAAGTCTGAGTCCTCTGACAGGGCTGCAGGGTATAAAGGTGGAGAAGGGAGATGAACAGCCATTTGGGCCTGAATGGTTCCTGGGCTGTGGTTTCTCTGGCACAGGGCTTGCTTGGGGTTTTCTAGCACAGATGGACCAGTTTCCCTCCCTGTTTCACCTAGGGGTGGTGGGGACAGGGCAGAGAACTCTAGGGAAGGACTTGCACCCCCTGCTATCCCAGTTTCATGTGCGCTCCCAAGGAGCAGCAGGGTTGGGGGCATCTCAGTGCCTGGGGCAGACCTGGCCTGGAACTGTGTGGCAGGTCCCAAGCCAGCCCCAACTGAGGGCAGCATGAGGCAGCCTAATGTCCCCTTCAGATGCCAGCAGCCACTTGGTGTTTGCCAGATGAAGCTTGTGGGTTTTTTCCTCCTTGCCATTCATGCAAGCACAGGTGGTAGACACAGAGCTGTTGTTAAGGGTTATTAAAGATTGAATTATTTTTTTTGCTGTCCCTTTGATGCCTTAATAGACACATCCAGATGTGATAAGGTCAAATTTAAATTTAATCAGTTTTGTTAAAATTTTAATTCCTGGGTGATGGGTAAACACACCAGAGTGTTAGGAGGGTGTTGGCAGTGGCGGCGTGGGGTTCTAGGGCTTTCCAGGAAATCCTGGGCATGGAACCTTTCTTGATCAAGAAATTCCTATAAAACACTAGAAAATTCGGAGAAGGTACTGGGAAAATTCCCAGCTGGGAAATCCTTGAGCTTCTAGATCCAGGAATTCCTGGAAAGCACCAGAAAATTCCAGTGTATCTTCCACAGCACAGCATCAGATCTTGCCCTAAGACAGGTCTGAAGAAGAGCACATTGTCAAAGATTGATGCATCCTGCCCTCAGCTCTGCAGCTGCCTTGTGCTGTTCCTCATTTGGGTGGTGAAGGCAGGGTTGTTTCAAGAAGGGACCTCGCAGAAATCCAGGTGCCTGGTGTTGGTAATCCGTTTTGAAGGATTAGCCCTGATTTTTGCTTGCCTCAGTTCTTTTGCTTGGTAAAGAGAAGTCATAGCGTGGGAGGATGATGGTAGGTTTTTTTGAAGTGCTGCTTAGTCATTTGGTCACAGTGACAACTTCTGGGTTTATAAATGTCACTGAAATGGTGGGGTGGGCAGGACTTGGCAGCCAGACTTCAAATGAGGTGAGAATGACTTAAACAGCAGTATGATGCTCCAAAACATCTCTCACTCTCTCGTTTCCTACCTGTAAGCAGAGCAAGCTTTGCTGCAGAACTGTGCCCTGTGCTGCTATTTGGGTACTACGGTTGTGTGGCTGTTGCAGGGTTTATACCTCTCATTTATTTGATGAGTTTGGCTGTTTTTCTTCAACACTTATATCTGGAGTCAAGTGAATGCATCAACCTCAGCTTTCTGTTTTGTTATGCTTGTTCTTTTCTCAGTTTTTGCTTTACTGGCCATTCCTGTTGAGTCCCTCAGGGCAGAAGATGGTGCATAGAGGTTTGCTGTGTGTAAGACACAGAGGAGGGAGGCAAGGTGGCCCCTGCTTTGTCAAGGGCAGCTCGAGACAGGAGCACCTCTCGTTAGGCTTTGGTTACTGTTATGTTAGCTGGTATTTAAACAAACATGTAATTGTGGAAATGCCTGCTGTCTGTGCCTTAATGCAAACAGCACTATGAGAGCAACAGCTTATTAGAACTTGTTTGCATTAGGGATATTTGCAGCAGGTTAGCCACTGTGTGTCATGCTGCTGGAGTGTGCTAATAGGGGAGCATCCGACTGCAGCTGAGGTGGCTCCAGAGACCTGGGGACTTAGGGAGTGGTCCAGCTGTGGCTGGTGCAGGGTGCCCAGTGTCTTCACTTGCCCACAGTATTTCATTGCTAGCTCGCTTCCTGGCATGGTTTTGGCTAGTCCAGATACCACTGTCCCAGATGACACATGGGCAGGGTATAGGGACTCATCCCAGTAGGCACTGGCTGCAGCAGTGATAAGGGCTTTTGGGGAGAGAGAGGAAGAGTTCAGCTTTATGACAACTAGCTAAACCGTGCTATTTACCCTTAGGCAAAAGACCAATCTGTGGACTGTTTGTTTTGCTGTGCTAAAGTGCCCATGCTGTGGGGAAGAGCTGCCAAGCATAGGCCAGCACTTGGTGGACTGGGCTGTAGCAACTCAGGGCTAATCCACTGCATTTGCCTTGGTGCAGAGGTGATGAACTCAGCTGCATCTCACCTCCACAGAGCCCAGCGATGGGGCTAAGCCCCAGTGTAAACAGTATGGGTCTGGATTTAAGAACAGACTTGGCTTTTACTTGACTGTCAGTGTAGACACATCCTTAGTGTTTTCATTGCTGGGGGAAACAAACCCTTTGGCGTGTGCTTCCCTTCACACCCTGTGCGGATCCAGCTGTCTCTGCTTTCTTTCTGCTCACAAGCAGATGGCGGAGTGAGAGAGGAGATGCCTCAGGTGAGTTGGGCTGGGAGCCACATGGAGACACAAGTGTGAAGAGACAAATCCTTGCGTTGTCAAAATATTGGGATGTCTAGTTAAACCAGAACAGAAGGGATTGCAAAAGCCACCAGCTCCCCTGGTAACAGCAGACAGGTCCAAGTGTAGGCTGGGAGCTGGGGGAGCATGCAAAGGTGGGGGTTAGTGCCGAGCTGCAGGTGTTATAGGTGGGCTGTGCGCCCTGAAAGCACCCTTTGCACTGCAAACAATAACAGGAGCGTTTAAATGCCATAAAGCTCATCTTATCAGGAAGATGGTTTGTACTGAAAGCAGTTGCTGCACACAGTTCCTTTGATGGGTCTCAGCAGATAGCACCAATTATAAAATTATTAACAAACGAATGTGCTCCTTCGCTCCAATTAAATGATAAGAGCCAAAGCAAAGGGGCAGATTTTTATCATTATCAGATTACAGGCCCATATTGTGCTGATAATAAAGCAGGCACTTTCTAATATGCTACCTCAAATATGGCCCCTTAGATTATTGTTTGGCTGGAGAAGAAATAAAAAGAACTTTGCAAAAGTAGTAACAATGCTGGAAGTGTCTTTATCACAGGCCGTTCTAGGGAGCATAACAAAAGGGGCACAAAATGATTCAGGCTGATGACAATGAGAATAATAAGAACATCAGAAGCGGGGAGGGTGCCCACACAGCAGAGCACTCGGCCAGAACAACCTCGAGTCTGTTAAAGAGAGAAAGCCTTTAGAGGGAGTTCACTTCAATCAGGGAGGCAGTCTTCTGCAGCCCCTGGAAAAGTGGAAAGAGCCACAGGAAGAAAGGAGTATTAAAAGATCTTCTGGGGGTGGAGGGAGTGTTTCTCTCCTATCTCTCTTTCCCCTAGGAAGTTGGGTAGCATTTGGGCTGTGGCTATAGATGAAAAGTCCCTCTTCCACTGGCTGAAATCTGATGTTTCAGAGGTGATCAAATGTAATTAGGCAGTGTAGTACTCATTCAGCAGTCATGTGGTATGTTGAAGGAGGAGAACACCAACTGCATGGAAATGGAGACAGACTTAAGTTTCCCCTTCCTGACCCTGAAGCAGTCATACCGAGAAGCCTGAAAGCTGATTTTTATTTTCCTTTCTGCAGGTGAAAGACAGCAGTTTAAGGAAAAGAGTCCTACTCTGTATTTGACTCTCTGCCTTGCTATGTGTTAGGTTGTTAGGCTGGTAAAATATGTAGAGGATGGGATTCCCTTCCTGTACTGGCATAAATCAGAAGTCACTCTAGCTGTGCTGATTTATACAAGCTGAGGATTTGGCTTAACAGAATTATAACAGCATAAAGCTGGTGAGGAGGAAAGGTCAAGCCTGCCATATCTGTCTCAAAGCATGGTGATATCAGCCATGAAATTGTGATCATGACTGATCAGGGAACCTTGTCATTAAGTGATTAATTATTATTAATTGTTATTTATAACTGTAGCACCAGGGAGCCCTTGTCACATCTATGTTAAGTTCTCTTGAACCTGGATTCACTCCAAGTTTTCCGAATTCCTTGAGTTTGCAAAGCAGAGCTGCTGATCTGGTTGGAACAGGTCTTGGGGTTTAATACTCCCAGGACCTGCAATTCTCAAAGGAAAAGTGCTATCCTGTGTGCATTTCGGGGGGTGGGGATGTGTGTCCTGAAAGGAGGCCAGCAAAGTAGAGCTGGAAAATAATAATGCTGTGAAAATGGTGAGCTACAGTTAGACTTCTGCTTAACTCAGGGACAGTTGGTTGTGTGTGTGTATGTGGCTACAGGCTCAAGTGCTTCTAATTACCCATCACTAATGATCAGATCAAATTATCTCAGAGGGCTAATTCCAGTGATTTTTGCTCTCATTTCCACTGATGTAAATCACAACTCTGCTGTTAGCAGAGCTGGGCTGGATTTACACCCAGCATAACAGAGTTTGGAAAGCATCTGCGCTGAATTCCTGCCAGTTCTTTTCTGAGTCTGCCTGCAGAGACTCCAGAACTGAGTGACATTGGCTTTCCTAGGCATCAAAGGGCCACTTGAAAGGCTAATTAATGTTATCTCTGTGCCAGATGAAGGAGGTAAAGGACTGTTTTCTTGTCCTAATGCAGCACCAACATGTGCAGTTTTACAGCCCCGGCCTGTTGGCTGCTGATTCTGCTTTCGTTACCTGTTATTTACAACCCTGCACACAAAAAGGTCTTATTTATTTGTATGGTTTTTCTTCCCAGGAAGATCTTCAGCTGTGAGCTGAGTCAGCAGGATCTCTAGTCAAATGGTGAGCCTCTTTCCCTGCAAGACATTGAAACCCTGTGATGTTTAGCCTGACGGGAGAGAACTCTTTGCTTTCACTGTGCCACATCACTCTGTTTTGCCTCCCATCTTTCCCTGCAAGCAGGAAGCGGCCCTCTTGAATACAATTTCTATTGAAAGCAAATGGTGTCTATGTCTGATTAGTTCTGGCTTGAGGCTGTATCAACAAGCTCACTGTTGGTCCTGCATTTGCAGCCTGGAATATTTTAGGGCACTTAAGTCTGACAGATTCATGTTTATTACATTAAACCATTTTATCATTGACTGGCCAAAGTGTTATGCTCCCAGCTGGAAAGAGGCAGTGAAGGAAAAAAAAGGCAGCTATACTACTGGCCCAAGTGCCAACAAAAAGGCCAAATCCTGCAGCCTTTAAGACAGTGCCTCAGAAGGCCTGATTCTGCTTTTGTTCAGGGCCTGATCCAGCCTCTGCTGTAGTAAGTGCCAAAGCTGTGGTAGGAGAAGGGCCAGGCTGTTATGCTCTGATGTTAATCAGAAGAGAGACCCTCTGAAAGCCTTGGAATTGGACTGAGATGCAACACTGGGTAGGAGAGAATCAAACCAGACAGGTTCAGATCTGCTGTGTGGGCCAGGGGCTCTGCTGGGTTCACCCCCAGTGTGTCCCTGTCCCCATATAATGCTGATCAGGCCCCTTCTCCCCCTCTGGGGGCTGCTCAGGTTTTGTAGTGCTAACATCAGCAAAACTTGTCTGTGTCAGCAAATAAGACTTGCAAGGCAAAGAGGGAGCTGTGAGGGGAAGTGCCTTTGCTTTTATTCTTTTGCTAAGCCATTTCTGTAACTGCAACTGTACAAACAACAGAATCGGTCACCTTTTCCTCAGAAAAGTCCAGGGCCTCAAGACAGGGCAGGATTCTGTTCACGTTTCCTCTCTGGGGACAGGGTTTCCATTATGCCAAGGCCCCTCTCCTTCACTCTGGCAGCCTACAAAGGTCTTGAAAGGATTGGAAAATGTCCCCTGCCAGCTTCCCTTGCTCAGGAGAGCTTCCCAGCTCATGCAGGGCTGGCATAAGGCCTTAGTCTGCTGCAGAAGCCTCTGCTCTGTGGGAAATCCCAAGGGGAAGAGCTATGGTCTCTTTCAAAACAAAGGTATAAATTTCAAAACATCCTGTGGAAGGGAAAATACCAGAGCCAACCAGAAAAAGGTTTTGAAGCAATCAGACTTTTCCATTTAAAACCAACCGGAGTCTGGCAGCTGCCTCCATTATTTTTCTTTCTTGTTTAACATCTAGAAGTCTCCAAGGATTTTCCTGGTACATTTGCTCTGCTTCACCGTAGGTCTCCACGGAGTGACTGTAACAGGCAGTGTGTGGCCTGACACTTGACTTTGTCATTCTGCCCATCTTGTCATTCTGACAGAATAATCAGAATAATACTTAATATTTCCCAGAAGTAACTTCTGTCTAGGACTCCTACAGGTGTTTTACCACTGTTACTGGCAGCTGCACACCATATCAGCAAGACAAGGGAGATCAAGGAATGGGAGGTGCTGAAGCTAATCAGAAGTGAGCTGAAAGTTAAGAATTTTAACCTAAACTACTTGTCCAAGCTTTCCCTGTCGACAAAGGTGAGATACACAAACTCTCCAGAGTACAGATCTCCTGTGTTGTGGGGGGTGAGTAGTGGTTTGGAGACCAGAGAGCAAGTAGATGCCTGGAGTTGATTAGGGCAAAAGGTTGATGCTACTTACCCAGAGTGATTTGGTATGTAGTGTTCCTGAGCACTGTCTTTACCCTCATTTCACAGATGCAAGATAGCTAGGGAAGTGACAGGCAGTAGATGGGGGAACGTTAGAGCTACAATGCACATCAGGCTTCCCAAGTCCCAGGCCAGTTCCTTGTCCATTAAACAGCACAGCCCTCTGTGCTGCCTGCAAATTGTCTTTCAATCCAAGGCTCTGTTCGCAGTCATTTGGAAATTTAAAGAACAAACAGTGTAATAGATGAAAGCCAATCAGAAACTAAGCAAAGTCCATTAAGATCACACTCGGTAACCCTTCATTTAGCTAACCCATTCTTCAAAAAAACTGGCTGTACATCTGAAGTGTGTTTACTCTGTAGACAGGTAACTCTGAAAGTAGAACCCGATCTCTAAAGAGCTTATGCTTTCTTAAAAGGAAGCAAACGACTCTGTGTTGTGCCACATAAGGTATTAATCTTTAAATGTTACCCAGATGACTGGGGAAAAGAGGCCATTTGTTACAAGAGGGGAAAAAAGAGGGTTTTTTTTCTTGGCTGTGCTGCCCGGAGAGCCAATTCCCATCAGTGGGTTTGATGCATTGTTTCTTCAGTAACAGTGTTGGTTTTGCACAGGAGCAGCTCTCAAACTGTAACGTGTAATGCAGAATGAGATGTGTTCTAGCAGAGAGGTTTTCTTTGCTATTTTTGCAGTAGGTGGGGCAGGATGTGTCTCAGAAAGGCACTCTCCCTAATGCCCTCTGATTCTCTAGCAAAGGCATCATCTGGTTTGTGGTCCTTGAATTGAATGTTGCTCTATGCACCATAGACCATTTCTGAGATATTTTTGTCTTTAAAAACTGTTGCTATTGCAGAAAGTGAGCCAGAAAACACATACATTGTGTTGTCCTGGGCAAGAGTAGTTATTTTTGTTCTTTCTTTGGTATGTCTTCCTTTGAAAACAAAAGTAATTTGGGCTAATGGAACATGCTGTTTGTGTGCAGAAAAAGAGTACATGGCCCTGAAAGTACTGGAAACTGCAGCTGTTGTTAGGATCCTGTATTTATGCTGATGTGGCGCAACAAGTTCTGGAAGCAGAGCGGTTTCCCAAAGGTGGTTCCCAAGACCGGCAGCGATGCCATGAAACCTGGTCACCATCCTCCACTGAATGAGTCGGATGGCCTCCCAGGGTGGGGGGTTCTACATTTTCCTGCTCACTGCTCTGGCTGTGTTAACCACAGAAGAAGATATCGTAGAGTGTTGTTGGGAGCAAATTGGTACTGAAGTCAGGAATCCTTGAGGCAATTTTCTTTACATGGATGTGCAAAGGTCTGGTTTTATAGCAGGGGAGAAACCCCACAGCCTGAAACAACAGCTCCAATCCTTTCATACATAGACACAACTCAGAAACTCGTTCTGTGTCTCTGCCTTCCCACAAGGCACACATGATTGTGTTTGACTTTCCTTCTGTGCTCCTTTTCTCACTACCTCCAAATTAAACCAGGGATTTCCCACCACACACACACCCCTCCTTCTCCTTCTCAAAGCATTCACACTCGGGGCACCTTTGCATTTCCTGTTTTCTGTAGATGCATGTGCTTAACTGCAGTTATTTTTTCGAGGAGTAACAGCTAAAAAACTACCAGTTTCAGTGTGGTTTATCCCAACCTATAGTAAGAGTCTCTGACCTTCCTGTTAGAGATGGCTCTGCTTTGCATGCAAGAAACATTACCAGAATGCTGCTTTACCCTTTGGCATGCTTACCTCTCTATGGGCATTATCAAAGCACTAGCTATCATTGCTATACTGCTCTAGCACAGCTCCTCCTAATGATGATTTTTTTCTCATCTTAAAACAACTTGAACGACCATGACTAAGTACCCAGCAGGTCAGTTGGGAATAATCAGGTTTCTGCCTGTGTCTTTCAAACAGAGCAAGGCCTGTAAGGCATCTCTGGATCTCTGTGTCATACACCCAGGCTTTGGGGAAATTGCCATTAACGCCTGGGAACAAGTCGTGGCTTTTTTCTTAATCTCTTATCACAAGATTAGCTAATGTCTGTGAAGCCCAGGAGGATTAGGTAATGATAAGGGATCATCAAGCGAGATGGAAAGATAAGCATTGTTCTCTAAAAAATGAGCCCTGTTGCTTCCAAGGAGATAATTATCTCCTGCTCTCCACAAGTGCTCTGCTCACACAGGCCCCCATCCCAGAGGCCCTTTCAGCTGCCACTGACGTCCTCCTGTTTGTGTTGGGGTGCAGCAAAGCAGCAGCGGGGGAGTTAATGCTTGGTTCTCTGCAACCCTGTGGAGAGCCATGGAGAGTCTTGCACTTGGTGTGAGTGTGTGCAGTTGATGCGCTTCTGCCTAGCCTGGACCACCTGGGGCTTTGCACAGCGCATGCAGCCTCTGGCTCCAGGATCCCAAGTACCACATGGGGTTGGAGACCACCCTCCTTGCATGGAGGAATTGGCATAGTCAGCCCCTGGTAAAAGGCAGGGGATGGAAAAGCCACCTCCCTTTTTCCTTACACCACAAAGTGCTGGAAGGGCAGAGCAAACATCCTGCTGGATGTCTGTGTCTCAGCACGCGGAGTAGTTGGGCATGGGGACTGAATGGTTTGAGACATACCTTTCGATCAGCTGCTGGTAACCTGTCTCAGCCAAGACAGTCACCCACAGTGCATTCACGTTCCCAGCTGTTCTGGTGGAAAATGAGACTGATTCCTCTAATCTGCCTCTCCCTGTGACTGTGTCTCAGGGCTCCCTGGAGCAGTTATTTCTTCAGAGCTGATGTTTTGGTGAGCAATGGTTCATATAGCCACAAAGCAACTGTCAGGTCCCTAGCAGAGCAGGAAGGGCAGGAGCAGCCATCCTAAAACTGCTGGTGATGGTGATTTTGAATTGAGGTATTGGAAATGGGTTCAATGTTTCCTCCACGTTTTGGTGGTTGTGGCACAAGCCACAAAGGAGAGGTGTTGGAGAGGCACTGGCCCCCAAACCACACAGTCTTCAGGGGAGTGTTAAGATCTGGGCTGTCTCCTCTCTGAGTGGACTGGGGACTGCAGCGCGTGGGGAGATGGAGGCTGGTCCTGCTGCCCACTTGAAAGCCCCTCATTCTCCTTCCTCCTGCAGTCCTTGCTGTTGCAAACACAGTTAGCTTGGATTTACACCCATAGAGGCTCTGATGGTGCTACTGACTATCCATTTCATTATCTGCTTGTAATTGTTTTGTCTTCTCTGATCTTTTAGTTCACCTGTGATGAGTGTACAATCAGTTTTGCTCTCCTCTGACATGTTGCATGCCTTTTGAACCCTGACTGATTAAACTCTCTTCGTTCTTCAAGTAAATTGGTACCCATAGAGCTGTCCACTAGTGTGGCTCCATTCACTGTCTGAATTACATCTTCCCAGCTGACAGATGGATTGCTTGAGGCTTTTGTGGTCATTGTGCTAGCCTTAGAAGTTTGTGGATGATTATATTCCCAACCTGTTCAGCTTGCTTTTGTTGTTCTCTGGGACTTTTCCCACTCTGAATACTATTGACTGATGTCCAGCCTTCAGCCTGACTGTTCTCATCCTGCTGGAGCCCACAGCTGCAAGGGAATATCACTCTTACCTACAAGTTGAGTCGCACTTCTGGAGCCCCTTCCTGGCTAATATTACTTGGTGTGAGGACCTGCCCCCAAACCTTGACTGCATTTCAGTGGGAAGTGAATGCCTGAATAGGAGTTGAAACCTGCTAGGCCCTGTACCATTGGATCTGATAGTTTTTATTTTGTACGTAAATGTACATAGATTGGTGCATAACAAAGTGAATTTGAAGGTTGATGCTTGAGAGAGACCATGCTTAAAGGAGGAAGACTACTACAGTTGAGGTGAGGGCAATACCACATTCCATCCTAGAGTCATACCTGTGTCCCATATAGCCTGGCATTCCCTGTCTGGTACCCTCTGCCATGGCCAGGATGACAGTTCATATGTGCACAGCTCAACAGGAGCAGGTTAAACTCTGCTTCAATTGTTTTAAGAGGATTCTGCAGCCCTTGCCTGGCGAGTGAAAATGCTTGGAAAGTTGGCCAGTTATGTTAATTGGCTAGCATGTACAGTATTTATTTGAACAGCAATTTTATCAGAAATCAATAAAAACAATAACTCTTACTATAAAACTGAATAATGAAGCAGTAATAGAATTAGCGACACTTTTTTAGCAGAACTAGGTTTTTATTACTTAAAACAAGCTTAAATTAACAACTGCAGATAATGATTCCCCAGAGCTAGATAAGGGGTTAAGGATCGTTGCTCTCAGTGATGACAGGCTGCTCACTAACTTCGGTGAGTTATGTTTTGAGGTTAAGGTTTTATAGCTCAGATGTACTGTCTCCAAGTGAGTGAAACTTGCTTGACTGGCAAGCCAAACAATTCACAAATTGACCTGAAGAATAGCATCCCCCCCACCCCCCTGCCCCAGCCTCTGTTGGCTAAAGACATTTGGAAACCACCAGCTATGTGACAAATTATAAGATTCATCTTATTTGAAGGAGAAGTGGAAAAGATCAGTGTAATTTGGAGATAAAGGATCTTGTGTCTCAAGATTTTGGCAGGGGAGCTGGGCACAATGTCAGTTAAAAGGCTGCTGTTGCTCGTTGCAGCTTTGGGAAGCAATAAGGCTGACAGCTATTTTGGAAAGATGAGTCTGGAGCATGTGGCATCATGCAAAAAAGTCCATGATGACAGGAACAGACTTAGGGTGTACCTGCTTCTTAAGTATCCATCTCATCCCCAGGGGCAGACATTGCACACTGTACTGACATGGCTGTGTGTGTGAAGTGGATTGTGGAACAGATCTGGCTGAACAACAACCCAGCAAAAGAGAGTTCACTTACTTTTTTAAGCTGACCCACTTCCCAGTCTATTTCTCAGCTTGTCCATGCACCTGGTTATGTCAGCACAGTGCAGGGGCTGTCCAGGATAGCATGAGGACAGGACCGAAGAGTACAGTGGTGACGCAGTCAGCTGAAACTGCCACTGAAGGTTTCATCGAGCAAAACCACAGCCCAGTTCTCTTATTGCCTTGAGCTCGGCAGAATACACATCAGACCAGAGCAATGCTACCTGCTGCTTTTCAGTGGGTTTGGTGTTAATGCATTAGACATACACTTAGGTTAGATGTTGGGTTTCAGTGGAGTTCTGCCTCACTAGCAGCTTTGTAAGACAAGATGAGAGTCAGTTTATGATGAAAAGCTAAGAATATCAAACAACTCTGGCAAACTGACGGTGGCCAGTTGTTGCAAGCACTGTCATGCCCTTCATGGAGACATTTATTCCAGCACAGAGCGCCTGTGGCCAGCCCAGTACAGGTGCCAGAATCCAGCTGCAGGGCACCAGAAAATCAGTCACATTTTCATCCAGATGTCACTGAGAGGAAGCTTCTTTCATGTTTCTGTCATATTTAATGGTCTCTGAGCTTAAAATAAACTTACTAAAGGGGTCAGCTTCACCTTGGATTGCAGCTGTCCTGTAATCATTTACGCTGGTAAAAGTGGTGTAATTCACATTTCGTTTATGCCCACCACACGGTACATGCAGCAGCAGGGGAATGTGGCCTCTTTTCTCCCCTTTAAGGTTTCCAGCTCCAAATGTAATTGGACACTATTACAGGGGTTTGAATTTTATTTGCCTTTACTAAGGAGAACAAGAAGTAGTTTCTAACTCCAGCTAAAATAGCAGTGAAAACAAAGCAATTTGCATCATAACATTTGTAGCGGTAATTAAAGCAGCCTGGTTTGCTGTGCACATGGGATTGAAATACCCCAAGTAGATTGTGTGTGCACCCTGGCAGGCAGCCACAGAAATGAGCTGGGGGCTGACTGGGACACCCAGCCAGGGATTTCTGGTGGGTCCATACTTTCACCCATGCCCACAGGCTGCATGTTACAGGTTGCTTTGCTTGGATGTATTTGTGAGTGAGCCCTTATCCCTGCTAGTATTTATTGGGGTCTGCCTTGCTGTAAACATGTGCCCATCAAAGCTGTTAGATACAAACCAACTCGGGTAAATCCAGCGTGGACAAGGATATAGTGGAGAAACATAGACTAAAGCCTGTCAGATTTATTTTTATTTATGTTGATTTCTACAAATATAAAGCAGCTCTGCTAGACTTTGAAGGAGTTGGAGAGGTACATGCTGTATTCCCCCATACCCTCAGGAGCTCATGCAAAGCTACACACTGGGTTTTGACAGCAAGGACTGAGCCCACAGCCTCAGGTTAAAGCTAAATTATTTGAGCAAGAGAAACAATCTGCAGACTGTGGAAAACTGCTTAAAGCCACTCATAACTGAAATATATAAAGCTTGAGCCAGAGCTTACTGAAGCCAATGGCATGGTTGACTTCACTGGCTTTGGCTGCCAGGAGGCGACCAGTTCCCATTTCTGAGCTCTGCAGGTATCCAGGGAAAAGGGACTGCTCCAGATACAAGTGTGTAAGAGTCATCTGCAGCTGCATGTCTGTAAAGCAGAGCTCTCACTCCATTACATCTCAAGGAAACAAACTATCACCATATTCCTTCCCTCCCTCCTTCCTTCCTTCCCTCCTCTACTTCAGTACGCAGTACAGGAGATAGGTGTTTCAACAACATGTATTTTCAGTCTTTCGTGTGTGTGCAAGTAATTTTGTTTCATTGAAAGACTACTGTTGTTTCTCGTCCTTCAGTTTGATGGTGCTCATTTATTGGCGAGATATGGAACTATTTCTGTCTTACCAACTTGAAGCAAAACAACCAGGAGTGCTTGTTTCACAGTCAGGTCCAAGTGGGTGTGTAGCCGAGTGAACCATGGCATCTCCTAGCAGTCTAGGGTACTTTTCTGTCCCTGTGGGATCCATCTGTAGCTCATGCTGCTTTGGTGGTTTTTTTCTAAGCCTAAGCCTGCAAACATTTCTCATGTTGGAGCAAGCATAAAGACCCCCTTCCTCAGTAAACGTAATCCTGCATTATCTATCTACAGTGCCTCTGACTCAAAATCTCCTCCCCCCCCTTAGTTTCTGCTTCCTTCTCCATGTTTTCAGAATTATCCAAGAGAGGACTAGTGGATCCTGGCTTCTCTGTAGGCACCTGGAGACAGCTGAGCCATAGGCTCCAGCTGCCCTGGGGACCTTGGTGCTGGGGGAGCCCCAACCCCCTGTAGCCTTGAGGGGAGCTGCAGAGGGGCCGGGGGGCTGCTGGGTGAGCAGGCACAGTGCCGGGAGCACAAGTAGAATATCTCCGTTCGCTGGCTGGCACCCACCTTGCCTCTCCCTCGAATCCTGTGGCTAATGCTTTCTTAATTTGTTCATCTGCGAAGTACTTAATATCCATCCACTGAATTATGGTTTAATTGTGCAAGCTTCCCTGATAATGCTGTGCACTGACATAAGTCTTAGTATAAAATGTTGGTTTCTCGGTTGCCTGTAATTGTGGTGATGATGCTCCATAGTCATAGGACAGTAGCTGTGCTTTTGGGCAGGAGGGTTACAGTAGGTGGCACTTCACCACTTCAAGACCTGAGCGTACACAAACTGGTAGTGTTCCTGTTGTCGCAGGTGGGGAAATTGAGGCAGGGAGGCAGCTAAAGTTAATGTTAAGTATGGTGGTCCCTGATTATTTAGGAAGAGGGCTCGAGTCCCTGGATCTGTGGAGGCTTGGAGCAGCCCCACATTCAGATGAAGTGTTCTGTCTCACATCCTGTGCCAGCAGGATTATAAAACCTAAGGCTGAGGGGAGGCATCACTCTGGGAAGACAGGGGCGCAGTGCCACCCAGAATGTTTTGGGGTAAAGATATGTAGCAAAGACTCTTGTTGAGAGCATTTTTCTGCAGTAACTTCAGGTCAGTCATCTGCAAACAGCTCGGGAAACCTGTGTCTGTATCTGGGACTGAACTGGTGTTGTCATGTCTGACACTAATGGAGAGGATGTCGTTCTCCATTAGAAGTTTACCGACAGTGAAGTGATTTCCGTTTTGCTGGTAGTCCCAGTTCCCCTGTGGTTAAGTGAGGACTTTGGAGGTTAAAGTCTCAGGTCTGGATCAAGGTCAGGAAACCTGCTTTTGATTCTAAAGATTTTAATTAACTTTGTACCACATAGAACCTAGGCATGCTTGAAAAGAAATATAGATAAATTTTACATTTAAATATTTGAATAGTGTCTATATATTATGGCAGCTGTAAAAAAGCCCTGTTCAAGCAGGCTGCAGGAAGAGAGGAGATTTGCATAGCAGAATAATTGGTTTTGCAAATAAATCTGGTTCTTGAAATTTGTAGATTAGCAATAATATGTCTCCAGATGAGAAGGAAAGGTCATGGATGAATAAAGCAACAATTAAACTTTCAGGAGATTATTAAACTAAACACAAACCTGGCTAAATGCGTATGAGAGAATGTCAATAAAGGACAGGAGTGGCCTGTCAGGACTTGTGAGCCTCCAGGATATTAACGTTACTTGGAGATCTTTTCTTCCAATGCAGCTGCTCTTCTTGAAGTAACAGCCTTTGCAGATTCCTCCCTAATCTGGACAATCCATTAAATAACCCAGTTAATTTAAGCCATTTAAATCCAATAAGGCTGGTATGTAATGCTATAAAACTCTAAACAAAATCCTTGGAGTATTACCATGTTAACTGTTGCACTGCAGGCTCCGTCCATGCCTGAAGCTGGCTGAGTAGGTGTCTCGCAGGAAAACAAGGAGATCTCAGCACAGCCTGTGCTGAGGAGGGGGAATACTGAAGTTGTAGAAATGTGGGGTTTGTTCTGAATCTGAAGGAAAAAACCAAGAAGGTAGTATTTTCCAAATGGGCCATGAAATAGATATTTTATGAGAGGGAGAATGAAGGCTGAGGGAAATTTTCATTTCAAAGCATTGAAAAGTTGTGTCCAGAGCATTCAACTTTTGTTTGGGGCTTTCAGAAAGGTCCTAAAATCAAATGTTCCTGAAATGGAAGACTTTTCCTTTGATGGCACTTTTTGCAAAAGTGCTTTCGAAAAAGAAAAGGAAAAATTTATTTCTTTGGGAAAACGGTTTGAAAGTCCCAGGCATTTTTCGAGGAAAGTATCCTGTGTTCCTCTTTCCTCCTGCACATCTACTAACAGAAAGCACAGGAGGCACTGGACTGACCATGCTTCAGACACCAGCTATAGCTTGTGGATCCACATCTGAGTATCCTTACACAGCTGGTTCTGGAAGAAAGCAGCTGCATGTGGTTGTGAGGGGGGAAGACCATCCCACCTTCTCCTGCCTTGGAGGCTTAAAGAGATAAAAGTTCCTGATGGTCAGCAAGGCTCCTCCTGCTGTGTGACCAGGAGGAATCGCATGTGCTCTCCAGCCTGGTGCATTAAAGACAAAGCCTTCAGCAGGAGGCGGTTACATGGCTACATTCTGCCTGCTCTCACCTGGCAGAGGATCACAGGGCAGTGCTGCCAGGACCGCTTCCTTTGGGTGCTGGAGGAACAGTGTGGCCAGTGGCATGGGCTTGTTCCCATCCACAAGGGAGGAGGTCAGTGCCTCAGTTGGGAGTGGGAGCAAACAAAAGCAGAGCTTTCAATGCCTGTTACTTCCCTCTCTCTCCTGAATCTCAGGAGGGGGTCAGGAGTTAAGACATAAGGTGGAAATAAGAGTCCAGGAGGATTTCAGTGGACCAAGGCCTAGCCCTAACCCAGCTTTCCCTAGCCTGGTGCCACTGGAGTCAGTGAAACTACTTCTTCCAACCATATTTTGCCCCTAAATGTCAGGTCTCAATGACCCCAAACTGTGAAATGGCTGCCTATTGCCTGGTTTCCAAGCAGCTCATCACCCTCACTTCTCTCACATAGATGCAGAGCACTGTAGGTGGTTAAAAAAAGCAACACACACAGGGAGCCCTTCATCCAGAAACAGAGCCCAGACATGAAACAACCCTGCCAAATCAAAACATGCCACCACATACCTAATTTTCCCTTTGGGTATCACGGAGGAGTTGCATATGACAGACATGAGTCATATAGCTTTGTGCAGGTCTAGGAGATGCTTAGATATTACCTTGAGGAGGGCAGGGGAAAGAATTAGGTGGAGCAATAACTCTCTGTGATGCAGTGCTCCTCTTTGCAAGCTCTGGGGGCATTTTACAAAGGAAGACAGTGTCGGTATCCTTGTTTTAAAAGGGGCATTGAGAGGAGGTATAAATTCTTCAAGGCCACACAGTGGCCACTCCAGTGTCAGAGCCTGGGCTACCCAGCCTTGCACTGCACCCAGGGGCCGCACTGGCCCAGTCATGCTCTTGACACTGGCATTATTGCCTGAGCAAAAGACTGGAAAAACCCACAGGCTCAGCCTGCGTAAAACGTGATTTCTTTAATTCTGCTCTCTGCAAATACCTCCCCCTGCTCCTCAGGACAGGAGTATGGCCACGCACAGGCTTGTTCGGGGCATTTAATTCATTGAAATGATTAATTTGTATGTAAAATCATATTAGTCTTTATTGACTCTCTCCACAGACCCTCCCAAGCACAGACAGATCTTGAAATGCCATTAATCTTTGGTGTGCTCTGCCTACTCTTTCACATGGTACTTTGCGGCTGGTGACCTTCAACAGAGGATTTTTGTTGTACTCTTCCCTGAGGAGCCCTGGCAACACCTGCAGCAGCTGACGCTAATCTTCGTGGAATGGGAGGGAAGAAGAGGGGGTCAAGGCTTCTTCACATGTATTGACAGCTGAACACCAAGCTGCTTTTCCCCTTGCAGGAGATGATTGCTGAGAAAAGGCCAAGTCCTGGCATAGTGGGGAGACTCAGGCAAATTCTTGCTGAAGTTGTTGTCTGAGCTGATGGTGAGCAAGTCGAGGCAGTCTGCAATGGTTGTATTTGTATAGTGCCTTGCACGGCAGGGCTGCCTTTGCACACAGATCAGAGGCACTGTAGGGAGGTGAAAAGGGGATGCTAAGGTGAGGCTGAGGTGTGCATTTAGGAGAGAGCAGCTGGATACTCAGTCCTAATTTTACTGCAGACTTATGACCTAGGGCTTGTTTATTGGTACAAGTTAAACCAAATTCAGGTACGTCAGTAAATGGGCATATTTGTGTTAGGTGTCACTGGATCTTTGAAAGAGACACTGGCTTTTGCTGTAGTTTTCCCAAGGTTAAAGATATGTTTCTGAGACCAGTGGGGCCATAATGAGCTCACCCAATGAGCAGTTGACCCTGGAAGTTCTGATGGAACTGAAGCCAGCTCTGGAGACAGTAGGGTGCTGGGGGACAGGCAGCTCGGGAGGGGAATCTGAAGTAGAGCTGGAAGAGTCTTGCCTGCATGTAGCTCAGGGGAAGCTCGCTTGCAAGGCGCTCTCTGGATCAGTCCCTGCTGGGTGGTGTCTCTAGTGTGTAGTAAAGGTTGAGCTGACAGTTCAGATTTTCTTTTAATTACAGTGTCTGCCAAGCCTGATCAAATATGTATTTTTGCTGTATCTCTTGGGATTTAGCTTCTTTGAGACCTCTGTCAGATTAGAGTTGGATTGGCCAGTGAGTTCAAAATTACAAGGGGATAAGGAAAAAGGAAAGGATATAAATGCACATGCATGTGTATGCACACACTGATCAGCTAAACGTGGTTTGATAGGAGGCCAGGATGAAAATAAAACTATTTGGCAGTTCATTTGGCTGTATTGAGGACAGGTGATGAGTTGGAAACTTGCTGTTTTGGAAGGAGGAAAGTTGTACTGCTGCTGTTCATGTCAAACCACATCACATCCCCTCTACCTTCTGCTGACACGAGCACACCACAGGACACTCTAGGCCTGTGTTGTCTGCCAGACATGTCCTGCCTCCCAATTTCTGCCCTCATCGATCGTGTCTTTGTGGGCCTGACTCAGGTTTACTGCGTCACATGGAACCTTTACAGATGCCAGAGTCCTGGCGTTGTTTGCAGAGAAGAGCATTCTGTCTGTCTGAATTAAATTCAAGCCCTTGCAGCTCTCTGTTTTACTCAGGCAGGATTGATCTTTTGTAGGGGAATACCATGGGAAGTAGAAATACATGCTTGAGTCTCTTATAATTTGCACCCAAGGAAGGCACGAGTCACTCACGGCAATCAATGGTGCTACACCAGACTTACATTACCATTGCCAAGAACAGTAGCTGGCCTCTGTATTAAAGACATTTATGAAGAAGAATGCTGCAATCTTTCAGACAGAGACGTGAGGTTGCGGGGGATTATTCTGTGCAAGGGGGAAAATGTTCCTCTAATAATTTCACTTCCTGAGCCTTTACGGTGGGATGCAGAGGTAAACTTCTCCATCCTGCCTGAAAAGCTCCTGGAGGAGCAGTCCTGTGAATCAAAACTGTTCTACATTTGTTTTTCCCCTTTCTTAAAATATCTCGGGGTGGGGGGGGGGTGGGGGGGTGCGGATCTGGAGCCCTTCAGCTTTACTATCACTTGCCACTGTCCGTCAGGATCCAGAAGCTGAAGAGGAAAGGGGATATCTTCTTTTCCCCCTCAGTCTTTGGGCGAGAGCCATCAAAAAGTAAACGAGGCAGAACTGGTGACACAGAAGGTGTCAGCACTTGCTTGGTGAGCATGTTAAAGCAGTGGTCAGGTGTGAAGCAGGGGATTTCGTGGTGAGTGTTGCACGCCTAGTCCCTAAAGCCCAATCTGGGGTGATTTGGAAGGGACCCACACGCAGCCCCAAAAATCAGAGGCTGCTTTTAGAAACATCCATGTGTGAATCATGGCCTGTTACTGTATGTTACTTTTGCATCAGCTGGGAAACCATAAGGAGGTTTTCATAACTATCATTAGGAATTTGCTTTAGGAAAAATATATTGGGAGTCACTGTGGCTTGTTAGATAGCCAGACTGTGAGACAGCTGGGCTGAGGGCAGCACGGAAATTGCTCTTCTGGCTAAGGACTGCAGCTGAGTGAGAAACTTCTAATTTGTTTCATGGCTTTAACTGGAGGAAACTGAAGAGTGATGTATTTGGGGGGAGGCCACCTGAACAGAGGTTTTTTTCCATTATCTCTTGCCAAAGTAGAAGTAGAAGTAATTGGCCTCAAAGAGTTGTATTTGTTCCACACCAAAGCAAAACTTTCTGTTGCTTTCTTGGATGCATTTACCCTGTTATTGCGGTTCTGAACAAAATACCTCTTTTTCCAAAGTGAAGTACTGAGAAGATTTTGTTCTGGCTTCTTCAAAAGAGGAATTTTCCCATGCTGCCATTTTGACCTAAGTGCATGAGCAGTTTTTGCTGACCTGCCACCCAAACTGCACTTTTTTTTACCACCCAGTCTCTAAAGGATTAAAGCTTTGGCCAAGACTGAGCAATTGTATCATATCACAGGGTGGGAGAGGCTGTCAGAGATCCTCCTGTTCTTTCATTGTCTTAGGGTCTTCCCTTTTGTTGTGTTCCGTTTTCTTGTTTGTACCTGGGTATGCAAGCAGTGCCAGATCAATGTCAGAGCATTTCTCATAGAGGCTAGTAAGGAGCCAACTAACCATTTCCCCACCATCCCTCCCCCCTGCCCAGTATGTGACAATTCCCTGGTGCTCCCTGGAGCTCCTGAAAATCATGGGAGGTCAGCCAGCTTTGGCTGATTCTAGAGAGAATGGGCTGCCATCAAGGAGATGCTTTTGGGTGGTTTCGGTGAATTGGATTACCTCTGGGTCAATCTTTCCTTGCCATGGCTGGTGGAAATCTACCAGTGCTTATCACTGGACTCCTCCTTTTCTACTTCTTCTTTACTTTTGCAATACCACAGCAGAAGCCCACTGTTGTGACCCAGAATGTTTTGCCTGGGTGTTGGTGACAGCAGAAGAGCTGGGGCACATATTATTATGGCAGAGTGGTAGCAGGTGACCAGCCTTTGAAGAGCATAACAGCCTTCCAGGGACATGGGCATCAGGACTCTTGATCACTGCTGTTGTTTCAGGTGCTTCGTTCTCCCTTGCATACTAGCAGGGACTGGTAACATGCAGGCAAGCCCAGGTTGACTGTATCACCAAGGAGAGCTTGAAGTCAAGGATCATAGTCTAATTAGTCTATGCGAAGCTTAGCAAGGTTATTTTTATCTCAAGCCCTTTGGAACATACATAATCGTTCCACCTTAATTCTTTCAAAACTTGGTCTCTATGGAAACCCTAATATAAACGACTGCTCATTTTGTTTCTGTACATCTGAGCCGTGTTGCAGACTCCCTCTGTGTGCATGTGGCCATACATACACATGTGTATACACACAGTCGCAGAGTGACACCAGACTGATCTGTATTCTTTACTGCTGGTCTTCCTCTCCACCCTTCAGATAATAGCACTTGGGTTTTATTTCTTCCAAGCACTGCATGTTTAGATCTGCAAACCTCTAAGGAGTCTTTGTTTCCAAACCAGAGGGAGGTGGGGGTGGGAGGGAAGGCAGAAATCTTTGTGATGTTTGAGTTATGTTCAGCCTCTTCTTGTGGGATTTGGGGCTGTTGCCTGTACTATGCTGCTTGTGGCTCCCTGAGCCATGTGAATGGAGTTCAGGGTGTGGAAAAGCCACTTTTCTAATAATCCTCTTGTATTCAAGAGCAGTTGTTACTGGTTTCTCCATATTTCTCTTGTGAACACAAGAGGGCCACATTTGGTGGAAAAAAAGGCTGAGAGCAGCTTTGCAAACAGAAAAGGAGGCTGAGTGGAAGAAGCAAGCTGGATGTGCTGTGCAGCTCTGCATCAAGTTTAATTTTGTGTGGCTCTGAGATCGTCAGGCTGGGGGTAAGATGCAGTGCCTGACTGATGATATCTGCATCTCAGTCACATCAGCATCCATCCCTGGTTCCCTTCTGCTGTTCTGCCTCTCTGTTAGTCCCATCACTGTGGTAGATGAATACCTCTCAGGTTTAACATACTTATCCTCCCAGTGCTAAGGGCTATCATTTCCTTTCTCTACAGTGGGAAACTGAAGCACAAGCAGGTTGCAGTTTTGATCCGCTGAAGGACACAGTGCTTCAAAATTAGCCTTAGCACATCATTTTTAAGCAGCATATTTGTGGATCGTAATCTGCCATAGCACTGAAGTGCCTCAGCTCTCATGATTGTGCCGTGGGAGGATTTTCCTCTCTGTTTCAGGAAAATTTCTGCTTCTTGTAGGTACCTGCCCGGTCTCTGGGCTTGGGACAGCCATGATGTATTAGGGTTAGGGCTAACACATAGAAGGGTTGTTCAGCAGGCTGAGTAGGTGGCACATAGGCTCTGTAAGCAGGGCCAGCTGCAGCCACCCTGCAGGCAGGCAGCTGTGCAGCCACTTCTAAACCTTGTAGCATCAATAATGCACCAGGAGAGCCCCAGGTGGCCCAGACACCTTCCTCCCTCCTCTCTGTTAAATCTCTGCCTGCTGTTAGCAGGGAGGGAGGTTACTAGGTATAGGGAGTGACTGCTGTGAACTCTTGGGTTTGTTAAATCTGATTCCACATTCCTTCTGGAGCACTCCACTGTATGTGCTAATATGAAGGGATATCACAGGGGGTAGTAGAGCATCAGCCTACACCCACTCACTTGTTAATGCTCATGTTAACTTACGATGTCTCGGAATGCACCGATGTCTTGGAATGCACCGGGTGGTGCTGCTGAGAAGGCAGCGGGGCTGAGAGTTTGAGAAAACCCGCTGAGAATAAAACAGATCTGAATGCCTTTGAGCAGTGGCAGGGGTCATTGTTCTCCAAAGATGGCTGTCTTATTTCTAAGAACTCCTCTTCTAAGCCCTTAGCTAACTCTCTGCTTCTCCCCAACCCTTCCGCCCCTCCAGGCCCCCTGAATGGCTGGAGGATATCAAGGGAGATGCTGACTCCCTCAGGAACCTCGTTGTTGCAGTCTGCTCTTTAGAAAGGATTCAGAGCTGCTCCAGCAATTTTAGCTCTGCCCTCAATCCAGCATCCCATTTGCTGTCAAGTCCATAAGGACCTGGCTACCACCACCCCCAGAAGGATGACAGTGAAGAGTATGGCCCACTCCTGCAGTCAGAGGAGGCTTGTTCACACGATCAGTGTAAAAGGCAATTTCATTAGTTTGCAGCCCTGGCTGGGAAGCAGAGCTGGCACCAGAGATTGTTTTTATGAATAACACACTGGCAAAATAGAACTGGTAGCAGCTTGGGTAGGATATATATTTAATTCTTCCCCTTTCATTCTTGGATTGGCAAACTGGCAGGTTGCGGAGTAGTTGCATGTCTTTTGATGTGTGTGCTGTGAATCACGCCAGCGCTTGGGGTGCCCAGCACATGACCAGGGCTGTGGTCCTGTGCTTTGCACATCCATTGAGTCACCAGCTGGCATGAGGACGGGGCTCAGGATCTTCATATTGCATTCAGTGTGGGCTCCTGGCGCGCCAGGCTATTGCTGACCAGGGCTTAGGGAGAAAGCCTAGAAAATGAGAGATCTTCAAGAAACAGATAACACTGGATCACCTTCAAATTGCCTTCAGTTAATCCACTGGGCTGAAGTCTGTTGGTTCTTGCTGCAGAGCCCTGCAGAGCTCGTAGCTTTTTGTGAGTAGACGGTATTTAGTCTTCTACACAGCTAATGGGAAACTGGAATAAGAATGCCGAAGACTTCATAGAGACATTCAGCACCTCAGCATAAACTGTTGGTCTGTGTGAAGAAATTCTGTTCTGCGCCTGTCTCAGGGATATCAGGGCAGCATCCAGAAATCACCGCTTACAGCTTGTTTTCTGTTGTGAGCACAAACGCCACTGCTCTCAGCTACAGAGAACCACGGCAGAGGTTAAACTTCATAACTTGAGCAAGTAGTCTCTTCTTGGCTTCTGCTGCTGCAGCAAGCTTAGTTTCTCAAGCTGAATGAACTTTTCCAAGCTGCCAGAGTGATATAGGAGCTCACAAGGAAGTTCATAGAGTGCAGCAAGTTGTGCACCGTCTCCTTTGTGCAGCCGTGTGCAAGGCAAGGGAAGCTAGCTGAGGTTTAAAACAAGTCAGGCATAGCTTCAGAGCTGCCAGGTTGGGGCTAAGGTACTTTTCTGGCCTAGAAGAGGGGGGCACCCAGCACGATTCTCTGCTCTGGCTACATAAACATGCCCTAATCCCACAAAAACCCTGTCAGCCACAGCAGGATTTTTCATACTGGTCTCCAGTGGGATGAGGGCTCTCACTGAATCTGTCTGGAAGGTTTTTCTTCTAAGAACCTTACTCTGCGTGAGCAAAATGCTGTGCACTGTTCTCCAAGGCCAGTTTTCTTAATTTGATCTTAAAAGTAGAAGAGAGGAAATTAAGGCAAAAAATGTGAAACACTTCCTGCAAATCAGAAGACAAGCTTCAGTGATGGGCAGCAGGGTTGGGCCCCACAATCTCAAGGGTGCTGGTCAGCCCTATTGGAGAGTCTGTTCTGTCCTGTACGTTTATGGAGCGGGGCCTTTCCCTGTTTGCAGACACAAAGCGCTTTCCAAGGTGACTCATTTACCTTGAACTGGAGACAACTCTAATATTGCTTTGCTGGAGAAACATGTAAATACCCGTGGCCTTCCCTTAACCGCTGAGATGATATCACTTGCTAGAAACAGCATCCAATTTCCTGATCCTTTGTTAGAACAACAAACCAATAAGATACGAGCACTGCAGCTACAGGTACATCTTCTTCATAAATATCAAGAGGCACGAGGCTCTTGCTTTAAACACCTAACTCTAAATAATGCCTCAAGCCAGAGTTGTTACCCGCTACCTTGAATACAGCCCCACTCCATCAGCAGGTTAAAATAATAACAAATAAAACATGGAATTATAGCTGTGCAATACTTGAAAATGAGCCTGTCGCTTTGCGTCTGGGCTGGAAATCAATCACCAAGTCTTCGAATCAGGTTCTGCTATTAGGGGCTGGAAGTAGGAAAGATTAAAGACATATCTGTGGAAGTCTCTTTCTGTAGGTATGCTGATCTTCCACAATTTTCAATGGATCCTTTTTCTTTCCTTAGTCATGGTTTCTGTCATTGTCTTCCCAGTTGGTGTCCTTTTTGGCAGTTATTAGTAACTATTGCATGTTTAAAGGATCTATTTCATAGATGGGCAGGGAAGAGGGAGATTGCATGGATTTGACTATGTACAGATGGGGTAAGAGGCACACATGAGAGTCCTGCTCTCCTTTGCAGAAGCAGGCTACAGTAGTTGACAACAAAGCTCCAAAGCTTGTAGGAGCCTTTCTGTTGCATGCAATTCCATTGCCCGCATCCCTTCTGTCAAATTCTCTTGGGCTTGAGAGCCAAGTCTACCAAAGGTTTTCTGGAGAACAGGAAGCATGGCCAGAGCAGTGTTGGGTTGTGGGTAGGGCAGTGCATTGGCATGCTGAAATCTGTGTTCCAAACCCTGGCTTTCTGCAGCAATGTCAGTGCATCCCTGTAAAAAGCATTTTGCTTCCTGGTGTGGGAAACAAGGCCCATGGGAAAGAGTGAAATACCCTGGGGCAGGAATTATACTCGCAGGGATCCAACACCTCATGGCAAGCGTTCACCACAGTTCCATTCAGCACCATCTCTTCTTGCTTTCTTCTTCTGGCTGGTTTTAAAAAGCTTCTCCCCTCCACTGTTACCATCCAATGGCTGCTACGGCAGAGGAAGGGGGGGGCTTGGAAGCGAGCAGGAGGGCGGTGAGCCCTGGGCAAAGGGGCTCCCATCTCCCTGACTGACAGTAATTACCACTCGCTGCACTGTGGGTGTCGTGCAGCGCAGGCTGGGAAGGGAGACAGGGCTGTGCACGCCTCAACAGGTTTCTCCGTTTGAAGTTTAGAGAGTGGAGTACTTTCTGCCTTTAACTCTCTCCCCCTCCTTCTTCCCCATTCAGATGCTTTTTGAAAGAGTTTTGTTTTAACTAAACAGTGTTTTATATTTCATGCAGAACCATCATGTATCGCACGTTTGTTTTCCCTCTGCCATGACAGGCTCTGACATTATTTTGATGAGAAGATTTCTCAGCATTTTGAAACGATGTTCAGTCTTCCCTTGAATGGGGTTGCTTTTTAACCCTCTGAGTTTCAGCAGCCCTGTTGCATCTCCTAGGGAAATCTGCCAAAATTTGGGGAGCTCCAGGAACTAATTCCCTTTTCCTCTTCACTTACGAGCCAGCAAACTGCCTATGAGATTTTGTCCACACAGGGAAATCCCCTCATGTGGTTGTGCTGGGTGGATTAGTCTGCTGTAGATATGATGGATTAGCAGCCTGTGGATGTGAATTTAGTTTGGAATAAAGAGTAAATCCTTGCCATACAGGCAAATCCTCCTCACAGAGAGACAGTTTCTGTCCACAGAAGATAGGAAGACAGCTGCTTTGCTGAATACAAGGAAAACATTGACGGTCTTGGCAAAAGGATGCAATATAAACTATTTCTTCATGGCAGAGGCAAAGGTGCATGAGGGGCAGATGGGGTGCTGGTCTGTGCATGCTGGGGAAGGTGTGTGTATGGGTGCCGGGAGGGGGCAAAGGGCATGTTTTCTCATGTCTGGTTAACATAAGGATGCCAGCAAAGTTGGCTTGAGAGTGTCAGTGCAGGGACCGTTCTTGGAGCAGGTTTGTAGCCTGGTTTCACACCTGGATGCCTGATTCTGCAGCAGTAGCTGAAGTTGCCTGGCAGAATTGGGTGCATGGGGGATGACTCCAGGGCATGTCTTTGCAGAACTGCCAATGCCAAAGGTTTGGTGCTTCTGCTCCCTTCTGCTGATACCTAACTTGTTGTCCAGTAGGTCCTGATCTACATGAGGATGCAGTTCCCCATCAGGGTCTTGAAATCTGTCCCAGGGGTCCCCAAAATCAATACAAACACCAATCATGGACTCTTCAGCTTCATCAAGCTGTCAGTTGTCCTAAAGACCTATTTGGGAACACAGGCAGGGCATCCTGCAGTCAGCTGCCCTGCCATGAACTGCAGGAAGGTGAGTGTCCTCCCAGCATCGCTCTTCTGCCGTGAGCTCATTTCCCTAGGCTTTGATTGAGCTCAGTAATTTAATTCTGTCCTCCTCTGGGGTGGGGAAGAAGTAGGGGAGGAAGAGAGGGAAGACAAGGAGGGTGCTTTTAAAGATCAGTAGCAGTGTTTTGTGCTTGAAATTGGAAGCTTTTCAGAGCCTTCCAAAGGAGCTTAGAGGAGTCCACAGGTAGGACGTGCTTTTAAATTTTTTGGCATCTCTTAATCATTAGCTGCATCCAAAGGGAATTAAAGACCGTCAATCAACATAAATTATTCTTCTTGGGAGCATCAGCAGTGTGGGCAGTTTTTATTGTAACTTAAGCAGGAAATTGAAATATCAGCATTGGAGTGTGAAATACGCCATTGCAGTGAACTGTTCTTCATAAAGCAAGAGGAGAAATGTAAAGAAGATTACACACTATTAGTCCCACTAGAATTTTGCTCTTAATCTGCCTTAAATTGAAAAATTGTTTGGAAGTGTTAGCAGCTTTCTCATGCTATAAAACAGAGGGGGTGTCACAGGTACATGGCACCCAGTGGGGATCTTGGAAGTGTTAGGACCGGAGGAGGATCAGCACAGAGTAGCTGTGGTCTACCTTTACATAGGGGCTCACCTAGTGACCTTCACTGTCACAGCAGAGCAATGTGGCTGTCTTTTCTGTGTCACCAGGGCCCTTTGGGGAGGCATCCTGCTGGGATGGCAGGAGGCAGTGGGGCTGGGCCTCCTTGTGTCTCACGTCTTCTTAGTATCTTAATGGGACATCCCCATTCCTTTCAGACCTCCGAAGTACATCACATCTTATAGCAAGTAGGTGAATCTTGAGACCCATTAGGGATGTTCAGTTCAGTTGGAGGCACTTGAATGCACAATTCAATTGAATTCCTAATATTTTGGAAGGGGGGGGGGGGCTGTCCTTCCGTCAGAACGAAAGAATTACATTTGGTAAATACTCAGGGAAAGAAAATTCCAAGAAAACATCCTCCTGGCTCCAGTGGATTGTTTTGTTTCAATTGCGCATAATCGTTTCACCCGACAATGTTGAAAGATTTCATTTGGGCTTTTGATCGTATTAAAATATTAAACATGGAATATAAAATTATAATAAAATGTTAGCATTAATATTTTAATAGAACCCAAAGGTTGAAATTAAACATCAAAACTGCAGAGGAAACATAGGGTGGGGAAGGCAGCTTATAGACAAGAGGGATTTATGCACATCATCAGCCATGTCTGTCTTTTCTGCATTGCAATTATCTTGGCGTGCATACTATACCCACCGCCTGAGTGTGCATGCTGCTTGCTTCCCTCTTAATCTGAGTAGCTCCCCCTTCTTTAGACTTGGGAAGAGACTCAGGCAAGAAGGAGAAAATGTTTCCTCGCTATTTTTGTAAATGAATGACTCTTGATCTTTAAGTTCACACCAAAGAGACAGACGCACAGAGAGACCCTGTGCTCCAGGGCACCATGAAGAATGTCACTGAGCTTGGAACTCATGGAAGAAGAAATTTCCTTGCAGGGAGAGAGTTTATGTCTACGGTATGTCAAGAAGAAAAGGAAAGAGAAAGAAAAGACTCTGGGGGGTAATTTTTATAGCATGCATTGAGAGAAGAGACAAACTTTGAAAGCTCCCAACAGCTGATGACCTGTTATTGCTGCACAATTCCTGTTACCTTTCTGCTTGGAAGAATATGAATGGTTTCACAGCAAATGTGGGCATAATGTTATTTACCAGGCCTGGCCTTATTAGGGACATTCATTCTCTTGCTCATAACCTGCCCTTTTATTTTGAAGGGAGCTGGGACATGGATGGACATGTGATGAGATCTTTTGCTCTGCCTCAGGTGTTCTCTGCACACTTGGGGTTTTGGGATCTGCTCTTGGTGCACCAGTCCAGCGGCTGCGTACACAGCCAGAATAGGTGTGTGTGACCCCACAGGCTGGTGAGAAATCAAAGTGATATTTCAGATGCTGATAATCACCATGGGGAGTTTTGATTTTAGTGTGAATTGGGGCTATCAGGGGAGCCAGGGTTAGGCAGGGGCTCAAACAGGGGTTTCATTTCCTTTTAGGTGTGTGCTGGTTTTATCATTAGTAACTGGCTCTGTTGGGCTGTAATGAAAAATCCACTGAAGTTGGAAACTACTTGGGCTACTTGAACCAATAAGCCTTGAACCTTCCCCTTTAGGTGTCCAGTGCTAACAGCATTAAGTCTTATATTACTCGGTAGAAGATTAATGGATTGGAGAAACTTAAAGAAATTTGCCTTGGATGTTTCTCCCAGATGCAGAATTTGTGGTCATGGATTTTCTAATCATCACATCTTCACTATCTGCCGTCCTTAGTCCAGGTTTCTGTGGTGTAGGGCAGAGCTTGACGGTTTGTCTGAAAACTCCAGTCAAAGCCTGGGAGTTTTGGCCTCTGGTTTGCTCAGAGATGAGCTCCAGCCATAGAAACAGAGCCTTGGAGAGGCATCATGCTTGGTGGTGGAGTTTGATGCTGTATTAACTCTTGCTGAGGAAGAGACTTTGAACAGGGAACTTCAGAACTTCTTTTGACCTTTGGTTGTGCCTGCAACGCTTTATTCTCCAGCCAGTGAGTGATGGGTGAATAAAAGTCCTGGAAGGTCCCCAAAGCCTCAAAGAAAGCAAGTAGCTTTAAGCCAGAGCTACAGACTCTCACAGTGGGCTTTAATTCAAGTGCTGAGGAGGAACGGGAAGGAAGGACACCTGAAATGCTGTCTGGAAAACCAATAGCAGGTAACACTGCATCTCCCACATCCAGTCCAGCTGTGCTGCTCAGTCTGGACTGGTGTAGTGCCTCTGCTTCCTAGTCAGGCCAGTGCAACTGGTCACTGCATTGCCCTTCCCTGTAGCCCTCTTCTTCCTCACCTTCACTCATCAGGACTGTGATTCAGCACAGGGCTTACAGGCATGCTTCGGTGCGTGCCTGTGGGCTTTGGCAGAGGCTCAGCATGTGCCTCAGAACCTTTCCAGGTAGCAGTGGATTAGTGAGGGCTGGGTCAGGGCCTCTTGTACCCTCCAAGCTTATCTGCTGCCCATCTGAAAAATCCAGTCTTCACTGCTGTCTGCTGCAGACTCTTCATTACCAGCTGCAAAGGCTCCGTTGTAGTCAGCAGAGGGGAAAGGAGGACTCACGTTATTCCTTGTGATTGGGAATCATAAAAAGGAAAGGCATGAGGGATGCAGGAAGCAGTGCTGATTAGCAGAGGTAGCCCAGGCTCTGGCTTTGAACCACTGTCCCGAGTTTTACGTTTTCCTTGGATATCTACTGTTTCCCACTGTTGGATATGTAGTAGTAGACCTTGTGGAGCAGCAAGCAGACCCCACATAGCTGTTTCATGTAACAATTACCCTTATCAGGCCCTTAGAGACTGGGATGACAGTGTGGAGCACACAACCTTTGGGGGCTTTTGGGGTCACTTTCAGGGTCATGCTGTACCATGCAAAACTTCCTAGGAGCAGGGCTGAGTCCCCACCTAACTCATTTCATCTGGCGTGAATCAGTTTGTGCCACAGTACATGGTACCCTTTTGTCCCTCTGCTCTGGTGCCTCAGGAGCTTGGGAGGAGCAGATCAGTTACAAATAACCAGGATCTCCAGCCCATTTGTGCCACAATGCCAGAAATCTGCCAGCTTATAATTAGCCTCCATGAATAATTCATTGCAGACGCTGCATCCATCAGATCTGACAGCTGTAATCATTTTGCCAGCAAAATATGGGGTTTGTCTTATTTGTGAAAATGATTCAGGCAGGATTTTTTAAAATACAAAAGGGAGGGGTATATGAGTCTATGCCTCTATATAAATATATATATATATAATGCACAAATATATAAAAATGTATATATATATCTCCAGGCCCACACACGCATACATGTATGCTTTGCATGCTCACTCTGTAATAAAAGCGATCTTTGTATAGCGTGGATCAAATCTATCGGTGATGTAACTGATTGAACCAATTGGATTACAGCAGGAATGAAGATATATTTATATCTGTTCTCTTTTAGAGTCTAAAAATACCCTGTAATTCTGAATGGATGTGTTTTTAGGCAGCTGCATTTAGAAATACCTCCAGACCCACATTTTGTTGTTTTCGGAAAGCAGGCAAGGAGGTCAGAGTCCCGGGGTCTTGTCAGGAGCCCTCAGATCTCCTGTCTCTTTAAGGCTCCATTACACTCCCGCTTTCTGTGCTTTCATTCTTAAATATGGAATGTGTCCAGGATTTTTTAATTTATAACAATAGCTGATGGTGCTGGGGAATGAATGGGACTATGAAATATCTGACGTGGCAATTAGGGCTGCTGTTGCAGTGAGGCCTGATTTTTGCTGGAAGGGAAGTTGCTCTAAACCAAGACTAATTAATTGCTTTTGGGGAAAAAAAAAAAAAAAAAAAAAGAAAAAAAGAAAACCCTCACAGAAACGTTCTGGGCCAAAATTCCTGTCATGGTGTAAATCTGGAGCAGATCCACTGATTTTTGCATGGTTACCCTTTGTATATGACAAAGCCTCAGCAAGCACATTAAGGGTGATATTGCAGCAAAGGTGTGTGCTGCAGACCAGCAGTTTCCTCAAAAATCAGCCTCCTTTTATTGTCACACACTCTAATTCCAGCGGCACATCAGGCATGTTGCACAGGATCACTTGCGTTTCTTGTTGTTGTAAAGGGAGACTGGAGCAGCACTGTGAGGCAGTTCGGCTGTCTGCGTTACAGATTTCCCCAGTGCTCTCACATCCACACGCCGTGCTTTCAGTCCAGTTGTGTTGGGACAGTGAAAAATCAGTCTTCCCGTTTTCTCCCCTTGTTCTTCGGCAGCTTGCTTTTCTCCCTGCTACCCTGAGTTGTGCTGTTTAGTCCTTCGGTTGATGCTGCACTTCAGTACAGGGTTTGGTCTATGCAAACAGGGCTGAAAAAGCTGTGTGTGATCTCAAGGGTGGAAGGGTTTAAGTTGGGGGGTGGAGGGGAAGGCTTCTCTTCCTGGGCTGGTAAACACAAGGAACAAATAGAGTGGATGGTCTTATCCTCAAAGGACAAAAACCATGACTGACTGACACCAACCTGAGCCTGGGGACCTCTGGGCAGCATGGTGAGTGCTGCAGTCTTGAGCATCTCATTGCCTTTCCCTCTCTCTTCCCAGCTTTGTGTGGTGCCCTGCGGGATCAGGGAGAGGTAATGTATGGTGCAAGGAAAGAGACTTTGATCAGCTCCTAAGTGCTGGGGCCTGGGTGGTTTTCAATGTTCAAACCTCTACATTAAAATGTTTCTCTTCTAGAGATGGGGGGGGTGTACCCTGCAGTTGGGATGGTTAGAGATAGCATCTGTGAGTGAAAGCACAGGGAGCTGGGGCATCTGTGGTTCCGTCCCAGCTGGGGGAAGTGAGAGCTGATGATGGACAGAGCAGAGCAGGAGCCAGAATGTCTAGGCTCTCCTGTGCTGTCACCATGTAACTTTGGGAAAATCCATCTGCTCTCAAAGAGCCTAGGCCCTCCACAAACACGTGTTGCTGCAACATCAAAGGCATTTGACCCTGGTCCTCAGAAAACACTGGGAAACTGGGCCACTGAAGGCCACAGCCCTGACACAGCATCCCCAGGTGTGCTGGCTCCAGACCAGGGTGGTAGACACTGACTACATCCCAACTCACCCTCACTTGCCAGTAGCTTTAAAACAAGGCAGCAGAGGGTGACTTCAGTAATAAAATGCTCTGCAGTGACAAACAGTGGTGGGAGAGGTGCTGGCTGAAGGTCACGTGTGTTTCCAGCTCCTTTCCCCATCTCTGCTCAGTGATCCCAGGCAGAGGTGTGACACCACCTGCTAACATACTGCTCAAGATGACTGATGCAAGTAGAAGTGACAGCTCTTGGCAACACATCACAAGCCTGAAAATTCAAACCAGGTTGTCCAAAATGTTCAGCTGAGAGTCAGCAAGGTAGATTCTGGCGGCTGCCCCTCTCGTCTCTTTCACAGAGTAGTGACAGAGAAGGGCTTAGAGCACAACTCCCCATGATGTCTCTCATGCTAGTAGGGAACATGGTCATGGCGCATGGGGTGGGAAGGGAGGTCTGTCTATCACAGCAGGCTCTGGGGGCAGCTTTGGGCTGCTCCTCTGAAATGACCTATCTCGTAGCCCAGATTTGGTGCATAAACCCACCTCTTCCTTCCCGTCTCCAGGGCAATGAGAGACACCCTGGTAATCACAGCCATTAGGTCCCTGCTATTTTGCAGCCAGTGTTCCAGGACAGACAGAGGTAAGGTACATTTCAGGGCCATGTGTAGTTATCCGTGCATCCACCCAGCCCAGCAACATGAGGTCTGAGCGAGTGGGTATGTTGGTACAAGGTGCAGAGGTTTTGGGGGTGTGGAGAGGGATAGGATGTGCAAGTGAGGGTGGAAGCATGTCTGTGACCATGCGTGGGGAGCCAGAACACGTGTGGGAGGTGTGATGAGCTACTGAGGTACATGTGGGATGTGGAGAGGGAGCATGTGAGCAGTGGGACAGGTAACTGCGAGTGTTGTGTCCCCAAGGGTTTCCAGTGGCCCCGGTATAAGGAACACAGAGCGCTGGGACCCCAGTTGCTTTTTCTGTCTCAGCCAGCACTTAAATGCCAGCATAATAACAAACACAATGCATTATTTAAAAGCTACTGTGTTTGACCCTATAAGGAGCTTTTCAGTCACCTGAACGTCAAGGAGGAAGATGTTGCTATTTCACTGGTGGCTGGTGGGTTAACCTCCTTCTCATTTACAGCATGACCCAAGGTGAGAGGCAAAGAGCTGCTGAGATGAGCGTGTGTGTGTATGCACAAGGGGACGGGTATGAAATCATTGTAGTCACCCACGTGGGGCAACCCATGGAGCTGATGCTCTGGACTGGGAAAGCCAACTGAAAGGAAGGATCAGTCCCCAGGGAAGGAATGCAAGTTTAGGAGCAGTAGCTCTTAAAAGCTGTTCTCAGCCTGTGCTGTTCAGACCTATCAAGCTGAGTTTATTTGTTTGTTGGTAGTTATTAGGGCTGGCACTGAGATGCCACCAAGGCCTATGTATCTGCCCATCTCTCAGCGCTACAGGCCACAGTCTAGGGCTACAGTGCCCAGGGGGGCTGGACGTGTGCTGGGGCTGGGCCCCGTGCAGTCTGCTCAGAGGCATCTGATCATTTGGTCCTCACTGTCTGGAGCTGCTTCTCAGCAGTCATGGGCTTTTTAATGCTTGTTTACCAAGCTGCAAACCCTCCTTGCTTGCTGACTGCTGTTAGCAAATTAAATGTTTCCAACATCCTATCCTGTTCTCTGGCTTCAGAAGAGACATTTTCTTTCTCACAAACTTTCAGTGAAACCTCTTGCAAGGCTTCAAGTCATTATCTGCGAGTCACTGTTAGAACAAGGTTGTGAGCAGTAGCAAAAGTCAGAAACTAGGATCTCTCTGTAAGCAAAAATCCTCAATCACTTTATAAACAACCAGTGGTATATGTCTATATCTAGCAAATGTTGTTTTGGAGATCAGAAAAGGTCACCAGTTGCAGTGGTGGCATTTCACCCCTTATGACCTCATTAGAGGTTTTTCCGAAGTTGCTAGTTTTACTTATTTAACAATGAGACTGATTTTTTTCCCGTCTGCACAAAATAAGAGGCAAAGCATCCTTTGCAGCATGAGATGTACTGTATTAGGAGGAGAGGTACTTACTGCTTAGATGCTTTTCACATTCAAAGCACCTGAAAGGTGGTACATAGTAAAAGTGAGAATTAAGCTGATGGATGTATTGGTGATGTGTGGGTGTTTTACTGGGCAGGGCCCTTAACTCAGGTGCTGGGAGTTGTGATCACAGCCAGCTTTGGATGGAGGTACAAAGCAGGTACATTAAGGGAGACTGGCTGTGGTTTGGGAGCTGGAAGCTGTGGAATCCCCTGAGGATGCTCAGCGTGTGGGTACTCCTGCCTTGCTGTGTGGAAAGGGAGTCTGGCACTGAGCAGATGGTGCGGGCACACCACGCACCTGTTGCATGGGTGAGAGGAGGCTTCACACCATGTTCAGGTGTCACTGGGTGCTCGCTTGAGCAGAACATCACTGGCTTTCTGTTCTGGGTAATGGGTGTGGAATTATTCAAGATTAGGCTGTTAAATACTTGGAGCTGTCTTGGTAACAAGCTGTGATTTTTATTATTCTTCACTCCATGGTGACTTTTGATAGCTCTGAGTAAAGTACCCACAATAGTCAACAGCACGTGATGAGGAGAGGGCTGAGGGCCATTCATTTTCACTGATGGGAAGTTTGGAAATGCCTCTTAGGCAGCTTGATATTTTTAGCACCTGCAAGATAGGCATATTTGCAATTCCCTCTTTTATCTGTACTGTGGAAGGACCAAAAAGTCCCAACTATGGTCTTGTCTTTGTAAATGCCACAAATAATTTATTTCATCTCTCCTATACTGATGCTGCTGCTGTATCCTGATTCCCTGCTACTGCCAGTCTAAGCAAGGCTGCCAGGATACACCTGAATGAAAAGTTACCTAAATCTAGCTAGAATGGACTCTGTCTCAGCGTGCAGTAGACAAAAAGTGAAATTTCCCAAGCACTTGAGGAGCAGCTGCAATGTTTTTGATGCATATCTAGGCACATAACTCAGACTGAAACTTAACAGCAAGGCTTAGTCTCCTCACAAGAGCCTTTTAAAACTTGTTCTCAGAATCCAATATGGATTACAAATCATTAGAACAGATGAGGAGGGATCCAGAATGGATGAGGCACTGGTAAAACTAGATTAGTTAGAATATAGAAGAGATCTAAAAGCAGGAACAGCTAGGGAGATTATTAGCTCAAGAAGATGAGATTAGATAGAGCAGCTCTTCTTTTGCTACCCTGGCTTTCCTGTTCAGTCTCCCAGCCAAAAACAGCTTGTGCAACAATGCCAAAAACCAAAACATTCTTCCTCTAGGCTTGAAAATCTGGCAGCATTTGAATTTGTCCAGAACTCTGCCTCCATCCCAGCCTGCCTGTCTATACAGAGATGGAAAAAGGGGAGGAAGGCAAGGGCTAGCGGTTAGCAAGGGCTCTGGTCCGAGTTCTTTTCTAGAGTTGGGTGTGATGGGTGGATTCTTGCAGAGCTCATCAACTTTAGTTCTCTAGAGCTAAAGAAGAGGGAGAGAGCCCAGGCAAAATCACTCAGTGCTTGGTTTTATTTATATTTCTGCTCCACACCAGCAGTTGCTGGAGGAGTTGACCCTTTGGGTATCTTGCTTATTGTTCCTGGAGGTTTTTAATGTTTGTTTTTCCAGAAGCAATAATTCCAATGGATGGAAATGCAGTTACAGCTTCTTAGAGCAATTAACTCATTTGCTTTGGTCCACACTGCTGGATATTACTGCTAACTGGAAAATGTCATCCATTTGTTTATATTAAGGAAGAAAAGTGAGAGATTTGCAAAGAGAAGGCTGCAGTGAGATTGTTTGGTCCTAGTGGGCCTTAAACTATTCATCTAACAGGAGTGAGTTGAGCGCTTGCAGGCTCCACATGTAAACCGTGTAATCACCTTGTTAACACACTTTCCAGCAGTAACTTCCCTGACTCTTGCCTGCTTTGGAATATTCATGTGCTCATGCATCATTTTAATGAACTTATCAACACATTCATAAGCTATTAATTAAACATTTATTAGTAATTATGTTTTGGGATCGCCCGATGCATAACTCCTGGTGTTATAAATATGACATCTCACCCCTGCATTTCACCAGCCCAGTCCACAGGGTGAGAAAGACACAGCTGAAAGATGCAAGGCTCGTTCTCCCCCATCCTACCCAGCCTGCACCCGTATCTGGCTCAGCTCTTACTAATCGGTGTATTCTGCTTCCCTGGACATTGTGGAAATGAGCTGGTAGGAGAAAGCAGAATTCACTGGGTGATGGCCCACATTACCAAGGCAAATGCATGTTGTGGGGCAGCAGCGTGGATAGCCATGGCAGATTCTCGCTGCAAATGTTACAGGGATTTCCAGATGAGAATTAACGGACTTCCCTTGGCTAGCGTAGAAGAAAATGTTCTACGTGTGGTTGTTTATTATTTCTGTTACAGTCACTGTACTTGCTTATTGCTTCCATCTGTTGGCATCAAACTATTGGCTCTTGTCTTATCACTGGGATGTAAACCCTTCACAGGCAGGGAGCATGGTTTGGCGAGAGGCATAACAGAAGCGCCCAAGAAATTTAGGTGCTTAAAGACTGGGATGCTTTGGAATCTGTTCCAGAGAGGAACTCAGGTACTTTATTCCCGGCGGTTTCATTCAAGAAGAAATATGTTTGTTGGCCAAAAATATTAAGTGCATCAATTTTTGCCCTTCAAGCCTTGAGAAGTCGTTGCTCCAGACCATCGTATCTCCAGTTGGTGCCTCAGGAGATCATTAGCTTTGTTGTATGGTGTTCCTGGGGAACTGATTGACCCAGACCACATCCTGCTTAAAGAATACTTAAACTCCTACTTGGGCATAATTTGTTTTGCTTATTCTTCTTTGCTGCCCCTCCTCTTGTCTGCTGCCAGATTAGACAGGACAGGATCAAGCAGGCCAACTGGGAGATCCAGAATCATCATTAAAAATAAAGCTCCTGTCTTCCCTGTTCTCCAGGCCATGTCTGGATCCACCAACATTGTTACTCAAAGGAGTGCAGACAGATTTAGAGCACACCATGGGACCCGCTGGTGGCTAGTAGCCCCACAAACAAAACTCTCTTTATCTACTGCAGGCAAGCACTGGCTCTCCACTGGCACCAGGAACCCACTGGATAATCCCGTGCAGGTGGCCTCAGCTTTGATGCTTTTACGTGGCAATTTGGATGAATTGGCAGGAACGGGAGATGCTGCACTAGGTCGTGTGCTGTTTTATAAATTTTAATCCTCGCTTTGAATTTTCCAGCAGAATGGCTTTTGCTCTACCTCTGGGCTGGAGGGAAACTTCTCTTCGTTACCCTGGAAACGTGAAGACGACAGATCCATCGTTCATCAGCGAGAGGGAGAAGATGAGAGGGAAATAGATGACAAAAAAGTATGGGCAGGGGGAAAGACCAAGGGAGTAGAAGAGTCTTTCAGAGGAGCCATCTTCACCTACTGCATCAAGGCTGGGAGCCTGGAGTGCTCAGGCTATCACCAGTGGTCAGGATTTCCCAGCACTTCATCAGACCTCCCATAGCAGAAGACTTGCTGGAGCAATTTTGCTTAATTTTGACAATAAAGCAATGGGTGATGGATTAATGTTAATATCTCCTTGCTCACTTCCCAGCTCTGGCAGCCTCGAATCAGCTCCCGCTTTACATATTTAATCTTCTACCTCCTTTAAACCTGGGATGTTGCTATGCAGAGGACACCTGAAGGTCAAAGAGCCGCTCGGTGACGGAATGGCCAAGCTGCAGGACAAGAGCAAGTGTTCCTATACTATAGACGAGAACAGGAGGAATCCAGACATACCCGCTTGGACACCACCTCCCCTTCACAGGGAGCCCATGAGGACATCAAGGCAATTCACCTGATTAAAGTCAGGCATATGTTTACATCTCCTGCTTAATTGGCTTTGTGAAGAAGCCAGTAAGTTATTCTTGTCCAAGCAGCCACAGAAGAAGCTGTAACACCCAGTGTGGGCAAATACACACAAAGCACAGAAGGGTAGCGTAGGGATCAGACTCCAAATGCCCATGCTACTCTTGCAAGCAGCTGGAAATCAAATATGCCCTTGGCTACAGGTGAAGTCAGAAAGGACATGCTGGCTGTCCCATCCCTGGAGCTTCAGAGCACAGCAGAGGAGTTGCCTTTTCTGCATTGTGGAGTCTGGCATAAGAGCTGGTGGCAACCTGAAGCTCACCCTGGGTCTGTGCAGTGGCATACCTCCATCAAGATACATATTCACACTGCAGAGTTTAAACTTAGGACAGCAATCTACACTCAGCTCTTGCGTTACTTGGTGTTACCATGTGTCCTGGAGGGTATAGGGCAAGGAAGTCCACAGTGCCAGACTCCCATCTTTTTACTGTGTTAACTGAGAGCTCTGGAGAACATAAACCACTCTTCGGTGTCTTGGTGAGGTCTGAGCTACAGTTAAAGGGAAAAGAAAGCAGATTTCTGCCCTTCCCACTGAACTTCAAGGAGTTAGACTCAAGAATTATTTTTTTTCCTGCTGGAAATTTGAGCGAAGAGCAGGTGAGAAAGGACACTTAAAGTCAGGATATTTAGTTCCTGCCCCCTGTAAGATCCCTGTGCTCACCTCCTGTTTCCATGCCTTGATGATATTACTCCCCCTCCTGCACTTTGTCTCCCTGCCACCCTCCAAAGCACCAGCTCATGTTAATCTTCTCTCTCCTTGCTGAGTTGCGAAGTGCTTAAAGGCAAGGGCTCCATTTTCCTGCCCTGATAAAGTCCCCTGTGCTCTAATGGCGCCATGCAAATAAATACATGATAATAAGCAGTAGCCTCTCATCCACACTGCTCCCAGGGCCACAGAGAGCCTGGGGCTTACCCCAGAGTTTGCAGGAGTGCCAAGGAGAAGTTATGTTCCCCTTGCCCTGTGAGGCTCCGTCCTCCTCCGTCTGTTCTCCTCACTACCTCGCTGTGCTCCTCCCTGGTCCCCTAGTATTGCCTTCATGTCTCCAAGTTTCTACTTGTCATAGCCCCGTGTCCCTCTATTCACTACCACCATGGACCTCCCAGCACTGCAGTTCTGTTCACAGCCTCAGTTCGCCTCTAAAGCAAGCCTGAGGAAGAAGAGAAAATGGAAAGGAAGTACTTCCCTTGAAGCAAGAAGATAACCAGCGTGAGCCAGGTAAAAGTTGTTGATTTTGTCAATATTCGAGGAACTGTATCTACTAAGACATGTAGGCTGCCATCGGAGGCGGAGAGCTGAGCTGGCTGGATTTTAACTTGCCACTGCCATCTGCGGGGCTGTTGTTGCTAGTAGCAAAGCCAGGCCATCTCAGGAGGATACTGATCTATGTTACAGTAATTATCCTCTTCCCCAAGGAAGTTTGCAGTCCCTTTTCCCTCCCTCACCCTGTTGCTGGAGCAGTGTCAGTGTAGCTGCCAGGCAGAGTAGTGGCAGCAAGAGACAAGTGTAGCAAACAGTATTTGACAGTGTGTTTTGGATGCATTTCAGGTGAAAGCACAAAAAACCCAAGCGTGTTTGATCCTGGCTGTACCTGCCTTCCATATTCATGTTTGTGCGCCTCCATGTCATTATGAGATTAAAGCATCATTAAGCACACAACGAAAGCCTTTGATAACACTCTGCCCCGTGCTCCTCCTTGCCTTTCTTTTTTGCATTTCTCCCGCCCATCCTATTTCTTTTTTTTTTTTTTTCCCTAGTCTTTTTCCCCCTTCCTTCTTTCTTCTCCCCAGTCATTTCAGGGATGCTTTGGAGTAATACCTCACTGAGATACGATACAGTTGAAAGGACTGTATTCTGACTATCCTTTATACCAGTGTGTATATCAGTTTTAGCATAACAGACTGGAGGCAGTGGCATCCAGTGCAAATCTGTGCCGCTGTATCCAGGTCCACAGAGGCTCTGCCAGCCTGGGAGAGCAGAGGACATGCTGCAGCTAAGTTGGTGCAAAGAGGGTGGGGAACACAACCAGGTCCCCAGTGTAGAGTTCTGGTGTAAATCCAGGAGTTACGCAACTGACATTGGGGAAGCTGGTTCAGATTTACACCAGGGTATTAGTGATCAGTATCTGGTATTCAGCACCTGCTTTGCAACCCTGCTACTGAGAGCTGCAGAGTTTCAAGCAGCCGCTGTAGAATGCTAGTAGTATTTTTAATAAGGGTGCTGAGACCAATCTACTCCTGTATGGCAAACGTGACAGCAATTTAGATTGAAAGCCTCTGTTTTCCAGGCAGACGCTCAGCCAGTTAGTGCAAACAAAAAGGCACTTGTAACTCCAGTTCTTTAATCTTACTCTTTGCTTCATGATAGATAAGGCGTCTTGACATCAAATTGCACTAATGCGGTCCTCTGAAGATTAGCACTGTGGACAATGCTTGTCGTCTGGCTTTCCCTGATATGTTTTCTGAGTGTAGCAAGGTCCAGTGGTCAAAGCAGGGATGCTGGTATGGAAAATGGGCTGTTCTCGTACTCTCCCTGCCTCTGACTTCTAGTCTGCCAGCAGCTGACCTTGCCTCTTGGTTTTTGCAGTTGTAAAATGGGCATAATAGAGACTAATTGCTGATGGATGGGGGGGTGGGGCAGGGCTGGGAGAGCTGGTTGGGGGATGGCTAATGATTATTGGCTTGAAAATTACAGAGGAGAGAGGGGAAGAAACAGAAGGAAGGTTTTGCAGTGAGTGTGGGATGCAGGAGCTGCTTCTCTAGAGATCTCAGAGCTTTTTTCTACAGATGGTCTCATTCCTCTCATTTGAACAAAGGGGCAAAAAAATAAAAGGTCAAGCAATTTGCCCAAGGTCATATGAGAAGTCTGGGAATGAACCCAAGTGTTGCAGGTGCTGCCAGCCTGCTGTAACCAGTGGGTTGTGTTGCCTGTTCACAGGCTGTAAAAGCTGTTGATGCAGACAGAAACCCCACCATGTGTTTCAGTTCCCAGTACCATGCATTGGGCAGAGTTGGGAGTCACTTCAGCAGACCCAGAGAAGCATTTGAGGGGGATGCAATGGCTGCACAGCAGCTCTGGTTCTGTGTATTATCCAGTGTAATTATCCAAGGACCATAACGCCTGGGCTAAATTCTGTTGCTAGTTTCTCTCCAAGTAAAGCCAGAGCAGCCTGTGGGGGGGGATGCAGACTTGCTGGGATGGGTGTGAGAAAATGACAGGAGCCTGGAGCCACTGTGATCCTCCCAGGCTCTGCAGCAGGAAAGAGTCCACCTTCCTAAGGACTCTTTCAAGTACCCCAGGCATAAAAAACAGCCTGAAGTCCACCTGGATCTGCCATGAGTCTGTGGTTGAACCTCTGCTGAGCCCAAAGCCCTGGGCTTTGCTTTTGTTGGTCACTCACACCACCGGAACAAAGTGGTTGGGCTCAGCCCTCACCCTGAATGGGGCTGCATGGGTGCTCCTCCATCCCATGGCTCACATCCACCCTCCAGAGAAGCTTCACTGCTCCCACGGAGGTGGGCCTGTCCTAGTACATCAACCCACCTGCTTGGCATTGAGTGATTTAGCACTGAAAATGAAGGGGACTCACCTGGACTGTCCTGCAGCTCCCAAACATCCCATGCTGTGCATGGTGCCGCAGAGTCTCCCTTCTGCTCGGTGCAGAGGGACCGTACCCTGACCGCACTGCTGGGCCAAAATGCAGCATCAGGGAGGGGCAGGTATGAGTACTGCTCTGACACCACACTGCAGTCATCCATGACTCCATCAGCACCAGAGGAGATGGGACATGCGGGAGCAATGTCAGCCCAGCAGGGAGCTCACAGCAGCCTCTCTGAGATCAAACTGTAGAAGACTGGGTAAAATGGACAGGAGAACAGAAGAAAGGAGGAAGATGTCTCAAGTCAATTGCACCAAGAAAAACTCTGCATGAGGTGAAGGAACTTCACAGCAGAGCCAAGGCAGAACAGGCAGCTGAAGTCAAGAAGCAAATTTGAGCCCTGAGGCCAGGAGCAGCAACCAGCCCTGCATGAGCAGCCACAAAAGGAAGGTCCCATCAAGTGGTGCCCTGCCACGGAGAGGTGGGGAAGGCAGTGGGTTAAACATGCAGGCCTGGGACCGTGCTGCAGGTGTTAGATCCTGACAGTTCCCTGCTGTGGCTTCCTCTGGAGAGGCCTTGCTCAGCCAGCTCTTGGTGGATGAAAACAGCAGTGGATAGACAGTGAGGGCTCAGTAGCCTCACAGGTACTGCTGCTTACCCAGCAGCAAAGACTGCTGGATAAAACACCTCTGAAGTGAGGAACCTCTCTGCACACTGCGGATGCAGGGAGCTCAGAGGTGTCTTTTAGACTGACTATGTCCTGAAAGTTTGCAGTTATTAATTCTTTGCCTGGGCAATGCAGGCAGGCCACAGACTGGGGCAGCTGTAGCCAAATCCTCATTGCCCTGACTGGGGCAAATCCCCAGTGCCCTGGCGTTGATAGCTTTGTGTGTGAGTGAGGGCAGTCTGGGGCCAGGCCCTGCTTGCCCCTCTCCCTGGCTGCCAGGCTTCCAGGGACGGGAGCAGCTCTGTTCCTGCCTGCAGGGACCATCTGTGGGCATGTAGCTATTGCCAGGCAGGCGGTACCAAAGGATTCCTGTGCTAGCAAGAGTCTTTTGTTGCTGTTGTTTCAAAGTCTTTGAAATGCATGTTTTGTTTCCTTGTTCTGACATGACAAAGGACTATTTTAATTGCTGTGTATTAAATCTGTTCATGGGGGAAAAAATGAAGGACTGCTTTAGCCTGCTGTTCTTGGGGAGCTGGTCTGTTATCAATAGCCTCTTTCTACCAGAGTTCAGCAGGCGATGGCTTCAGCCTCGTCAGAGTCAGTGGTGGCATATTCCCCAGCCTATATTCCCTGGGTGTGGATGTTCAGCCTCAAAGGAGGATATATAGCAATGCAAAGGGCTGATTCTTCCCTCCTGTCCCTCCCCTCCTCCTGACAGCTTGAAGATCCCTGACTTAGGGTACTTCCCTTTCAAATATTTTCATGCCAATATAAACAGAGCTGCCCAGCTCCTGGTATTCTGGTGTGCAGGACCCTTGTGCCAGGCTACAAAGCAGGACAGGCCAGTGACACCAAGCTGTCCCTGGGAAACGTGGTTTTGCAGCACTTTCCCTTGGCTACGACAGAGCTCTAGCTCTGTCCGACGCTGGGACTGCCCACACCTGATCGAGCTGGCCGGAAGATTGCAGGGGCAGGGAGAGAGGTGGGTGTTGCGGTGGAGCTTGCGAGGCAAGGGACCAAGAGAGTGACTCAATATGTGAAACCTGACAGCTCTGTGTCAAGGTCTGGCCACAGCACAGAGCCACGGAGGGGAACGAGGCTCATCAAATTGAGCCTGGGAAGGTTTCCAAAACCTTGTCTTCACAAGCCAACAGTGTGCAGGTTTGCATAAATATCTCTAAAATTCATCAAACAGTTCAAATGAAATACACTAAGGAAGGAACTATTTCTGCATTTAAATCCACACACAGTTACTCCTCTGTCTTTGAAATCCAGCGATGCCCGCCCCTCCATCAGCCTAGGAGCAAGGTACATTCCAGATGGTTCCCCCATCCTAAAAAACTGCACTGCACAGCCGATTAAATTCTGCTTGTTGTAATTAAGCCTGACACAATTAGCTGTCAAGCAGGGCACTCATCTGTTTTATGTTGCAATCTCTTCAACAGGCGAGGCTGCTAGACAAGATTGTCACTTTTCGAAAAGATTTTCATTAGTTACCCTGGGCTCTGTGTCAGGCTATGAAATATAAAAATGTGCTCTGTAGCCAAGTCAGGGAAATTCTCATTTAATGGTCCACACAGTATTATGAAAGTAATGTACTCTGAAAATGAATGCATTTTGGAACATTTCGGAAGAAATGTAATTTGTCTGCTAAGTAATAACTGCATGTTCATGAATTTACTGATTTTTTTCAATATGCCTTTCGTAAAGTTGAAAAGACTTGTTCTGACCTAAAATGAGAGGAAGAGAAACTGTTGATTTTAATGTTACTCCTTCCTCCCTCCCTCTCCCCCTCCCTCTTTCTTTCATTCTTTCTTTGTTTTCCATCACTTCCGTGCACCCTCAGTATAAGAACCAGGCACTGTCTGATAAAAGTGGAAGCTTGGCAGAGAAGAAATACGCAGCCAAAATGGAAAAGACAGAAAATAATTGCGGTCGGTGAGGAATGAGGGAGCTCCATCTTTCTGTGTCTTTAAGAACAAAGAGCAAGAAATCCCCTGTTGCTCCTCACAGTTCAACAACCAGCATCTGTCAGTGGAGATGCAATTACAGTTTTCCTGTTTTGGTGGGACTTTGAATTTTCTGCATTGCTAAGTCAGAGGCTAAGGGGGGGTCAAACACACAGAGTTGCGGGTGCTTCTCGCCACCAAAATTCAGACTTGCAATCAGAAAATAAGGAAGAATTCCAGGCTGGCAGAGCCTTCTCCTTTCCTTATAAATACATCTGGACTGTAGGACAAATGCTTTGACCCTCTCTGTCTGGTGCATTGCCTCTCTCTGCTCCAGTTCACTCCAGTGCTGAAGCATTCGTGACTCTGGGTTCAGATGTGATGGTCTAAACTGGGGATCATGCACAGCCAGGGAGATGGGGGCAGAGCTGAACGGCCATGGAAATGCTGCCTGAGCTTTCCATCAGAAGAGAAGTGGTGTTGAGTTACTGGGTTGAATCAGGCAGGAATTTGGTAGGGGGCAGAGAGGAAAATGAAAAACCAGATAAGTGGAAACCAAGTTGGGAAAAAAAGAGGAAAATAGGTGAGGAATTACAGTGAGAATTGGGACTGTAGTCACAACTGGCATGAGTGAGCTCAGCAAGCTTCTGCATTTACTTAAGATGTGATTTTGATGGTTGCAGGATGACACGGTCCAGACCTGGGTGAAGCTGAAGCAGTGTTGTCACTGCATCCTGCCAAGCCATGGTTAGAAATTATTCTCCTCTGATCTGTTATTACCCCCACACTTGTGTATTTACGTGGCCCTGTGTGGCCTTGAACAGGAACAAGTAAAGAGTGGCATATATTACTGTCTTGATATATCTGTACAAATTGGGCTTGTCAGTTTATACGTTGAGATGAAATATAGTTTTCAGATCATAAGAAGTTATGTGCTGAAGTCTGAACCCTGCTGCGACAAGCATTACCCAGCTTTGTTTGCTGCCTGTTACTGGCCATTAACTCCCCAGGCAGACTCTCTTATTCAGAATTCAAGTGAATTTAATCAGGCTTCGTTTACCCTCCTTGGGAAGGAATAAAGTTCATCCAAATTAACACCACTTATCTCCAAATAGAAGCACCCCTACATGAGGTTCAGTGTGCATTTCAATGATTTGTCTTTTATGGCACACCTTCTCCACACTCAGATTTCCTTTGCAGTCAGACCTTTTCTTGAAAAAGGCTCTCACTTTCCCAGAGCAGTTCTGGAAGTTGTCTCATTCCTTCCCTGGGTGTCTGCACAGGGCTGGGAGCTTGGGGCTGAAGTGGAGCCTGGTCCATTAGCATTCCACCACAGAAGGAGGTCAAGAAAAACTCATCCAGAAGCATGAGGAAGGAGCAAATAAAAGCAGAGCGGGTGAGCTGAAAAAATTGTCTCTTAATTGAGCTGGGTGAGAAGGACTAGTGGTGATTGCAAGGCTTGTAGGTCTTTGTTTATGAGAGCTGCCTTCCTGCGATCTGTCTCCATGGGATAGAAGCATCCAAGCTACCTTGAGAGAGCGTCATGCAGGGAGGAGCTGAACCAGAGTGGCTGTATGCAAAACATGTGGGGTGCATGGCTGTGTGCGCGCTGCTCCAGTGCTGTTTCCAAACACTGCCAGCACTTTTGGTCCAAAAAGCAGAGTACTAGGGCTTTTCCTCTCCAGCATGTTCCCTTCCTTCAGCCAGGGCAGGATCACCATGGAGTAGCACAGAACAAAGGGAGAGCTTGCCCTCATACCCCAGATGCTGATTTTTAAAGATGGTCACATACACCATAGTGTGCATGGATGGGGCAGAGCAATGTGGAGTCACAGATCGTTTGCCATGATGACAACCTTCATAAACAGAGTAAATCTAACATGTCTGAGATAGGAGAGACCCAGGGTGTCTGTGCTGGAGAGCTCAGCTGCATGTGCATGGGGGCTGTTTGACCAGGTCTCTGGACATCTGCTCTCCACCCTGAGCTACTGCTCCAGCCCAGCTGCCAAAGCTTTAACATCCCAGAGAAATGGCTAGCATCCTTTTTTATGCTGGGATGAAATGCCTGGGCAGAAAGAGAGGGTCTGTGCAAGAGACACAGATGGATAGCAGCTCTGCTCCAAGTCCTCTAGCTATCTCTTGAGCAAGCGGTGATCAGTCTGGCGGATGCTGCCCTCAGCACCCAGCTTCCCCCGCAAGCTGCTTGCTCCATGTAGGTCCGGGGCTCGCCGTGTGGCTTGGCTGACGCGGGCACCCAGGGGGATGCTGGCTTTGCTGCTGCAAGTGGCCAGCACGTAGTGGGTACATGCTAGCAGGGGCTCTTGGCTTGCTGCAACTCGCTGCTTTATTGCAAATAGCTTTGGCTGTAGCTGCTGTGATAACAGTAAAACCCAACCCCCCAAAATCCCTTCCTGCTCCATTCTCTAGCTGTATCTGCTGCTGGCAGAAGCTGTGCCAGCACCAGGTGCAAGGGGCTGCTCAATGAAGGGTACAATGAACCCCAGGTCTGATTTTTTTGTGTCTGTTTAACACTTTCCTCCCTCCATTACTATTTGTCAGTGGGAATCCCTCCCTTCCTGGGTCATCAAAGTGAGGGGTATTTTCCCATTTTGTGAGTGTCTTAACGCTGGGACAAGAGTCAGGAAGAGGTCAATGAACGAAAAAGGTCCCCAGGTGCCTCCCTTTTCCCCACACCGCTGCTGCTCACCACAGGCTGGGATGAACAGGCAGCTCCATTTAGGTTCGTGCTTGCATTTGGTTTGGGACATCACATAAGTGGAGGCCTCAGCATTTACACCTGTGCTTGAGTTGAAGCCCATGTGTAAGGAGACTCACAGCCTTTTTTGTTCCTCCTCAGCATCTGTCTGATGAGAGCCAAAGAGTCCTGCCAGTCCCATCCAGTTTGTCGCACTGAGCTGTTGACCGCTGCACATCTCTGCGCTGGTCACAACTCCCTGATGCATTCAGAGCCTTCATTAGGTTTCACCGAAACCCCACATTGGCAAAGGTTTTTCTGGAGCGACCTCCTACACATCACAAACCACAGGTATCACCCCAGTTCTCCAAAAATAACCTGAAGGGATGGAAGAGAAGCTCTCTGTTGTCTTTCAGGTAAGTGAATTTAAATACATAACTCTGACAGTTTCAATTATTATTCTTTTAACCGCACTACAAGATAAGAAAAAAAAAGAGATTTATCACAAAAGATTGTTTGGGGGGAAAGGGGGGTAGGACGGGGGAACTCTAGAATGTTTTATTTATGGGAAAACTGCAAATTACCTTAATCAATTCCTTTACTAAGCTGTGTCAGCTACTAAAACATTGTTCTTTGTGGGTGAATAACTTTTAATTTGAGTGTTCTAGTATTCAGCAGAGTGAGGTAATGGATTAGCAATTGCCTGTATTGTAAATGTCATCTTGGCATAATTAGGGTGATTATTGTTAACCAGTGGAGTTTAGTATTTATCTGTCACTGGGTGAGAGAATATAACAAAGCCCCAATTAGTTATAAATGGTGGTGGGTGGCGGGAATGGAACACAGCCTCTGAAACGCTATTTTTGTTTTAAATTTGTTTCAGTGGTGTTTATTTGGTTTTAACATCCACATTAAAGTGATCTCCCCCTGACAAGAGGGATAGTAAATCACGTGCACACGTAGGTGCCATGTGTGTCAGGGCAGGAATTACAGCAGAGAAGGCAGCGTGAGCAGGAGCACCACTCCAGTTTACTGCACAAAGCACAGGTTGCTGCCTGCCTGTTCTGAAGCAGGTAAATTGTCTTCCACTGTGCCCAGCTGGGAATACGTGCGATCCCTGAATCTGTCTGGTATTGCAGGCTCAAGAAAGCGAAAAAAGATGTGAGAAAAGCTTTTTTAACTGACTCCATCCTGATTTCTCCTTTCCTGATCCACTCACCTTTGTCCCTTTGCCCTCAGAGTTGTATTTGCCCTTTAAATGGGCCAAGTGAATGTTTGATCTGTGGTAACAGTCACTCCCTGAGAAATGGGAGCAGAGGAGTAGTAGAAGTTCACATCAGTAGAAAAGGGATGCTAAGTTGCTGGCAGATAAACATTCCTCCAGGTGACAGCTGTCTCTGACTGTGGTGCTTCTGCTAGCTCCAGTTCCCAAACATGTGCACCCCTTGGTTGCAGTGCAGTTTAGGTGGCCTTTCCAAATCCAGCAGTGCAGTCAGTAAGCACCTGACTGGACTGCACCCGCTGTGTCATCTCTGAAGGACACCAGCATACCCAGACTCAGCACCAATGTCAAGTTTTAAGTCTTAATTCCCATTTAGGCTCCTCGCTGCCCATTCATTTCTAACAGCACCCTGTTTCTGATAGTCAAATGGGTACTTTAAGGGGAAGTGGTCTGAGTTCAGCTCTGCAAGGGAAGGGATGCAAAACCTTATTACAGGCAGCTATGGAACAATGTCCGCACTGGAAGCATCATCTCCTTTCCCCCCAGGGCAGTCGCAGCTGGCTCAAGGCACCAGGGTTAATGTCCTTTGCGAATACTTATCCAGCCTAATAGAACTGGGGATATTGCTATCACTCACAGATATTTCAAATCCTTCCTCTTAATCCTGACAAGCTCTTGCCCTTAATAACTTCAGTGGGACTTTTGCCAGAGCAAAGACTGTCAAGTCAGATTCTCAAATTAAATGAAAAGAAAAGCAGGAAGGGAAGTTCAAGGTGAGGGTTTTTTCCTTGGTGCTCTTTATGGATGTTCATAGCTGGAAACTTTTTCTTTTCCCCTTCTGATTATCTAAATGATGGATGAGTCAAACGTCCTGAGAAATATTTCCAGATCCAGACACAAATGACAGAGGATGAACTGAGCAAAGCCATCAGGGGCTGAGAAAAGACAGAGAAAGAAGTCTTAGAGAGCTGATAGGGAAATAAAACTCAGTGGAAAGAAAGAGGTTTCGGAGGAAAGCAGGGATCACGTATACTTTATGAAGCTTGCACATGGAAAGAGTTTATGTGTTTTTAAATAATGGATATTTAGGTATATTTAGGTACATTGTAATCATTCATTGGTTTAGGCTATCTCGGACAACAGGTTGCTTGTGGCCACAGTGTACTACGTGGTAGTTTTCAAATTCTTTGGAAACCTTTTGCAGTGCTCCATCTCCTGTGACACAGATTATCTCAGCTTTCTTTAAAAATGAGAGGAACATTTCTATGCTCTCTGTGGCAGAAAACCTAGAAAACGTGAAGCTGAGAGCCACAAAGCAAATAAAGATCCAGTTCTTGTTTTAAGACATTCTCTGATTGCTGGAGACACTCCTACTCTAGGGAGGGAAGAGGCTTGATCGATGGTTTGTGGGGTTTAGGGCAGGTGGTGTTGATAAGTGATGAGCTTTTGTCAGGGTATGAGCCACAGGAGACAATGAGCAGCAAGAACAGAAGATTTGAGCTGCTCTTAGGAAGAGCTGGCATTTTCCTGCACCTTTTAAAAGTAGGCACAAGATGCCATGGGATCCCTCCATGCACCAGCTGAGCAACAGGACAGACCTTTCTCTGCCCAGCATAGCCTTGTCTAGCCCAGCACCATGTGAAGTTTGGCAAACTAATATCCCTCTGGGGAGGTAGTATCCCTCCAGGTCCAACCTCACCCTGAACAGTTTGTTTTCCCCCAGTGGGCAGAGACTCACCTTTTCACCCAGGGAAGGAACTGATGTCGCCACCTGAAAATCTGCAACATCTCTGGGAGGATCTGTGAGCCTGTGGCCGCAGCAGGGCACGACTGCAGCAGCCAGAAGCTTGCCAGTAAAAATAGGTTTTGACCTGGTTTTGGAGTGGGTGCGACCTGGATTTACGTATTGCTTCCATTGTAAACTATATAAAGCTGGTAAATACTCCATAAGCCTAACTTAGATCCTGATTGTACCTGAAACGAGCCCATAAATCCAATGTACTTTTTTGCAAATGCAGCCAAATTTCTGCTATTATTTATTTAGATGCATCTGGGAGCTTACAAATTTGCAAAGATTTGCCAGCACAAATATTTTTCAAAAAAGCATTTCCCCACTTCTTTGTAAATATTCTGCCTCCAGCCTTTGTGGGAAAAAAGATGTTTTGGCCAAAGTAGGAAAAAATAAAAATCTATAAGCATTTTATAGAACTTGTCAAATACAATTTTAGTTTAGTTTTACAGAGGAGCAGGACTTCCTATTCTCTTCAGCGTCAATGGGAAGGTCAATATTACTTCTATAAAACCTTCAGCAGCAAGGCTTCTTACATGGGTATGTCCACTTTCCATGGAGAGTCAATAGATACGCTCACAGCAATTCATGAACAGAATAGGAGGGATCAAAAGGGAATTTTTGAGAGGTTGAGTTCGCTTGTATGAACTGAAGCAGAAACTGATTCCTTAAAGGCTTGATCCAGCCCCTACTGGGAGATACGAAATTGCTTCAACAGAAGCAGGACCTGACCTTCACCAAGAGACAAGCCAGGACCTGAAGGAGCCCTAACGGCTTAACACAGGCACCGACATGCCAGCAGCCACCTCCTCACCCTGCCTTTGGATTGCAGTCAGTCCCTGGGAGAAAATAGAAATTCATCATAATGAACAGATCAGGGAAGCTCAGCTCAGTAGCACTATTTAACACCTGATAATCCCTCATCCCAATTTGCTCCAGTTTATTAGACATCCCTGGAAACAAGCGTGATGGAAATACCATGGAAAGATGACAGCAAGCAGAGCTGTCAATTCATGGCCTCTCCATCAATGGATTCTTCATGGAGAACAAAGCTGGCACCTCCCTCTCCTCTTCCCAGCTTCATGTCAAGAGAATGGAGGCATCCCCATGCTGCAGCCAAGAGGGGCACTTCTTGATCAGGTCTGGAGACAAAATCAAGCCAGCCATGTCCACAAGTGTCAGCGCCAACAATCCTCCCGTAGTAACGGGAAAAATCCCAGTATGGGCAGAAAAGGGCAGATTAAACTGGCTGAACTAAGCTGCTTGTATCTGAAGACACCAGAGGGAAGTGTTACTTCCCTCCCCCCAGCCCTTATGCTTCAGCATTGCCACTTGGCTCAGATAATTTACTTTTAATAGTCTAGTTACAAATGAGATTACAAAGGAAGCACGTGACTCAGAACAGGGATTTCTGAGTCACATTCCCATTTCCCCCTCATGCCTCCTAGGCCTCTAATAAACTACAAAGAGACATTAAGAAAACACTAAGAACTCTTCATCTGCTGAGATTCGGGAACTGGTACAGTGAGCAGGCAATAATGGATTCCGTGTATTTGTAATATGTCCCTGCGGCAGCAACTAAACAAGGGAGACGGGAAGTTCAAGTGCTCAGGACAGAGGCTGCCCAATCAGCTGGCCAGCTGTGGGTAGAAAGCAGATGAGCAGTGTCTGAGGCTGGGTGAACACGCCTTTCCCAGACAGTCTTTCAGGAGGCTTTCACCTGTACCCGTGCCTCACTCCCTGGGAAGCCCAAGGGGAATGAAGTAGTTGTCATCTGTGCTTTGAGACATTTTCTGCATCACCCCCCAACATGTACTGTATCGCTTGAGCCAGGTTAAATCACACCATGCAAATGGGAAGAGAAAAGGGGCCACGTCCTATCTCTGCCTGTGACGTCCCTGACTGTAACACCAGTTCAGCAGACAACTGCAGGTAATGGGAAAATCAAGCAGAGGTTAAAAACATATACATAGAACTAATTACAGAAAGAGAGCTAAGCCCAGGGTGGATGAGAGCCCTTGATAAAGGAAATGGCTTCACCAGGTAAATGGAGCAGTTGGCCTCAATGGCTTGGGTTATTTTTTTTTTTTCTTCATGTAGGTCAGATGTCTTCCCGAGGGGGTTTCTCTTAACCTCCCTCTTAGGATCTCAATTACACACTCAACACAGATTAACAACAACAACAGTTAGAGCAAAAGAAACCTCAGTGGAAAACACAGTGCACTTAGACCAGAACAAATAGCAAAGGGTTCACGGGGAAGGAAAATCAATGTGGCTGATATTTATTACACTCTTTATGAAGGTAGATGGGACTCAACCAGAGTCCTTTTAGAGTTCTGTTCTGCTTGGGTTTTGCCATAAACAAAAATGATGAGTCCAGCCCTTCATTACAGCTTTGTGCCCAGCACATTTTAATTAGGATTAGGAAAACAGACAGGGAGGGAAAAAAAGCAGGAGAAAAATAAAGAAAAAGAAAAGAGGTGAGGAAAAGCTCAAGCTAATTCATAGTTTTGTATCAGTTCTGTTCAGGCTTCTCTTGGATCTTCCAAAAGCAACATCCCTTTTCATTCAGCTTGGATAGTTGCTGTTCAAACAGGCTTTTGAACACCACACATGAAGAGAAAATAAACAACCATGAGCAGGGAGGGGAAAGGGGGAAAAAAAGAAGGCAAACAATGCAATATGTGTAGAATCTAACACAACACAGCATTCCACACTGGGAGGCAAAGACCAGTGATGGTGACTGTAATTCAGCACGAGTGGGAACAAAGTAGAAAAAGGGCAGAGGAAAAGCATGTTGTGAGTAATCAACAACTTGCTTTCACCCACTTGCCTCTCAGCATACACACACACAGAGCGAGGTGTGCACAGACACGCTTAGGGTAGGAGCACACAGGAATGCTCCTCTGCGTGTGCACTCACACTTGCAGAGCCATAGCCATGATCTCTGTGAGGGATTGCATGGCCGAGACCATGGCAAGGGGCACAGGAGCGCGCACCAGGTTGGCTGATGGAAGCAGTTTCTCACTTACTCTGCCCCATGCTGGCCTGCTTGCACACAAAGTCCAATATGTGTGTGTTTGTGCGCAGGTGTCTGTGGAGACCCACAAAATGTGTTCTCCCTGCTTGATCCATCCTATTACATGACTGACGGTGCTCGGACATGGTGGAGATTGATAGCATTGAGATCGGACTCTGGTCAAGGAATTTGAAATCTGATTTGAGGTGAGTCCTGCTTCAGGTATAGCTCAAAAATCAAATTATTTTAGTTGTGGCAGGGAGGGGGAAGAGAAACAGAGTAGGTGAAATAATAGCTAGTGTCTAGCTAAGATAAGCCAGGCAAGACAAAATATTAATTCTGATTCTGTTAGCACACCAAACAGAGAGACACGTAATTCCATCCACCTGTCCAAATCAGAGAAAATTGCTGTCACCAGTGGTGCATAAATCAGGGATGATAAATCATTAAAACCAAGTAGAAATGGTAACGTCCCACCGTTTGATGCCATTGATAATAAACCTGTCTGGGAAAGGGAGATCCTCTGAGTTTAGGGGCTCACATTTATTTGCAAATGAAGGCACAGGTAGGCTTTGAAGCTCTCCTAAGGTTCACAAGCCTCACTGATAGCAGAGGGCATGTCCAATCCAGACTGTATGTTGACATCTTGTATTACTCCATCGCACAGGCATAACACCAGGCTGAATTTGAGCCATCTCCTCAAGCTCATGGCTCTGTCCATCCACTTGCTCCAAAGGGTGGATGGGATGACTTCAGACCTGGAGGAGACCTGAAGATAAAGCCCTGCCCTGCTGTGCTCTGCTTGCTCCCAGCTCTGCCAGTGATATGCTGTGTCATCTTGAGCAGTCACTATGGCTAGACACATCCCCTTCCATATCAGATGGCTCATACAGGTGTCCTCATTAACCTCGTTAACTACTGAGCCAAAAGGATCACACATGTCTGCTGATGAGATTCACTTTGAGTCTTGGAGTGTGTGTATTGCTCCATCAGCCCACAGTATTCCATCCAACATGATCAAAAGTCTCTTTCCAACATTTGCCAGCACAGCAGGGGTAAAAAGGGATTGAACTGGGTTCAGTGCTTGCAAGAGAGAGGTGTTGCAGTTGAGGCACAGTGAGTTCAAGTCAGGATTGCGAGGAAACTATTCCCTACTCTGTGAAATTAGTGCATCTCAGAAAAAGGGCACAGCCAGTTTATGGAGCATCCTTGGTTTGACATTTTCCCTGCTGCTGCAATCACTTTGGGCTACCGTGGAGGAGTAGGGCTGTAACCACCGCCACACACAAAACAAAGACAGGAGAAAAATCTCCTGGTTTAGGGAAGTAGGGAAACCTTTGGCTCAAGCTGCGTCTTTGCAGGAGCTGGCAAAAGCTGCAGCTTTCTGCAGCCACCTGGAGCTTAATTGCCACTTAAAGGAATTATCTTCTGCCTTCATCCCTAAGAAAAGCAACTGTTTGTATGGAGCAGACAGACAGATAGGGAAGGACACTGGAAACTGTTTTGTAGACCTGCTTCCTCTCCTTTCCCCATGTTCAGTGTGAAAGAAAATAGAAACAAAATTCAGCCAACAGCGAGAGAAAGCAGAAGAGGTGCTGGGCAGAGTGTGAGCCTCCAGACGCTGGAATAAGTGAGAACAGACACCTCCAAGCATCCCCGGTCTTGTTTTCCTCCCTCAAGCAACTGCCGTTGGTGGCTGGAACACATTCCTGCTGGACTGGTGGACTGGCCCTGTGTCTCGCCAAAGACTCCCTTCTTATGTCACACCTCAGCATAGCTTTTGCTGCTTTTGGCATTACTGTAATTCATGTTTTTAGGGAGTTCTCCCAGCATTTGATAACCCAATGCTTTCACTGGGATTTTGTCAGGAAGACTATTTCTTCTCTCCTTAAAGGAAAAAAAGAACCCCTTTTTTCTTTCATATATACCAGGAATAACTCCTTGCTGAAATAAGCTACTCACTATGGGGAGAAAGGCACTGCACTGACAGACTTTAAAACTGACAACTTACTATTAAACTACAAAAAAAGTCACCACCCCAGTGATGATGGAGGCTTAGCAGCAGGAGACTCTTTCAGCATCCTTTTGCTGTGCTAAAAGCTTCAGGGGAAGTTACAAGAAACCAGAACTGGGCAGGTCTAGCCTCATGCACCCAGAGCTTAAACTAGCCCTGGCTTAAACCCTGAATTGTCGCTTTTTTTACCCTCTTAATTGTCATACAGTCTTGCCTCATAACGTTATGTCCAGACTCCTTTCTGAACATCTCTCTGAGCACTTGGTACTGAGGCATCCAGGCCTTTCTACCACGCTGCAGCTGTGGATAACTGGCTAGCTGAAAAAGTTCACATAGACATAGCCAGCTGGCTGGACAAAAATGCACATCGCTCTCAGCTTATCTGAAGTAAAGCAAAAATACACTATCCCTGGCTGTTCTTGTTACACAGTAACAGGAAGATTGCGGTGGAAAAAGAATGTTGCAGGTGGGAACAGATAACTACAGAAGAGAAACTAGGGGCGGGCTTGGTATTTAGGCAACTAACCAATAATGAGCTTAACTTTTGTAATATGTATGAGCTAATTATAACAAGGCATAAAAGGTGACTGTAAGGTACAATAAACGAAGTCTGCTGATCACTCATATTGAGCGACTGTGTCTTCCCTCCGTTGCGACATGCAGCGATCTGGAAGGATGCCCCACATTCTTCCTTTTTTTCTTCTTTTGTTCCTAATATTAATGTCTCATTAGTCTATGGGTGTTTCTGCTTGCTCAGAGCTCTAGCCCACATCTACATTATATCCCTGTCTCTTTGTTTTCACGCAAGCATCTCTGTATGCATCAATCCAGGTACGTTACCTGTTGCATCCTCAGCATTTGGCTTTCAAGCACTTGGTTTTAGCAGCACTAAAATAATCCAGACCCTCTCCCATACCACCACGTTCTCCAGTTTGCAATCAGGAAGTATTGCCAAAGGCTTTATATTTTAAAAATCTGTTGTGCCTTTTTTCACAATGAAATATTTTAACCTCAAACCATCCAGCATTACCTGCACATACCCTGAGGGGCAGAGTAGACAGTGGGAAAGTCCTCAAACTATTAGCATAAAAAGGGATTGATTGAAGGACAGCACTGGGTCAGTAAGACATGTCCTAGGCATTCATATCCCAAACAGGTAAGGCTGTCAATTTGGAAGAATCAGTCTTTTAGGAAATAATACATTTCCTGGAGTAACTGCTTCCCTGGTCAAAAAGCTTCATACCTAGTAGTTTCTTGCTTTCATTTTCTTGTCCCTGATCATCAGCTCACATATATTTTCATCTCTTTACAGGAGTCAATAGAGATACACGTGCTTATGTGAGCTAAAGATCTGGTCCAAGTCTTGGTCTGTATTACAAACAAGTTTCAAAGAGATTCTTGGCAAATGAAGAAGGAAAATAAGTCTTTTTGTACTCTGAAATTTCCCAGAAATAAAACAAATGCACAGTCAAAACTATTCAAATGACATTTCAGGAGATCAGTCATAGAATCTATTAATGCATTTCTTTTTAAACAGGTGGAGTTTGCAAATTTACTTTGAGCTTATAGGCTAACCCGTTCTATTGCTATCATGGCCAAACCTGATTTCTGACATAAAACCCAGCTCTGTGTTCCTAAGAGTCTCCAAGCTGAAATGGATAGGATTCTGCCCAATATAGGTAGGGTTTAATTAGAAGAATAACTTAATGACAATCTTATCAAGGTTGTATCAGCTTTTGAAGCCACGTCACATGCATATTCAAGTAAGTCAGACATATATCCACTGAAAATGGCTCAATTTTCTGGAAGATCAGAATCAAGTGTAGGGTCTCACATCTATACTCACATAAAGCAGTGCCAAACCCTGGGGAAAGCTGTTCTGAAATCAGTGTGACTACTCGCTCAGTAAAGCTCTGCACAGTCCAGTCCACAGCAGTTATAGCTAAAGGTTGTAGCTACAAGCTTGGGCCTGATGCCCCACTGCATAGTGTGAATGGTAAATGACAATTATTCCCACTGATAAGGCTCTTGCCTAAAGAATTTTATTCTTCTAAAAACAAATAACTGCCCCCCATCTTCTTGTATTGCTAGAGCAGAAAATGTCTCTGCAGTTGTGATTCTCTCTTGACTCTGTATTTGGTGGCCCTGTTACACCCACCTCAACACAGGCTTTATTCTCGGGTGCATTGGGATCATTTGCAGGCAGTGAGTAAAGAGCAGTGATGCTGCTGAGACTCTCCAAGGAGCTTGACAAATTAACTTTAGCTGGTTCCCTAGGATTACATATACTTTGCAGTCCAGTGCTGCTCATGACTGCATATAGTGCATTCTTGCAGAGAGCTGGGGTTGGGCTGGGACCCGGTTACTTCTCATTTCTGCTTTCTCTTTGCTTCCAAGCTCACCCATGCCAAATTCATTGACATGGATGAAATAAGCCTGCGGTACATGGCAGACACAGTTACGGAGGCTGTGAGCAATGAGTAAGCCGGAGCTTTTGTTTGTGTATCAACAGCACAACTGTCAAGTGCATCCTGGCTGCAGGCATTTATTCCAGGTGATGCTGTAAAGAACAGAAACAAGACAGCAAGACGTTGCATGCCACATAGGGTCTGCAGTGCCAGTGATGAGAAAGCTCTCACAAATTAAGCACAGCTGACCTGCCGGAATAAGCCTAAGCAAGAATAGGCCATAATAATTACAGCTCTTTGAAAGCTTCTGTTTCATTAGAGAGACTTTAATAGCTTTATAAAATCAGGAAAGTATTTTAACAGTTTACAGATGGGAACATAAAGACTCTGATGGGTAGTGGCTGGCACATTCAGATGCTGGTTGAGATCCGCGCATGCTTTGTTGCTAATAATCCAGCAAAGGGTGATTGTGCATGTCTCAGGCTGAACATCTACAAGTTAAAGCAACCATAGACGGGGGCCACTTGTGAAAGTCTTGCCCAATTAACTTCCTGAGGATCCCACAGAAAATCAGTGGCAGAGAAATAGAAACCAGGGTTGCTGACCACACTGCTCCCCTAGCTCTTCTCCCCAGGAGACTGATTGCAGGCCAAGCTCTGTGGTATTCAGATGTCAGACTCTAGCGAGTCCCTTGAAAGAAAGGAGTAGAGACAAACAATTATCCAGCTTTGAGAAAACTCTCACCTTTGAAATGCTCTCCGTACATGTTATTACCATGTTTGCCTGGTTGCCAGCAAGATTTGTACTTGAATAATGGCTTTGCCCCCCTGCCCCCAAATCCCATTGACTTAAGGGTTTAGTTTGTGTCTTCTCCTCCTCCTCTTTGTTTTAATTAAGATGCATTTTGCTAATTATCCAAAGGGAAACATGAACAACAGATTAAAAACTGAATTATGTAAGAAGCAGGGGTAACTGAGATTTAAGGGAAGGGGCTGATGTGGCTGTGCTCTTATTCAGACATTGCACTTTTCCAGTGACTTTCATCCAGGGAGTCAAATTTGCTGCTCAGACATTAACTAACCCTCTCACTTTCCCCATGAAGAGTTTCCCATGAGCAACAGGCTCCCTTGGCCAGCTGCACAATGGCACAGAGCAGCTCAGAAACCTGCCTGCAGGAACAGAGCATGGCACAGTTTCCTATTAGATCCGTTGGGAAGGGTTATGGCTTCGTTCTGACCATCTGACTGAACACACCAAGAGTGGAAGTATGACAGTATTTTCCTTATCTACTGAAAGGTCTTCTGTGCATCCTAGGAAATATCTGGCCCTGACCACTGCTGGTGAGAAGGCAACAAATTTGACATACATCAGGGAAATCAGAATAGTTGTTGCTAAGGTCTGTCCTCCCATGAGCTCAATCCTGCTGCTGTACGTTGTGAACACAGAGAAACAGGAGCAAGTTTAAGTGACTCCAAAACCAGGCTTAGTACTTCATATTCATCATTTTGATTCTGAAAATGCTAGCGAGAGCAAGGCTCATTTGTTGATGTCTGTTTGATGGGGTTTATTTATTTGAAAAGGCTAATCAGCTACCAGGATGCAGAGGCAATTGCTTAAATGTAAAGGAAAAGGAAGAAACTGTTCAAAGCTATTCAGATGAGGTTTGCGTTTTGATGTCGGTGTGCAGCCAGCTGACAAATGCTGAGCCACAGTCTGGTGTAAATCCAGATGAATTCCATTAGAATCAACAGACTTGCTTCCAATTTATTCTGATGTAACAGAGAGTATGATATTTCCATTCACGTTTACATTAGATTTGTTTCCTGTTTTCCATAATTCAGGCAGTTTCCATTGTGTACAAAACCAGCCTCGGCCAGATCTTGATCTCATTTGCATTGGATGAAAACAATTGTTTCAAATGGAGCTATGCTGGATTTATAATTGCATAAATGAGAGCAGAATCTGATCTATTCCAAGGGAGGATTTCCCAGGGTGTTGCCGTGTGAGAACACCCCTGCCATGGTGAAGTGATCAGGTGCTTTGCCATCGATTTTAATGGAGAATTTTCATCTAAGTTCTGGACTGGAGCCCTAAGCTTGACAGCTGCTGCTTCACCCACACCAAAGGTATAGAAGCCCCTCTTCCCTTCAGAAGATGATCTAACAAGCCAACACTTGCACCATCTCATGACCTAACATATGAATACCATGCGTTAGCTTAGAAGAAAGTCAGGAACAGAATGAGCTTAGCCCTGCCTGGCAGAAGTCTTCCTCAAAAGATACATTGGCCCTGATACATTTCATTTGTCACATACATTGTGTATAAACCCAAGTTCTCCATGTTGCCTTTTCCTTCCTACAGAGCTTCCTCCCTTGAGGCCCTTCCAACTCGCCTTGTTCAGTTGTAACTGGAAACATTAGGAGCAATACAATGGTTCCCTGGCACATGAGGCTGTCTGTTTTGGTGTTCATGCTGCTAGGAATAGATTGGGTTATTACTAATAAGTAATAAGAGGGTTATTCACAGCAACATGTGCAATCAAATGGATTTACTCCTCCCCATTGAAGCTGCTTATTTCACTGCTAGCAGGAAAATAAGGCTATTTAGAGTCATGTGTGGTAGTTGCAAAGGTTTTTCTGAGTAGATACACAAGCTATGTTGCCATAGCTTCTAGGAGGACTTTGAACTCACCTCATCCATCTGGCTTCACAACTTCTCACTCTTATTTCTTACTGTCTTCTAGAAGCCACCATTTCGATGGGATATGAACAGACGTTGCTGACTCTGGATCTTACAAGGTACTGTACAAGCTCAGCCAACCCTTAAAACACTGGCCTCCTAACTGCCAGCTGTAACACTTTATAAACATGGATATTCCACCCCAGTTCTCAACGATAAGTTTTGCTGTGAAAACATGCAGTTTGATTCTTTGTTACCCAAGGCCTGGGGAAGTGCAAAGCTGATACGCAGTAAAAAAAGCTCCATCACCATCATATTATTTTACATTGGTATGACTTGCCATTTTAAATGAAGACATACCTCTTCCATTTGCATTTGCAGAACTCCTGTGTGTTTAATTCCACAGTAACTTTAGATTCCTTCACAAATTTAAATATTTCTCTCAATTTACAATTCAGCACCAAACATGGGAAGACAACAATGACAAGAGTAACAACAATGAACACCAATGACAACACTACACTTGCAAGGCTATCAGTATTAGGAGCACATTATGTGGCAGATTGAAATTTCAGCATCTCTATGCTTCTCTCACCACGTCATCTCAGCCCTGTGCAGAGAGACTGGAAATTACCCCACAGGTTTGGCCTGCAGTATATAAAACAGAGCCTTGAAAAAACAAGGCAGTCATCAAATTTCCAGTGTAGGCGGCAATCTGTCTGTTAGGTTTGCACACATACACATTATCAGGGCATGCGAGTGCCTAAAGGCAGTCTTACACAGAGCAGCTCGGCAGCTCATGCCTATAAAACACAAAGGCACACCAGGTTCTCTTCTGTCTGATGCTTCACAGCAAGCAGTAACTGAGCAGGACCCATCATGTGGTAACAAAGGCTGACATAAATACTTATTTGTGATTTTGTTCCCCACGTTTTTTATTCCACCATGCAATTTGCATTACAACTGGATCCTAATTGTCCATTTTAGCAGGCAAAGAGCAATCTGATACAGATTATAATACACAAGGTAAAGCAGCAGTGTCACAAAATAGGTGCTACCAGCCAAAGACAGCCTTCCTGTCTCCCCGGGGTTTTGACACCAGCTGATTAAGCAACTGGGCAGCACTGTCTGGAATTAACATGAGCTCAAAAAAAAGTAGGACAGTGGGAGCCTGCTTAACCAAAGCAAAAGTGCCAGAAACCCTTTCATCAAGGCTTTCTGACAGCCCTGAGTGTCTGAGGCAACGTAGTCTTGAAAGCACCTTTGAGGTGACATGGTGCTGCTGTCTTCACTGAAGGGACACACCACAGGACCAGTGTGGCATGATGGCCTGGCCTGAAGGCCCTGCGAGGGAACGTCAGCACAGCTGCCTTGAGAAAGGAGCCCCTGCGAAGCACCACTGGTCCTGCAGTGATGCTGGGAGCCCCTGAGAGGTAACGAGACACATTTGGCCCCAGCAGTCTGTCTGAGGTAGCATGGCAGAGCCGCCATGGAGACATGTGGCCCTGAAAAGAAAGCCATGTGGCTGAAAACCAGGAACACCTGGAAGGAGAACACTTCCAGGAGGGAATGCCACACAGCCGGCCAGACTAAGAGAGGCTACCGTGGCACAGCTGCCCTGTGCCAACGGGCCCCTGTAAGGAAATGTGGTACAGCTGCCATGGATTGGAGACTGTGTGCAAGTGCTTCTGAGGGAGAGAAAGCCATAATGAAGCAGCCTCAAAGGAGACATGACACAGCCTCCTTGAGACCCTGAGAGCTCAGCTAGCGCAACCACTGCGTTGAATTCTGTATATGGAAAAACCTCTGTATTCCCAGGGCCACTAGTGTAGAGTCATTGATTAGAAGGCAGGGCAGGAAATTAAATGAGGCAGGTGAATTAAAGCCAGACTTCACAGGCTGCATCTGTTCCTCCATTCCCTTGGGTACAACACTGATGTAACTTTAAAAAGTAAATTTAGCGCTGAGGAAAGCTGCCAGGCTGATGGCCCTGTAAACTGAAACACTTGATGCATCCACAACTTGGGTACAGGAGAAGCACAGAAGAGCTGCTGAAACATGCCTCAGCCTGAGCTGCCTTGCTGCAGCGCAGCAGCTGTGGAGATGGCCTGCCTGGGCTTGTCGTCTGCTCACGAAGCTCAAGAGAAGGAACTGGCTGGGAAGGCTTGACTGCAGCTCCAAGGTGGAGGTGAATCAGCAGCGAACAGCAGTGCTTTTGGTGATCAGGCTGTGATGCCCCATCAATAGCAGGATCACAAAGACAAACACTCCTGACAAGAAGAAATCCCATCCATGGTGCAGCATGCAAGGCTGTAGACATACCCGTCTTGCAATATACCCAGGCTGGCACGCAGACAGGAGCTGGTACACCTTTCAGCTTTGGTCCTTGGTCTTGTCCACACCTGTGTTCACAGAGAGCAAGGGAAACATCCACTTCAGAGCAGTTCTTACTATCAGCATCTTTCCTGGTATTTAGACATACAACAATAGCCCTGTACTCTGCAGTCTAAAGAGGCTGTCTGTCTTTTGATGGACCTATATATATATGAGTGAGGAGAGACAGGACATCTCAAGCAAGAGACCTATTTTGCCACCTAAGTGCATATCCAGAAGAGGATTCGAAGCATGCCTCTGGCCATTGGGAGACCCGACCTTCTTCTTGGCCAGACTCAGGTAAACCCCAAATGTCTAAATTACATGGTAAAGTGGCTGTCACCTCTTCTGAGAGCAGCTGAGTAGAGTGATCCCAGCATTTAGCAAGCATTAAGAATACCTGAAACTAAGGAGTAAGACCAGAGTGGAGAGGACAGGTGGTAGAAGAGGCAGTGTAAAACAAGTGAGTAAAAGAGATTGTCCCACTGACTTCCCAGTGCTGTTGTCACTGGAGGGTTGCACAGTCCTATGCAAAGCATTAAAAAAATCTATTGAAGGAAAACAACATAATGAACGGTCAAAGAAAGCAAGCAAGCAGTCAGCTCTTGTTCCTCAGAGAATAGCCTCTATTCTCACATATCTTGCATTGGATTATGGCATAGAGGGAAAAAACAGAAATACCTCAAATAGATCCAGTTAGTTTTACCTCTTTTTATGCTGTACCTGTGGCTGTTTCCAGGTGGTTTGGTGGGTTTTGTTTTCCTTTTCCCATGTGATAAGATCCATCATTTGAAGGACAGCAACCAAACCAGCTCTTCCTGCTCTGAAGAAGGGCAGCAACTGCACTTAGAATAAAAGATTGTCAGGCAGATCTGAAGTGTCAATCAGAGCCTATCTCTGAAAAAAACATTAGTCCAGGCAGCTCCCCACACCATCACAGTTAATTTACTCTTTCCAGCTATCCCCCTGAGCTGCAAAAAGCCTTCCAGAGCTGACCAGAGCTGCCAGCTACAGACATGAGGTGTTAGAGTAGATATTAGACCTAATTCAACTCAGGTCACTTTGCCTTCTGCAGAGCAAAAGACTGTGATTATCGGGTCCAGAGAAGCAAATACTGGTCTCCCAGGCTTTGTGAGCCAAACTGTACCTTTTACCAGAAGAGGGGCATAGATTTAGGACTCTGTTGCTGAGTGTGTCCCATCTTCAGTGGCATGTCTCCACTTGAATATTATTATTATCATTTAAAATATTATTTATGACTGCACCTAGGGCTGTGCGAGGCACTTTCCAAGCACTCAGGGAAGTACTGGCTCTGCTCCAAGAAACTCATTATTTCAGGACAGACAGACACGCAGAGGCGCCGCATGGTCAAGTGGCAGAAATGCTGACCCAACAGCACCAGCACACTCTCCACTGTGTGCCTGGCTGGTTGGTTGACCTTGGGAAAAGTCACATTCCTTCTCCCCACGCTTAATCCCATCCCACTCTTTGTCCGTCTCAGTTTCTTGGACTGGAAGATCTTCAGCTGTGACTATGTTCACGTCTTTGTCTGTCTTAGACTTTTTTTCTGTCCAAAGTCCAAGGAAGCACTTGGGGAAGTATTTTTATTCCTAGGAGGAAAAAAAAGGAAAACTGGAAAATAAGAAGCTCCATTTTCAATAGAATTTCTTCAAACACTTCTGCTGAAAAAAAAGAATCAAATGTTTTCTCATTGCCAAACAAGTCCAGAAAGGTGAGTTTTTCAGTTGAGAAACAGAAAATGCAGGTTTGGGAGGTTTGGTGAGACAGTTTCCAGTCACTGAGATTTTCTGGGGAAAGTACTGTAATGGTTAGAGAAACATCCATTTTGTCCTGAAAATAAGTTTGAACATAAAAATCAAGTTGTTCTGTGAACAGGAAAGTGCCAAAACCAATTCTCCTTCTGATTTGTGTATTACAACCGCTTTTTCTTTCTCCCTTTCTTGGTGCTCCCAGCACACTGTAATATCCCCAGGGCACCCTTATCCCCTCCAGACCTCCCCGGCAAAGTCCTCATCTCTTCTAACAGCTTCTCACTTTACAGGCAAGGGGCAGCAAGTGCAGGAGCTGGCTTGAAGCTAGGCAAGTGCTGATTGACCTGCCGGTATCTAAATGCCAGCTGGTCACCTGGCCACTGCATCTTAAAACAGGTAGGGAGCAAGAGGTGTAATTACCTTTCCTTCAGTAGGATATTAACTTGAAATGTCTGCCTTCTTTCCAGCTGCTTTTTTTCATGAAAACTGCAGGAATCTTGGGTCTGTAAGACCTTTTCTTTCCATTGAGCTGGGTTGAATCAGGACAGCTGATTCAGAAGTTATTGGAGCTGGGGGGGTACTGGTACACAGGTGAAAGAACAACACAAGAAGGCTCATTGCATCATAAACCCAGGCTCAAATATAAGGCAGTTTTGATGTAACAGTGGGTCTCTAATGTCAGGTGAGATAGTCGCTGTAGCAGCGACCAACCAGTCTCTGTCCTTTGGATATATAAAGGCTGTCAAGCTCCAGGACTGTCCATAGTGCACTTACCGCTTCCTTGCTGTACAGAGCCTTCAACTTAGAAATCAGGGCCCCATTTTATAGAAGCTGCTCAGAAGCCCAGACAGTCCCTAACCGGGGTCACTTATAGCTGGATTGACAAAGAGTAGAAGAAAGGGAAGAATAAATTATCTCAGACTTAAATGTAGGCCAAGATCACCGATTTACTGAGGAATCCTGTGAGAATTGGAAGGAGGCTCAAATGTCCAATGTCCCCATCTAGGGCCCTAAGCAAAGTCGACCTCAGCTCCTTCTTGCTTCATCACCCAGGCAGAAGTCACCCTTTCATGGGCATTTCACTCTGATTCGCTGCCCTCAGGAGCTGAATCAGTCTTACCCGTACTTCTCCTTTGGCAGTTGAGACCGCATGGCATGCTGATGAGGCAACGTTATTTGTTGTTTTGTTTGGGTTAATTATTCATGAGCACTGTGCTGAAAACACTAGGAGCTGCTTTCTGAACAGTCCTTGAGCTGGCATGCAGGGAGGGACTTACCAAACACTGGTGGCTGGGCTGCCTTTCCACAGCCAAGCTCTCTTCCATCTGCTTCCCTTCAGCCCTTGTCACACTCCCCATCCCTCATGGCTTTGGCTGTGCTCTTTGGCATTACCTAAATAAGAAAGAGGCATATACTTGGAGCACTGTAGACATGCAATCAAAAATGGCATTTGACCAGGGAGGCAACTGACCCTGACATGGGGAGAATATACACCTGGTCCTCTGTTTTGTTTTTTCAGTCATGCTGTATAGCTGAGGATAAGCCACTTGCAGGATTTCAGACCTGTTTATCCTTCCGCAAAAGATGCTTTCACCCTTCTTCAGATAATCTGCAACTGTCTGGAAGCCTTTTTCCATAAGCAAGGCTCTGCCTCTTTAGTGCATGCTCCTGGAAATGCGTTTTTCATCTTAGGACAAGGGCAGCCTGTAGCTTTAGGAGCACTTTGAGGATGTTTACAGTAAGACAGAGCTTGAATTGCTATAAACACTCTCACTCCCATGCATTAGCACTAAACAGTGGTTTTCTGGGGTTACAGCTCCATAAATATTTTCTGATGGGGGTACAGATCCTGTATAGAAGACTTAAACTTAGCAAAAAGTATGATTACTTTCTCAGTTACTCCTCTGAAGACCCTTAGAAATCATCTAGGGCTGCCCCCTGGAGTCTCCAGAACAGAGGCTGAAGCTCTTGCAAGTTTCTAGGGGTACCTCTTCAGGGCTAGCATTTGCTTAGAGAGCTCATTATCACGGCTTGGACTGCAACCAAAATACTCATGGCCCGTAGGCAGCCGCCTTACCAGGCAGCCACCCCACCCAGCCAAGCTGGGTCTTTTGACTCCTGTGAATTGCTCTTTGCAATTATGCAGACAAGAAACTGAGCCTGTGCTGCAAACATTTCATCAGGACTTTAGAGAAGTTTAGACTTTATGGGGTCTTCCCTTGGGTCCTAGCAAAGGACACTGCAAGTGTACTTAGGCTGATTATCAATCACTGGTTGGGTTTTCTGCAGAACCCAGAACAGGATTCATGTTCCAGCACATGCTTCCTCACTGGAAATTTCAGGGGACTGTAATAGCCAAGGATTTGCTGTGAGCCCACCCTGTAGCACATCTGCCCCATAAAACACCAGGACACAGGAGAGGGTCTTTATCCCAACTGGGCAAAATCCTCACCTGGTATAAATCAGCACAGCTACAAATAAGTCCAGGAAGCTGTGTCATATCACACCAGAAAAGAACCTAGTTTTAGGATATGCTTTCCATTCATTAATTCTTTGCCTAGAGCCAAGACAGACTCCCCATGGGATATATTAGCTCAGTTTCATCTCCTGCAATCCCATGCAACTGCACAGGGGAAGAATTCAGAACCTATGGACCATGTTCTCCACTGATGCAGCCCTCTGATTTTGTTAAATGAGCTTCTTGGACTTAACAGTAAGTAACTGAGCTAAATATGGATGTGATTTTCTGGCCTGTACACTGCAAGAGGTCAGCAGAGAGAACTGCACTGGTGCTTTCGGAACTTAAAAATCACTTAACTGATTTCAAGGAGTTTACACCAGCAGAGAGCTTGGCCCATGATTAATACACAGAAATACTACCTTCAGCTGCAGAGATGAAGTCAGTCTCCCACCTGGCTGTTGCCTAAGTAACACATCTCTAGGAGAATATTTTTTAAGCCAGTGTTATTTATCCGGTAGATGGAAGCAGGCCTGTTAAGGCCATACCAGGTCAACATATGTCTAAGCATGTACTGAAGAACTTAATTAGTTCTCCCTGAGAAGAGAGACTCCCAGTGCTATTTAAAGGATCGTTATCCTACTGTGAGATGCCTTGGAGCCTGCTGCTAGGCCTAAGCTTAACAGGGCAAGTCTGTAGTAGTTGGATGGGAGCGAAAAGTCTCCTGCCCATGCTGAGGAGTAATTGCTGAGCAACCCCAGGAGTTGGAGGGTCAGCACAAGGAGCAGGCATCACAAAATCACACTGAAACCCAGTGTAAGGGACTTAATTCATGTCTGGGCTGTAATGTCAGCTTTCAGGGTCAAACCATAGATCCCATTATTTTTCTGGTTTTTCTTTCTAGAGAGTCAACATCATCTGCTGTGCTTGGTTACTGCTTCTTATGGGGCAATTCCAGTGGGAGTGAGAAAGGGTGACAGGATAGTGGAGTAATATAAGCCTGCAGTGAGCCACTACCACATGTCTATGTCAAACACCAATCCTTACGTCATCACAGGAGTCAAATGTAGGCAGTAGTTTCTTAGTATCAGCTAAACTGGACCTTATGCAAGTAGCTCAGTCATAGTTTTCATTTATGAGGCCAAAAATTAGAGACTGTAAATGGAATGCCAATAAAGGAGTTAGCCAGGTTCCCCAAAGATGGATGGTTTTGTAATTCTGCCAGGAGGTAGCCCCTTGAGTGGGTGGACCTCTGGAAAACTAGGCTGAACAGCCTCTGAAGGATAAAACAGGGTCCCAAGCATAATAAAGCATGTATAAGCACTGGCACTCATCAGGGACACTGAGGCTGGATTGCAGAAGAGGGAGGATCCTGAGCGTGCTTATCTTGACCTAAGAGTGGCTTATATACCACGTGGGACCTTGGTCTGTTCTTTGAGCTGTCAGGAGTTGTTCCTAGATGAGTTGTTATGGTAACTGAGCTAATGCCCCGAGATAGATGTTTTCAGGTGGCTTCAGGCCAGAAAATCAACACCAATAGATTCTAGATAATAGACTTCTGCTAAACTCAGTGCCGGCATCTACTTTATTTAACCTATTCACCAATGACTTACTGAACTCCATTCTCTGGGCAAGCCGTATATGATAACAATAGCTGCTTGGCCTCAGTGAACCTCAGCTTCCAAAAGACTGAGGGGCTCCCGTGTACTGTGGCTGAGTCTATGCCAGTAAATTAAACGTGCCTGAGATTTTCCTCTGTATCAAGAAGACAGCTGGCACAGAACGGCCAGTGTTTTCATATTAAATTCTTACCCTCCAAAGCTGCATGGTCACATCCAGACAGCCCATAAAGAACAGTCCCTGGCCCGTGCTGTCTTCTGAAATGCAGTTGGACTGGGCCAGTGCTGCAGTGCAATACTCCAGCAGCAGTCCAGGCACTGGTTAATTTATTAGTACAGACCTTGTCTGACTGACTGCTAGAGGTGACTGCGCAAGAAAGGAGCCTGAAACCAAGTGCAAAGGCTGTTGGTGTGCTTGTGCTTATACCACATCCACATCCAGCTGGAGCCATACATCCTTAGGAGCGGTCAGTGACAGGCACACAGCACATCTAGGAATCATGCTCGATCACCCATTTACATCCTCTGTTTGGAATAGCTCATGGGTTAAGCGGTGGATTTACCAGTTGGAGACAAGAACCCTCCACCTAACATGGAACAAATCAAGATGCAGCCAACAAATTACCAACAATGAGCAGCTAATGCCATATGCCTGCTATCCAGCACTGCTGCTGACTACACCGTGGGAGGTCTCTTTGATTGGTGCTCCACAGCATGCAGTCGGGCGGTTCACTGTGGCAGACAAAATTTGGGAAGAGTCATGCCAGTTTCAGGAACTCCCACATCACCACCAGACCAGCCAAGCAACTTCCTGGCTCTGGGGCCCTGCACCACCTCCAGAGCAAGCCAAACAGGTTCTGCCGTGGTGTGGTCCACAGTGCCAGGACTGATCATGCCTTGGGCATTTGGAACAGCCTGCTGCGTGCCCTTGTGGATGCTCTTGCATCTGTGCTGGATGGCTACTTTTTTGATGTCAAGACTCGCTGGTGGTCTGCTTGCGTTGGGCACCAATGACTTGAACACCACAGGCTGGCCCAAGGCCACTGAGCAGGGGGGGTTCTCTCTCTACTTGTTCGTTCACATTTCAAGTCTTGCTTTGCTTGTTTTACCCATTTACAAACCATGTTATTGTAATCTGTAGCTCTCTAGGGCAGAAAATGGTTTTCTGCATGTTCTTTGCTCGGCTTCTGCTGCAACAGGATTGCAATCTCAGTCAGTGCAGCAATAATGTGATTAACAAGCTCTGCACAAGGAGGAATTGCATCCTCAGTGGATGTGATATCCCCAGATCTGGCCTGCCAGTGTGTTTTCCCAAGGCAAGAGGTCATGTTGACTGAACTCCAAATTGGCTTGCTCGAACTTTTAAACACTAAGGTCCAAATAAATTTTCAGCAGTAGCTGGTATGCTGATCCCTTTCCTGCCAAGCTACAGACTTAAGTGAATTTTTATTACTAAGTTATAAACCCCAGAAAACACGAGCGAGAAGTGGAAATGCTGACTTGGCCTTTGCTAAATGCCAATTATCTACAAAGGTGTTAAGAACTGGGGGGTGGGGTGGGGTGGGGGGGGTGGACACGACAGACGGACACACCTGATAAATAGGGTCGTTTTCATGTTTTCTCTGGTTCAAAGTAAACTGTCCCGTGAGCCCCTTGTAGGAGCACATAGCATGCAGAGTGACCATAATATTTATAGGCATGACACTGAGCTGCAGACCTTGGCAATCAGAGCAACTCCACTTTTGGAATAAATATACCTCTGCTTGGCTGGCATCTCAGTACAAAAGAGTAAGTAGGAGACACCAAGATTTTCTGGGAGAACTTAAGAAGCAGATGCTGACCTTTGATGTCCATACTTTACTGAATCAGTGGAGTACTAAAACCAACTTTTAAATCCTCAGGGCTGCTAGCCAAACTCAGCACCATGTTCTCTATTCCTCTCTTCTCCTGTGGCTCCTCGACAGTCCCAACACTGCATAGGCTACTCTCCTCATATTCCCCAAGGTTGCACAGTGTCACCCAGCTGATGCAGACCAGCGTATCTCCACAGACACTGTTGGAGCAACATGGGGGTTGGTTAATAATACCTAAAGATCTGGCCAAATAATCTTAAGGCTCAAAATGATGCTGTAATCTCAGTTGCAATGCAGTATCTTCCTTCTCCCACTCTATTTCCTAACTCCCGATTGAAGTCTTAAAGCCGTCTAAAAACCAGCCCTCTGCGTGCTGGGGATCCAGCGTGGTGCTGAGTCACAGAGGCTGCACTCAGCCCAGGACTATGTACTGAGCAGGGTGATAACTGCCAAGCCACATGCAAGCACATCTCAGAAGTATCTAGGGGGACTGTGCTACAACAATAGCTCAGTCACCCCCATGAGCTTCTAGAGAAATGTATCCCCAATACCTGGGCAGTTAACACTCATGCCACACAAAATACTTTGGGAATGGCTGAGGTTATCCTTCATGTCCATGAACTCGAGGAGAGATGTGACTTCAGGGAGAAGCTGTCCAACCCCCACAACGCACCCAGCTCCAGGAGAAGAAATAAGAGATTAGCCAAAGGTGCTTATTTAGCAGCCAGGAAGGTTTTGATGAAATTCAAGGAAAAGAATATTAGAAATCCCACTCCCTTTTTCATGTACTCACAAAAATGGAGCAGGGACTTTCAGCAACAGGCTCTAAATTTTCAAAAACAGCTAGTGACTTCAGGTGAGCATCCTGAACTCCACACACCAGTGACAGGATCTCCTGGTGATTTTTGCATTGCTGCAGTTACACCCTGCTTTTGCAGCATCTGGGAAGGTGCATGGCATGTTACGGAAATCGAGCATCTGTCAAAGTGTCAATATGTGCACTCCATCAACTGAGTCCCTCTGACACCTTTTTTGCTTTCAAAAATTCAGACTGTACAATTTAGGAAAATAAACACTAGAAACAACAACAAGTAGAAATGCTCCTGCTGTTAGAAACAAGGTGAAAAGGAGGAGCTGAGCCAAGTTAATCAGTGAGCTGAAATGAGATGTTGGAGAAAGGGGCCGTGGGTGACTTGGCGTTTGCAGTTAGCTGAGTGACGTGAAATCTCTTGTGTCTGGCTGAGCTCTGAAAGGAAATGCTTTATTAAATCTTCTTTGTGTGAGATTTCAAGCCGCCTCTGGACTGGAAAATAGGACCATTCCAGTATGTGGCATGTAATCAGGAACTGAAGTCTTTAGTGCATGTTTTTCTGCAGGGGAAACTGATCAACATAGACAAATAACTCAGAGGGCTCAGGATTTAGAAAGCTGAATTAGACACAGTACACCCATGCTTTGCTCTGCACCTCTTCTACCAAGTATCCCCAAAACGCTTCACAGAACTAATCTGGTTGCTGGTAGCAACCACCAGGCATTACGAGAAACAGCACAAGTGGGCATAAATTCACCCCACTGAATATAAACGATCATGTGAGCCAGTGGGTCTCAGGACCATTAGCCCAGCTTTCAGTCCCACTGGAAAATAATACTTGCCCTGATCGATCTTCTTTGCACTGGCTGCCCTGGGTGTCTCTAGTGTCACCGTCCATTCTGCTGTGATCTGGCCACATTTTGGGAAGCTGCAGCTTCTTGCCATGTCTGTCCAGACTCATTGTGCTTTGCTGTAAGCTGGCAGCTCACAGCTCTTCCCTGTCAAAGCAGGACTGCGCCACCCTGAAATACTTGTAGAAAGTATGTACTAAAAAGAAAGTAAGAGAGCCAGACACAATGAGAAAGAATGAGGCTGAAAGGCTCCCAGAGCACTCCCTCATGTCACACAATCTCCCTTGCCCTTTGCACATCTGATCTCTCCCTCTATGCTTGGCCACATAGTCAGGAAAGTGAGACCTGATCAGAGACAGGACAGGCAGCATCAACCAGATTTCCTCCTCCTCTTACCGCTCGTATGTACCCAGCATGTCTGGATATGAAAAGCCTTGAATCTTAGTCTGCCTGCTGGAAACTCCCAAGGTTTGAGTTCCTGATTTGCTTTCTGCAAAACCTAACAGGAGAGTGTCCCGAGGGGCTGAGATACACAGAGCATTCCCCTTCCTTTGCACCACCCCTGCTGCCTACCTTTTGTTGCTGACAAGAAGCAGGACAGAGCCATTCTGGATATTGGCTTCTTTGAGAGTCTCGTGCTCCTCGAGCTGCCTGGAGTTGTAATAAAATGTCTTCTTCCAGGAAGTGACACCCTCCCGTACTAAGTGAGCCCGTAGGTCCATCACTGTGTCTCTGGGCTTGACTGTCAAGGGCATCATCAGGTCCTCATCAGCCAGGTGCACCTTAATGTGGTACCTCTTCCAGCGAGAGAGGCTCCTTCGCAGTGTGTCCATCCTCTCCAGCTCACCCAGGCCAGTGTGGCAGAGCGGAGCATCCAGCTGGGAGGTTGGTAAAGCAGGGATGTGGCTCTGAAGAGGCTGTCTGCCGTGAACAACTTAAAATGTCCTGCCAAACCTGTTCCTCCCAGTTGCTGCGCTGCATGCTTCACATTCCAGGGAAGAGCTCACCTGGCTCGAGGAGCCTGCTGGCTGGGAAACTTCTCCGTGAATCATTTCCACACACCCCTAAATCCCATAATAATTACAATGTCTTCACAAAGTGCTCTTCATTCCAGTAGCTCTCAGAGGACTTTAAAGCTGGATCTCCATAGCCATTAGAAATGTGGGTACATGTGAGAGATGAATGGGGTTTAGTAACCTCATGTCTCCTGTTCTAAAAAGCTGCCAGCTGTGGAGTAGACCAGTTCAACAAAGTACGTGTTGAGGAACCTCACAGCTATTTAATGTGGATGAAGAAAAGCACTCTGCATAGTGAAAAATTCCTCATGGGGGAGAGCCAGAGCCAGGCTGATCATTAGTGCAGGGCAGTTTCCCCGTAGGAGAGCTATATAGTTCTTGTAGGCATACAGACTGGACCCTGCAGAAGGGGTAGGACTCATTCATTGCTTGTGATACCATCAGATATCTAATATTGGCTCACACATGCTCCTCACTGGTTCATCATCTTGATTTCCTCTTCGTTTCATATCCCTGCCTAATTGAAGGGCTGATCGTATCCTGCCCTACCACGTGAGTGGGACCAGCATCACGGGGCTGCAGGCACATCATGCAAACAGGCAGCAACAGAGGCCTCAGAATACCAAGAGGAACAAGCAATACTTCGGTAAATACGATACCTCCAAATGGAAGGAAGTGATTCCAGCCATGAGAGCCAGCTGTAATTGAATGATCCTGCAAGGCAGACTCTGGCAGTCACAAGATGATACTTCAGAGCAAACATCAAGATAAGGAAGTCTTTTCTTTCTTTTTCTCAAAAAGATCAAGTCACCTTCTTATCTTATAGGTAATTTCCTGAAGCCCTATAGGAATTAATTCCCTTGTCCATTCTTCTCACCACAGTCCGGTATTTTCAGACCAATGTACTGCAAGATAGTTGACTTCAGAGTCTGCTCTTCACTAAAAAGGGGCTGCTTTTGGCCATTAGATAACAAAACAGTCAGATTTTTCAGATACAGCAGCAGTCAGCTCCCATTGAGAACAAGAGAGGTGTCCACTCTTCCACTGGGAAACAAGGAGGTTTCCACCCTATCTTCGCACCTCCCTTCTTTTTTCCTCCCCAGCACATTACATCTCTGCCAAGAACAGCAGCAGGTATCTTCAGTTACACCACAGGCAGTGATTTCCCTGTGCACTTGAGAAGGACTGAAGCTTCTGCTAGCAAGATTTTCTTTCCAGATTCAGTCACTGTAAAGGTATGATTGCTTTGGTGGGGACTAGAATTCTTGGCCACTCACTCTGCTACTGAGTTGCTGCAAAGGCTTAAGGTGAGTAATGTCATGCCTTTGTGTTTCTTTTTGCTTATCTCATGACTGCTGCATGGGATAACGTGTCCATTAAGCGCCTTGTGGGAATTAGGAACAGCTTTTAGCACAGTAGTTAGTCTGGAAGCATTTAAAAATGCCTGGGTGTACAGATACATCAGTGATCTTCTTGAAGACAGGACACCACCACCTCAGAAAGAGAAACTGAGACATAGAGTGGTGTAAGGCTGTTATAACAAAAAATGTTACAGGTTAGCCTCCAGTTCCCGTATCTAGGCATCTCAGTGAGAGGTCTCATTTTCAGAGACCTACAGAAACTTTGAAGCCTGGGGCCTGGTGTATCCTTCTCTACTGGGGTGACATTCACTTGGAGAGCCAAAATTCATCCCTGGTGTAAAGCAAGGGTCTGATCCAATTCCCACTGCCATCCAAGGGCAGACTCTTCATTGACGGCAGCCAGAACTGGAGCAAGCCCCAGACGCACTGAGGTCTGATGGCTCCGGCCAACAGAATTTGCCCAGTGAGTGCCAAGGGAAGCATAAGGCATTCTCATTTCAGCAGAGCCCGTCTGGTGTCAGCAAGTCCATCAGCTCCATCCTTCTAGCATACGTGACAGCCTGACAGCTGCCAGATACCTCCCTCAGACACCTTTCAGACAGCTCCTGTTTATTTTTAGGACAGCTCTTTCCAGTCAAGGCTCAGATGCTTATCGTTACATAGAAAGGGGGGACGGTGGCAGAAGAAAAACACACAGCTATCATTTTTATTTCTTTGCCTATAATGTGGTTGCAAACTTTTCTCACATACCCCTATCTGCCCATATCGAGAGCCTTCATTTTGTGAAAAGAGATGATATTCTAGCCTATGAAATCCAAGGTAAGGAGAAGCATAGTAGTGAAGTCAGCTTATGAAATATTGAAGCAGTGAAGACCTCCCTGGAACATGTGAATGTCTAATGCCAGTTCCAATTAATTTTGAATTTTTCATTAAACCATTATTAAAAGGAAGAGGACAGCAGAAATAAGGGAAATTGACATGGGCAGTATATTAAGTACCTTAGTTTTGCTGGAGGATGTTTTATTACCTGTCCAGAGCAATTATTTCATCAGCTTCTGATGGTTTGTGGGCTAAACAGAGGTACAGGATAAAGTTCTAGATGGTCTTTCCTCAAAGTTATTTTAATCTCCATCCCCTACCCTGCACCTTGCCAGCCTACGTGGATGATGTCTCTGGCATGTCATATCTGGAGGACAAGACATGGAGTCAGAGTTCTGAGGATCTGTGATAATGTGTCACTCTGGCATTATTTACAAATCAAATAAAAACTTACTGACCTAGGCTTTTGCCCATATTGAGGGCAAACGGAAGACATGCAGACATTCAGAGAAGCATTCATTAAGGAAGCCTGAAAAGCAATTTAGAACCCAGGTAGGCTATTATTTTTTTAGAGGGGGGAAGAAATAAAGCAACAGCATTTATAAAACATTGTCTCCTTTTTTGTTCTCAAAGCTGCCTTACTCCATTGACTAGAGCAAAAGAGAAACACCTGCCTAAATTAGGTGCTTCATTAATATGTCTCAAGGTGGTTGAGATCAACCTGGGCCTTATATGGTCTCCTTATAATGCCAGAATACAGACACTCATTTCTTAGATATTGGGGGGTTTTTTGTTGGGTTTGCTTGGCAGTGGCTGTGTTTTGCTACTTGTGCTGCTCTCCTTGCAGAGGACAACAGAGGAGAAGTGGGATGATGCTCTATAAGGAAATAAAGGTTTCTTTATTTCCTGGTAGCAATTGTAGGGAAATTGCAATATGTGGGGAAAATTTGACCCTGATTTCTCTGGCAGAGACTGTAAGTCTTTGAGGAAACCACTCTGATAGTGCTCGTCTTTCTGTTTAAGGAAGATACTTTGCTGTTTTCTGTAGCTCTGTGATTGCAGGGCTTGCAGTCAGTAATGCTGAACACTGAGGATTTTCCTCTGATGTTTGTTTGGGGTGAGTTTGTGTTTGAGAGCAGATAGACCACAAGGGATGAAGTGTGAGAGATGACTGCCCTTGTCAGGTTGATCATGCTTACGCCTGCAACTGTGCAACACTGGGTACTGGAGAGAGGCTTTTTGTTAAGCTCCCCTAAGAACACAGTTCTGCCGGTGGGCACATTCTCTACCCCATGATTTTCCTCCTGCTCCATTAACTGATGGTACAGAGGGAAGGCTGCAGCATCGTGAGCTCTGAGACCCGCACTAGGTGCTGGGGAGCACAGGGCTGGGAAGTGAATGACCATGCAGGACAAATTGCGAAGCTTGGCAGTGATAACTTAAGGTTAGAAATCTCCAGCCCAATATGCATCTTGTCACCTAATTCATTCAGCGTCCCAGATATCTTGGGTGATGGGGCAGCTTAAGGCACTAGTATTTATATTCCTGAAGTACCCAGAGGCCCCCACTAGAGCTGTACCACTATGTGCAGGGATGAGTAAGGCCTTTCCTGTCACCCAGCGCTTTCCTCAGATGTGCTTGGTTATTAAATGGCTGGGCTCACATTATATGTCAAGTTAAATCTACAGCAAACTAACAAAGCACTCATAAATTATTAATAAATGCTCTGAGAAATGGGTAATTAAATGCAAAAGCTTTTTAGAGTCCAACGGATAAGCACAAAATATGTAAGCCCAAGCGATAACACTTTCTCCTGATATAACTTATCTACAGCATACTGCTCACATCTGCAAGAATACTTAGGAATATTGTTAACTTCTTGCACACCAGGAATAAAGAGAGCCTTTCTATGATGGAGGAGCATTTCTCCTGGAGATTAGGGCAAAAATCTTCATTGTTTAGACCATTGAAAATCCAGAAAAGCTGAAAGGTGCTTATATTAAGGTATACGGGAGGTGTGAGTGATGAGGGAAGGTGACAGTTTCTGCACTGACCCTGCCCTGTCATCTGCTTGTCAAGCTACAGGGTCCTGTGTTCCCAGGCCAAATGGCCTCTGTTCCACTGAGTACCCAGCCACAATCTCCCACCCTTGCCTGGCACAGGGGAAAACATCCCTGTCATCCTGCCCTGTTCTAGACCACAATCAGGAGCTCTCCATCTGCTCTGGCAGTATAACAGATTTTTTTTAAAAAAAGATCTCACAAAAAGGGGGATTGATGCTAGTTTCATTGGTTTGGGTACAAGTGAGGATTTCTGCCACTAACAAAGCTGAAGTTACCAAGTCAGACGGATCCTGCTGCAGTGTCCAAACCAGACTCCAAAAGGCCCTGCAACTTCCCTGGCTAGCTGCCCAGCATCAATATTGCATTACTGGGAGCCGGTGGACTCTGTTTGGCCTAGGATTGAACTTAAACAGGCTGCAGAGTAAAGCTATGTATATTCTGCTTTGAAGGAGCATACTTGCCTGGTTTTGGAACACAAATGAACCTGCAAGTTTTCTGAGCAAAAGCTGGATGTGAGTTGGTGTCATTTTCTGGTGGAAAAGGAAATGTGAAGGGAAAAAACCCAGTAACGCACATGTTAAATGAACCAGTCAAGTGCAGACAATGGGAAAGCTGAAAAATGGATATGGAGGAAAGCATTTTGCGGTGGTAGTTATTTCTCACTGCAGTTCTTTATAACTTCCCAGATGGGAGATTCATGACCCTAGGAAGTCTGTATCCTCCAGGGTTTGGCCTGCAGCAGCCCATGACTCACTTGCCTGCCAGGTTTGGCAATAAGCTGAGAAACAAGCAAGACAGCAAAACGCTTGTGGAAAAAGCAAAACAAGAGACAAATGAATTAATCTCTGGAAGAATAAAAAAAGACCTCTGTGCACTAAGGAGGGCCTTAGATGGAGAGAGAGTGAGTGCTCATGCCACTGAGGACTCCAGAGGAGCTGGCATCCCAGGCAGCCAGCTCTATTCGTTTGCAGGCAAAACAAATTCAGGATCCCTCAGTCTTAAAAGGTGAGGTGGGTGGAAATAGAAGATTTGAGGCTCTACCAGCCATTCCACCAGCAGCAGGATGATTTTCCAGGGGCTCAAGGAAGAAAGAGGATTTGTGGATCTACATTGCCATCTAATGGCAAGGAAGTACTTAAAGCTGTCACTGTGGCCCAGAAATGGACTGTAATAGCAAAGTAACCAAAGAGGGGGTAGTCTAAAGGCAAATCCTTCTCTGCGACTGTATAGGTCTTGCCAGTGAAGGCAATACAACCAGCCCAGAGAAGGGAAGGGTAGCAAAAGTCTTTGGATAGAGGCTGGTGATCCTCCTAACATCCTTTCCACTCCATTCTGTATTAGCCAGGAACGTTAACATGCATATAGGATGGGATTTGCTTTCTCCTGGTGTACCAGATACTGGCAGTAAGACAGGCTTCCCAAGCAGGTGCATGTTTCAGGTACTGAGTGAATTCTGCCATCCTATTCAAAACTGTCAATTCAGCATCTCGGGTGTTCAAGACCCTGTTGGAAAATTCAGATAACCAGGATTATTTAAGAAAGGAGGTAAACTCCCGTCGGATCTAAGCATGGGAAGAGTAGATCTACCATTTTGGTCACACCTAGCCCAGTACCATGTCCTCCTCCATGGTGAGTAATGGATACTTGATAAGAAAGTATTGGGAAAAGGGTATTACAGATTGTTTCTGCTCTGCCATACCCTTAACGCTGGGAGACAGCTCTGCAGGGAGAACCCACAAAGAAAAGATATCCAGTGAGATGTGAGAAAGAAATTCAGTGAGATATGAGGGTTTACAGATTTTGTCATTTAAAAGGAAACGCCAGGAAGAGACAAGTTTGATGTTCATTCTGGTGCCACCTTTGCTACAGTGCGCTGCTAGTGATAGATCGTATTATATGGTTTGTAGAACAGAAAATTTACAAGAGTAGTCTATTGGGAGATACTTACATTAAGAAACTGGAGGAAACTGGGTAAAGGATTCTTTCTTCTGCTTGGAAACGTTTCTAGCCTTGACACATGCAGTTTTGCATATGAGGAGGAGTTGGAGCTTGGTCAGTGTGAAAGAGGGGAAGGTGATGTTTTGTGACCGGGAGTTTAGAACAGAGGAGGAGCTGGGGAGGAAAACGGGGATATAAAGTATCTACTTTTCCCAGATAGTGAAATGGGATATGGTGTGTGTCCCAGCTAACTTCTGCACAATAAAAAAGGAGTAAGAAGTGAGAACATAGAAAATTTTGAGACCTGCCAGACTTCAGGCCACAGGTCCAAGCACCCCCGAGCCTGTTCAAATGCCTGCTGCAACACACTTCCCATGCAGCGTGCTGCCAAAGAAATGAGCATGGTCTCCAACAATCCCACTTTACAGCTTCATTTCCTTCTGGTATCCTCTCATATTTACACACCCAACCTTGCCAAGCCCTGCCTAGGCCCAAACAATCCCTCTAACAAAAGGGAAAACAAAGGAATTCCTACAGCCTGTAAAGTGCCTTCCCACCTGCCCAAAAGAGGAAAAGGTCTGGAGGGCTCTTCTTCCTCTCTTGGTCGCTCATGTTTCCCAAGCTAATGAAAGCCAGAGGCTGTGTGAGTGACAGGATTATCATTACTGCAGGAGCAAAGTGAATTCTTCAGGTATTTCTCTCCAGTTAGCGAAGCAGGGAGGGGAAGAAGGGAATGTACCTGGTTGAAGGGCTACACAGGGTGACATGTTCCTTGATACTCTTTTCTAAATGTGACCCAGAGTCATGCAGTGGGGTTGATGAGAAAAATTATCTTCCTGCAGTAGAAATACAAAGTCAAAAGGGTTTTGTTTAGTGATTGCTTCCCCAGCCCCGATTCTGAGCCTGCCCCAGCCTGTAGCAGGAGAGGAGCTGGTGAGCTGGCTGGAAAGCCACTTCTGCTCCTCTCAGCAATCAGAAATTATAAAGAGGCTGCGAGAGCAGCCACAGGAACGGCTCGAAACACACACTGAAGGATACACACAGCTGTAGTCCCAGGGAGGGGCGTGCATGGCTTTGCATCTGCCTCCATCACACGAGTTCCTACACATGCTGGCTCAGACATGGCTAACGCCGCCCTTCCCCACTCCCCTTCCTCCCTGACTGGATGTGGCTCTAAAGCTGCACCCCACAACCGGCTCCTTACAGACAGGGCCTGTGGCACATCCACCCCTCATGGAGTGCGGGTGGGTGCCACGGGCACAGCCCTGGGGGTCCACACTGGCAGGTGCGATGGAAGGTAGCCCCGGAGGAGCCATAAAACACGGCCAGCTGGTTTGAACTCCACAGGAGCAGCGTGCGAGCTGGACCGCTGGGTTGCAGCCAGCAGAAGAAACTTGTTAAAGGTGTATATTGCCATGAAGAAAGCGAGTGGGCATCACCACGGCTGTGCTGCGCCAGCTGACCCAAGAGCCGTGGCGGTCCCTGCCTCAGCAGCCAGGCTTTCACCTCAGCCACAGCCCCCCCAGCAGGGCTGAGCCAACAGGCTCCCAGGGGAGGGGGGCATGGGGAGATGCAGGCCATGATGCTGATTAATATGGTTTATTTGTTTTTAATGGCGTTTCTGCTGGTGCAGCCACACTGTTAATGTACTGCCTCCTCACCTCTACTCCTTAACCTGTTCGCAGGCTTGAAACCTGTGTGGTTTTCCTCTCAGAATTAGACAAAAAATGCCGGGGGGTGGGGGGGGGGCAGGGAAGGGGAGGCAAATATGGCGATTTCTAGGAGAAAAAGCGCGTTTCTATCGTATGAGGTGTGCCGAGGCGCACACAGGCTCGGGAAGAGCCAGCATTTGTTTCCCTGTTAAAAATTCCAAGCGTTGTTTTATATACGGGGCTGGGGGGGGGGTGGGGGGGTGCGGGGGGTGGGGGGAGAAGCCCGGGATCATTTAATTGCCGTTAACGAGGGTCTGTGGAGGGGCTGGTGCTGTCGGGAAAGGGCGGGCGGACAGACGCACGCACGCACGCACGCACGCACGCACGCAGCCCGCTGGGAGGGGTAGTCCTTGCTCGCGTCGCCATCTTGGTGTCGCCACGGCAGCTCCTCGGGGCGTTGCTGGCAGCCATCTTGGGAGGGGGAGGCGGTGGGGGCCCCCGCGGGCAGGGGGGTTGGATTTAGTAGTCGTGTGCGCGGTGGTTTTGTTTTGAATAGCAACACCAGTAAATGGGTGGTAAAAGGCAGCCTGAGCACCGTAGCAAGTGTGCTGATAAGCCTTGTGGTGCTTTGGGGATGGTTTGTGGGGCTCTCACTTTGTTTGTAGGTGGTGTGCTGATACTGGCTTCAGGCCCATTCTACTGTCATGTTTAGCTAAATAAAAGGCAATTTTTCCTTTGAAATCATTCCTGAAGGCCTTTCAGTGCCATGCCAGCTCGCTCCAGGGGATGAGGGATTCCAAATCTTGTGCTGAGTCTTTTGGTACCCCACGTGGCTGGGGATGCTGTGAACACTTCTGAGGGAAGACCTGACAGGGTTTGTGAGGTTGTGCAGTGAGTTGGGCTGTGTGTGGCCTGGCAGGGAGCTACAAGGCTGTGGAGAGCAGAGCAGGTCAGAATAGGGAAGGAAAGGATCATGGGATCAACGGGACCCGAACGTGGAGAAGAATTGGGGGAAATATGAGGGCATGTGGGTCACTGTACCAAAGTCAACAAGCATTTTCAGTCAGCTCTGGGAAGTGGAGTAAGCCCTTGATGCAGTCGGGACAAAGCAGGTCATGCAAAGGGATGGGAGAGGGCAGCTGGGGGGATGGTAATGTGTTTAATAGGACTGTGAAATGAAACAAGGCTCATGCTGGGGCTGTTGGATGTTCTTGATGTCCTCAGTGGAACTGCTCCTGATATTCCTCCCAGAGCCTGTTCTTGCCGTGCCTGACAGAGAGAAGGTGACTCCTTCATACAGCGGAAGTAATTTACAGTGCTCATCAGACTGCGACTTCAGGTATATTGTTCAGTTCCCTAAGTATTTAATGAGTGAAATTTCAAAGACAAGCACTCAGACTCACTCAATGCCTTTCAGCCTGAACTTGGTATCTAAATACAACCTCTATTATATATTATACTATTACAGATTATAGCTAGCTCTTTAACACCAGTGCTTATTTTCACAGAAAAAAACCCTAACCTGCTGTCTCATAACATGTCCTGCATCTTTTTATAACATAAATTTAGCTACCATTTAAGTGTAGATATTTTTAATTTATGCATGGATTTATTTTGGAGTATTCCAAAAAGATCCTTTTCTCCATTAGTCTTATGCCATTATTATAAGAAGCCAAGCCATCCCCGTAGATCTGTCGGGCTGTTTAATTGCTCTGCAAACACGAAGGGGTGCTAATAAGCTTTCTTTCAAGCATGTGTTCATATGTCAACACTTTTTGCTTCTGTCAGAAGCTTAAAAATGGAAACAGTTTTCTCTTTAAGAAAACAGGAGCCAAATAAGGAGATGATGGAGCGGTGAAGATTCCTCTAGTGAGTCTGTTCCAGCTCATTCCTTAGAAAGGCTCTCTATGAAAGATCAGAGAAGAGGCCAATAGATCTGGGTTTTGTCCAGCGGTCTCTGGGTTTAAAGCTCTCTACAACCACTTGAGCTCATTTTCCCTGTGACGGCTGGGTACAGCTTATTTCTCTGCCCAAGCTGTTAAAAATCTAAACCTTTACTCTTTGTAATTCTTTCAGTTGTGTGACAGATCCAACCTATCCTTTAGCAAAAATGGAAGCTATCAAGAAAAAGATGCAGATGTTGAAGTTAGACAAAGAGAATGCCATTGACAGAGCAGAGCAGGCTGAAACAGATAAGAAGGCAGCTGAGGACAAATGTAAACAGGTAAGTAGAAATAAATGCACTGATTGTGCATGTGCTGTGGAAATAACAGAATACTATGTCACAACTTTTTGATTCAGAAAGGGAAGTAACTGGAAGCTGGGTTTTCTGTTAATCTTCTTGAAGTCTTTTTGCCTTGTTGTGATGTTATACTCATATAGCCAGGGCTAGGTATTAACTTCTCCTTTCAGCTGTCTGAGTCTTTGCAAAATTGGCACTATCCACAGATTATTAAGAGTACTTTGCCTAAGTTTTCTTGAATCTTACATAATTGCCTTAATTTTTGTGTGCTTATGATTCGATGGAAAAGGCCTTACATACTCAAAATCAAAGCTGTGTACCTTGAACACATGTAGCACTAGTATTAATACCTCCTGAAGAGTCAGCTGTGTCTAAACATTAATTGAGCCTCTCCTTGAAGTGAATTAATAAAGTTCACTTGACTAATCCTTGGTATAGAGAGTGCCCTTAGAGGCACCAGCTGTGACTCAACAGTAGATATGTTGTGTTGGTTTTTTTTAAGAATAACCAGAAATACCTTCATTTGAAAGCTCTTCTTTTAACTGAATTTTAGTGTTAGCATTTTCATATTCTTTTGCTTTTCAATGTTCTTTATTCTGGGTGTCTATCTCATTTGAGCTGTGCTGTTTTCAGAATGATCTTGAAATGTAAGTTGACGACACTCGAGTTTCTTATTGCACTTCCTGTAAAATAACTGTGTTTTTTCCTTCCACATTCTTTAAATGTGGCTGCTTCTCCTATGTCTTCCAGACTTCTATAATATGTTATTAACATTCAATTGGCCAAATACTTCTTATGTTCAAGTTCAGTTTGAGATCCTGGATGATATGAGACCAAAGTTTCAACAGATCATCCGTTTGGCTAAAGCAACAGGAAAAGTTTCCAAAAGGGTCAGCTGCTGCTGTTTTCCCCCTCTGCCCCCAATGCAAGGAAAACCACTTGTCTCTTCTGTGTCATTACAGCAGGCTTCTACAAGCTGTATGCATCACCCTATGTGTGTAGTCCCTATTTCTTTCCTAGCCTCAGAGGTGTTGGTCAGGTGCCATTCTGCTGGGCCACAGTCTCTTCAGCTCATCTTTCTGTACTCTGCAACAGCCACAGCAGATTGTTCCTCAGAGTGGTTAATGGGGATTAAATGCTTAGCCTTCCTTTATGTTTAGTTATCAAAGGTGATTTCCTACAGAATGATAAACTCTACGCTTATAGGAATTTTCAAGTATCTGTATGAGGGTTATTCACAGTAAAAAGCTAAAAGAAAAAAAATCTTTGCTCTCTTTTCTAAGTTGTGTCAAATTTTTCAGCGTTTTTTTTTTTTTTTTATAACGTGGGCATGGTACTTGAGTAGCAATTTTAACATCATACACAAAGTGAGCATCACCTTCATTCTGCTTACTGTCCCTCTGTTAAAGCATCCAAGCAAGCATATTCAGTTCTCTCGCACTATCTGGTTACTCAGAGCAGAAATGTAGCAACATAACATTCAAGAATAACACACTACCAAAAATGTTGTTAAAGCTATCTTTGAAGCTAGAGTGAAGAAAGTCAAGTGTACTAAAACACAAACTTATTTTGATAGACGGAATTTATGTGCAGGTGGAGCTAAATGGTTGCGTCGGTTGCTCTACAGACAGAACTGTTTTGTATTGCAGATGACATGATGGAGCAGTTGAGTTTGCAGGCACACTCTTATCAGCAGCAAGCCTCCTGATAATGTAAATTCTTCTGGGAGCACGAGACAGTTCATCATTAAACAGTCTCCCAGCAGGTTATAAATAGTACCATTCTAGTGTACAATATGGATTTATATGGTATGGAGGAGAGAGGCTGAGCCTTGTGGATGGAGCATACCTTGTTGGGCCACAACTGGAGAATAATTCAGGTGGGAAGAGACCTCCGCAACTCCCACCTCCTGCTTATGGCAGGGGCTGTCGCAGAGCAGAGCTGTTCCTTCCTGCTTCCAGAGTCTTGCGTGGGGTTTGAAGTGTCTCCAACGACACACAAAAGATGACTCGGGAACAACTGCTTTTTTTTTCTAGCTATACAGGAACTGAAGAGTTTCCCAATAAATCATCAGGACATAACTTTAAAACTTTTATGCTGTAGAATTAACTGCTGAAGGGCGTTGCAGAGTCCAAAACGGAAATGAGGTGGAAAAGGGTTTATACCCAGTTATGTATTAAACCAGATCCCGTGTGTGCAGTGGCAGGGAATGTTGTCCTAAGGATATGTGTTTAATCATCTTTCCCTGGCAACTGCTACCAGTCATTCTCAGACTCCTTGCCCCAGCAGAACTTCGATCTGGTCTTTTCTGACTCTTTGTATGTTGTGTTAGGCTAAAACTAATAGTAAAGAGACATTTTAACATTATTAAACTGTAACTGATAATGCTGACTTTATTTTTTTCTCTTTTGAAAGGTAGAGGATGAGCTGGTAGCTCTGCAGAAGAAGTTGAAAGGAACTGAAGATGAGCTGGATAAGTACTCGGAGGCTCTCAAAGATGCCCAGGAAAAACTGGAGCAGGCTGAAAAGAAGGCCACTGATGTACGTACCTACAGCTAATACTCACCTGTTACTGTGCTCTGTATATTTTGCAGTAAGTAGGTAGTAACACTGATTATAGGAATCACTGAGGACTTTTGTGTTGCAGTCTTTTGACGGGCGGGGTGGGGAAGGCAGTGTTGAACTTCAGGTACACAAGTCTGTGCCCTCTCCCAGAAGGAGCTGGGGGCTGCAGTTCCGCACCGGGACGTGGCACCCGCGGCTGCCCGGGGGACACTGTGCCACTTGGGCCTTTAACGGGTACCAGAGGTACGTGTAGCACTGCACCTCAGGTTCCTGAACCGGGGGGGAGGGGGAGTGGGCGGGGATTCTTTAGGAAAGTGAAATCTCCTTTAATCGAAGTAAACAAGGTGTTGATCTTTCAGGGGAGCTGGGCTGTGAGGATGCTGTTGGGTGCAGCCCCCCGCAGGCGTGACGCCCAGCCCCGGCTCCTCTCCGGCAGTACCACACCGGAGGGCAGGACCCGGCAGCACGGTGCCGAGCCCTACCTTTTGGGGGCCTCAGGGTGGCGGGGGAGCCCCGCAGCGCTGCAGCTGGGCGCGGCGCAGCGGGTTGCGCAGCCCGGGGCGGGGCGGCCCCGGAGCTGGGTGGGCGCTCTGGGGGACCCCGCCGGGGAGCGGGGCTGGGGGCGGGGCGGCCCCGGAGCTGGGTGGGCGCTCTGGGGGACCCCGCCGGGGAGCGGGGCTGGGGGCGGGGCGGCCCCGGTGCGCCGCTGTCCCAGCGCTGCCTGCGCCGGCTCCTCTCTGTGCTACGTCACCGCCCCCACCTCCACCTCCAGCCGCGTGACGTCATCGGCCCATTGAAAGGCGCGGGGCCGCGCGCCGCCACGTGCAGCACCCCCGCGCCCTGCCCGTCGCCAGCGCCGCGCCCATGGCCGCGCCGAGCTCCCTGGAAGCGGTGAAGAGGAAGATCCAGTGCCTGCAGCAACAGGCGGATGAGGCGGAGGATCGCGCCCAGGTCCTCCAGCGGGAGCTGGACCTGGAACGGGACCTGCGGGAGAAAGTGAGACCGCCCGGGCTGCCTGCTCGCCTCTCTCGGTCGCTCTCTCCCGGGCTGCCCTGCTCCTTCCTTCCTGTCTCTGGCTCTCTCTCGCTGGGGCGCGCCCGGCTCTCCCCTGCTCCGGGAGGACGGCTCGGCCGCCGGCTGCCTTCATTCCTCAGCTGTCCCCCTCGCTGCTCCGCTCCGCAGACTCCCTGCGGAAGCCGCTGGCGCTGCCGCAGCGCCTGGCCCGCACCGGCCTGCGGGGCGCCGGGCGCGGCGGCGGTGGCTGCTGCGAGGCGCCCGCTGCTTATCGCGCTTTCCCCTCGGAAACGGCGTTGCGAGCCCCCATTGGCATCGGGGAGCGGTTACGAGTTTTGTAGGAAATGGCAGTTTAGGAAAAAGCACTGCATGACAACGAGCGGGGAGTTCCCGCCTCTCGGCGCCGCACCACTGGCTTCAGCACAGCTGGGAAATGTCCGAACTGCTGAAAAATCACTTTCCCTCCTGGTTTTCACAGAGAAATGAGAACTCTCCACTAGTGTGCGGCTCTCCCGGGGCTGGACAGCTGGTTTCACTTAGGTTTGTGTGTGATCAGCCTTCCCGGCATCTTCCTGCTATTTTATCACATGTCAGCGAGTTAGCCCGCAGTCCTTATACGGTAAAACTGCTTCTGGGAGAGGTGGAGCCAGACTAACTCCAGCTTCCCAGTGGCCCTGTCTCCATAGCTTTGGAATCTTGCTTAATTAAAATGTGACTTAAAAGTGGCCGGCCTAGTGGAAGGGGTTGCAGACTAGCACCTAACAGACACCAGTTTTCCACATGATCGATGGCTTGTGTGTAAATCGAGAAAGTTAAACACACAGCGCTGGGTAGAAAACAAATGAAATGCTGGGTAATTTATGACTAGAGGAGTCCAGGGTCAGCTGCCATTTGGATTGGTCACTGAAATCCTTTCTAAGATGGTACAACTATGAATGAAACCACTTCCTCCAGCTTAGGAGGAGCGGTCAGTAACCAGATTTGCAAAGCTGCAGCAAAACAATTATATCTTCAAAGTGTTTAACATAAAGCAAAACCCAATTGCCTTCCCAGGATCTATACCCTGTCTTTTTTTTTTTTTTTAAATAAAAAATCTTGTATATGGCAATCATGCTTAGATTTGGGGACAATTAAGCATGCAAACCTGGCAGTTATTAAAGTAGGGCTTTATTTTCCTTGAAATAACAAGCAATTAAAGGAACCGTATCTGAATAAACACAATGTATTAATCAACACTGATTTGTTCATGTTGTCTATATGCAAGCGTTTCTCCCAATGACCTTTCCATTTATTATCTAGTCTGTTTTTTAAATGTTAATAGCGTTTCAAATTACTGTGCAGTTTATTCAACAATATATAAAGAGACATTATTAAGAAGTGCTTTCTGTCTAATTCCTTAAGTACCACAGGAACAAATGAAAAAGTGAACTGATTTTAAGAACATATCTAATTTTGCCCTGTTTATGTTACAAAGACCGACTCTCCCATGCTGAGGCAAACTGTATCTGCCCAACTGACTGCATAAAGATTATAAAGCAGTGGCAGGCTCAGGAGCCCATAACGGATAATGAAATGGCTTTAACTTCAGCAGCGTGCTGTGGTAGGTATTGCTTTGATCTGTGATGGAACTAGGAACAGAGAGGTGAACTGTGAGGTTTTGGGAACAAGCATGATGGAAACAGTTCGGTTTTTAACTTTGCAATCCTACGGGGAGATCCAGCCCTGTGAAATGATCTGAAAATACTCCAATGCTAGCAATCAGTGTCAAGCCCTTTTTGTATGGCAGGAATGTGAAGTACCATTAAAAAAGAAAGAAGCACATACTCCATACCTAGAAATTTCTGAGATGCCACAGTTGAAACAAAAAGCAGAGGCAGAAGGCTTCCTGGAGCTTCTGCTGCCTATACCAAGGGGAAGCCTTTGCAGTTGTAAGGAAACCCATCAGCTGAGATTTTGCACATAACCTCAGTTCTGGGTGCTTGTGTTTTGTGTAGGCTGAAGGTGAGGTGGCAGCTCTGAACAGACGTATCCAGCTAGTGGAAGAGGAGTTGGATCGTGCCCAAGAACGGCTGGCCACTGCCTTGCAGAAACTGGAGGAGGCTGAGAAAGCAGCGGATGAGAGTGAGAGGTACATTTCCTTTTTTTCTTTCTTTCTTTTTTTGGGGTAAAAAATTGAATATATATGAATAAAATACTCCTTTCTAATTTAGTATCTGCATGTGCTAATGTGGATTGTGGGTCAGAGATTTGGAACTTTTTTCAGGCTGGAATGAGTACTTCTGTTAGCCTTGAGGAACATGACAGTATTGTCATAACGGGCTACTTTTTGGTTACAAGTATGGAATTCCAGTTTGGGATTTTTGAGATAGTAGTGCTAAAATGTTTCTATGTTAAACACCCCTGTTTTGACTTCTGCAGAGGAATGAAGGTTATTGAGAACAGAGCAATGAAAGATGAAGAGAAAATGGAAATTCAGGAAATGCAACTGAAGGAGGCCAAGCATATTGCTGAAGAAGCTGACCGCAAATACGAAGAGGTAAAAGGGATAAGGAAACAATTAAACATGAGGGAGAACCATGAACAACTTCGTTACGCTTCAGTTTAGTCAGCCTTTGCAGGCTTCTCACTGTGTGGCAATTGAACTTTGGAACATTCCCAGAAAGGGGTAATTTTAATAGTGACTTGCAGCATCTTAGATATTTAATGCTAACAACACTGCAAAATCCAACTTATTTGGGGAAAAAAAACAGCCGTATCTGTGCATGGATGTTCTAATCTAATCTCATTATTCAGGAAAGCTCAAACGTAGTGCTGTGAGAGAAAGGGGTAAGAACTTACAGGGTGGCTTGATGCAGCTGTTGTCTCTTCACAGGTTGCTCGTAAACTGGTTATTTTGGAGGGTGAACTGGAAAGAGCTGAAGAGCGTGCAGAAGTGTCTGAAGTGTGAGTAACTCCATACACACAGGAGCAGTTCACAATACATTAAAGGTCAAAGCTGTATTTCATTAGAAGAATCTGCTACTGGTAGGCAGGCATGTGGTATGGGTAGAAAAGCTTTTTTATACCCCGTATACCAAATTTTCTTCTTTCAGACTCAATCATTCCTTCCTTCCTTGGATTTTTAGACCTCTTGAAAATTAAACTAACTGATAACAGGGACAGTAGTAATTTATACTTTTGGTTTTTTTCCTATAGTAAATGCAGCGACCTTGAAGAGGAGTTAAAGAATGTCACTAACAACCTGAAGTCTTTGGAAGCTCAGTCTGAAAAGGTTGGTTCTTGCAGTAAACTGAAGGATAGGGGCAAAGCCAAAACTTGAAAATAAAGTTAATAGAAATAAATCAGAAATTGAAGGGGTTTAGCTGACTGCCTGTTTAACAGAGACTGTTGATAATGCTGAATGGGTTCTGCTCAGACCCAAGTCAGTGATATAATAATTACCTGCAACAGCCAGGCCCTACAGCGCCGTTTCTCACATCTGCTGACCACTCTCGATTTTCCAGTCTTGCTCTTTTTGTGGTATTTTTTGCCCTCAATAAAGAAAATTGTTAAACCTCTTGATTTCATTAAACAGTTGGTTCTGGCTAGTCTAAATCGGTATGGAAGGCTTCACATTCTCTTGCACATTCAGCTATTTTTGTGCTGCGCAAGAAAGTAAGCCTGTTAAGGTGTGCGATGACGCACAGAGGAACTCAGACATCCTGAGTCTTCAAATGATGTTTTATGATGAACCAGAGTCTGAAGTGGAGAAGAGGTGAAGAGGAGAAAAGTATGGAAGGGGCGTTTGCAACTGCTGTAGAAGGAAAAGTGGTTGTAAATAGGTTGCGGTTTCATAAACATTATTGTAGCTACAACTTCCCTTAAACAGTGTTTATTGTTTGTTTTCACAGTACTCAGAAAAAGAAGATAAATACGAAGAAGAAATTAAGATTCTCTCTGACAAGCTTAAAGAGGTAAGTGTCCACTTCCAATTGTTATTTTGGCATCACTTTTTTAACAAGCATCCACTCAACTCTCTTTGATTTTTTTTAGGCTGAAACCCGTGCTGAATTTGCGGAGAGAACAGTTGCCAAACTGGAAAAGTCTATTGATGACCTGGAAGGTATGAAATCTCTCGAGTTTCATTTAGTGTTCAGTTTCAAATCAGGAAATAAACTTCTCGGAGTGGGTATTGGATTTGGCTGGTAAGGTCAGGCGCACTGGTGTGTGTCTGTGTGTGATGTATCTGCTGCCCAGAGTGGCCCCTCCTGGCTGGAGGAAGTTTCCCTGAAAGGGGTTTTTTTTTCAGAAAGTTGGTAACAACGACCTGATTTTGGCCAACTCGCAGATACATGGGCTCAAGGACACTTTCTATTAATACAAAATCATGATGACCCTGCTTAATCTGGTGACTGAAAAATAATTATCTGAGGTGTAAAGAAAAGGAAAGGTAGACAAAGCTCCTGACCTGGCAGCAGTGGATTTTTTTTTTTCATACCGATGCTCAGTTATACATCTGTTTTCTTCTTTTGTTTTCCTTCCCGACTGCTTTGGCTGCTGCCTTCCGACTGTCCTGTCTCCTGTGCGCCTCTTCTCTGGGCTGTTTCTCTGCATCTCTTGCTGAAATGTGCCTTCTGTCCCTGTGACCGATAGACGAGTTGTACGCTCAGAAGCTGAAGTACAAAGCAATCAGTGAGGAGCTTGACCATGCTCTCAATGACATGACCTCCTTGTGATCCACACCCCAGGGGCGCGGGGGCCGCTCTCGCTCGCTGCATTTCTTACGCTTTTCTTGCCTGTGAAACCTGTCACTTCTGTGCAACTTCCACAAGCGATCTTTCCGTCTCCTCTGTAAGGACGGAGCTCAATAAAAACACGATACCTCTGCCTTTCAGCTTTTGGGCTTTATTTCCTTAAAACTCACTTAAAATACAATAGGAACGACACTGAAAATGCGTTTGGCTCCTCAGGCTGGGGAGAGGCGGATGGAGGCAGCTCAGCTGCCCCTGTCAGCTAAATGTCAGGGTGCCCAGGGATGCGTGGGGCAGCCAGGAGCTCCGAGTGCGCTGGGTGTTGGGTGCATCCTTGTGTTGTTCCCCCTGCCCACTTAAAACCTCTCGGGACAAGGACATCCCCGGAGGATGTGTCCTGTCAGTGTTAAGATATGTCCAGACCCCTCACTAGCTGAGAGCAGTTACCAAGACTTGGCCCCGTTTTGTGGACACAGTGCTGGTGTCCTGGGCGTGCAGGAAGCGACCGTGGGGGTGTAAGTAACGTGGGTTCAGGCTGGTTTTTCTTCTTTCTCACCAGAAAAGCTCGCCCAAGCCAAAGAGGAGAACCTGGGTTTGCACCAGACACTGGACCAGACGCTGAACGAGCTGAACTGTATATGACACGGGAGGCACCGGGACGCCGGCACCGCCCCCCGCCGCCAGCGCGGCCGTAGCGACCCCCCGCGGTTCCTCCCCCTCTTCCCCCCCCCCCCCCCCAGCCCCGCATTAAACGGTCTCCCGCTGCCCGGGCCGCCTCCCGCCCCTTCTGTAGCGCTGGGGGGGGGGGGTGACGCCACGCGCCCGCGCGCCACGTCAAGTGGGAGACGTGACGTCACTGCCCAGCCGGGCAGCCCCGCTGCTGCACGCGCTTTCCGCCCGCAGCAAGAAGTGACGTATCGGCCGGGCAGCCGCGGGGGGGGGGGGGAGGGGGGGCGGGGCAGCCGCCAATCGCGCCAATGGGGCGCCGGCTCAGCCCTCTCCGCGGCCAGTGCGGTGACGTGCTGCGGGCTCGGCCAATAGGCGCGCGGCGGGCCGTGACGGGCGGCGGGCGCGGGCCGTGAGAGGCCGCGGGGGGCGGGCGCGACCGAGGGGCGGCGCCCGCGAACATGGCGAAGACGTACGACTATCTCTTCAAGCTGCTGCTCATCGGCGACTCGGGCGTGGGCAAGACCTGCGCGCTCTTCCGCTTCTCCGAGGACGCCTTCAACGCCACCTTCATCTCTACCATCGGTGAGGGCGGCCGGGCCCGGCGCCGCCCGCTCTAACCGGGGGGGTGGCGGGCGGGTGGAGGCCCCGCCGGAGCTGAGTGTGCCGCGCGGGCTCGGCCCGGGGGTCTGGGGGCTCGGTCCTGGGTGCTTGGCCCCAGGGTGTGGGTGCTTGGCCCCGGGGGGGCTGGGGGCTCGGCCGGGGCTGCCCGGAGCCCGGGAAGCGGGGCTGGGGGGGGCAGAGCAGAGCGCCGGGTGCCGGCGGGAGCGGGGGGTCACCGCGCTGCTCCGCGTTGCAGGTATCGACTTCAAAATCCGGACGATCGAGCTGGACGGGAAGAGGATCAAACTACAGATCTGGTAGGGCTTCCTCCGAAGCGAGCGCCGGGTGCCCACTGCCCCTGCCCCGCCGGCAGGTTTCCCTTTAGTTTTTATACCCGTTACTCAGCAATTTACGAAACCTTAAAAACCTAGAAGGCAGCTGTAGCGCACCAAAGACTGGTTCCATTTAATTAAAACTTTTGGTGGCTTTAACTTGAGCGTGGTGGTGCGGATGTTTGCAAGAGCCCCATGTCCTGTCTGTTGCAGGGACACCGCCGGGCAGGAGCGATTTCGAACCATCACAACCGCCTACTACAGGGGAGCAATGGTAGGAGCCGTGCGGGTCGCGCTGAACCGAGACCAGGCCGTGCAGCCCTTGCAGTCAGATCCGCCGGGGTTGGCGTGGAGCACGCGGACCTGTCTGGTTTCTGACACGTGAGCGCCGACAGCTGCTGCTTCCAGCGGTGCTGGGGCAGCGCGGGAATACGTGTATCCCATGAGCCAGATCTGGCAAGGCACAAACTGTGATTAAATGCTAAATGGAGCTGTGAACCGGCTGTTTTTAAAATTGTCTTTGTTAAATTGTTCGTTTCTGCTATGGATGAGTCTTAACTCTTGTGATAGCTGAAACAATCTGTCTCCTTCTTCATCTTTAGGGCATTATGTTAGTCTATGACATCACCAATGAAAAATCTTTTGAAAATATTCGGAACTGGGTCAGGAATATTGAAGAGGTAATTTCTTTATTTACTTACTGAACATTAAAGATGCTGTTTCTTCCTCCAAAAGTAGTTGAAACTGAATTGCTTCAGCAGCATCAAGTTTATTCTAAATTCATGTGCTGGAGGGAACGTGGAAAATAAATTGAAGGAAAACCAGTAATAATAACACCTGTAACCTTGTGGTTAACACTACTTGGTCGTGCTGGCACACGAGAGCCAGCTAGGGGACTGGACCCCCTTCGGTGCTGAGGTGACCTAAGAGATGATGTTTTGCAGCCACCAGAAGTGATCTGAGAGCTGTCATGGTGCAGGATGCGCTGGGTGGCTGGGAGGAGGGGGTTGGGGAGCCTGTACATCCACAGACAATGCTTAGCACAGGTGTTTCTGTTAGGTACTCGATGTGTGTCTGCTCTTTTGTACAATATTTATCTACAAAAAACCCCAAGCCCAAGTCTTTGATTTGTTTCTATCTCAGCATGCCTCTCCAGATGTTGAAAAAATGATCCTTGGGAACAAATGTGATGCAAATGACAAAAGACAAGTTTCTAGAGAGCAAGGGGAGAAGGTAAGGGCTCTAGCTTTAACGTATTTCAGCTTACACTTTTCACAGTATAAAAATGGCATTTGTCGCTGTCTGTATGCTGCTTTGGTACAGCGGTATTTCTAAGCAGAACTATTGGATGTTTCCCAGGCTGTGGTTGCAATACGTTTCCCCATTCTGATAAAAAGATGAGTCTGTGTTAAGAATTGTCAGTTATCTGGTAAATGAGCTGGATTTCTTCTTAGAAAAAGGAAGAAAAAGTGAGTTAGTGTTTGGCAGTGAGGAAATGTCTCTCTCTGGCTGAAAGCCCCTTAGACAAGCAGGCAGCATTGTCTTTGCAGGCATCAGATGTTACTTAGTCAAAGTGGAGAAGGTATGTCTGGGCGCTGCCAATGTTATGGGATTGACATGTCTATGCAAGAAAGAAAAAAAAAGACAAAGGAGCAGAATAAAATGTGCGCAGCGTGTAAAACAGCAGAACAAGTCCCGGGCAGAATAGATGCTACTAGCAGGGAGATTCAGTTCCTGGTTTTTGCAAATTGTTCTGCTTGAGTAAATCCCAAGTTCCTCTGAATTGCGCCAGGAGGGGCAGATCTGGCGCAGGTGGTTGTACTTAGAGCAGTTCCTGCAAGTACCCAACTGACATGAAACCTTCTTTTGTTCAGCTTGCTGCAAGTTTTGGAATTAAATTTATGGAGACCAGTGCAAAAGCAAATATAAACATAGAGAATGTAAGTACCGTAACCTTTCTCCTGTATTTATTGTCGTCTTTGTGCAAACGAGCTGGGAGAGCGCTTGCCCATCCCGGTTGGATGCAAAACATGGTGGTCTGATACCACGGCTGGGTTATGAAGTTGTTGTCTAAGATTATGCTAATTTATTTAGGTTGAACGTGGTGTTGAGAGCGTAACACAAGGGTGTTAGAGCAGCACACTGGACAGCTTGGCTTCTGTCTTTGCAACCAGCGATGTGATTGATAAAGGCCAATATTTTCACACCATGCTGCCCTGGGTGGTGCTGCAGTGTTGTGTACTGTTGTGGTTTTCGGGCTTGGAAGGGAGGTGATGGGGTTGGATAGGGGCTGTTAGAGCCTGGAGGGGGGAAAAAAACCTGAAAATGTGCCATTCTTCAGTTCAGTATGCAGAGAAACTCGGGGCAGCAGCTTATTGCTGAACAAAAGTGTTAGAATGTATTTTACTCACCATGTAACAATTGTTTTACTTGTCACAGGCGTTTTTCACTCTTGCGAGAGATATCAAAGCAAAAATGGACAAGAAGTTGGTAAGTGACTTTTATTCCATCTGCGCTGTATTTAAACAGGGGGAAAAACCCCACCAATGGCAAGTACTGTTTCACAGTATATAACAAATACTTTGTGGTCTCTTTTATGGGGGGGTGCACTGAAGGTTACAGAAACTTGGTTTTGGTTTTGTCAAGCTGCTGTCTGACCTTGGCTAATAAACAATTGTCTCTGCATTTTGGGAATTGGCTGCAGTGGTTGAGGGTTTCCAAATAAAATTACCTTTTATTTGTTTTATGAGAAGTCAAGTGAGTGGTAGGGCAATTTAATGATATTTCTTGCTCATGCAGGCTAAAAAATGGAACTATATGAATTCACAGAGGAGGCCCGCTTTGTACTTCAGGGCAGTCTTCAAACCAGTATGTTTAAAAATAGGTGAACAAATTTTTTTTTGTAACTTCTGTGAAAGTGTCCTGAGAAACGATTGGGTTATCTTTTGTGCCATAAGTGAACACACATTGATGTCAGGCTACTCCGTAGGAAATGAAGCTAACAAAGGTTCCTTCTACTTTTACAAAGCATTCCACCTTAATGTGACTGGACGTGCCCTTGTTGGGTCTTGCTGATGATCTGAACTGCTTCAGCAAGAGCCAAACATGTCCTGTAATTAAAGCTCGGGTGACTGAGTGCAACCTGCTGTTGACTTTAATAGTGGGGTTTGGATATGGCAGGCTTGAGTCAATAAAATGAACAGATGAAGAAGCTGTTCAGTATCAGTAAGTAACTTAATATTCTTTGCATCTTCAGGAAGGCAATAGCCCGCAAGGCAGCAACCAGGGAGTCAAAATCACACCAGACCAGCAAAAGAAAAGCAGCTTTTTCCGATGTGTTCTTCTGTGAGGGACACTGCCTTAACCTGAGCTTCTGCTCAACGGAACTGGACTGTGCCTGTTCTGAGTGAGATTTCCTCTGTCTGCAGACTTAGCTTTTTCAACATACCTTGTCACTTTGTGACCATCTGAATAAGAAATCGTTTATTTTAGTAATTGTCTGACTCTTCAATTTTGGAGATGAAACAAGTTTATTTTTGTCAGATTGCCACTGGGCATGCGTATTGTCTAGCAGAGGGAGTACAGATCGGACGTGACCTGTGACATAGCGCCTTTGCTGACAGGCTTCAATCTTGTCGTTCATATCCGTAATGTATCCAAATTAGAAAGATTAAGTTATGATCCAAATAAGGAACTGAAATGCCAATATTAATGAAGTGCAGGTGTGCGTACATGATACATGTGCATATCCGTGTCTGTAGATGCATATACAACAATGCATCAGAACATCAAATAAATGCACTTAGGTGAGCAGTACAGGCCTATACCTTTTTTCAGAAGGTAGAAGGAAACTTTCTGCATCTCCACCACTTTGCTACTACAGAGAAAATCCTTTACCTGTCTGTTCCTTATTCAGTTGCATTACTCCAGACAATCCGCAAGTACGATTGAAGTTTTAACAAAAAAAAAAATCCTCCTCAAAGGAATCTCTATTTTTTTTAAAAAACCAAAGTGTGCTGTAAATATAATGGATCCTCACCATCAGGAATTACTTTATCTATGTGAGACTTGACCGTGCTTAATTCAGTACTCCAGACATTTAACAGGAGATGATGGCTACAGTGAGGCCCGTGCAAATGATCTGTCATCTGTTCTTAGAGAAACAGACAACGCGGTTCAGGTAGGGACACTTGCTCAAAACTTGTGACGTTACAGTGGGCGGCTTTTCCTTCTCCAGTTGAGAATGACACCGGATCTGTTGTGATGTAGTAGCTCATTTTAAATTGTGACAAGAAAATGTATTGCACTGCTTCCAGTCGTGTGTTCTCATGCACACTCACTCACATATGCAAATAAACGTTGCACATACGAACACTTTCTGAAAACAAACTTTTTAAAACTGAGTTTTGCCTTGCTGCTTTGTATTGATCATTTCAGATTTCAAGCAGCAACAAACCTGTTAATAGCATGCATCAATGCAAATGATGTCTAGTACTCAGTGGAAATATTCTATGTATTTATTCCTATAAACACAGTCTATTACATTCCAATATCTAAAATGTAACGGCCAAGTGAAGCTCCTAGGTATTTAATTGCTCTCAGTTCAGAGGCTGCAAGCCTGGCTCTTAATGAGACTTAATTAGAATAAGGAGCCAATAAGAGCCATGTATTTCAAAGTCTGCTGTCAAGCGATTGCCATTATGGTGTATTTAATTCGAGTGAACGTATCAGCTGTGTCCTGCGAGTCACTGGAATTGTTAACATGCTTTGTTTACATTGACAACTTCACTTGAGGGTGAAATTAAAGCTGATTTTAAAGTTCATGAATTTACTCACCAGTTTTGTTTTCTTCAAGTTTGTGGTATTGTATTCTGGCCTGAAAATAGCACTCCTAAGCATTACTGTAGTTAAAGATCTATCAGATTCATACTTAAACTCTATAAATCTGCAGCATGCAATTGGGCTCAACAGGAATATTGGCTGTTTTTCTAAAATGGAAAAAGGAAATTTTACTGTGTAAGTTACTGGTTTATAAAAATTCATTTTATATGCTACCAATATTTTTATTTTTAATAGCTAGCAGATTACAGTGAGCTCTGTTCAAGATTAAAATCATACCTAAAGCTTTCCCCTAGCCAGAACCTTATGATGTTTTGTTTGTTTGTTTGTTTACTTGTGGCTTTTTAGCATGAGGACTTTGTGAACGTGCACCATAGTGGATTTACACGAAGGTGTATTTCTAGGATAAAATCATGTTAAGCTACTGAAGAGCCTTCTAGTCATTATGTGCTTCAAAGTGTCATTAATACAGAGCTGTAGTTTGGACAAGCAATGCTTCCGTCTTGAGACAAGGATGCTTTTAAAGAAAGACTCTGTGCTTCAAGAAGTTCCTGAGGCGGAATTGGGCAGGTGATTAAGGCATGGTCTGAATGTTGTTTTCCTGCACAAAACTGCTCTGTTTGATGGCTTGTTGCTGGCTTAGTAGTAAATGTGGATTGTCTCGCATCCATCCTTCTACTTCAGTATAGCCAGATGTTGCAGCCAGACTTATTTTTCAAAGTGACTGGAAAAATAAGTGGTTACTCTAATTTGGTATCGTGGGCTGTCCACCGTGATACTGGGTATTGCCAGTTGATAGTATCTAAATCAGTAACTCATCTTGAGATGAGAAAACAAACCATATTAATTCACAAGTGGATAAATTTTGAAGGATGAGATTGTGTTTTCTCATTCCTCGTTCTCTAAATCTTAAGTTACTCTTTTGCATTCAAAGCAAACTCTTTGTATGTGAATACTTTTTGTTTAAACTTATGCTGGTTGTTGCAAGTGTCTGTAGCTAATTTATAGCATGATTTCCTTTTATGAAATGATTGGATTTACTTGATGAACAACTGCATTATTGCCTGATCTCAGGAAGCTTCATACAGTTACTGTGACTACAGTCATCACTGTACGTCTAGGGTATACAGACTCTACACAGAAATTAAATCAGTGTAAGCAATATGAAAGCTAAAATGCAAATGTAAGGCAGAAAAAGACACTGCAGTTGCACGTATGCTTGGCTGTGCGCTGCTAAATACGGACATCACATCTTGGAGAAGTACAATATGTAGTTGATGCTTCCATTGCGGAATTAAATTACTGTGCTTTTTAAGTATGAATGTTATGGGAAACGATCAAAAGAGGTACTACGTAAATACAGATGGTAATGTATTTATATCTAAGCTTTCTTTTACCTAAGGAGGAGAAAGTCTGAAATTGGATGCAAAATTTGTAAAACAGGAATTTAAGTAGATCTAAAAAACTAACCATGTGCTTACTATGCACTCCTGGTGTCTAAATGCCACTAAAATTTCAGGTAATTGATTAACACTTGGTTTGTGGAGAAACAAACCCGTTTTTGAGCATGTTCTCAAATTCCCTGACTTTAATGAGTATCATAGAATTCTGTGGTTGACTTTTATCTGGGGCTGGTTTCAGTACTTTGGATAGTCTTCACCCCTTCAGGTGTAGACCTGTCAGTAAAGGGTGGAACTGCTGTTCTAACACTTGGCCGTTTTAACACTGACATTGTCTGTGTCCCTTGCTGATGGGCACATTGAATGTTCCTTGACATCACAGCCTTACACCAGCATCAGACTTTCAGCCTCAGATTTATAAATCCTATGGATTATTGTAAGTCTCTTTGCTGCTGAAAATTAATTGGTCTTCTCCCTTCACGCGAGATGCTAATCATCTTGCTGACAATTAAGAGTTTTATTGTTGTGGTGGCAGTGTCATTGGCTGAATGATCATGCTCAAAAGCTACCCTGATTTCTTGTTCTCTTGGACTTGAAACAGCTGATGTTTATGCTGGAGAGGAAACGGGCAAACAGCTGCACAGAGGATGGTTTCCATTTGTACTAGAAGTTCATAGGGGTTGGGAAAGAATGATGATTAACTTCTGTCTTCATGTATAGATTAAATAAAGATCTGTTTAATTGAACGTTAATGGTGACGTGCAGTCTGATTATTTGAGGCTGCCTTGTTCTTTGACCCATCTCTTTTGCTGATTGTTGGGAGTTTTTGTTTCTGTATTTGATCCAGATTTAGCGGGCTGGTCTCTGTAGCCTTTCTGCAGGAATCATATGCTCTGCGTTGAACGCGAGTTGGGACTTACAACTTTGTTTTGAAGGGAACTTAATGCATCCCAAAATTTTTAAAAATAACTGTAAATTGTGTTTTTAGAATGACCACTTTTGGCTGCCACCCTTCCCATGTTACAACTGCTTTCTTAAACACTTCTCATTGATTTTCATGTTTGTATTAAAAACAGAACTGTTGTTTATTACAGTATGTATGTTTTTACTCTGTTGTATAGGACCCTGAGCACTGCATAAATAAACTTATGAAAAGAGACTTTTACAAACTCAGTCAGTCAGTCCTGTTCCTTATTTGTACACGTGGATTCTAGTGTGAAAAACAGGGTATTTCTAGAAATGGAAGAGAGGGACAGGAATCTGGGGTAGGCTGTCTAGTCCTTTAAAGTACGTTGACTTTTCAGTATAAATTCTGAAATGGAGAGCTCTATATTCTCAGAACGTGTAGCAGTCTTCTGTGATACACTGGAAGAATGCTTTAGCAAATGGATTCACTGGACCATTTGTTAAGACTGTAGCTGATCAGAAGAGTTGCTTACACAATTTTGATTACCAGTAGTGTTTTTGAAACAATTGTAAAGGGTTTTGTACTGGTTAAGGCTTTTTTTTTTTTAAGCTGCAATTTGATACAAGTTCCTTTACTACCTGGTGATATCTGAACTTTAAAAAAATATTTCTCATCTCGCTGTCGAGGCCAGATTTGCTCTAGCGGGGAAATGGGAATAGACACTTTGTTAAATTACAGGGAAATCTTGATGAAGAACTTAATAAATTGTTCCTTTAAAAGAGATAAGACAAGACTTCTCCAACTGGTTCAGTTACCAGAAGTTGTCCTCTTTGCTCCTCTCATTTTGCTCTCATGGACAGTAATCTCGGGTGAAGTAATGGTTGTTGAAGGTTCAAGAAGCACTTCCATCTACGTTTCACTAGTTTCAGATTCGAATGTGAAATGTGCTATTAAAAAGGAAGTAATGATCAGTCACATAGTGTTCTATTCAAAGGATTCACTACAATTAATCCTAAAACTGTGCTATAAGTTGGAAACTGTTCTATAAAGCACTTGCAAAGAATAGGATCATTAAATAAATGCAAGATTTGAGTGCTGCTTTGTGTAAGATGTGTGTCAGAATCCACATTAAGACAGTCATGCATTCAATGAGCTCATCTCATGTATTTATCAACAAAGCCTAAGTGCTCACATTAAATTTTTAAGTTACAAGGATGTTTTGTCATGTAAAAAGTAGATCAGAGGTTCAAAAAAGCAAGTCAAGAAGCCTCCACACTTTTTCAAGCATCTCTGCTCCCAGTCTTTGCAGTGGGCAGCATTACTAGAAACTGTCAGGGAAGCGTGGTGATCTGTAGTGTCTGAGGAGATGTAAAACACACACTTCAGAGACTTCTGACAATTAAACGAAGAGCAATTTTCTGTTAGAAATTAAAAGCAAATGTTACCTGAGGAAATCTGGAGCTCGTATTATCATACGCTGAAAGTCTTCCAAAGACAGCTTGCCATCGTTGTCCGCATCAGCTTCATAAATCACCTTTTCACATACAAGGCTAACTTCTTCTGGGGTAAGTTCATTTCGGGTTAATTTGTTAACAGTTTTCTCTAGATCTGATTTGCATATGTAATCATCATTGTTAAAATCTGTCAAAGGAAACAAAATTAATTCAAAGCGACAAAAGTCAGCATTTCACATGGTTGACTGCCAAGACCTAATAGGAAGCATTTGGTTCCCAGGCTGTAACGTATTTATGTAAGTAGAACTTTGAAGTCAGAAATGAAGTTACCGTATAGAAATTCAGTAACAAAATAAAAATCCTGGAGTAATTTCTCCTTATCATACATAAGGGTAGCCTAGCCATAATTAAATCATTCTAGCAAATCGCTACTACTGAACTAAATGCAAGAAATAGTATGAAGTTAAATGAAGAGAATGGACTGGTGCAGTTTTGGTGCAGGTTCACTTTTTTTAACATCTTTGCTGAATCATGTATAGTTTAAATCACACGAAAAGAGTTTGTTTGATATATTGTTTGGCTTTAGGTGATCATAAAGTAACTGAAAACAGTACTGTAAAAAAAAAAAAAATCTTTAAATTTGTCCTTGGAGAAAAATGCTAGAAGTGTGCTTCCCTGCCTCCCACCTCCCCTGCCAAAACCACCCTGCAGATTTATGGGCAGCCAAATTCCTGGTGCTGCACTTTTCCAAGCAGCCCCTCAGACACAATTATTTCTTAAATGTTTATCTGCTCTTGAAAACTGCAGATAATTTCAGGTTGTAAATTCTGTAGAAAATCCTAATCCCAGATAAATATGGGAAGTGGCAGAAGGATAAAGAAGAGCAGAAGTTTCTAGGAGAGAGAACAAACATTCAAATGCAATTAAAAGAAAGGCTGTATTTAAAATATACCGAGCTAGAAATCCTTTGTGGTGACAAAATGAGTATTTTGCACCCCTACATGAAGTTGCAGGATTTCCCCAAAGTTTACTTTTTTGCACATTTTGCTCACCATAAATTTTAAAAGCATAATACGCTTTCAAGTCTCTGGGAGCCATCTCACTCAGCACTGAAAACATGTCCAAAAAATCATCTAAAGTCATATTGCCACCTCCATCCTCAGAGAAAACCTCTGCTATCCGCTGGCGGAATGGATTGTCCTGGGAAACAGAACACAGGAGCAAAGGAAGGTCATCTTTACTAGCATTTATTTCAGCATACATAAGACAACTGCAGCAAGATGATTTTTGTTGTAACCCCTTTTTGGCAAATACTCTCCTTTCTGCTATTACGTTCTTGTCTAACATTATCAGCACTAGACGCAGCTGTAGCCTTCTTTAACCTTTGTGCAATTTCAGGGTGTTTTCATGGAATTGTTAGAAGCTTCCAGAAAGACTTTTCACTTCAATAGCTGAAATCTATTTGTATTTCAGCCTCCCAGCAATTAGTACTGGGTGAATTATTTAAAAAGGGTAAATTAAACTGAACTGTGTCACTCGATTCTAGCTGTGTTCCTTGCTCTGTACCTTCAGCTCTGGCATGCTGCCAATGAGTTCGTAGGGAAGTGTCACGTCTGGTTTATCTGTGTAGTCAAGTGGAACTAGCTGTGGGGCTAGATCTCGGTATCTATAAAACAGTCTGAAATAGAAAGAAAAGCTTGTTTAGGGAACATGTTATTTACACCTCTGAGAACAATGTGTTTGCCTTTTCTGTATTACTTTTCACACTTTGCATCCTTTACCAAGATGGATGATAGCGGTCACTAAAAAGCATTTAGTATGCTCTGTGCTTGGTGGTGGAAGAGACAGTATTAAAAAGAACACAGTTTAACTGGTGAAAAATACAAAGCCTTCATGCTTACAGAATAATTAGGATAATACATAGGTCAGGCAGCCAAACCACTAGATACCCTGTGTCTGAAAACAGATTTTTACAAAGTTTCAGATTTGCTTCTGTGTGGCCAGCAGTAGTATTCAGGCATGTAGCATAGCTATGATGTATGTGTTTATGACAACAAGGCAGAAGACCTTAAACCTGAAGGTCCACCTAACCAATTTCCAAATGCACAAACATTTGTGGCAAGGCAAAAGGGATCTCTTTTCCAAATCCACAGTGAATGTGACCAAAAATAACGGGCTTAAACTGGAGCGTGAAAGAATCCATCTAAATGTCAGAATAAAATCCTGAATGCAGGAAGAAAGATCTGGGACCAATTCTAGCAGGCTTTTATCGACCCCAAGTATCTACCTGTTTTTCCACAGAACTCAGGTTCAAGAGATAGCAGAGACGTATAATAATTTGAATATATTCACCACTTTATCAGCATGCTATTTGTTTCAGTGCTTATGCTAGAGTAAGAATCCCATTCACAGCTGTTATCAACAAAACAATAGGACAGAATTTTAAAAGGGATCCTTATCAATAATAAATGTCTTATTCATGATAGAGTTATGGTTCTGGCCTCTATCATGCCGAAAGGAGACAGATTCAGATTTCAATTATTACAGAACCATTCATATTTTATCCTGTATAGGATTCAGACACATGTATTGAGGTTCTAAAACAGGGACATGCTCTGTACAAAACTGTCATTTGTGCTCTGCCCTTCAGAGAAATTAGCAAAAAATGTGTGATGGCCCCTTGAGAGATGCAGAAACAGAACACTTCCCTTTCTGTTATCATGCATGATGGTTAGGAATGGCAAATGCAACTTCAACATTATGTATGCTACTACCTGGTAAGTATTTTTTATGAGAGGAGAACAAGTTCAGGTTTTATGTAAAGACTCTCAGTCCCACATCAACAGACTACTGAACCTGTCTTTATCAGATCCTATGGTTGGAGATTAAATGGAGTGTTTGATGAGGTGCATGAAGGCTCTGGGAAAAATGTACCTTAGAGTATCAGTCTTATTATTTACAAGGAGACGTGAAGAAAGATAAAATTTGACACAATCGTTCAGGTTTTCAGAAACCAGGCAAAGTATTCCAGAGAGTAACAGTATACTTTGAAGCATCTGTCACAAAACAAGGTGAGAGGAATGTGGAGAGGAGAGGATGGTAAAGTATGCACTAAATTAAAACCAGTTACATCTATTTCTGATAAAGAATCGTACCTTGTTACAAAATTTAGAAGTCTGTCTCAATTTAGGATAGATAACATAGGGGTTTTGTACATTAAAAAAGCAACATGAATGCTCAGGTTGCTCAAAGGTATCATCTTAAATTTGTGTAAATCCAATTTTAAATTATTTTTTAAATACTTCACCCTATGTGTAACCTGTCTTCATTGCATTTTCTGTCCTTTACCCACATGTACAAGATTTAACAATCAATCAATCAAACAATTGTACACAATATACAATTATATAATTGCATATACAAGACTCACCTCAGAATTTCTTTCCTTGTAAAGAATGTGCAGTCCTGTGAAATAAGAAAAGATGTAACAACAGTTTTTAGCATGCATCGCCTCAGACTTTTCCCATACAGTAACTTAAAGGAAGTTATATTGTAATATATATGGCCAAGTATTACAGTTCCTTCTTTCCAGCATATAATTAGGAGTATTTTATAACCCTTCTTGATGTAAGAATCAAACTATGTTACTGAAATCTTTGCTGTAATTTAGTACTACTACTAAATAATTTTTAAGAGATTTTTTTTAAAAAAAACTTCACCTTTATACAGCATTCAGCCTAAACAGCCATTTTTGTTTTATACCTGATATGCATCCAGTTGTTCTGGAGTGAAAATGGTTTGCTTGTTGCCCATTTCAAGCTCTGAATGCTGATTCTTGTCCCATCATTCTTCCCTCAAAGGCACCTTTATAGGAGGTCTGGATACTCAGTTATTAAAAGCTACAACAACAAGGTTCAGGTATAGCAGAGGATCAAGTAACCAGCTCCCCTACTCCACAGGCTGCAAAGTATCATAATAGGAGCATTTCAACAAATCTTTCATCTGGCTGCTTGAGGCTCTTATCCAGCATCACTCACCTGTCTCCTGTGTGCACAACAGACTCATGTTTCAGTATTTAGCCAAACAACTAGCTGCTGATTGTCTGTGCCTTTGAAGCAGCAGGTTGGCTTCATGGACCATGCGTCTTCATTCCCCCAGGGATGGGAAAGTAACCATAAAGTGCTAGGAATGCCTTTCTTCTTTAAGAATTAGCACTAAATCCTAGAAATCAGTAGCAGTAACGGGTAACCCCTCATCCTTCCTGCTTTTCTCTGTAATTTCTGTATGTTCACTGTGTTATAAACGATAACAACTAAAGCAATTTTATTTTGGGTTCAATCAATTCCGGTTGAGAAACAATAAGCAAAACAAGCGCTGGATGCACAGAGAACTCAATTAGTTCCACCACACGCACACCTGAGTCCTAAAAGCGGCATCTTTTATGCCCGGATCTCGACCAATCTCCTCTCGCCGGATGTTCGTCCCGCTCTTTCCCCACTGGGCCGTTAGCGTACGCCTTCTCCTCCTATTGGCTCTCCTGTGGCGCGCTTTTTCAAAGTCTCAGGGTCTTTGTCTCCTTTGGTGCGCTTTTCTAAGCAGCGATTGCCTCAGGGGAAGGGGGAGCTTTTACATTTTCTCACAGGGGAACCACACGTGCCCATTCATCACGGTTGTGGTACAGGTTTTAGATTTACACAGGGTACAACAATTACACTTAGCACACTACATTCTATTATTGACATGAATCATGACTGCGTTTATCACAACTGGACACGAATGCTAATCGTAGTTTGTACTGGAGGTAGTGTATATAAAGGCCTCTCTCCCTTTATTCTGCATAGTCTGCTAATATACCTTACCACTAATGATTATTAGTGTGCCATGCATATATACAGATACGTGTATGGCATTTACACTGAAAATACATGTGGGTATACAGTTCGTACTATGTTCATACATATATAGCATTTACACTGAAAATATGTGTGTGTAATAAGTAACTAAGGGTAATTTGCTGATCAAAGGGGTTTTTAACAAAAGGAATGATCTTGCTGCAACAGGTTTGAGAATGTTTTGTCTGGCAAGAAAAGAGTTAACTGTTAACCATGGGGTTGGAGATGTACCTTCTCAAGGCCAATGTTAAACCATAATCTCATGTTACTATGACAACCTTTGTCTTCGTCTAGACTTTAGTGTAAAAATAGATTAGTTTTGTAATATACAGCTTCTTGCTAGGGGACTGAGAGCATAACTGTTTGCTTAAACTAGCCTTGAAGTTGAGAATAAAAGGGCTGTGTTACTTGTCGGAATTTGCGAGCCTGGATGGAGCTGTGACTCCCCAGCTGCCCAGCTCACTGTTTTTGCTTTCCTGCCTTAATAAATACTTAAGTGAATTTATTTTGGACTCTAGTTATTTCAATTCAACTATAACATGTGGGTATACAATTCATACAGGCAGTATGAAATATGGAAAACAAGGGGAGGAGGGCCTGACTGCACAACTGCAGTGTGTGGCAAGCTGCCTCGTTTATTGTAAAACCGTAATCGGTCTTCATTACCAAGCGGCTGGGTAGGTGCGTGTGTCCATGGGCAGAGTCCCCTCAGCGAAGGCAGGCCGGCAGCCCCCCCGCCGCGCCCTCAGACAAGCACACGTTACTCAGCATGGGCCGCTGTGCATGGGACGAGGCGTGAGTGGGGGGCCGCGCCTGCCCTGCTTCCTGGCGCTGCCTGGGGCTTCGGCCTTTTCCCTCAGGGCGGCTTCGGCCCGCGGCGGTGCCGCCTCAGCGCGGGAGAGGCGGCGCGGCGCGGCCGCCAGGGGGCGGGGCGGGGCGGGGCGGGGCCGCGCGGCGCCATGGCGGACTATGAAGCGGTGCAGCGCGGGCCGCTGCGGCTGAAGGGCGGCGGCGGGGGCCTGGCGGGCGGCAAGCGGTGAGGGAGGGCCAGCAGGGGCACCTACACCGGGAGGGGTGGCACCCACACCGCGGCGTAACACCCCCACAGCGCGAGGGAGAACGGGACGGGACACCGGGGCCGGGGGGGACACGTCTATACCGGGGTGGGGACCGGGTCGGGGAATGGACCGGAGCCGGTGGGGGCACCCACACCGCGGGGGGGTGGCAGCTGGGGCTGGGCGCTGACCTCCCTCTGCCCTCAGGAAGAAGAAGAAGGCGAAGGATAAGGCCCAGATCCTGGAGCAGATCGTGAGCAGCAAGAAGCAGGAGGAGGAGAAGAAGCGCGGGCTGGACAAGCGGACCCCGGCACAGGTGGCCTACGAGAAGATGCAGGAGAAGCGGGTAGGGCTTTGAAAACCCCAATCGACCCCTTGGATGTGGCCCCTGAGGGGCTGCGAGTGCTGGGAGTAACCTCTCGTGTCTTCCTCCAGCAAATGGAGAGGATCCTGAAGAAAGCCTCAAAAACCCATAAGCAGAGAGTGGAGGTGAGCTAAATTATCCCACTTTGCCTGGCATGTGTTCATCACTCATGAGCTGGAGGGACTGGTTTGCCTCTGAAACACAGAAGCGGGGAAGCAGAGGGTCTTGGGGTTCAATGGTGGTGATGTCAGCACCCAATATTAAAGGTTTTCTTTCTCTCCCCTAGGACTTCAACAGGCACTTGGATACGCTGACTGAGCATTATGACATTCCTAAAGTCAGCTGGACTAAGTGAATGGGCTGCTTTTCAAGGCTCTGGATCAGCATTTGGGTTTTGGTTGTATTAAGCAAGGCTGCCATGTAAATCTGTGTATTCTCCATATTGACTATTTAATATATCTTCTGAACATTGATGACTTTGTACTGTCTTATTTCACTGTTTTGGTTTTTGTTTTTTAAAACCAAATATTCAACAAAGTCTTTCCTTGGCTGATGCACTCTGATTTCTGTAGGGGCAGAGGGCTATTTTTTTTTAGTGCTTAAAGTGAGATTAAGGCCAAAATCAACTGCTGCGAGCCAGCTGGAAAACATTCCTTTTGTTTATTTTATACAAACAGTTGTTCTTTTTGGAAGCAAAGAGGCTGACAGGCTCACATAGAAATTACACAAGAAGCTTATGCTATCTAGAGTTCTTGGCGAGGTGGGGGGGGTCTGCTGTAACTTGTAATTTTGGTGTAAGTTCTCATTAAATTGCTGCTTTCTTCCTCTTTTTGGTGCCAGCTTCTCTAAAATCAGGGGCTGTGCATGGAGTTTGCCAAGCGCCTTCCCTGCCTTCACTGTTCTTACTCTCTTTGAGAGATGATGCCCATCTTGACATTTAAAATCCTAATGCACCTCTTAAACCCCAATATTGATCTTAAACCCGAACACTCGCCCTCCGCTGCCACAGGCTGGGCCCTGGGTGCTCAGTGGCTGGCCCAGGCCCCCTCTGCAGCCCTGCTAAACCCCCGTGGGCCGCAGCCCCCGGCCCGCTGCTGTTCCCAGTGCTACGGAACATTTGCCCAGCGGAGAATGAGCTCCGGGACTATTTAACCGCCACTTCTCCCGTGAGTCAATGTATTCTTCCGCTGCCGCGGCGCAGGACTGCGCCTCTTCCTGCCCGTGGCGGCCGGGTCTCGTTTCGTCACTTCCTGCCGGAAGTGCTGTGCCGGAAGCGGAAGTCGGTGTGTCTGCGGCCGGGCGATACGGCGGTCCGGGCGGGAGGCGGCGGCGGGGCGATGTCGGCCAGCGCCGTCTACGTGCTGGACCTGAAGGGGAAGGTGAGGCCCGGGCCGCGGCGGGGCGCTCTGTGGGGCCGCAGCGGAGCGGCCTCCCTCGGCCCGGGCTGCTGCGGGAGTCGGGCACGCTGCAGTCTGGGCGGGGGGGCCCGCGGTGGCGGGGGGGCTCCCCGGCCTCGCTGAGGCCTGCGGGAGCCGTTTGCCCCTTCCTGGTGCCTCCTTGCCGCCAGCCCCGGTTTTACGTGGCGCTGCGGACCCGAGCTGTGGCAGGGCAGCCGTGGCCTGTGTCTCCTCAGTTAGATGCTGAGTGAGGCGGCTGCTGCGAGCACCTGTGCCCTCGGGCATCCCTCCTGGGGTAATTAATCTCTGCTGTAACTGGAGGTAATTTGTCTCAGAGGAGTTGCTGTGTTTTCCCATCTTAAGATTCCCATTAGGGCGCATGCAGCCATAGGTGAAGCATAACTGGAAAATATTACCACATGACTTTGCAATGGCAAATTAGTATCTGCATTCTAATCAGCGAGGTATTCTGGCATTGCGATTTGCGCTCACAGGATGCAGGGAAGCTAGAGCGAAGCTTGGCAACTTTAAAGTTGCTTAAAGAGGCCTTCCAAACATCTTGTGTATTGGTCTTGCATGGTAGCAACATCTCACGAAAGAGAAAAAAAACAGAAGGATTTTGTTGCTTTCCTTCTAGGTTCTCATCTGTCGGAATTACCGTGGAGATGTGGACATGTCGGAGGTGGAGCATTTCATGCCAATCCTTATGGAAAAGGAAGAAGAGGGGACACTTTCTCCTATTCTAGCACACGGAGGAGTTCGTTTTATGTGGATTAAACATAACAACCTGTATCGTATCCTTGATACTGCAGTTAGCTCACATATGCTGATACGCTAGGCGCTGCTGTGTTATATTCATTGTCTCTAAATGCAAAGCTAGAGAACGGGTGAAGTGACATAAGGAGGGTTTGTTAAAGGAAGTAATTTTCTGCTTTACATAATGTGCACCAGCAGCATAGGGTGCAGAAAAGTGTTTGTATTCATCTTACTCTGATAGATTATTTTCTGAATGTTTGTATTTGTATCTCATTAGACCAGAGGTACTGTTAACTCTTGGGTTTTTTTGGCCAACTCTACTTGCCTAAAGGCATTAAAAAATGCACTTACTAAACGTTTGTTTGAATGGTGATTTTGAATGTGTGTTCCTCAACATCCTTGATCAGTTGTTGCAACTTCTAAGAAAAATGCTTGTGTATCACTGGTGTTTTCATTTTTATATAAAGTAGTTCAGGTGAGTATGAAATTTCAAAAGTAACCTCTGCCTTCTTTTCAGTTCAGTCTAAGTCTGATCTAAATAGAAGCACATAGAGTTTTCACAGCCTTAAAGAACTGTATGGTTAATAGCATTTTTACTTTATATTTGATTATTTTGTGGAACTATCTTCCTAACCACTAATAACAGAATTGATATTTTGTAGCTGAGTAGGCAAAGGATGTGACACAGTGCTGTAAGTAGTTGTACAAGACCTGAGAACACAGAGAATTGTGAACTTGATGCATGAGTAGCGACATATCATATAGATTCTGTGTTTGGTTCATCTGTACCTGGCATGAAAAATATTTTCTCCAGAATAAATATTTTTCATAATAGTTAAAAGAGTTGCTTCTAGGATCCTCTAGCTCTCTTTTAATTGAGGTGGGTTTCCTGAGGCTAATCTTCTGAACAGAATGCCGTTTGTGAATTACGGGGTTTGGTTTGGGGCTTTTGAAAAATCATCCTAAATAGAAGAATACATTCAGAATGTGCTGTGCTTTGTCCATTAATATCCTCTTTCCCTTCCCTTCTGTCATTTTGTTTCAGGTTTTTTCTGAATATTTCAAGGAGTTGGAAGAAGAGAGCATTAGGGATAATTTTGTTATTATTTATGAGTTGTTAGATGAGCTTATGGATTTTGGTTATCCACAAACCACTGACAGTAAAATTTTACAAGAGTAAGTATCATTCTGTGACAAACTCCTCGGAAAGCTGTGAGCCTTCTTCCTATGCAAACAAATGTTTTGGCTTGGTCTAATTATAAAAAAAAAATAATTTGCATTTTTTCCTGCCAATTCTGTGACTGTAAAGGTACATCACTCAGGAAGGTCACAAACTTGAAACTGGAGCTCCACGTCCACCTGCCACTGTTACGAATGCTGTTTCGTGGAGATCAGAAGGGATAAAATACAGGAAAAATGAAGTGTTCCTGGATGTTATAGAGTCTGTTAACCTTTTGGTGGGTACCTTTAACTTGTAATGAGAATTGTAATAGGAAGTGTGGAAAAGGGCTTACTGTCTGAAAACCTGCAAGGGTACGACAAAAAGTCGGCCTGACTGTGGCTAGTGTACTGTGATGCTCAAAGCAGTGTTGGTCATTAAGACAGAGTATCTGTGAGGACGTCCAGCATCAAGTCACGCTTTCCTTGGGTGTATTGCTCACTTCTGATCTGTCCTTTCCTCCTCTGTCTGTGCCTGTCACCTCTGTGATCTGATTCTACTCTACTGGATTAATTTCTCAGGAGGAAGACTTCCACGAAAACTTGGGACATGAGAATGGGGTGGGAGTGTTGTTTGATGTTGCAACATGTCACATAAGAGCAGTCTTACCTTCCTTTTTGTTTTTGTTCAGGTCAGTGCCAATGGAAACGTATTACGGAGTGAGATAGTTGGATCCATTAAAATGCGAGTCTTTCTCTCGGGAATGCCAGAGCTGCGCCTTGGTTTAAATGACAAAGTTCTCTTTGATAATACAGGACGTGAGTATGTTCATGATATCTTGATAATCATGAAGGATATTATCCAAAGTCTTAGGTTTTGGGATGCGTGAGGTTCAGCTGAAAGGATTTGTCCTAAGATGATAGAAATAGTCCCTTTAGGTCTCACATGACAGTACCAAGCAAAGATGGAATACCATGGTAACCATCTAGGCTTCCTCATCTCTTTTTTTTACCTTGGGGCTTCTGTAGTCCTGAAAGCCTGTAGCGAGGTACAGAAAGTATTGGCTAGAATGGAGGAATGTCAGCAGGCATCTGCTTTGCTGTGTAACTGCCTGGGATGAGACTTCAGACATAATTTGTGTAGCACCTTGAAATGTGTATTTTCTGCTAGGTGGCAAAAGTAAATCAGTAGAACTGGAGGATGTAAAGTTTCACCAGTGTGTTCGTCTCTCTCGCTTTGAAAACGACAGGACAATTTCTTTCATTCCGCCTGATGGAGAGTTTGAACTCATGTCATACCGTCTTAATACCCACGTAAGTCTGGATGTTTGGATTTTTTTATATGATCATGTTTTAGATTGTAGACAGAATTGCTAATGGATTTCCTGTAATGTTAGGGTGTTTTTTTTTCCTTAAAAGTATGGGCAGCATAGTAGTTTTCTAGTGAACTGTTAATAGCAAAGCTTTGTGCTCATTCTTTTTGGAGGAAGTAAGAATTAATTTAGAAGTAACTGGGCAATGGGTCTCAACTAGTATTCAAACTGCTCCTGAAATACTGTCCCTGTGATCACTGTTGTGGTGGTTTTTTTAAGCTATGTGATGAAATGTCAGTGTAGCAATTCATTGTGCTTGACAACAACAGTATTTATGTCACTTAATTTTATTAGAGTCTGTTAGCCACAGTGATAAGGATAGCTTTCCTTTCAAAGAAGGAAAACTTCAATATGCGGATGGTCTGTAATGTGCAGCTATGACAAGAGACAACAAATGAGAAGTTCAGTATTAATTTTTTATCTTCAGGGCAGCAGTTTGTATTAGTTATTTTTAGAGCTTGTCATAGTTCAGTTCCTAGTATGTTATCAAATGGAATACAAGTGTTTGTTATTAAGGATTAATTAGAGACAAATTTTTAAGCCTGTAATTCTTGTAACGCTTGGTGGTTGGTATTCCAGTACCTGCTCTTTTTTTTTTTTTTTAATATTTTTTAAATAAAACACAACTTGTTTGTCATCTGGAACACCACAGGCTTTCTGTTTTCTGTGGGGTTCACATGTTGAGTGTAGCTTTATGGAGAAGCAACACTTTAATAAGCGTGTCAAAGTAAAACCTACAGCTGCTAAGTGTTTTTCCCCATTAGGTAAAACCACTGATCTGGATTGAGTCTGTGATTGAAAAACATTCCCACAGCCGCATCGAGTACATGATCAAGGTCAGAATTTTTTAAATAATTATGGCTATTTTTTTTAATTAAAAAATCTGTTTGATTTGTTTCCAAAGCTTGACCGGCAGCACATGCATTTTTATACGTTTTAGTTAGTATTTCTGTGGGACTTGGTTCTTATTGCAAAGTTCATTTCTAAGTTATGATCTCAGCATTGGAGTTCTGTTTCTCAGTTTGTAGGTTGGGGTGGAGTGGTATTGTGTGTGTCTCGGCTCCCTGAACTCGCTAGCATGATGAAAGTACTTAGAGGCCTGCTTTTCTGATATTTTTTTTTCCTTCTTCTTTAGGCAAAAAGTCAATTTAAGCGTAGGTCAACTGCCAACAATGTGGAGATTCACATCCCGGTTCCAAATGATGCGGACTCACCAAAGTTTAAAACCACTGTTGGAAGTGTCAAATGGGTTCCAGAGAACAGTGAAATTGTCTGGTCCATTAAATCTTTTCCAGTAAGTGTTGTTTTTAATCTTATCACCTAGTAGTGTAATAATTAGTTAACTTCATTATTTTATGAATGTTCAGACTCTGCGTAAAGCAAATTCTAATAGTATCAGATAAGTAGGGCTGGACTCTTCCCTTTTGCCCTTGGATGAAGTATTGGAACTTGCTAATAGATGTTGAAGATACTGTTGTTTATGTTTAACTGGGATATTTTTTCAGAACTAGGTTAGAGAGCAGATTTTTGAGCGATGTCTGTGGATGGTGTAATCCCTTGGCCTAGATTTAGCAGCAGCTGTTTTAGTTTGTCAGACTTCGCTTCTTGGGTGGTTCCATTTCAAATGCTAATGGTGTGGTAGTACAGCTGTCTGTCACCATTCTGTCAGAATGGTCAGTGGCACCCTTGGCTTTTGAGTATGAGGCTGGAAGAAAATGAACTATGCCTCAGGCTGGTTCTAATTTGATCTGCATCTTTAAAAAAATTTTTTTTAAATAAAAACAAGTGCTCATTTTTAAGCCCTGGAGCACAGCTGAAATGAATAGTGGAGTTCAGCAGTTAGACATGAGGAAAACCACTTGTATTGTTGCAAGTTTTCAAGAAGAAAAAAAAGTATCTGTCCCTTTTGGGTAGGGTGGAAAAGAATACCTGATGAGAGCCCACTTTGGACTTCCAAGTGTTGAAGCTGAAGATAAGGAAGGAAAACCTCCCATCAGTGTGAAGTTTGAGATTCCATATTTCACCACTTCAGGAATCCAGGTTAGTAGCTGAAAATAGAAGTACTGATAAGTTAATGATGTGCTGGATTCTTAACACACAAGTTTTTCTTGTCTTCTTGATAATTCCTGTTCAGTGTTACACATAAAAGAAATTTTTGACCAAAACATTTTTTTTCCCCCTAAATGGTCTTTGGCTGACATGGGAGACTTTTTTTTTTTTTTTTTTTTCCTTAACATATCTTTCTTTCCAGGTTCGCTACTTAAAGATAATTGAGAAGAGTGGCTATCAGGCTCTCCCGTGGGTTCGTTATATTACCCAGAATGGAGGTAAATGGAAGGCAGTAGACTGTAGACATCTCCAACTTGCATATTCTGTTTCTCCAGCATACACCTGCAAATTGAAACTCACAAAGCCAGTTTGCTCATATTCTTGAGTGTTAAACTATACGGTTTAGGTACATGTTAGATTAAGGTGTGCTGGTTTGCCCAGTCACCTTTTTTGGTAGCTTAATGAAAGATCCAATGGGACAGCTCAGTAACACTGTCCAAGTATTTTGTAATTCAGCTGGGATTCAGTGAGATTCCTGGAATTGTAAATTTAAGGAGAAATTACTTGTATCATTCTGCCAGCTTTAAGATGTATAAGATGCTGTCTGCCAAAAGGTATTATTAGATTGTTAGCAAGTAAAAGTGGTGGGGTGGTTTGAATTTTTTATCTAACTTTTTCTGGCATGGAAGCACAACTGCCTCCAGATACCTTAATAGAGCTCATTATCATGGCCATTCTAAGCAAAAATCTGGTTTTATTTACATCACTTCATCCTGATTTGCTGATCTGCTTTACTCCTTTCAGTAAGACAATTTACTAAAACTCGTTTTTGTTTTGTTTTGTTTTTTTCCCCCTTTACAGACTATCAGCTTCGAACACAGTAAAACACCCCGCAAGCACCACAGACAACAAAACTTCAGGCCTAGAATTTGTTTGCAGAAGCTTCTGTGGTACTGAGAGCTGTGAATGTTGTTGCCAAGGGTCTTGTTTCTGCAGTCTTGGATTGGCAGGAGAAAGATTGGAAATTTACTGTTTTCAATAATGTGTTTGAGCATTTGAAACATTAGTATTGATTGTGTGAATATTTATTTCATTCTTAGAACATGCTGATCTTGCTGCTAAATGCTAATTACGTTAGGAATAGCAGTTACCTTGAGGGGCCAGGAATACAGAATGAACCTTGAGAATGTCTTGTCGATGCCTTCTCCATTACATTCACAATGTTTCTAATACTTGTATTTTAGGATCTCTAAAGACATTGGCCGCATTAGACTACAAATTAGGGAGACGATTGTGCAATTAAATGACTGCTGAACACTTAGTTGTATTTAGCCCAAGGTATTTATTTTTTTCTGGGCATATGAGTGCCTTAACTCATTCAAAGCTCTGTTAACTTATAAAAATTTACGGAATATGAATTGAAACTCTGAAGTTGAAAAATACAGTTTAGTCTTTTTGCATGGTTTCAGACCAATTAATCTGACAGAACAAGTGAAGGGTTTGGAAACAAAAATACAGGTTGGTTAAAGACTAAGTTAACTGAGAACAAGAGATCACAGGAGAAAATGTCTGTGGAACCATCTCTGTGGAAGCATGATGATTGCTAGTTCATGTTAGTCGACATGCAGACTGAAGAGTTTCAACTCTGATACCCCTAGGGCATGAAATCCCTATGCCAATTAACTATTACTTTTTCTTAAAAAAAATACCTATTTGTAAAAGAAGTTCAAAACTCTAATATGTAGGCATAAGATCTTAGATTAATTATTAAAAAAACCCAACCAACAACCAAGTTTGGAGGTGATGAAATTTGTAGGAAGATTGGGAGGTTTTTATTATTTTTTTTTCAGATAATAGTAATATACTCCAACCTCTTCCTGAAAACTGCTTGTTGTTTCTGAAGAGGCTGATAAAAATACAGTTGCCATCTTTCTTCCAGCTTGCCTTTCTGTTAATTTATGGCAAATACTTCCCTTTTCTGCTATAGTTTGCTAGAACTAACTTTATTTGCCTGAAGGGGGATGATTTCTTCTCAGTCTTTTCCATCTGTAAACAACTGTTATTGTAACTTCCTGGCAGAATGGATAACAGTTCAGAATGTTACACTTAAAGGTTGTGGTTTTTTTACATGCAGTTTCATTTTTTTTCTGAGAAGCTAAGGTTGGCATGGGTGTACATAGTTATTTTGATTTTTCAGAACAATGTTGATTGTTATCAGTATTTTCTTTAAACAATTTTTAGAATGTTTTGGTTTGAATTTAGTACTCTTGACAGATGCTACATTTAAACCATCAAAATCTAAACAGGGGACCGCAAATGTGGTGTAATATACTGTGCGCAAAGTTCTCCACACCACTTTGTTGACAGTCCTTGACTCTCCTACAAGATTCAGAAGGTATTTCAGTCATCCCCACTGAATACTCTTAGACTATATATGTAGATATACCTGTGTATACAGTATATGCTAGCAGCAAAAAATCGACTAAATTCAAACCTGAGATGCAGCTGCTGTACTATTACAGGAAGATCTGCCTCGGGGAAGCCCGGTATCTGGAGTTATCCAGGCAATAACCAGACAGCTGGTTGGGCAGCAAGAGGTGTGGACATGTATATTCTGGAGTAAGATTTCTGTATTTGTCACCCAACAAGCTTGATGTCAAAACAAATTAGATCATCTTGTCCAAGATTGCAGTTCCATTACTCGTTTTCATTTGAACAATTAAGCTTATGACTGGACTAAACATTTTTATATTAAAACTGTAACTGATTGACAGATCACTTTCTGATGGCTCTGTTCTTCAAAATGTTCACTATAATTATTTGCCTGTAAAATGTGACTTTTACTTGCTTCATTCGTTTTCCTGTTGAAGGTTATATCTTGCAGACCAGAACAGTGTTTTCTCATATTTTGTCGCAGTTTGCGTCTGTTTTGATGATGGGGCATCAGCCGTGCTTGTCCAGGAAGTAATAAAGGGCAAAAAGTCCTCTCTGAATCAGTTGCACTTCACTTACTCTTTTTTTCAGTTTGATCTGCAGCAAGTTGTAGCCTCTGATCTTGGTGTACCCTCAGCTGTCCTAATATGAGGCCTGGATATATGGAACTGAACTTCAGAAAAGCTGAAAGAATTCATAGTCCTGATCTGTCTATTGAATGCTGCCAAAACCTTTGCTTTTCTGTTGTTCTCTGCAAAATTCACCCATGCATCATAAAATTAGCACTTGTTAGCACCCTCTCTTTCAGAAAGCAAAACCCCCTCACCTCTTCATCTATTCATTGTCAAAATGTAGGGTCCCTGGGTATTTAGATGGGCGTAAAGTCAGAAACAAAGAGATGTGATACTATTCCAGCACTAGCTCTTGCTCAAGGAGTAAAACTTTTTTTTTTTTTGCCAAGTTTTCTTCTTAGAGCAACTGCTAAATCTTTCTTGTCTTGGTGCCTTCTGTTCTCTGCCTGTTGTGGAAAAATGTAGATTTGATGGTCGGCCTCTATGTTACAGGTAAGTGCGTCATACAAAATACTTTTAAAAGACAATTTGCAGAGTTCAGATAAGCAGTGAAGTGTCTCTTGTGTGTGTCCAGCTTGATGTGGTTTCATAGCTTTATTACCCAGAATTTGGAATGTTTAAAGACTAAACTGAAAGGCTCTGAAAGCACATCTGTTCCCAATATTAAGCCAGCAATGTCTGAATGTTTCCACAGTCTTGTTGTTGTTGCAATAAGCAGGGAAACAGGTGATTTTTTTCTCTTTTTCCTCATCAAGCTTGAAGTGTGTTTCTCCTTCTTTATCCTTCGGACTGCTGACTCAGAATATTTCAACAGCAGGAAGCATTCCCCCTTTCGCTTCCCTAGCACACAAAACTGTAACCTCATCTACCCATTATTTAATTGCTAACTGATTAGATAGCTGTTTCTCAAGGTGCGTCGGTGGCGCTGCCCCGCTGGGGTGAAGAGGTAGTTTCGCTTCCTGTAGCGGTGTGTACGCCTATCTGACGGCTTGGCTTTCTGAGAATGAAAGGTTGCGGCTGCAACTTTTGTTCCTCCTTTCCCTGGCTCGTTACGCCGGTAGGTGGCGCTCTGAGCACACCGCAGGCTGCCGTTAATTGCCAGAGAGACCCACAAACGCTGTGTATAAAATGTGTCCTTTGATTGGGAAGGTACAGCTATTTTAGTACCTCTGAGTTTATTAAAAAAAAAAAAAAAACCCAAACCCAAAAAAACCCACCCAAAACTGTAATTACATTATTTTTTTAGCATGATTTTTGGTGTTTGGTAACTTCTGGATTTAGTTTGACAGTTCTTTCTTAACGTTCCTATTTCCGTTACTGACAGGGCCAGTGATGGTAAAACTGCGACACAGAGTAAAGGGCATCGGCACAAAGGGAAGGGGAAGCGGCTCTGCCATGCCACAGAAGCAGCCACTCGGAGCTGTCTGTTGGTGATGGACATCGCTGGTCACAAATTGTGACTCAGCTGGTGGTCTGAAAGCTTCTCTTTGACCCAACATACAAGAAAGAGTGTCTTCCCACTCACCCCTGCTTGATTACCTCTAGAGAAAACTGGGTTTGTCCCAATAAAAGAAGCCAGAACCTACCTCCCAATCAAGGAAAATGGGTGTATTAGAAAAGTTTCATTCTACCTCTGTCTTCCAGCTGGAGTGATTCTTCTGTTGGTTCTCTTTTATGTGTTTCTGCTCTTCCTTCTTGCCATCCTTTTGTGCCTGTATCCTATTTGGACTGCTTATATTTGCGTCCCGACTCTTAATCTGGGCTGGTTTTGCCTATAAAGCATTCTTACACGTAAAAAGAGACAATAAGACTTCATCCGTAGTGGGTTTGTCTCAGGTTGAGAGATGCACCTGTTTATTTCTGACTTTACATTCTGTGACAAGAAATAGGCTAAACTTTGGCACCTTTATCTTTATCTTGTGCCAAATGCAATGTGTTGCAATTCTTCAGCGTGTGGTTGTTTGTTTTTTTTTTCCCTCTGTGGTTGACACCCACTCTGTTTGTAATTTCAGCAGCCCTGGCACCACGAGGGTTGATAGCCTTGCAGAAAATAGTGTGAGAGAGCAAAGTTAGGGGACAACTGAATAATCTTAATTGCTATGGTACTTAATTATACAACAATGTAATTTATACTACAGAAGTACTGAGATCATGAACGAACGTAAACCTTTCTCCACTGAATTTTGTGCAATCCAGAGTGTTCTGCCAGTCATGCCCTCTTTACGCACAGATAAAACTTGTTTCTCTTGTAGTTACTGCACATTGTCTTGACTCAGCGTTTATGAAAGCATTGTTAGTCACATCTCTTGCAGCAGTCAGATGCAGGAGGTTCCCTTTTGTAGTTCCTTCACTTTGTCATTAGCGCATTAGTTAAAGACTTTGGGTTCTTCTGTATTTCCTCCCTTTCTGGGGCTGGTGAACTGGGCTGTAACTTCGATCTCTCTGGCTTTGGCAGCACGGGGTCTGTGTGTGGGTCGCAGCCAGCTCTGGGCGCAGGCTCTTTATGACGTGCCCATTGCTCTGGGCAGCAGCACCTCCAGCTCTTTCTTGCACACCTGTTCCTAAACAGAGAAACATACTGTGTTTTTAAAGATAGGAGTTGTAGCTAAACTCAGTTCTGGGTTTGTCCTGAAAATGAAGGATTCTTTTGTTGGGATGTGTTTGGAGAGAAGTTCCCAGGAACTTGGTGCAAACAGCAATCTGAAATTGAGATTTGTCAGTAGCCCTGCAGAATCAATGGCATCACGCAGGAAGGTTAAAGCCCCATTTCCCACCTCAGCTGTTCCGTCACAGTGGTTGTTGGCAGAGCAGTTGAACCAGACGATTTGGATAGTTTTGAGTCTAATATCAGAAACTATGCCCAGCTTAACCTTATGACCTCCCTTTCCTTCCTCTTCCCCCATCAAGCCACTAGCATCTCTTTGTGTTCATTCTGCTCTTGTTGATTCCCCTGGCAGCTGCAGCATTGCACTGATGCAGCTCCATTTTGCTGTAGGTGGAATTACTTTAGGTTATTCTTAAAAAAAATTATGTACTAGAACCTGGAGCCTCCAAGTTCATTTGCAGGCTGATGGTCAAATAAATAAGCAGAAACAGGCCTGAAGCAAGTGATCAGCAATGTGAAGAACAAGATGCTCCCAAAGTCAGTGTGCTGGGCTACAGCCCATTCTGGAGAGGTTTGTGGGCTTAGTTCAAATCTTGGCTGTGGATTTGTACCTTGGATCAAAGTTTTGTTGCAGGCCCTTCTCCAATATAAAGCAAAGAAACGTAAAACAACAAATATCTAGTGAAATCCAAACACAATTTGCTCTATGTTATGCTACAAAAATGAATGAACTCTGCTTCCCACCCTCTCCCACTGTGACTTGCTGTGAATAAGCACTGCTCAAAGGAAACTATCGCAAGAAGTTCTGCCTCTTTCCAGCAGGAATAACAATTGAGCAAGGAAAAACACAGGCTAGTTTTATCTCTGCTCTTCCAGCTGGGCAGGTATAGGTGAAGAGTGGATGGGGTGTTTTAAGCAGCATTGAAAGGATTCGCCCTTAGCACAGAACTAAAACCCAAATATTCAATTATAAGGCTTTAAAAAGTTTTTTGTTAAGAAAAACTCCTTTTCTCCTTAATAAGGAGCATCCTATACCTCATTTGAGGCTTTCTTAAACCATCTGAAGCAGCATGGCTTGGTGCACCATGGATTTTAAAAGGATAAAAGAGTATCTAGGGAAATCGGGCAGACCAGGCTAGAGCCATAAACGTGTTATTTGTAAATCTTCAAGCCAGTGGGCTACAAGTCACTGATGTCCCTGTCGGGTGGCGAGGAAAGCTCCATGGAGTGATTCCTTACTGGCAGACTGGATTGCATTGTGGGGAAACTAGGTATTGAGCTGATGCTCCAAATCAGAGAAGGAGAAAGCTCATTCTTGGTTTTTCCACTTTAAGCCTTAAAGAGCTGGTAGAAGCTGCTGATTTCTGCCTGTGTTCCAGTGAGTGTAAGCATGCTCCTGCACCAGCAGGGAATGAGGGATTTGAGAATCCCGTGAAGTCCAGAGGTAATGGGTTCCTTGTGACATGAAGATGTAGGAGGTTTTGCCATACGGGCTTTGTGAGTGGGCTGGCAAATACCTGTTGGGTGTCGGGTAGGAGATCTCACCTGTGCATTAGACACAGACAGTTAAGAGGTACTGTAATACTCAAATCCAGCTGTGGGTTTGTATTTTCAAGGAGTTTTTCCTTAAAGCTCCTGGAGTGCTGTGTTCCAGGCTGTGTACCGGTGCCTGCTGGGTTTGGCCAAGGAGATAGGACAAAGCCACACAGACAGGAAATGTTTGAAGAGACTTCAGTATAAAAGTTGGAGAAAAGGCTTGGGGGAAAGGATACGGATGAGGGCTGCATAGAAATGCCAATGTTATAAACAAATGAAATCTGCTTTTTCATCTTCTCGTGTAAAAAAAGTCTGTAAGGTTGAAAAGGAGTATGTTTAAAATTGACAAAAGAAAATTTTACAGTATCAGATTCCACCTTTTTGCTGTATTTGTTTTGAAAAGAACTTATTAATCCAGTGCTGCCCCACACCAGAGGTAGGAACCCTTTGCTACGAGTGCTGAGCTCTCATCTGTGTTCCAGCCACCTCTAATGACACCCTGACCAACAGCGAGCACATGGCTGTGGAACGCGTGTTTATTTTCCTTCTTGCTTATTTATTCAATCAACAGCACAAGACAGAGCGCTTCTACGTGTGCTGAACCCTACAATTGTTAAAGTTTCCAAGAGGTCACGAGGGTCCCAGATAACGTTAGCAGCTAAGTGTGATGTTGTCCTTTTTGTCTTATCAACAGGAAACATCTTGCCCAGCGCAGGAACTAGAGCTTTGTAATTGGCCTGGTGCAAGAACATGACAGTATTTTCTCATCCTATCAGGACTCGGATATTTTGGGAGCTGGTATATAAAGCTCGCAGCACACAGTGTCTTTTGGACATTAGGAGCAGGTTCATGTCAGAAATCAGTGTGCTTTGCTATTTTAGTAGTTGCTATAGTTGCAGCATGAATGATTTTGCTTGCCCTGCATGGGTCAGGGTGGTATTTTGTTACAGCTCGTATGTATATTTTTATTATTTGAGTGCAGATGGACATATTTTTAAGTAATTAATGTGGCGATACAAGTCTTGTAAAGAAGCCTTTAGCAAATAACGAAGCCATAAATTGTATCAATGTGGGCCTTGTTTAGCTTTCATTAAATACTCGCAGACTTCTATGGTGCAGGATTGAGTTTTATCCAAGCAAATTTCAGATTCACTAGATGATAAAATGTTATATTTGGGCTCTGAAATAAGAAGCATTCTGTGCGCTGAATGATCTATGTGTTAAAAGGAACAGCCCTTCTGCCTCATGCAGTTAATGGCAAAAAAATTCCAGCAACATCTCGAACTAGTATTAGATCAGAGCAAACAGTGTTTAAATGGAGCTGTAAAGAGCTGAGCTGGAAGGGGGCCAATATTGCAATTAATATTCTGTGCAGAATTACACCACTTGCTGATTATAGCAAACCTCATTCGGACCATTTGATAAAGCTGGAGTGTTTTTTTCCATAGCTGCCGTCACTGTTTAGAATCAAAGTAACTGTAACTACCAAGAGGGAAAAAAAGACAACGATAAACCCCCAGCGCGATGATAGCCCAAAGTTTCTCCTTAAAAGTGCATAATGAGGAACTCTAATAATGGGGGTGTTAATTTTAATCTTTCAGAATAAACAGCAATACGCAACCTTTACTGCGGTAATCCGTGGCTGTTACAGAGTTCCCAAAATCAGATTTTCTAGCTTGACTCTTGCTACAATTTTTTTTCCTAAACATCCTTGCTTTCAGAAATCAACATTGTTGCTGTACAGCACGTTCTTCAGTAGAGATGGGCGAAGGGATCGTTTCGTAATCAACAAAACTGACTTGAGCCGTGGAGAAAGTCAGGATTTTGTTTTCTGTTTTCATAACAGACAAAAAAAAATAACAAAACCTCAGCAGTTTGCAGGCTGATTTCAGCACCTGGTTGGTCACAGAAGCTTCCTTCAGCACAAAGCAGCATCCTTCGCTGGCAGCAGTCTGTGCTGCACCGGTCCCCAGTGTCCTGAGGCTCCAGGCAAAGCCAGAGCCGTGATGTGGGAGCCAGGGAGCTGCAGTGCCTGGCGGCTCTGGGTTGCTGTGCAAAAGGATGTCCCCAAACTTATCACTGCGTATTGTGTCAAATACCGCAAATATCAGGAGCTGATGACAGCAGGAGTTGTTTCTGAGGGACTGACATGATGCATAGATGGGGCACTGCAAGAGCTTTTTTTTCACTCTCTTGCAACACGCTGGTGGAAGTGGTGGGGCAGGAGGGAACATTTTGGTCTTCCCAACTTAAGCATTTGAGTAACCAAGCTCTCCAAGGCAGCAGTGTTGAAGCAGCTTTCTTTTTTCCAAGCAGTATTTTGTGACAGTATAGCCAGAGGGGTTTAGATTAATGAAGTGAAATTTTTTTGTAGCAAGCACAAGATTTTTGATTTTTTTGGGGGGGAAGTAGGAATGTGAGTTCAGCAGAGAAAAGAAACAGCAACTGTGATGCCTGGAAGTTAAAGCTAAGCAAAGTCAAGTTAGAAAAGCAGTGATTGCTTCTAGCAGAGCGTGTGTTTGTGTGCACGTATTTGCTGCTGGAAGAACTGATGTGGGGGAGAGCTCAGAGGTCCTTGCATGTGAAGACAGGGTTATCTCTTCCAAAAGATGCAGTCCCCCATCCATGGGCATGGAGTGGCCTCTGTGCAGTGCGTTATGTTAAAGGCAATGCTATAAAGGACCACAGCAGCCCCTCACCTCCAAAAATTCAGAGCAAGTTCCTAAAGGATTTTTCTCCCCTGCTGAGCTCATCGAAGCTCCTGCCCTCGCAACAAGCTGCACACCTCCACACTCAGTTTAAACTTCCTGCAGGTGCCATGGGACATCCCCAGCTGTGAGCGGGGTGCCAGGCGCTGAGTCAATGCGCCGCCCAAAGGGAGGCTGGTGCCCGGGTACCTCCTGGGGCAGCCCGCAGGAGGATTACGTCTGCTGTCAGAGAACTTCTCACCCACATTTCCTGCATGAATCCCGAGTGAGAGTGGCAGTCACGCGAGGGCACAGGGGAAGCCAGCGGCATAGAAAGGCACGCCAGAGCATGGTGTGGCCTATCCTGCCTTGCTGGGCAGGTGGTACCAAAAATGTTCTGTTCCCTGCCCTCCATCCGCAGCCACAGCGTGTTGCTGGAAATGTTGCCTCTTTTTTGGCCTGAGTACCAGGGATTTTCCCCTTTCCCCCTCCAGGACACAGGTTACCCTGTCATTTGCCATATGGGTTAGAAGCTGTTGGCTTTGTGCTTGCATGGGAGATGCTGAACTCACGTCTCCTGGCTCCTGACCATCTCTCCCCATACCCACAGAGTGAGAGAGAGTATAAATATTGCAGCTGCTTTTCCTTGCATCCATAGTGCATTTCTGATGGGAGGCTCTCGATGTGCCTTTTTATGGTCCAGCTTTTAATTGTGCCCTGTGCTGGATCGCATCAGCAAACAGCCCTTCAGAGCCATTAAAATGCTCCACAAACAGAGGGAAGGTTTCAAGGGCACATCGTGGATACGGGGCCATCTCAGGGCACAGGAGGAATTAGCACATGTCAGTCACAACAAATTTCTTCCTGGCAAAAAGATCTTCTTCCTGGCTGTGTGAGTGCCATTCTCCAAGGCTGCCCTGGTGCCGCAGAAGAGGTTGTTTGCACAGAGGGCACTCTACCGAGCCCATGTCCTATAAAGCAGGGCTTAAAGGACTTGGCATAAAGTTGCTGGAGCCTGGGGAATGGGGAAGGGCTGAGCTGTGCTGAGCAAAGGTTCACATTTTGGTGGAGCACGGCAAAAGTGGTTGCTGTTAAGTGGAGTTACCAGTGCAGTGTCTGTGCTTTCTGTGAAGGAAGCGTGAGTACAGCTGCACTTTGCTCACAAGAAGGGTGAGGCATCCTACTTAGATTTAGCAAACCAAAGCTTCTGCAGGGCTTTGAGAGGCTGCAAAGTGCAAAGTTTGTAGCGCCATCAGGGTGGCAAGGTGCCTGGGGCTGCGATTCTTCACCTCTTTTTTTTTTATTTTTTGGGTGGCTCTGTCACTGCTTTTATTTTGGTCTACAGCAGGGGAAGGGTAGCTGTAGCTAATTCCCATGGGCCTGCGGAGCATTAGTGAAGTCAGCTGTAAAAGCTCCTTGGAGAAAGGCAGAGAACTATTGCTATCAGTGTGGCTGAAAGTGAAAAGGCTGAAGAAGGCTTTGGCCCAGATAGGGAGGGAACCACCTTGTTTTTCTGATGCTCTTGAAAAGAAACAAACAGCTGCTCATCATTTTCTGTGTTAACCAGGGTGGTGGCTTCAGCAGGGGTCAGCGATAGAGCTGCTGTTGCAGCCCTGGCGATGCTGCGTGAGGCTGAGCTTAGCCCATCTCCGGGGCCGTGCTCAGCAAGAGCAGGGAGCCAAATGCAGCAAACGCAGGCAGGGGCTGGGGCACAGTGGTGGGAAAACGGCCTGAATATTCATTTATATTTTTAAAAGAAACTAACACAAATCCAGCTTATTATAAAGCTCAATTGCCTCTCTAGCCCGCATTAGAATGAAAACAATTGGGCGCCAGTTAACCCCAGTTCCCATACAGGGGCATTGAGCTTCTATTTGCCCTAATGAAGAGCCAACAGTGAGCACGGTGCAAAGGCCAAATGAACCTTTTCTATTAATCTGTAGAAAAATACGCTCTTAAACTCTTCTTACCCTAAGGTAAAAATACCTTAGGGCAAACCAGATTATTTTGACTTTGGACAACATCATTCACGAAATGCTACGCCACAAGGTTGGTCTGAAGGAAACCACACACGATTTGACTCTTTTTATCTTACATCAGCGGCGGAGAGCTCAGTGCGGTTACAGTTCTCCTCATTTCTGAGAAGAGAGGATCATATTTAATCATTGTGTCAGTTGGCACAAACACTGTGTTTGTAGTGAAATGCTAAAAAACAGCACGTTTATCTTTCCCTTGATCAAGATTTGTATGATAGAAGCCCTTAACGTTAAAACTCATCAGTAATGAAACATTTGAAGGGCTCAGCTACCCAGCTTGTTTACTGTAACTTATTTGAAAGAATGGTCTGATGTCCTCCTGCTTAATATAACACATGCGGTATCAGTAATCTCCACCCAAGGGCATTTGTTCCTTGGCAGGCTTCACTTTGGCTCCAAGATATTATTCCTGGACTTTATTGGGGGAAGGGGGTGTGTGTGTATGACAACAACTAACTTGCTTCACTGAGCAGCACATTTCAAAATCTAGCACGCCTGTAGGGGTTGCCTCAGAGCATGTCCTTACCAGCTGCACCAGTGGAGAAGCCAAGAGTTGTTTGGAGGGAGGAGGAGATGTTGAAGCTTAGGGAAAGCGCTGCATTTCACCATCTCACCTGCACTAGAAGGGCCAGAGAATTTCCCCTGCCATGTCCTGCAGCAAGCCCGTCACATCTGCTTGGAGCAACTGCAAATCTGAGAGAGATGCTATTGCCTACAGCGAATATTACATCACCCGCTACTTAAACAGCCCCAGGACTGACCTGCCCTGATTCGTATTATTTTATTGGCGTGGACTTGTGCTGTGGTACCAAGAAGTCCCAAGCACAGGAAAGCCTCCCCTGTGCCACAGAGTGAATGAGCGCCAAAAAGAAAAGTCAGTCCCTGCCCTGAAGACCTCACTTTTCACTCGCTTTTAAATCCAGCTGGGATTTCACCTCTTTTGTGGGGCCAGTGCCTGTACAATACCCACCTTGCACAGAAGTGTCACTAACAGCAAAGGCTGAGAGCTCCAAGGGACAGGCAATGCCACTGGTGAGATGCAATGAGTTTTGTTTGTGCTCAGGCTGCAACTTCGGAAGCCACAATAACTTTGAAGAATTGCTTTATCTTCAGAAAAGACTATTTGAGCTCTCACAAAACCAACGAAAGGAGGCAACAATGACAGGGCCTCACTGCCTGGCACCCAGGCACTGCAGGGACAGGGGCTCTCGTGTCCTTATCCAGGATCATGTCCCCTGGCCACAGCAGCACCCTCCCAATGGGCTTCAAAGGGAAAAAGGAGCACTGCTAATAGCCACTCTGATTTATGCTGCATCAGCTCAGCCCCTGCATCAGGTGCTGTACGGCAGCTCACGGTCTGTGGGACCATTGCTTTTGTAGAGGTTAGAGTTTCGGTGGTTTTTAACGACTTGTTCAGTTGATGACACAAAACTGTTGAGGAGTTGAAAACTCAGTTGTGCTCTTGGCAAAACCCAAGCCAAACAAAAAGCCAATGTACAAGGCAGAGCTGAGCCTGCACCGTGTCCCTGAAAGCTGCCTGTCTTCCTCCTGCCACTGATATCCCATTGCCACCCCGGTGCCAGTGAGTCCTTGAAGGTGTACGGCCACATTCTGCAGGATCTGTCCCTTTGCAGAAGCATCTGGGACAAAAGATTGAGCTGCTTCTCCACTGTCATGAGCACATTTACTTGGGAAGTGCTGCCACACGGCCAGGGGCAGCAGCAGTGGCAGCAGGGAAAAGGCACAGCATTGGCATTGCATCTCTAGCACCCCTCCCTACACCACAGCTGATCTAACAGCATCATAGGAGGGATGGTGGTGGCTTACAAACAAAAAAACCCAATCAAACAAAAACACCCAGATGAAGGCACGATAGGACAGCTCATGAGATTTATAGCAGCGGGGTAACCCCAAGTGGTTGCCTTGTGCTTTGTTCTCCCACCTGTTTAAAGCTGGAGCCTTGGATGGGATTTCTTGGGAGGTTTGGTGTGGCACGCTTGTTTTGTGCCATTGCTTGCTGAGCTAGTGATGGTTTCTGTTGCGTGTATCCACACATGATATGTATTTATATATACAACAAGGGGGTTTGCGTTTGAGGTGTTTTTTCCCCCCGAAAAATATACTGAAACTTTTAATTACAACACCCTGTGCAATGGCTAAATAGCTTCTTTTTGCACAGATGTCTCTGTCTACAGCTGTTGTAGCCTTCCTCCAGTGCACTTTGTAGATAAAATCCTGGGGTTTATATATGTGTGTGTGCACATGTAAATATAGTTTTTATATAGATGTTTTGTATATTTTTAATATATATAAATATATATATAATTTAATCAGAATGCAATGACTTAACTATGCTTGTTCTAAAAGTGAAGTACCAATAAAAGATGAGTCATGACGTTATAAATTTCTATCAGTCAGGAACCTGGACCTTTGCTAATATTAACAATTGTGGCACCTTGTACTTACTGTACATGGCAGTTTTTTATAGAAAAGCAGAAAGCACTAAGTGAAAAAAAAAAGAAAAAAAATCCCAACCTGAGGCCAGCCCAGGCAGCTTTTTTGCTCGCTGCCCACAAGGAGGGAAACAACTTCCATTGACTTGAGGGCTGCGAGGCAGTAGGTGTGCAGTGAGCGAGCGACCACGCTGAAGCTGAGTTTCATGGTTTGACTTTCGGGTAAATGGGACCAGAGATGTGCACGTATCTCAGTATCATGGGCTGGATGGCATTTTACCATAACCTGGAAGGTTTTTCTCTCTCTAGAGGCTTTCCTCTCTCCTGTGACAGAAGGGAACAGAACGTCCCATTGCAGTAAATGGATAACTAATGCTCACGTGGTTGATTTAATACTTTGCTAGTATGTTGATTGAACACAGATACAAACCCTAAAGACAAAGCCATACATCCTGAAGCATTAAAAATGTTTTATTTCACCTGTCATCCTGTGCAGAAGTATTCTGAGTGTCACAGGAAGGCTTAAACTTCTTTGGATATGGCCATTCATGCTGGATTGCCAAAGAGGCATCCAGAAAGATCCAGGATAAATCTACCACACCAAAAAAATCATTGCTGTACTATAGCTCCCAGCCTGGGAACCCAGGAAAAGGGCAGCTTGAGCAAGGATTGGTCAGAAGAAAAAAAAACCCCAACAAACCCAAACAACTTCTTATGGGAAGGCGTTGGCCAAACACACCTCTTGAAGTTTTTCTGCTGGTGGCTTCAGTTTCAAAGTCACTTGTGCTCTTTACTACAGAGTATGTGGCTGTCCACAGCCCCTTGAGGTTTACTGATCAACTGCTAAGCTGGTAGAGCTAATGGCAGGGCTTTATATAGATGAGCTGCAGTGAGAACCAACTGTTTGGAGTCCTGCAAAACAGCCCAGGTGGATTCAATTACAGCTTCAGGATGAGCAAGTAAAGCAACAACAAAGGCCAGTAGCTTCAGCCTTTGAAATGCCAGCTTAGAGCATGAAGGCAGTGAAAAATAATACTTAGTTAACTTGTTTAGGAAAAAAAAAAAAAAGCAGAATGCTTCCTTTAATGACACATTAGCTGACAGTGGTGCTTTTATGACTCTGTCATAGTCACCAATGAATCACTGGATGGAAGCGCAGGGACAGAGTGTTCCTATCCAAAGGTTGCCATCCCAGTGGTTCAATGACACTCGAAACAAGGTGCTGCCCTTGCTCTCCCTCATCATCACCAGCAATGCAGCTGGTCCAAGCACTTGCAGGGCTGCTCAGCCTGAGATCCCCCGCCCCGATAACCTGCCTTGCGTGTCACCAGCAGAGCCATGCGTGAGGGCAGCTCCACCTCCAGACTAGGCTCTGGGCTCTCAACACCCTCCCCGCTAGTGTCACAGCCATGCCACCACCACCACAGCTCCTGCTTCCCACCGTGTCAAGCCAAGGTGCCTCTGGAGCTTATCAACCAGGCTTCTGTTTCATTGCATCCCCTGCTAATGCAGTTCATATGTGCAGCCATTTCCCTTCACAGGCATCCATGCTTTCCAAATTCTTTGCATTTTAGTTATATATCCTTCATTTTGATCTTTTGCACTAAAAAATAACAAAAAAAGCTTGCATTTGAAGCTTAATAGTGAGAGCTCAGTGCATCTGCCAGAGGTCCTGGCACAGCCAGTGTCCTGCAGGAGCAGTTACTTTCCAGTGCGTCTCTAAGCTTGCTTATTTACTTTCCCTTGTACGCCAAAAATACTTTAAAATCAGGACAGTTTTTTCCAGTTACACAATCACCAGAAATATCTCAAATCCATACACTTCCACTGTGGTTCAATAGTCAATCTGAAAATAGCCAAAACAGTTGACAGAAGTATGTAAAAAGTGTTCTCTCCCAGAATTCAGGCTTCAGCAGCACAGCTCCGTTTGTCCAAGACAACGAACACCACAAAGCAAAATCAATTCCCCCTTTTTTAATAACAACGCCGGGAAAAGAGACGGCAAACGCGAGGGCAGCCAGTCTCTGCTGCTCTTCAGCAGCTTCCTGTGTGGAATTATCACAGACAACCACTTCTAGAAAGTCCTTTCATGTCTGTTCACGTAGGGTTTATTTACTGCTCTTGGCAAAACGAAACGACAGTTGATTTCTGACAAGCTGTGAGATTTAGAATATTTTTCCATTAGAGCTTTTTAATTAATTACAGTGAATTCAGAATGTTAGAGGGGTTAGTAGGTGCTCCTACCCTTTATGATTTATCAAAAGCACTGATAAAACCTTGTTTTTGACTATCGTCTCCTCTCCCTATCAGATCCTCTCCCTGCCCTGTCTTGAGAGCACAGGTACCAAAATGTACAAGGATCTTCTGAAGATCTCAAAGCACTTTGGAAATTGAGGGCTCCGTTTGTTTTCCTTACTCATGCATATTTTAAATTCCCTTTTAAGTTTCAACGATTTGCATGGGTGTAATTCAGAGCAGACTGGGGCCTTACATATTTTGCATACCAATGAGTTATGAGAGCCCAATTTCTGAAAGAAAGATTATATGAGCATTATGATGCAGTTGAGCAGTAACTGGCTGGAAAAAAAAGTTTACAACAAACCCAAAAGGATTTACTTTGTAATTTTAAGCGTATGTTCACAAATGAAAGCAAGCATTGTGTCCATCAACAATGACCAAAACAGAATCAGCCTTTCTCCAAACCCACTGAAGAGCCATGGTCTTAATTTGTAGGTTGAAGTTACTGGCACTCTTTTTTTTTTTTTTTTTTAAATATATATATAAGGCATCTAGACTTGAAATGATATTGCAAAAGTAGAAATAGCATGATAAACCTTCAAAGCTGAAATAAAAAAGAACCTGTGTTTTAACTTAGTGTTGAGTATTTATACAGCCGGCACCATTTAGTCCGGCATGTTTGAATGAGTGCAAGTCTGTGGTTGCAGTTGTGTATAAAAATATTGTAGCCTGCTCCTGCTTTAGGAACTAGACTTCAGTTCCCAATAGCTCCCTCTGTAATTCTCTTTCCAAATAAAAGGAAGAACTATTCCTGGCTCGTAACGGTGTATTTCTGTGGCTTCTTGAACTATAATGAAGGCAGTCTGGAATGTTAAAAATTACATACTCAATGCCAGTTCTTAACCCATGGTAATTTCGGCTTTCAATGTTTTGAAGTTTACATTTTGAGTCTGTTATTGTACAACTTTTTAATTAAAATGTTACTGTAGTCCAGATCACTAATGCTTCTTGCTCAAAGATCCATTAACATCTATCTCAAAACCACTACTTAGGGAGTTTGATAATTTTGGTATTGAGGGCTAAGGCCATCTGCTTGGAAAATTATTTGGTTTTTATTTGGCTCCTTCTAATTGTAGAAATTCAAAGACATCTTTGATAGCCACTGGATTCCAACAACGGAAACATCGGTTCTCTTTCTGTAAATGCTTCAGTGCTTGTCTCTACTCTAGACTAAATCTTGAGGCTGTTCAAGAAATGATCTGGCAGGCTTGTCACTGATGAATCAGGTTTGGGTTCTCCCTGTGCACTGTAGGGGCAATATGATTATCATCTCCACGTTTTCCCGTTGAAAATCTGCTAAATAAATCATAAAAATCTGCCAAGCTCACTTGGGGCATCTAGATGTCGTCATAATCCAATAATAGCTCTTCTTAGGATCAATAGCACCATGGACTCTTCTCGTTACGATATGCAGCAGACAGTCTAGGCATTTGTGCCTTGAGATATGACTTCACATCTACATCCTATGCACAAGAAGTGAGAAGCAAGACTTTAACCTGACTCTTGCTCTCAGCTGAAGTTAAAAATCCTCTCTTACCCTGTGTAAACAGCGGGAATTTAGTCCAGTACCTGTGAGACATATAGAACCTGAGAGTCAGCATCACAAGGCTGGGGTTTTGATGGGCTTTGGGGTTGCGTTTTTGGGGGAGGGTGGGGAGTTCCCTCCTAAAGCCAACCCTGTTGGAGCTGGCCCAATTTTTGAAGGAGGTTTCCCCAAGGATTTCTCAGCAAGGCTCCCAGTAACAAGTCAGCTGGCTGTAGGAATAACTCAGCAGGATAGTGATGGTTTTGTGCTAATGCTGCATATTGGGGGGGGGGAAGGGTGCATGTGAGAGCTTTCCAGCTGAAAAGACCTTCCTCATGCCAAATAATTCAGCAATTTAATTACATTTAGCCCAGGTTAAGATTTCTCTTTGGCCTGAGGTGCTTGAATATGTATTGTGTGCATGTGTGTGGACACAAACATACATGCACCTCTCCACAGGACACTATTTCAGTTCTGAGACACTGGCCAGCCCACAGTGGCATTCTCTTAAGCCCTCCAGCTGAAGCAGGTCTGCTTTGTTCGACAACTCATTAAAACCTACAGGACCTCACAGACAAAGGACCCCACAATGTGAGACAAGATAAAACACCGCAGTCCGGGAAAGCAGCTTTTTAGCAGCAGGAGGCATCTTGCCCACCCTGAGCCTGTATAATGTACAGTATAATGCATAATACAGCTATTATTCTATTTACATTTACTAATTATTGTATAATAAGAACAATTTCCAGCACAGTGTCCATGAAGTTCTTATGCAACTCCCTCCATGAACTGCAAATGGCTTCTGAGAGCATAGAGAAACCTCTGGGTGGCTCTCAGCAAGGAAACAAAGTCCTTCCCGATCCCAAACCTCAATCTCATGGTCAGTCCATCAGCCAGAAGGTACCTTGAAAAACACAGCAGACCTTGTTAGTCTCTGCCTGCCTGTGTGGGCTTCAGACCTTGAGTTTTGTCACCCTGCACCTGGATATTATGTACCAAGAGGAGCAAACGCCTCTGACATGTCACATAGAACGAGGTCACACCAGTGCATCTCCTGCCATGACACCATGTTCTGCCCCATGCCTTATTTTTAGCTATGAATTTTGTTTTTCAGGTGCAAGTAAAATGAGGTGTTATTATTTCCACATAATCAAGGCAAAAACAGTTTCACTTTCTTTGAAGCTTTTTATCTCCCTACAACTGGATTTGAATCTCTGACTTCATCACCACAACCCCAGAGCCATAACCACAAGGCCACATGGTCCCAGAGCTGTTTTTGGAGGTGGTAGTGATGTGAGTTATTTTAGAAGCTGCTAGCTATAAATTTCAGTTATATTTGAAGGAGGCTAAGTTAGCTTTGAAAGTCCTTGGTGAATCTGTCCTTCGGTAACTAGTGGGCAATTACTGAGGCCACTGGCAAGAGCTCGAATGGAAGGCTGTCCTGCAGTTTCTACCATAAACCACTGAGTACAAACAAACAGCAATTGTGAACAACAGTTAAACTAATTATCCTTGCTGGTATTACTATCCCAAGATGGGCTGTGACACAGAAAGTCAATCTGCACAAAGTCAGTTTTTCATTACAGTGAGCTTCAAATAGCATCAAAACAAGTCAATTTTAGACCACTTGACTGTGCGTGATAAACGCAAACCCAACCACCTTGATTCTTTTTTAAAAAGGCTTCACCCTGACCCTTCAGTTCATGATGTATTTTTGCACTCTTGGTTTCCTGCCTGAAAATAAATGTGAATCCCCACTTGCATACCACTTGTCCCATAAACTATGCGGGCAAATGCTACGAGCTATGATTGTAACAACAAAACTCAACATTTGCAAAATAAGGATCACTTGCCAAAATGATAGGCTGAATTTAAAAGATTTGCTTGCCAAGCTTCAGTCAAAGATGCCCCAGCACAGCCAAAGCCTAGTTGCTGGGCAAAATATGAGATAAAAACTCCCAAAAAAGCAATGAATGAATAGTAGAACAAGTTGCTAAAAGCTACAAAATGTGGGATTCAGCTCCTTCACATCTAGAAACTGTTTACGTTTTTCTTTTCTCATAAGAGTAATTTTCAACTGCAAAAGTTAACCACATCTGTGTGAAATGTAGATAACTTTGGGAGTAAGATGATTCCAATCAGAATAAGGGTCATCTGAGAGATGGTGGTATTTACTCGGTCAAGATCATGCTTGATATAGCCAGCTCCCAGTCCAGGACTTTGCTGTCACTGGTGTAGCAAAGCACAGCTGCTGGAGCAGCGTTACTGAGACAAGTAAAATAGACATTAATTTTACTCCCTTCTTTATGATACAGATGACCTTTCCTGTCGGAGATGCTCTCACACTATAGCCGAGCTCCAAGGGACAGGCAGGAGGCAAAAATGCTGCTCTCATACAAACCCAAACACCATAAAACCAAAATAATTATTTTCTTTCCACAAGGCATAACCTGGTGCTTCAGGCACAACCGAAGAGACTGAAGGACTGAAGAGGATCCTTTAAGGATGCACAAGAAAATAGGAAGGAATTCCACAGATCTGTAGAGCTGGAAGAGTATTAACTGCAGTTGCCTTTAGCTGTCTAAGAACTGGCCATATCATCCTGGGGTGGGATGGATTCTCCACCACTCTCCCCTTCAAGTACAAACAGAGCCTTATAATTCCTTAGCCTACATGTTCAGGCTGCGAATGTTTAAAATTGGTGGGGTGGGGAGAATAAACACACCTTACTGCCCAGCCAGCAAGAAAATGGAAAGGTCAGGGAAATCCTCCTGCTCCAGTGAACCTGCTCCTGATAGCCACACTCCTCCCTGCAGTGTCTGGGCTAAATACTGGGACTGGAGAGGCCAGGTAGATGCTACAGATGATGTCAGTTCATGCCCAGGGCAATAAATAACCCTTAAGGTGACACTGGCCCAGACAAAGATGACATGACCAAAAACACTGCTAGATCTTAAACCAAAAAAAAAAAAAAAAGAATAAAAGTGTAATATTCTGAAGTTATGATCATTACTGACAGACATGAGAAGTGGCTTCATGGTAAGATTTCTTAGAATATTGTAAAATGTCAGCTCAGGAGAAAATAGCATTCTCAGCATCAAAGGTCACATCTATTCCGATACTTGAAAGCATTTTTGGAAGCAGGAGTCCCTTTGGAATCGCAGTGAAAAGCCTGCAAGAAAAAAAACAACATGGAAGACCTAACATTATGCGTAAAACGCATGGGTAAAGGCACCAATGAAGTGCAACTGACCTCTTCTGCTGTCCCTCGGGAAATCAGGAATCAGTTGTGCCTGTTATAACTATTATTTAATAGTTGAGGAATGGCAGCATTTAGAGGCTTGTGCTCAGTGCTGGACACAGACCTTTTGCCGAAGAGCTCACAACAGCCATTTTGTCCTGGTTTCCAGGAAGGAAAGGTTGCTCCTGGAGCCTAAGAAAACTGTCACAAAAATCTCAAATGAAAAAGAGAAAAAAAACCCCAACAAAAACAACCAACCCAAACAAACAAGGAAAACATTTGACAAGAACCCATCTTTGCAAAAACATAAAAATATTTTTCCATCCAGAGAAATAACTATAAATAATGTTTGAACTATTAAAAGGGTGAACACCGAAAAAGGGCTATTTACATAGGAGCGTTTTGTGCTGTTTCAGTCTAATTTGTCACCGATGTAGGAGCCTCATACGTTAGTTGGAGGAAATCCAGAGCTTTCAAAGGTTTTCTGTCAGGGCTTGAAAAGTTGCCAGTTTTTTTAATGGAGCCGAGCAGTCTCAGGCCTGTTGTTCTCAGAGATTTTGTGAGCCAGGGCCGCATGTTAGCAGGAAACAGAGCCAAGTGGGCTTCCTGAGCGTCTGAGAGAGGAAACACTGTAATAAGCATGGAGGCTGTGGTTAAAAATAACTCTGGTATATAAAGGCTGCAAAGGATCCCCTCTCGCTCATACACGCCACTGCCTCTTGGCCGGCTGCTTCGCGCTGATTTCATGTGAATGAGATGCTTTGCCATCTCATCGGAGCAGGTGGTTTTTAAGCAGAAGAAGACAGAAAACACTCACAAAGAAGCTGAGCTCAAAATCGCTCTGATTGTGCATGTTTTCAGCAAGCAGGATCCTAGGTTTTATTTCAAGAGTGCTGTCGGGCTGAGCTAAGCCACGGGGACAGTGTTTCGGTGTCTAACTTTAGGCTGAAGTAAAAGTTATGTTGAAAAATAACTCGGCTTTCTGTGATATGAAACTCAGAAAAAGGGAAGAGGGTGAATCATGCAAGCTCTTGAGCAATATGAGAGAGGGCCCCCTAAATTGTCACCACTGGCCCCAGTGCGGCTTGTCCTACTTCTGCTACGGAAGCTTTAATCCCACCCTGTGCCCACCTCTCCTGGCATTGGCCAACTGGAGGAGCTAAATGTGGCAACCACCAGCTGAAGTGATTGCCACCATCAATCAGTGTTCTGCAGTCCTCTCGCATGGGATTTCTCCCCCGGCAGAAGACTGCCTGCTCCTCCTGGCTGCCTTCATTTGGCACCTAGTGGGACCCATCTCTTGTCTCTCACAGGCAGCAATTTTCCTTGCAAATGTGGGATAAAAATCCCGCAGGTGATTTGGCACATTAAGGCACCCTTTTCCCTGCTGTAACCTGACACTAACACCCATACCGAACTCCATCCTAAACACTTCTTTGTAGCCTACGTTATGCTGTAATTGGCAAAACACATTCTTCCCAGGCTTGTATTTTTATTGCAAACATTTATTTGGCACTTTATATGGCAAATGAAAAGAAAATGTCGCAACTCATTCTACAAAGTTGCATTGTATTAGGCTGTCCCCTGAAAAGCATTTTATTGCTCAAGAGTAGCTGTAACCGTTCAAGGGATTTCAACAGCATTATTCTCTTAAACTATAATTGCTGTATATACTATAGCACCAAATATGAATAATTTTGATCAGTATCAACCCTGGCGACTGGCACTTAATTCCACCCTCAAGCTTATTGTCAGCAATATGTGACATTCCTTGAAGGCATAACAGCTGAACAAATTTTAGAATTTTCAGGTGCACAAAAAGTTTTGTTTCTGAACAGAAAGCATTTTCTACAAGCCACAAAGCACTGTTCCTAAGCTCAGATGTATCCAGGAATTTAAATGTATAAATATCCTGAAAGGTAGGCATTAATAGCTCAAAAAAAAAAAAAAAATGTTCACAACAAAGGACATAAGCATCTGGAAAAAAGTCTGTCCCAAAATATCCCACTGAAGTTTCAAGGCTTAATCATAACGATACAGCTAATTGTGATCATGGAAAGAAATATATACCATTCTGAATACCTCGGTGATCTAAGTCTGAAAAGGACTTCACGGGCCAGGAAGACAAATGAGATCAGCTGCTCTATACATACAGCCTATCAAGTGAAGATGTCTGCCTTCCTCTTGCTGGCTAATTCACTGTGGCTCTGATTCATACTTCCATGTATTCAAACAGGGAAAGTAATTCCAGGCAGCGAGCAATACCAATTAACAGTGTCACAGTTAATGAAATGCTTGCTCCAGTATTTCCCATTACTCAACTGCAGGACATATGACTAATAAATAATACAGGTGCAGTACAAAGAAGGCATTTTATAAATGAGAATTAAACCCCACATGTTCATCATGTTAAACGTGGCTTTCCACCCTACGCCCTGTATGAAATCCTACTTTGTATGTTTCGTGAATAAACCTCCACTTACCAGATAAAACCATAACCTATAAAGATGTTCTGCATGTCAACGAGTGGAAAAACACCCCAAAGCCTTCCTCACTTTGCAGCAATTCTCTTCTCGTGGCTGGTTTTAAGCTTTGTCCAGTCTTCTCTCCACCTCCCCCAGTTAAAACTTGTGAACTTCAAAGTGACAAAAAAAAAAAAATCTACTAGGGCAGCCATCTGCATCTGCCGTGCTGACTCAGACTGCAACAGATCTCACAAATTAGAAAAAGCGAAAAGTGCATCTGATTAGTTCTTTGAAGTTCCCTCAAACATATTTTTTTCCCTGCATTAATTAAGCCCCAAACACAGTTCTCACTTCTAAAAGCAGTTAACTTCACATGTCTTTCAGCATTACTAATTGTCCCAAGCAGACATAAGAGATAAGCCATCATCTCACTTTTTCTCCTGTCATCTCCAACCAATTATGTGAGTTCTCTCCTAAAATGCAGCCCAAGACAGCCGTGACCAGTATGAAATCTTACAGTGTAACACCCCCTGTATTCCAGAATTAAATTAATATCATCTTATTCGGCTTCCAACTTTTGGAGGCTATTACAGCCGTGTTTGTAACAGTAATTTTTCTGAATGAAACCACATAGGTACTTTCTGACCTATGCTCCTATTATTCCACACCCTTATACTGCCCATTTCCTCACAAGATATTTGGTTCTGCAATAAAAAGTATTTGGCAACAACTGAAAACTGCTAGTTGTAATCAGTGACTGATATTTTTTAAGCAGTTTCACTGATACGATTAAACATGCTTGCAGAGTTTTTGAAACTTTTTTTTCACAGTTCTGTAAAAAAAATATAAAAGATCTCTCAAATGTGTTTTTAATTGACAGCTGAAAGGGACATCTGCAATACAACATGTGCGCGTTCAACACACACACAGCAGTAAAAGCTGGCAGAAACACGATGACGGACCTAATCAAAGCTGATTAATTAAAACACTGGCATAAATTGTTTAGGTTTGAAGAGTCCCCAAATCAAAAATGACAAGAAATCATTTACAGCTGAACACTGTCATTCTTCACACAGCAAATTCAAGTAACAATACATAATTACCTTGATTCAATTCATTAAAGAGATGATTTTGTGCATGATTTACTGAACCACAAATGTACTTTGATGATGGGAACAGTATTTTCTCATGTATTTCACAGAAAAGTTGTCTTTATATGATTTGACTTACTTGTTGAAATGGAATTTAAGCTTATTTTATTTTTTCATGGAAGGAGGCCTGCCTAGCTGGTGGAAAGTATCGACGCTTGACTTCTGCTAATCTTTGTGAACAAAGTTAAAAAGGCTTTCACTAAAACAGACTGGGATTGCCATCCCAATGAATGGGAATGATACAACTGTCAATAATCACGCTGAAAAAGCAGAAGGGCTAAAAAAGATTTCTGTTCTCTCTTTGGGAAGAAGCCAGATGCTGTATTCAGATCAGACAATAATGATGTTGAAATACTTTCCATTCCAGTAACTAGAAGGATGTTAAAACAACTGCTACTCATCTCAATATCAAGTTGCCAGGTCTGGGTAACTTATAAGTGAGCGTTTCAAAAGAACTGACTAAGGACATATCCAGATGGTTAATGTTTATTATCAATCCATTTCAGAGCAGCAGGGAAGCCCCAGGTGACTTGGAGAATGTTAATATTATGTCAATATTTTAACAGGCTAAACAGAATGACCCAGATATGCCTGTCCGCGTTATATAAACCTGGGCAAAAGACTGGAAGGACTTGCTACATAAAAAGAATTATAAATAAAGATGGTGTAGTTAATGACAATGGTGTTTTCAATGAGGCAGCCGCGCTGATGCAACAGGTTAAGCTCCGTAAGGATTTGTGGTGCAGTATGACTTTCACAGTAAGAAACAAGAACATGACAAATCAATATGGGGCGCACACATGAACTGGTCCAACAACAAGTTGATACATCTTGAAATCTAATTTAAATTTTAATCAAGCAGATTTATTAGTTCTTGATCTTTTTTTTTTTATCATCACTTACCATTCAATGTTGTTAACAATGACCTGGAAGAAAACAGAAACCGTTACTGATAAGGTCCTACATGGCAAAGATCAAGGAAGTGCAACATAATCTGAAGAACATGCCATTGTTAAACAATTATTATAACTGCATTATCCAAGCAGAACAAACACATACACGGCCATACAGACAAGCTCAAGGCCGTACTTCCAGGGGTAAAAAACTTAAGCAGATCTGCTTTTCGGCATAGACAAAAATAGGTTCCTACCTAAGCCAACAGGTAAAAACAATGGGGCAGCAGAATTGCTCTGCTGGAGAAGGCAGTTGTCAGATGCCTCTTTTCGCAGGACTTTTCTGTAGGCTCCACCTTCCATCTGCGCAGTCCTAAACAAGGTGGATTCCTCCCAGTTGTTCCCAGCAGCTCATGATGCTTCCCAGCATGACCCACCAGCACTCCCACCTGGCCCCCTAGGGCTCCGCTCCATCTCCTAGCTCCTTGTCCCATGAGTTCTGCTTTCACCATGGCCATAAATTAAACCTAGTGGAAAAGCCTCAAGCTAACACCAAGTGTGGACTATCTATACGTGGTGGTGGTGGTGCCCTTGTCTGGGAAGCTGAGATGCAATGAAAAAGCTAGAGGAGAGGAGGGCTTTGCGGAACAGTTACTCATGGGTGAGCTTCAAAGCAATATCATGACTGAAAGTGCACAAGACAGGTGACTCGTGTTTGTCTGCTGTTCCACATTTGCAGTGCTCAAACCTCAACAAAGATTTTGAAAATAGGCGCATAGTTCAGAGGAGAATCACCAAAAAAAAAAAAACCATACTAAAAACTTAATGAGCTCATTCAACTTCAGCTTATCAAAGAGATGGTTCACATTTAAGTCCCTGAACGAGACCCAACTCCAAGCATGAAAGGTCTGGTCAAAAACGTTCCTTTACCAAATTAATTCATGCTGTTACTTTAATTAGACAAAAGGCCCACAGGATTAAATCACTCTCCCCAAAGTAAGACATGCCTCTCCAAAAAATACCTCTATATTTCATTTTATGTGGTTGTTTACATCACTTTATCAACTTCCTTGAGAGCAGACTCTAAAAAGCACTAACTCAGAACCTGCAGTTTAATTTAGTAAAAAAGAATTGTATAGTCAACAGAAACCTGGTGATCTGGGGTGCAGGCAGGGAAGTCCCATGGTGAGGGGTGTCTCATTGGAATGTGAAGCGGCTGCTCACAGTGTTCTTGTGCTGTTGAGCAGTGCTGCTAAGAGGGCTCATCCTCAGCTCGCTTGCCCTGCTATTACTACGTTTGCTCTAGGTGCAGTCAGGACTTTCTGAGAACAATCCCATGAGGAAGGAGCTTTTTGTTTGTTTGTTTGAGTTCTGTAATGACTAAGAGTGCTCCAGCAGCCAGGTGACGGGGCATTCTCACTAACCTGTCCAGCTGCCCTGTTCCACCCAGGGTGCAGTCCATCACACAGCCCCAGTTTTGGTTCTTCTAGTTACATGCGCAATCCCTTTAAAAGTTTTTCCTGATGTATGTAAAAGCAACAACAGAGATCAGCAGCAACACCTAGAAAAATCAGCTTTGCCATACGAAAATGGCTGAACCTGTGTTTACTTTGGCTGGAGGACAAATCACACATGATTTAGCTCCCCTCTGCCCACAGCAGATTAACAAATACTTTCTAATCTCAGATTCTTCTCATTTATACACCAGTGTCATCACTCCTGATCTGTGCTGCCATAAGTGAGATCAGTGACAGGGTCTTGGGTTTAGATATTTAAAACAAGTGTTGCATGCAGCAAAAAGCCAGAAAATGTCAGCACAGCTATGATGGACCAAGCAGAAGGTCACAGCGAAGCTGTACGCAGTTTGTGCAGAACTAGTGACTCACAACGTAAATAAATTCTCACATATGCCTCACCACATTTAGCATAGCTATAGCTTTTTAGCTTCACCGCTTTACTTGAAAACAAAAAGAAACTAAAGATGGTGATTTTATTATTTTGTGTGCTTGGCTTTCATCCTTACTACCCACTAAACGTTTCCTTTCTGTGAAGAAAAAACACAGTTAGGTGACAGAGTCAGTGCTGTGCTATAAACAAAAGTCCTTCCAGTGCCTACTGGAAGACAGCATCCGACTGGAGCTTCTCAGTGAAGTGTACACGTACCATTGTATATCCTAGAAACAAAATATTTTGTTATAGCTGTTGCTGAAATCACAAGCACATAAACTGACACAGACATTCGGGGTGTGTTATCAAGGGAACATTCACATTCATTCTGAATTCATCAGAGTATATTTTCTTGGCTGACTCACAGCACCATATATACTTATTGTACACTTACTAACATTTTATTAGAGGAAAAGAGTTTACATTGAAAGATTACACAAGTGTGACATTACATAGCTATGAGTCATACATCTTTGTGTACTTCGTTACCATGCATTCAGTGTATTGATTCTGCTCCAGCCATAGAAGTTTGGCTGCTCCTCCTGGCCATCCTGTGAACTTTTAGAATAAGAAGTATAGCAAGTTAAACAAGAGATATTCATTATTTTAAAACGTGTAGCTATTGAAAAGATCATTTACTCACCCTAGCAACCGTGCTTTCCTGAGATGGCTGCATACAGCCACAAGCCTGGGATGGGCTCTAGCCAACATGCTCAAAATGCTTCTGAGAACCAGAGCCCATCAAGGGCCATCGCTCTTTCTCCTCCTGGGGCACAGAGCGCATGAAAGTGAGAGTTGTTCTCCTACACCCTTCTGACCTCCAGCTCACTTAGAAATCCTTTCAGAAGTGATTGCAAAGGAAATATGGAGGAGGTAAGGGGAAAGCATAGCTCTTTCTCTGAACAGGCTCTCAAAGAATCAGTCTGTCCTGCGATAGATCATCATTTTCCCTCCGTTAAGAACTGCCATTTTCGCTCTTCCGCTCTTGGATGGCTGCCAAGCAGCCATGACCCTCAAAAACAGGAGTCTGGGGCATGTTATCACAAATTATTGAAGAATAGCTCCTTCAGACTGGGTATCTGAGCTAGAGGCCAAGGTAAGGGAGGAGAACAGTCTTCCCTTCTGAAAAATCCAGCCCAGGACCATAAATTGGCTACAAGCAGAGGAGTTCACAGAAGCTACTTGCATTATTTCTCTCATAATGTCATAGGGAAACGTTGATTTTGGCAATCTTTGTGCAGCAAATGGAAACTCTGCTAGAGACCTGGGCTTCCATTAAATGCAAGTCTCCAGCGGAGACCAAACAAGAGTGGCATTAAACACCTTTCTGTCCACACCAAGATGGGCTGGAGACCCTGAGGGTGCCCAAAGCCGGAGGTCCCCATCCCCAGCTCCCCAGCACATTTGCCCACGCGGGGCAGGGGATCTGCCTCCCCTGCTGTGCTCACTGCCCGCCCCACTCCCACCCTCGCTTTTGGGTCTGGCCCCAGGGACGAAAGGGCAGCCGCCGGGAGGTGTGGTGGGATCAAACCCCTCATTCACCACGTCTCTCTCAGCGTCCCCGGCGCAGGGACCCCTCAGTGTCCCCCACCCCAGGGCAGGTTCGTCACAGTGTCTCTCAGCACATGGGCCCCTCACGTCAGGGAGGAACCATCAGCAACCCCAGGGCTGGGACCCCCTCACTGTTCCCTGGGAGGCAGAGAACCCTCAGCATCCCCTCAGCTTATGAGGGTCCCTTGGTGTCCTGGGGCTGAGACACCCCTCACCATCACCAGGGGAGGCAAAGACCCCTCAGCTCATGAGGGTCCCTCAGTGTCGCCTGGGCAAGGACCATTCACTGTCCCCCACCCCACAGCTGGTTCCTCACAGTGTCTCTCGGTACACGGTCCTCTCACGTCAGGGAGGGTCCCGGGTCCCTCGTCCCTCAGCGTCCCTGGGGCTGGGACCCCCTCAACTCACGAGGGTCCCTCGGCACCCCCGGGGCTGGGACTCCCTCACCATCCCCTCAGCTCACGAGTGTCCCTCGGCACCCCCAGCCCTGGGACCCCCCCGTTTTCCCTCACAGCCGCAGGCAGCGGCCCGAGGCGGAGGCGGCCCTGAGGCGAAAAAAGGCAGCGAGGGGGCCGGCCGTGCCGTGCCGTGCCGAGCCGAGCCGTGCCGAGCCGAGCCGTGCCGGGCCCCGCTCCGCTCCGCCCCGCTCGGGCTGGGCCCGCCGCCGCCGCGTCCTTTTATACCGGGGCTAAATTTAGGCTGCGCCCGAGCCGCTGCCTCCCGCCCGCCCCGTCCGGGACGCGTTTCCTCCGCTCCCTGCAATTGGCTTGAGGGCGCCCGCGCCCGCGTTATAAGGTGGGGAGGGCGGCTCGGGGCGCCGCGCCGTCCGCGTCCCGCCCGGCCGCACCATGGCGCTGAGCGACACCATCCTGCCCTCCTTCGCCACCTTCGCCAGCCCCTGCCGCGAGAAAACCCTCCACGAAGTGAGTCTGGCCCCCTCCCGCCGCCCAGCTGAGGCCGGCGCGGCTCATCGCACGGGTGGGCGGCGGGGCAGCGGCCCCTACCCACCCCCACCCCCCCGGCCACCACCTCTAACTTTCTCCCTTTTCTCTCTCCCCCAGAGGTGGAAGTGCGACCCGGAGGCCAAGCCCCCCGCCGGCACCTGGGGCAGCCTCTCCCCACGCAAAGAAGATGAAGATCTCAACAACGTGCTGGATTTTATCCTTTCCATGGGCAGCGACAGCTATGGCCAGGGCACGGCCAGTGGGGACTATCCCCCTGCCCAAGGGGAGAGCGGGGGCTTTTACCAGACAAACCCGACCCCGGGATGCTACAGTGCCCTGGAGCAAGGCAGCCCCCCACCCTACAACGCTGGCATGGTGCCGGAGATGATCCGCTCCGAGATGGACTCCAACTACTGCCCTCCTGGCAATGTCCATGGGCGGTTCTTTGTGACACCCAGCTTCGGGGGCCCGCAGTTTGTCGAGAACATTAAGCCTGAACCCGACATGGACAATTACGGACCAGTCCTGGGGGTGGTGCCCCAGGCTTGCCCAAAGATCAAGCAGGAGGGCAACGCAGCCTGCATGATGGCCTATGAGCAGCCCCGGGTGGCCAGCTCCCCCCAGATCCCTGGGGCAGAGACCCCCCCTCTGAGCCCCGACGATCTCATGGTGAATGACTGCCACACGCAAATGATGTGCCCCTCGTCCGTCTCCTTCCAGCAGAGTTACCACCCGGCCCCTGGCTTCCACCCCCCACAGACCCATCTCCAGTACCAGAACACCTCCCAGTTTGGCCTTTTTGAGGACAGCCTGCCGTTACAACCCTCCGCACCCAGGGGCATGCTCACCCCTCCATCCTCCCCTCTGGAGCTGCTGGACTCCAAACCCAAAAGAGGACGTCGGTCCTGGCCGCGCAAGAGGACGGCGACTCACACATGCACCTACGCAGGTTGTGGGAAGACCTACACCAAGAGCTCGCACCTGAAGGCCCACCTCAGGACGCACACAGGTAAACATGGTTGGTTGCCCCCATAACACGGTTTGCAGCCTGAGCTTTAACCCTGTAGCCCCTCCAGCTGTGGGAGTGGCCACAGTGGAGCTGTGACAGGTGGTTGGGGCCATAACGTCCAAGCGTTTGCCCGTGCGTGTGTAGGTCAGAGCTTTTCTAAGGGCTTCTAATGCTTTTTCTGAAAAGATTTTCCCTGCAGGTGTAGGTTAAAAGAAAACTTTGGATGTATTTGGCATGTACTCATTTAAGGCAGTTCAATTTAAAAAAAAAAAAACAACAAAAAAACCCCAACTCTCATTTGGCTTAAAGGCACTTGGCTCTTGTTGTAGAAGGGCTTGGTAGCAAAAAAAAAGGATATGCTGAGATAAAGCGGGAAGGCTGCCTGGCATGTGATGCTGCCTGTGCGTGGGAGTGCCGTGCTGAGTCATGCTCTCTGATTTCTCTGACAGGTGAAAAGCCCTACCACTGCAACTGGGAAGGCTGCGGCTGGAAGTTCGCCCGCTCAGATGAGCTCACCCGTCACTATCGCAAGCACACTGGCCACCGGCCCTTCCAGTGCCACCTCTGCGACAGGGCTTTCTCCAGGTCGGACCACCTGGCTTTGCACATGAAGCGGCACATGTAGCCCCAGAGGCTCTGACCTGCCAATGGTAGACATTCGTGAACCGCTCAGGTGCAGAAGTGTTAAAAACTTGTAGCTGGTACTACGTAGGGAAGGCACCAATGCTCTAGCAATGGAAGCTGAGGATTTGACACAAGGAGACTTGGCCAGTCATCTCCTGCAGAGAATCTGACGTGACCGTAGCAGTGAACCTGCCCGTCCCGGTCAGGAGAACAGGGGTTATTTATGCAGCTTCTATGAAGGGTAAACTCCATAAGACTCCATACAGATTGTATAAAAGAAGCTGTAAATATGTTGGTTTTTTCCCCCAATTCTAACTGCCCTAAGCTTTACAAGACAATGTTTGTATGGAAACTGCCTGAAGTTGACCCTAGAAGAGATTAAATGAATGTTACTGTAGCTAACAATGTTATTTTAGATCTCGGTTGAAGGCATGGCTAAGAGAACACTCCTATTGTTAGACTGTTTGTTTCACAGGTGCAATAATATTCTTGTCTGCCATGATCTACACTAGAAGTACAGGGCTTGATGTCTTGTAAGAAAATAACCTATTTTACTAAGTTTTTTATATATTGTAAATAATTTTATACAATGAGAAATATTGTATATGTAAATAGAAGACAAATGGGTATTTTGCCTATTTCTGTTTTTATAAAAACGTAATTTTTCAATGTTTGAAAGCATTTCAACTTTTTAATAAAATAAGTTTTTAATTGATGTGATTTTTATTCTCCTTCGAGATCTCCCTGTTACTTTTTCCCTGATGGCTGGACCAACCACCACCTGGTTATGTTTTAAATTATCAACAACTGTAAGAAGACGCTTGAAAAAGCTATGGTTTTCTGTAAAACAGATAACAAGGTACACAATTCCTTCTCAGTGGCAAACCAGGTAGAGTATGGTGCTTTATCAAAAAATCAAATAGGAAAGTAGATCATATTCAAAATATACTTCCTAAAAATGGTTAAGTAAGCAACACTGTCATTTCAGTCTCATTTCTAGTTTATGCTAGACTATTTTAATAGCATCCTTAATGTTTTCCAGATGCAGTTATAGTTTTGCCAGCAGTGTGTGGGTTTTTACTATAAATTTAAACACTGCATTTTTGTAATTACGAGGCTTATTTTAAGGCATTTTGTATATAAATTATCCTTGTTCTCAAGAGCTCAGTACAGAATTCCAATAGAACAGTAGTGGAATTGAAACATAAATTCACAACACAGGTTAGAATACCTTCATAACTCATTCCCCCAAACTTCAATTAACTTTGTAATTTGTAATCCCACCTAGATTTCAGGAGTTAAAGAAAGATGTTAACTATTTTGGAGAAGCGTTAGCCAGGAATCCAGACTCTGAAAACTTAATTTCAAAGAAACTAGCCACTGCAATAGCTATAGCAGCAAAAATATAGCTGCAACAAGTCAAACCGAGCCCCACAAATGCTCTTCCACAGCTGTGGATGAGATTGTGAGGCCACGCAGCACATCTCTGCAATTACTCTGAAAGCCTGATGAGGATCCTCTGTTTTTACAGCTATGGTTTAGTGGTGAGCCTTGACACTTGTAGAACAGAATCACTGTTAATTAACTACGCAGATTCATCTCAATAGTGGAGCACTTTCCCTTCACATCTGGATACTTGGAACTTTATTTTGATCAAGATTATGACATTTTTTCTGACTTTACAAGTTAGAATATGCAAGAACGAAACCAACAGGAATACTTTTAAAGTAACTGCAAATAGAGCCATTCTTCTGTGAAAGCAAAGCCTGCAGTTGTTCATGTGGAACAGATGTATTTTGGGCTTCTAATCACTGACATGGAAGAATGAGTTCCACATTTCTCTTTTATAGCTCTTTCAAAGTGAAATATAAGAGAGATTTAACATTTCTTCATTAAAAACAAAACATTTATTTGCTCAAAAAAATTGCACAATCTAATTCCAGAAAGTGAGAATGACTTAAAGATGTTCTAAAATTAGCACATTCATTGTTGCAACAGTTCTAGGTATTTCCTTCTCTTTCCCCATAGCCGAAGATTTTCATATTTCAGCATGTCCTTTGGTGTTTATAACCTTAAGAACACAATTTTTGAAAATTGTGTCTTACCCTTACCTTGCTATAGTCAGCTGGCTTTCCCTTGCTCTTTCAGAAGAACTGGAAATGTTTTTTAGCCATTCCCAGGTTTTAGTGATGCAGTGTGAACTGAAACTTTCCCCTCTTTTGTAATGTATTTAAAAAAAGAGGCAGAGGTCTGTCCCCCGGCTGCCATGAGTGCAGCCCCCCTTGGCGCGCTGCCCCACACTTGGCTCAGGAAGGTCCCCAGACAGCAGGGGAGAGCTTGGAAGCATCATGACGTGTTTGCCTGTCTGTGCTCATCCCCAGCCCCCTCTCCCAGGGCTGGGTAGTGGGTGGGCTAGGTGGCCCTTTGGCCACTTGTGCATCCCCCCAGAACACAAGGGTGGCAGGAAGCTGCAGCCAGGGACCCTGTACAAGGTGCTGCCCAGCGCTGGCACGCAGAGGGAAATGTGACCAACCCTTAAAAAACACCTTGTGTGGCTCTGCTGTAGCACCAACTGCCAACGGGTGCTCCTCCTCCTCCCTCCTCTGGTACCTCTGCATGGGAATGTCCAAGCTTCCCTGGGCTCCAGCAACTAGTCTAGCTGCAAGGATCACAACACCTGCTCCCTCTGCTCCTGCTCACTCCGAGGGCTACACGTTAACTGCTTAATGCTGTGTTACCAAACAACGCTCAAATCACAATGATCAAATCTGCTGCTGTGTAAAGATGCGCAGGTTGTGTCTTCTGAGCTTTTAGAGTTGCTGTGACTCAAGAGAAAATAGGGCAAAGCCATCCTCATCTGTCAATATAAAAAACCCAAACATATCAAAATATATTTAAATACAGGCCTCTGAAAGTGGGGAGGGAGGGGGGCACAAAGCACTAGGAACAGCTCATAACCAATTTTATTTTAATTGTTTAAGGGAGGGCATATATGATAATTTCTGTGTGGTCTTTACAGGAAACTGCAGGTTCTTGAATCTCGAGATAATCTTGTAGCAGCGAGAAAGAGATGCTGATCTCATTCTTCTCACATTCTATTACAAGTAATTGTCAACTTTCTTTTTCTTGTTATTTAATTGCCTTAAATTAGTACATCCAAAGAGGTGTCGATGTGATTCCACCAATCTACCAAGCCCTCCCTGGCCAGCAGGAAATCACTAACACTCTGCAGTGTCTTCTAATAATAGACAAGCAAGTCGTCATCTTTTAAGTAATTTTGTTCTAATTAACACTAAAGACCCAGAACCCCAGCAGCCTCCCAGGCAGCACACAGCGAAGCCCTGCCCTTTTGATCTGCAGCTATCCTGGATTTAATTTGACACACTAGGGAAAGGAAAAAAAATAAAAATAGTTAAACCCAATGGAGAAAATTTAGAGTCCATTGTAAACAAGATTTTCACACATATTCTTGTAAGATACCACAGCGCTGGGCTCCCTATACTTGCAAGATAGATTGGCAGATTAGATAGAGCACGTTAAGTACAGAAACTAGCAAATCCTGCACAATGCTCCTAGTGAAAGTTTAGCAAAACTTGCTGAACGTAAGACACCATCCAGAGAAGTTCCTGTTTAAAGTCAGTTAATTCTGCTCTGGGTTTCAGAGCGTCATTTCATTATGCTGAAAACCATTTTTCTCTCACCTGCTGACTTCAGAAGTGTCAGTTAAATCTGTCCTACATGGGAACTTGTCTCCAGAAAGCACCGTAACACAGAGACTGCTGTTGCTGAAGCAGCACCGGGACCAGCATTGGATCCTGCTGCCCCTGCAGCACCCTGCAGAGCAGCCCAGCACCACCCCAGCACCCTGCCAGGGCGCTTCCCCATGAATTTATTTAAACCCCAAAGCAGAAAGCTGGACTAGAAACCCTCCGGCTTTCCTGGAAGTTCATTGTAGATTTGCAGATGTTGTTGGCTGGGAGAGTTTAAGCTTTAATTTTGGCCATAGCTTGTGCAGGGATGGGGGGGTTTCAGCGGTGCGAGCCCCCAGTTACTCACAGCCATTTACAAACTGCCTGCAAACATTGGCTCGCTCCAAACTTCAGTCCTCCATCCACAAGAAGTGCCAAAAAAAATTGGTCCATTCTTCAAATTATAGGATCGTGTGGTTCTGCGGTTTTCTGTGGTAGAAACTCTGTGGTTTCTAAAGCTATTTTGTGCACCTACAACACAGAGTAGCTGTTAGGCTTTTCTTAAGTTGAATTTTTCAAGCCAGACTCCCAAGCTATAGCAATTTCTTTTGCTATATTTAAATAGAACAACTACAACAAAGTCATGTAGCCATCACTATGGTAACTCACAGTGTTGGGGGAAACATAAAGAGGAAAATTCAATCCAAACACCATGTAATTTAATAGGGAGAAAGCAATCCCTGTTGCTCACAACCAAAACGTGCTTGGTGGCATCTACAAACCTGAACATTCCCGCGTGGCCTTGAAGCAGCGGGTCTCGGCTGGGTCTGCAACAGGTCCCGCCTTCCCAGGACTCATCCTGGGTGGCAGGAGCAGAGCTGGGGGGGGCTGTCCTGAGCCTGGCTGGCAGGGCAGCAGCCCCTCTCCACCATGACTGCAGCCCCAGGCTTGGGCACACCTCCATTCCCAAATGTGCTTCCCATGGATTTGGAGAAGGAGTAAGTTTACAAAGCCAAACAGCCCGGTAGTGTAATCTGTGCGCTGTTCACATGCCCTGGAGGTAACTGGCTCAGCTTATCGATTCCCAGAGACTCCATACGATTTGATCCCAACCATCGCGTTCCCAGTCACTTAGACTGAGATTGGGAATGGCCTCTGCCATGAAACAGCACGCTGAGCTTGAAGCGTGCAGAGGAGGCAGGGATTTATCCTGAACTTGTCAGGCAGAAAATATGTTTGATTTAATCTTTTGAGGTCTGACTTTTCAGCCACAATTATTTGATCTTACAGTATTTTATGCAGACACAAAAAATGAGTCATATGCGCTGCTTTATGTAATGAAGAGGTAAACAACTTCACTCAAGCCACCTTTCCAAGCACAAGGACAGGAGGAGCAACAATATTTTCATCATTTACTCTGTAACCGTAGTTAGCATTAGTTACTGCTTATTTACCTGCTTCAACTATACTTTTAATTTGCTAAAAGGGATTATTCTGGTCTTTGTAGCAAGCAACACAGAAATTGCAGATGAACTTACCTGTTACAGGTTTATAATTAGATACAGCATCCCTTTAAATCCCTTTTACTTTGGATTTACTTTTCTTGCCTTTCTTACAGCTCCGAGCATTCCTGGAGTTCTGACCTATTGTTATGTCATCAGGAAGTATCTGAAATATCCCATTGGACATCCCCTGTGACATTTCATGTATTAAGCAAGAAGCTACCGAGCCAGAGGCTGAGACACCAAATGTTCATGAGGAATTAACCAGCAGAAATCTATTACATTTGCAGCTGCTAAGGAGCATTGGGAGAATTCATCAATAAGGAAAGCAATGGCATATGTAAGAGGTGCTGTATCGGCACCAAGAAAAAGTTTTAATTGTGGTCATTACATCAGAAAACACTAACCAGACCAGAGATAAAGTGTTCAGAGTGACTAAACAAGCGTCACATGCAGCAGGCAGGAGATGCAGCAATCCGCTCCCAGTATTGCCTTCCCAAGAAAAGCATGACTGCAATTTCAGTGGCAGAGAGGGCTCGGAGAGCTCAGACTTTCACAACACAGGCTGGTCTTGGGTCATATTCGGGCACAGTCAACAGATGCTACATTTGTTTTTGAGGTTTAATAGCTGGGCTCAGAGCTCAGAGTCCCTTTATGTTTGAGTTTCCACTTGCAAATGTTTCTTCTCAGACAGGACGCTTGCGCGTTTCTTCCGTTCCCAGCAAGGAGCCTCTCTGCCTCCACGCGACGCCCGGTACAGGGAGTCCCTTTGGATTACATACGGACAATGAGGATCAGGCAAGTATTTGGGAAAACATAAGGATGAGAAGAACATCACACGTGTCTGACTCCAAAAATCTGAGCAGGAGCAGAACACTGAGCATGGCCCATGTCTAGGTAAGCAAGACTAGAGAGGTTGGGTAGGAAATGGAAGCCAGGATTTGACCGTAGCGTGTCACGGACAGGCACAAAATGTCAACATACTAAAAATATTGCCGGCGAGCAATTTCAAGAGCAACCTGCCTTGGCAATGTGTTGTTAGCCATGCCAGCATGTGCAGAAGCAGAGTAAATAAACAGATGGGAAAATAATGAGTCAAAGTGAATAATGCCAAATAGCATGATAGTGAGGTGTGTGTTTTTCCAGCCAGCAGAAAGGGTTTGTCCCTGGTGATCTCTCTAACCCCTCCCAGTATAAATTGTCTGGATGTTTAGCATTGCGGCACACAAATTGTTTTGGAAAGGATGTGGTGTTGGATTTTCTGACTGGTTTGTATAGACCAAATGTGGCTGGGACAAGGAAGAAGGGGAAGGACAGAAGGGAAGACAGAGCGCAGAGGGCACCAGCCAAAAGGAAAAATAAAAGATCTCAATGCAGAGAATCAAGCAGTTGTCCAAAGCAAGAGTCACAGATTTGACACAAAAGCTTGCAAAGTCATGGACAAAAAAAAAAAAAAAAAAAAAAAGTGTAAAGAAAGATTGTCAAAGTCTCAGAGCTCCAAAAAGTAACTTTTCATTTATTATATTAAACAATGACATTTCTTATTATATTAAACAATAAACACATGAGATGGGTTAAAATTAAAATTAAAATATCTTTCAATTTGTTATGATATTTGAAAGATAAATATAACTACAATAATGTACATATTTGGAGATATTAGTCAAATTTAGGTCAACAACTGCAATTTCCACTTTGTGTTTCCACCTTTTTTAGGTCAGGCTAAAGAGCATCATATTAAAAGGGACAGCAGAAGAGCACTCTATAATTGTAACAGCAGAAGGAACCATAGTCACTAGTTCTTATTTTTAAAGTTCAAATTAAAGGGGAAGGCAGAAGTTGGAAAAATGAAAATTCCATTTTATAACAAATTAACCTTTATTTATAAAACTTTCAAGTAAAAAGAACAGTATATCAACTGATAAAACAGGTGTGTCAATGAATAACAGTTAACATATTTATTCTAAAAATAAATCTTCTATGATTTCACCATACTACAAGCAAAATTCCTTTCCAAGAAAAGATGTTTGTTGTGAAGTCTGCAGAGAGACGCACTAGTTGATACACAACAAAAACTTAGCTGTTCCACCACTGTAGGAAGGTATTTGAACCAGATCATTATTAGCACAGACCAATTCACTTTAACAGAGTTCCAGCTCTAAATGAGGATTAAACAGAAATGAAATTCCTGAGAGGGAGGAATAAAACACATAAGAAGGGAGAAATCAAACTCTTACATGAGGGAAAGCAACAATTCTACTTGGACCAAAATTCCTTGGGCCTCAGTTCTACAGAATAAATACTCTTCTCAATGGAGAAACACTAAAGAAAATAGTAACCCCAAAGGGATTATAAGAAGAATCCACGAAAAGTGCATTTCCTTTGAGCATAAGATGACAAAATAATTTCTACAAAATTTCTGACAACAGATTTCACAGACAGGAATTTAAAAACCAAACCACTAACACACACACACACACCACCCCCCCAAACAAAACAAACAAACAAACAAAAAAAAAAACCCAAAAAAGGTGATGCAGTCAGACACAGCTTGGAATTTCCTACACTTTGAGAGCACGTTACATGAAACAAAATACAGTCAGGACTGATGATCATCACAGGGCAGAGATTTCCTAAGGAAAAATTTGCCAATATAAAAATATTTCATACAGCATTACGGTAGAAGTACTACTTTTATGAGCATCTGTTTTTATTGCAGAATGACTGGTATGTTTTACAACAAGATTATTTGAATAGAACTTTGGGAAACCACTCGAGGCAAATGTGAACCTGCTGGTCTGTAATGTGGGTAATTCAATACCTGTGCCCTACATGCAACGTTTGCGTGCGTAGGTTCAACGTGAATAATTGTCCGTCTTTCCTGTTTTAACTGTTGTGCCTCAGTGCTGTGTGCAATTCATGGTTTTCCATGAGTCATTCCAGCAGTGACGAGACTCTGCATAAAACACACATGTGCCACTATAAAAGCCTACTAAACTCTTAGTGATTGCTCAACATACCACAGAGTCTAATAATTTATCCGAGTAGAAAGTAGAATCACCTCCATTCTTTCCTCAAAGCCAAGAATGCAATGGATTGTCATTCCTCCTGAAGTAACAGCTTAGGTGGAAAGGGAGGAAAAACAGATCTGAAATCCAGATGACAATTACGTGCAACCTATATAACTGGAATGAAGCAAGAAAAGCACGTTTTTCCACCTTAGTGTATGACTGTTTGGGGTGTATGGGAATAGCTCCTTAAAAAAAACTTGTAACAAAGGGAAAAAAAAAAAAAAAAAAAAAAGAGAAACTACAAGCAAATGTAGGAGAAAAAAATCATTGCCTCAGCCTACAGAAAAAAGAACAGATGATATGACCATCACACGCAAGAAGATCAGAAATTGAGCCTACATTTCAAAGAGACAATTAAACTCAAAAGAATGTGAAATCACACCCAGTGCAGATGATACCTACTTTCTGCCAGGTTTCTCTTACACTTGGCACAGCTAGCGAACACAGTTTTTCATGCCAATGAAAGTAATCTTAAAACAAATGTATTAGAAGTAATCTTTTCTTTTTTTTTTTTTCTTTCACCAGAACTTTGAAATTCTAAGAGCCATGCTCTAATCTGCATTTCTGTAAAAATTCCATTTCTGTATCCATCCCTGTTTAGAGAATACATACACACAAGCCTCAATATATAGAATATATATGCATATTCTACATATTCATTGTATATACATGTTTTATGTACAGCATAAGTAGCTATATACTAGACATAGTATGTGGACATATATAGTATATACACACACTATTATTATACAATACACTGTATATATATATACACACAGACACAAATAATATGGATCTCAATGTACACTGTATATGCATTGTGTATACTCACATTTTATGTATCTTGCATTGTACATATTTTCTCTGCCCAAATAGCAACAGGCCTATTTGTGCTTTAAATTTCACTGTTCTGGAGGAAGAAGGTGCTCAATGTCTCGCGATGAGAGTTTTGCCTTAGAAGAACAAGTGCAGATATTATACAAAACACTGAGTTACCAGCATAAGAGAAGAACACGGGTAATCCTCCTTTTCAGACAGAAAACTGTATTAAATACAAGGGGGAGAAATCACAGCTAAGTTTTCTTCTACTGCAGTGTCTAAAATTTTGACTCAGGAGTGTTTCAGTGAACCTAAGATCACTACATCTAATACATTGTGTACAGAGGACGTGTTCTGCCCTCCTTCGTTTGCTTGATCTTCTGTTACTGTCCAAGCAAATAGGAAGAATAGGTCAACAAGGAATTAGGAAAACAAGCAATTAGTTCTAACACTATGTGGAATGCTTGATTAATTCACATTTCTGGCTTCCTGCTGAACATCTTGAGAATACCGATGCGTTGCCTTAGAAGCATTATAAATTACAGTATTGTAGAGCACTGAAAAGTAGCAGAAAGTCTTGTTACGGTACGTAACTCAGAAAATGAATCAAGCTGTTTAGCTCATCCGCCTCGTCCCACTGGAGTGACACCACCCAAGCCGTAGTCCAAAAGCAGGTTTCCTTTCTAGAATGGCACTATGCACGAGCAGGGTTTTCTTAGAGCAGAAGAGACACCACAAAGACTCAGGCCCAAAAGAAAATTGAGAATCTTACACACGGATACCATTTTTTTAATTTCACTGAGAATCCTGCAGCCATTCAATGTTGAAAATTGCTCTTTCATATTAAAAGTTTTGTCCCATGCTAGCTACAGATCCAAGTTTGCTCTCAGAGACCTCAAGTCCTGCACACCAACAGGCAAGAGAATTTGTTGACATTTTAGTATGTTGGATCATTTAATCTAACGTATTTTAGAGAAAAGATAACACAATGGGAAGGGATTTCAAATCAGGTTCTGTAAAACCAGAAGTATCTTCTACTGCATTCCAACGGGGTCACTAAAAGACAGTATTAAAGACCATTATATGGTTGTTTCTGATACCCTTTGGAGAGGAATTAAGATTCCCATTATCTATAGTACCATTAGCATAAGACAGACACAGCAAACGGGGAATTGTGGCTCCTAAGACTGCATTTTGAGATATATGGATTTCAGCTTTGTCATATGTATCACTGCAAATGTAAATGGATGCACACACAGACACCCACCCATACGCCTACTCACAGAAGCCTGAGACAACAAACGCCACATCTATACTGCATTTCAGAGCTGAAAACTATCAAGATTATGAGAATGATCCAACCTGATTCGTATCTGTGTAAAGAAAGCATCCAAAATAAGGCAAATACAACAGAATGGGGGAAGATTGCTTTCATTCAGTGAACAGGCACGATCCCTGTATTATGAAAGATAAAAGCCAGCAAGGACATAAAAAAATATAAATGCATTAAGATGATGAAGGAATACCACATTTAAAAAAAAATAGAGAAAATGTTGGAAGATAAGGGCTGCATCAGTAAAACCACAGAATGTTCAGCTTTGTATTCCCACAGAAGCAACAACAGGAAAGCGGATGCATATTAAGGACATTTAAAAAATTTTGTGCTAGATGTCCATTCTATTGAGACATAAAAGTCCAAGGCAAGGACAACCAAAGTTTTAGAATTCCTGTAATCAGCAAAGGCATTTTTAGTAAATAAATAATTCACAGACTTACCATAAGGACTTAATTTTCTGTATGACATGTAAACCACATTCTGTTAGCCTTACCAAGTGGAAGTATTGAGCTCTACAGATACATATCAAATATGTTCCTACTTGGACCTACTACTGCAAGCCGTATTTTAAAGCCAATCCAGTCTACCAGCACTCCAATAACATATGCACAGACATGTATTTGGCAAATAAATCTGTTTCAACTTGGCCTTATTTCAGCTAAATTACCTTTGACCTGTAGCCCTGTAAGATAAGACAGGTGGAAGTAAAGAAACAGAGGTAGGGACGGTCTGACACAGTCAATCAGGTAACACAATTAACATGGTCTAATATTAACTACAGTTCCGGTGGTTGGAGCAAAAGAGGGTAAAAATGAATTGTAGGGGTGAACACTGCTCAAGCTGTGTAAGTTTTCCATTGCTTGGTTTGACATGAAAGCAGCACTCAAACTTGTATCACAATCCTGCAATTCTATTTGCTTCTGAGATAAAGCAAGATTTTACCTAATGATTTAATTGCCGAATTATTTGTCCAATTTACAACAACTGAATTAACTCCCTCTTTTACAACACCATATACAATTATTAAAACTCAATGCAAACAACTCCTTAAATTAGAACTACTTATTTATAGAGGCTTAGATTTCATAATATTTTATACAGTTCACTATGCTTGTATTCATCATATATAAATCACCAGATTTTCCCGTAAAAGCCACATCTCCTGGGAAAAAAGGGACCATCTAATAAGGAACTTATCCTGAAGACTTTGACATAGATGATGCAGATGTCATACTGATTAGCCTACCGTGAATTATTAAATAAATGTAATGAGTGAATGGAAGCTAATTCTAGAAATATTATCTTTTTATGATATACGAAGTTCATAATGCAGCCTACAAAAGCCAATGGAATTCCGGTTATAAAAAGCCAGATTCACAAGTTTCAGTTTACTATATGCAACATTGTCTTCCAGATAAGGAAACTTTGCTTTCAGTACCTTAGGATCATACATTAAATTTCTTACAAGCAGTAAATTTTATCTAGAACATATAATACAACTTATACAGTGTTTCCTGTGTATTACGCACTTGGAAAGCCACACAGAGCCCAGTTTGATGTAACTAGCCAATCTTGTTTAGAGTTGAAGGTAACAAAAATTATTTTCACAACATAAACCAAGAATTTAGTATTTTTATAAAAGCCACGTTTAAAGGTTTCACTTGGACAGGGTGGAGCCAAAGAACCTCTATTTAAGAGTTTGGCATATCAGCCTTACTGAGTGCAATAGCCAACTCAAGGTCTTCTTGTTCTTGCCTCCGCAACCGAGCTAATCTTTCTTGCTCTGCTTTTTCACTCTCGCGCTTTGCCCACGCCAGCTGCTGTTCTTCATTTCCAAACTAAAAAATGAAAATGGAAAATAAATTAATAACTTGACAAAAAAGCCAGAAGAAATTATGTGAAAATTACAATGAATCAGACTTATTAAATATATGAATCAAGTATACCAAGCTGTCTTAGGGTAGCTCTTCTGGATTAACACACTCACTGATTTCCTCACTTCATCCTTTTATTTATTTCCTTAATTTCTTCCTCCTCCCACCAGGAAACTAACCCATCTGGGCTGCACATCCCTGCATCCGTGTCTCAGTTGTGTATGAAAATGGTCAGGGGACTGGAGCCAAACAAAAACTCCAGAAACACAAAAAAGCGCAGGTTAGTGGTTTGGGAGCATAGCAACCTACATCCATTTTTAAGAATAGTAAATAGCTAGTAAAAACAAAAGAGTTATTTACTCTTGTGCAACTCCGCTGCAGAGTTTTATTATAGTAGCTCCTGCTACAGGCGAGGGGTTTTGATACTGACTCTGGAGATGCGTGGGAAGTTTCATCACCAACTCAAAAGTTACAAAAAGTGTTACTGTTTGTAGAACACATGCAGAGCTTGTCCAGTAAGAAACAATATAAGGAAATCAAATTTACTTCAGCAGAAAACACTAAGGAAATATAACACATAACATTCAGCTTCTAAGTCTGTTTGAGCTTCCTAAACCACGTTTAAGTACACTGCAGTGGAACTATTCCAAAATGATATTCCAGTATTTACCATTCAAGTATGCAAAACTTTGCTTGTTTGAAGTTTCTGCACAGAATATTAAATATTTTATTGAAGTCATAACAATTTAAAACTCAAATATAATCTGTTACTGTTTAATTTTAGCATTCACTGAAGAGGATGGTGTTAACAGAAGCGTTCCCACAGCTGCATGCAAATGTTTACATTACATCCCACTTCTAAAATTTGCCTTGTACTATCTTTTTTTCAGCATTCAGGAAAACATATTATTTGGGGTTGGGTTTCTTTGGAAAACAACATGGAATTTATAGTTTCAATTTCAGCTGAATGTATACTGCAAAAATCGCCCTGTGGTCCACAACACAGTGGCTCTGAACATGGCAGAAGATGCTGTTGCGCTAGCTGACACAGCTACATCTTCCCGGACAAGCCTGAAATATTGAACTACTAAATGTAACTAAGTGCTAGACCTATGCCTAGCTGCATATATACAACGGGATGGCCCCCACCCCTGCCTTTTCCACTGTGCATCGCATCTATAATTTGTAATTTTAAATAGATGCACCTATTTGAATTTCTTTCAAGCAGAGTCCAATTCTTATTTACTTATAATTTAGTTAAATTGTGCTTTATCTACGTGCTCCCAGATGCGCACAATTTCTCATTTTATTTCTCTATGATTTTTCAGATGATTTGATGCAAAAAAACCAACTTTAAAATTACTTTTCTTCAAACATAAGTCTGCTTTCCCTGTTAACAAAATTTAATGAGGATCTTTGCCTTCAATGTTACTGAAATCCAATAGAAGTGCCACACATTTTACTTTTAAAATGAAGAAAACCTACTATCACTATTCATTTAAATAATGTCAGCTGACAGGTAAGATTTAAAAGCCCACTAACACTTTAAATAGATGATTTTTTTTTTCCCAAGATACAGTAAGGACGGACTGAAGTGGAAGTAAGACTTCTCCACTTATTCCAAGAATTCAATAAGATCATATAGCTAGGATGGATAATAAGCTACTGTTTTCAGAAATACAATAAAGCTTTGGCCAAAACCTTCTGGGGTGTTGTGTTTTTTTTTTTTTTTTTTTTTTTTTTTTTTTTTAAAGTTGAGAAAACAGTTTTACTTATACAGCTTACAACTTAGCGTAAGTCTTCCAAAGCTTATGAGAGTCCCAATTATGATTTGTTTATAGTACACAAGTTATATTTTTGTGGTTAGAAGTGCAGAGTAAAAAAAAAAAACAAAACAGGAAAAATAGACAAGTGATTCATTGGAAACAAATCTGGATGTGCCTTACACTAACAAATGGTTAAAGTAAAATTTTCAGGAGCATAACTCTGACCATTAGGTAGTGAAATACACAACAGTTCATTAATGCCACTGATTCTCACACAGATTGCCTATCAAAAGGTAAATTACTTGTATTTCAGTTACATTAAGACAGTAATGTTTTTTTTGCACATGTCCAGGTTTCAAGAAGGCTGTAAATACATATCACATATCTGTCATTTCATTGAAAACCTCTTTTTTTCATCTCTTTTTCAGAAGTACAGTTAGACCCAAGGCGTAAATGAGGATAACAGCAGGCTGCAGTGAAATTAATCAAATACACAAGAGCTACACTGACTTGTCTTTACTAAATTACTAGCTTAAGTTAAGAAAAAAAATAAAAATCAGTATAGTTCCAAGTGCTCTGTTTCTTGGAAATTTAAACACCTTCTGTTGGAGAAAATATTGCTTTTCTTCTTGTTCTGTAAACTGAAGCTGGAACCTAGAAACACCTGAAACATGAGCTACCACAAGACTTTGTTTTGTTCCAAGGAGTTGTATTTAATACCAACGGAAAAGTTAAGAATGCAATGAGAATATACTTAGAACTACTGGGTGCATGAATTTGCCAGTGTCCCAAAAAAAAAAAAAAAGGGGTGGCAAAAAAGCCAGATTTTCTAGAGTGCTGGTAAAAATCTACTGAAGGTCCTCATGCAACTTCTTTGTAACACTAAAGACTTCCAATTAAAAATCAGATTATTCAGTTATTCAAACCTACATGATTCTATGATTCTGTTCTCAGATTCCATGGACTCAAACTATGTGTCAAAAAAACTTCTGTAAGTATAATTGCTTTTAATTTCCATTATGAATAAAGTTTCCCAAATATCAGGCAAAGAGAAGCACAATATTCTTGCTGATTACAAGGTAACTAGCACACTTAAAGACTACATATAGAAGGATTAGGAATTAGGAAGTGTAGCAACGTAATTGTGTTATAGGCAAGCAAAAAATACCCCAACAAACTGAAAAGAACAGGGATCAAGTCTCTCCCTTTTCAGTCAAATTCAGTTAATGCTTTTTTTTTTTTTTTCCTTCTTACAGCAGGAGAAAACAATTCACAAAACTGACTGAAAAATTAATTTAATTTGATGAAATGCCACTTAACAGTAATTACACGTGGCTGCTGCTCACAATCTCATTTTCCCTACTTTTTCCTTGTCTTCTAAAGTTAATCTCATCTCCTAAAAACCTGATGGCACAGTAAATTTAACACTGGAACACCCACTGGGATGGGGATCAGAGATTTTGGTTGATAATCTGATGCAATCACTCAGCATAAGACACAATTTTAAGAAATGCAGTCTGTAAAGTAAGATGACAGTAGTTGGGTAACAGTCATTCCATTCCATTATTTGTCTTTCACTGAAGGAAGAAATTAGATGGTGTTCAAGAAATTTCAGATAAAGCAAGTTTTGCGTCTTATTTTTATTAATAATGTCACCATTTTGTATACAATCACAGAATTTAACTGTGCAAATTCAACAGGCTAAGTACTAACTGTGGTAAAGCATACATAGTATCTCAAACTTTGAAGTCTTCAGCATCATAAATTAAAGCACCGAGGCCAGCTAAAAGTATGCACAGATGACCTCAACTAACAATATCAAATAGGAAAGTGATACACATGTACTCACAACTAGGGGAAAAAACAGTAAAAATAAGCAACCTGAAAGACTTAGCTGAGAGATCTCCACTTGTTGAACACTGAACTGTGTCCATCAAAGTTAGGTAACAGATTAAGTTGGCAATTTTACTGCATGGCAATGTGACAAGAACAAAAACACATGAAAGGAGGAAGAAGCCTGATGGCTGTGGATGGAACAGATACCTATCTACTCATGGAAGCAATAAGAACCACACTACTACTACATTTACAATGACTTCCAATTCAGTCATGTACCTGTCAGCACTAAAAACAAAGCCAGGCTTTTAGAAACCCTGATATTTTTTAATGAATGGGCACTTGGCTTTGCTTTTAAACCTTCCAATACTGTGGTTCTGGAGTGCAGTATGGACGTTTCTATATTGGTTCTACAAAACAATGTTGTTTTCTTTGTCTAACAAGGGCTCTTCTGCAATATCAGTGACGAACAAAATTCAACAGCTAAATTTGCAATCTCTGTCTCGTATATGTATATTTATGACCACATTCCATCATATACAGCAAACACTGCAACAGGATTGTCAGAACTTTTTTCACAAACAATTACAAATACTTTATGGAACCTTTCCCTTTCAGGATTTGCTTCTCAGGATATGATGAAATTGCTATATAAATGTTTTCAACAACTGGTTCTGAATCTTTACATTGGCTCCCAAAAAATCTGTTTACAAAATAGCCTCCATGCAACAAAAACAATACACAGATTCTGCTACAAAGAATTTGTGAGTCAAGGCACACTGTACTAAAATAATTTTAAATGCAAGTAAACCCTTTAAAATTTAGTACAAAACTTCTTTTTTATTGAAATAATGCCTTTTTATTACAGAAATATTAATACAAAAACAATGAGGACAGCATGAAGGTACTAAGAGACAGAAGCCAGTGAACAGTAGGTTTGCAGTTAAAACAAAAACCCAATAGATTGCTGCAAGCAGAGCAGAAAGTGGTTTGCTCAGAGACAATGAACTTAACTTACAGAGCTGAAGTCTGCAAACCCCAAGGAAGAGTCTTTAGAAGTTTTACTTGAAGAGGAGGGAGCAAATGGATCTTTTCCACTAAATGGGTCCCCAAACCCCTTTTTACTTTGAAACGGGTCACTGCTGTCAGCCCCAAATGGCTGGAATGGATCATGGGGCTTGGAAAAATCTGAAGACCCAAGGTGGCTTACAGGAGTACTTTTACCTGGAAAGTTTAGGAAAAAAAAACAAACAACAAAAGGAGAAAAAGAGAAGTTACTTACCATGGACAATGCAAACCCCTTAAATAGGAAACTGCTGATACACTTTAGCATCATCCATTCTTCCTGGGGTAGCTTAAAATTTCACCAAATACAGTGGTACTCATTTCTCAATGCAAATCACCTCTGACAGTTTTATTTAAATGAATTTATCTTACTTATACATACTGTAATATTAATACCATCAAAATTTTAAATTATAAAAATCAATACAAAGACATTTGGCCTAAAGAATTTGACAAGTATGACTTCAGTTCATTTTCTAGGATTAGAGATATTTCAAGTTTAAGTTTGTGATTATATAAAAGACATAATACTTAAAAATTTAAATCACTACAGATAAATAATCACGTTAAATAGAATTAAATAGTAACTTAACTGTGACTTCACAGAATGCATACATTCTAGTTTTTTTTTTTTCTGGAACTGGTTTATCCTTCTACTACCACATGTACAAGGGAAAAGAGACTGATTAAGAAATCGCCTTGTGCTGGGGTGCTTGCTGTGCAACCCACCTTTTGTAGGCGACTGCTTATTCTTATATTCTACCCCAATGACAATTGAAATCACAGAAACTATTGTGTGCGCTCAAAAATAATGGTTGTATATTTATTGCAATTAGAACATTAATGGTTAATTTTTAATTCCCCTTGCAAAAAGTACTAATTTGTTGGGTCAAATAACTGAACAAATAAATGCAATTTTTTTTTTCCTCTTAAAAAAGATTGTTCCTGACAAGTATGCAATCTAGCCTCCAGGGAAAATACTACTTGGATGAACAATCCAGATGATAAAGTGTACTTGAAAATGACAAAGGAAGATCTAGAAACATTTTTAAAATAAACAAATATTTACAACTTCCTGTATTACCTGAATTACATACATTATTTGCATTAATAAAGCAATTTTTTTTGAAACATCCAATTCTTTGAACTATAATTTAATAGGAATCTTACAATGTATTCACATCAGGATACACATACTATGAAAGCACAGAGAAATGGACTCAAATCCCCAAATTTCAGAGTATGTACTTGGCACATGTAAGACATAGCCTGATTTAAGAAGGTACTTCAGTAGCTGCTCATGCACTTTATAGTATTTGCTCAAATCCGTGGAAACCCTCCTTCATCAGAGAAAAACAGAGATCAGCAAACTCGCAGGAAATAACTAAGCTATTCAGCAGCCTGCCTTCACCTGCTGTTAAATCACAGCTCAGCCTCGCTTATCCCAGGGGCCGGCCAAAAGTCCATCTCCCCTTGCCCTCAGTATGCCAGATGCTGAGCCCTCTGCCATCAGCAGGCTCTGCACCGTGCTGCCGGCACCACCTAAATGATAGCACCGGGTGCAGGGGTCTACAGCCCCCAAACGCAGCCTGGCACAGAATTACAGGACAGCTGAAGGAATGATGCAGACCCTTATCTCATTAGTGCACTGTTCATGTCAGACTCAGGCCTCAGATGCTTCAGGGAAAGCATGAAGCAAGAAAGTCCACAGCTGAACAAGCAGAGAGAAAGAGACTTAGAAAACAAGACACATGCAGCAGGAGGTATAACTGGATTTGATTAGTTTTAGGAGTATTCAAGGGGAACCTGATCATAGTCCTACAGGCAAGTCTTCCATCAAGAAAAAGGCTAACGGATTTAGATTTTACCAAGAGAGATATCCATTAGACAATCTGTAACATTTTTAGAACTTAAGAACACTGAAAACTGCCTAGGGAACTTGTTGCATTCCATCACCGTATCCATAAGGTTTGAGAAACGGTTTTTAGAAATCACACTGATTTAGCTGCCTTGAAGCTGGGGAGATAAATGAGATCACTTAGAAGTTCGCTCCAGTACCGGTTTTCATGGTTCAGTACGTGCTCTGTCCTGGTTAACAGATGTGGCAAGGATATACAGATACCCATATTAGCAACCACATGTGGGACTTCTAAAGAGGCAGATCAGACCAGTGATTTGTCCTTCATGGAAGGAAGTGACAAAATATACAGGAAATACCAGCAGGATTTGCTCTCCCCACGGGCATGGGCACTTCTCTACCACTGTTTCAAACCACCTTTCCTATCAAGAGGCTAGTTTGGTTGTCCGGAGTGCTGCGTTTACATCCCACTCATCGCCACAGCTTTCATATGACACCTTCAGTCACTGCGATGTAGGGTTAGGTAAGTAACAAAATTAGCAAAGCCGGTAAGAAATGAGTAACTCAGCATTTTGTATGTAATCCTCCAGATAAGAGAGCAACTTAAAATAAGTTACAAAGAGAATTAAAGTACCTGCATTTCTAATTTCAGGTCAAGGCAAAACCAAGAGCCCCCTACAATTTCTCCTCCTTCCTCTCCTGTCCGTTACTCCTGCCTAGCATCCTTCACTTTGTACTACCCCAAACCAATTCTGATTGATAAGAGGCCAAACCAGCCCATTTTAAGCTGCCCTTTTCTTAGGTTAAATCTGCTGCTGCCGAAACCACTTTGTGGAACTGGTGACTGTTACGTTGCAAACCCTGCATTTGTATTATTTGCTCAACAAACCTGTTTTTTCTAGGTGGCCTGTATCATGTTTTTGCACGAAGCCCTGAGTAGTTTCAGAACATACACAAAGCTTCGGGGTTTCTCGTGCTTCATCTTCACAACAGATCACAGAGAATAATGCTGCTGTAGAGGAAATGTCACCATGAATACTAGAGTTACTGCTAATAATATTGAAAATTTTCACTTTTTGTCGCAAGTGCCATTTTCTTCAGTTTTCTCTATGCTAAAGAATAAAAGAGGGCTATAATTTTGTTAGTTTGAAGAAAAGGCAAAAGAAGCAAACGCTTATAATATCAGGTTTATTTTTGCAGAGCAAGTTTAAGTGCTGTGCCCATGCTGAACACAGCAATCCTGGCACTCACGAGAGTCCTCAACCAGCCCTTTTTCACCGCACTTTGTACGTTGCTTGTAGTTTGTTTTACCCTGCCACACTTAGCAAACATGGTTCTGAGGCCTGGCAGAAGTTTTTTTGGTTCTATTAGATGTTTAAAGTTACTCATTTATTAGCCACAAATTACTAATAACAACACCAGAATTATCTTTCTGACATCTTTGCTGGCATACACCAAGTGTGAAACTCCCCGTGCAGTAAATGCACTGCATCTTCAGTACACAAAGATTTTCGTATTTCCATGTTCAGTATATCAAGAATGTGGGTACAGTATTTCTATAACGTAAAGCAAAAATACCCAAACCACATGAAAAAGTCACCAACTGAACTGAAGGACACTGGTAAAATCCTAATAGTGCAAAATATACTCTTTGTATTAACTGAGATTGCATTAATCCTATATTCACTGGAAAATGTGACATTTTCACATGATACCGCTCACCGTTTTTGAGGTATGGCAGTATGAAAGTGCAGGCAAACAGTTGTAACCCTTACTTATTTGATTTTTCTGCTAATAGTTTCAGGGGAAAAAAGTTCAGAAAAAAGCAAAACAGGTCCTATTCTGAAACCACAGCAGTTTCAGCAGTTACCCAAGTGGTGCACCCAAACCACACTGAGGACTCACTTCAGCAAAAAGAGATGATGAACAAAATGGTTTACCACAGCAAATGCTGTTAACTTATAGTGAACTCCACCCATACGAAGGGTTTATCTAATTTCATACCCCACAGCCAACTTCAGGGTTGAGATCTATAGTTCAAGACCAATATAATCTCCCTGGTTGGATGCAATTACAGAATCTGTCTTACTGAATTACAAGATATTGACAATGAAACAATGAAGTGAAATATTTATAGTTGTCTCTATATTCTGTGTTTCAGTGATGGTCCTAGCTTTCTGCTTAGCAGAGTATCTTACTGCATGATGAGAAGCAGCATGTTTTCCTGTGTGTAAGGACGGGATTATGCATGCTCACAGGCAAACAGGGCAGAGTTAACATAACATGACTTTAAACTTTTACTAAACAAGTATTCCTTTCCAGGAAACTTTCTAAAGTGAAAAATATGCTTTAAGAACTCAAGGGTTGTGCTACACAGGGTAAGTAGTGCTAATGTCAGTTAAGTCCATGCCTGTAATTTTACTTAAACCTACAATACCAGGGTTTCTACCTCTCACATCTTTTACATGGCAGAGGAAGTGTTACTCTAGAAAACTTCGGAGACTCTGCAATACGCAAGGTGCCTCCCAGAACATCTTTCTCTTGACACTTCACCAAGTTTATGTCTCATTCCTAACTTACTCAGCATGTTTTTCACCATCCTGTTAAATTATGCAGTTTTTCCACTGATGCAGAATAAAACTTTCATAAACTGTGAACTTTAGGAACTTCTACAAAAATTATGACTAGTTTTCAAAAAGTGCTTGAAGCTGAGTTATGTTAAAACCGATTTTCCACTGAATATTTAAAAAGTATTTGTCTTCAGCAGGAGTTATTTCTGCGCTGTTTTTAAACTTAGCTTTCTGGTGATAATGCTCTTCGCACAAAATCACAATATATACTTTTAGTAACAGAAAGAAGGATTTTTCCTATGCAAAACCACCTTGAAACTGTTTTTGCTTAGTATTTGCAAAATTTGCACATTGAGCTAGCCTGTAACTGAAAACTTTAGCTCAAGAGAAATATTCTGAAAACAACTTCTTGACAGGTGAGAAATCGTTATACATTCACCCTAACAATCTGTTCTGAAACAGATTCTGAACAACCTTCTTTCAAAAATTGGTACTGAAATATCTTTACTGTGAGCGATCAGCATAAACAACAGAATCAAAGCGTGAATGGAATCTTTAGTTTGTGGCTGGGCAGGTGCTCCACCCATGAGTCATTTATCCTACATAACAAGGGATGCCTGTGTTCTAATGCAACTGTCAGGTCTTCTAGAAGGCATGAAAATTTTTTTTTTAAAAAAGTTTTCCTGTCAGTCACAAATTCTAAGGCTAAATTTTTCACTCTTGGTTGCAGATGAGGGGAAAAAAAAAAAAAGAAAAAGGTAAACAGGCACCATGCTACTTGTGAATAACTCTGGGTACTCAAGAAGCTCTAAGGAAACAGGTGTGTGGTACCACTCGGAAATAAACATAACACTCCTGTGCTCATGCAACTAATAAAAGCACACAACTCTATACTCTCCTCCAGACCAAACAGATTGATCCCCACAACTTGAATATGCCCTTGCAAATAAATGCAGGGGAACTATTTTACATTGTTTTCCAATTAATTCTTGCTTTTGTTCATAGCTCTTAATTACATCTATTATACCTAACACAGCTTCTTTCTTCTTAAAATTAGCTCGCTAAATACACAGAGCAAACTTCTATGCAAATTCGTATGCAGAGGATACATGGTGCACGTCAAAAAAAAGAATGGACACAAAGCCATGATGTGTTTAAACACCAAGTATTCATGAGACCTCTTATTTGAAGAAATGATATCAGTAAATGCATATAACAAAGCATTCAGGCTTTGATTTGCATGGCTTTTTAAAGCAAGATACTGAACAACCTGTGAAGTCTTAATTTTCTTCTGAGACCCTGAAGACACAGCACAGGCCAACACACCCTACTAGAAACCACGTATATGTCCAACTCAAAAAGTAGCAGAGATCTGTGCTCTTTTTTCCTCACTGAACACTGTCAATATGAAGTCAATGTGAACCAACAGTGCTCTGGTGCTATAAAGCAGTCTTTACAGATGAAAAATAAGCCTAAAATGGTAAAAACAGTCAAACCATAAAATGCCTAAAATTTGAAGAAGTGACACATACGAAAAAGAACTATATTTATCGTTGACATAAAGGAGGAGGAAGCATCAAATACAAAGGAAGACAGCAGCAGAGCAGGGCTGTACAAACATCACCATTCCGTGAGCTGCTTGCACCGCCCTTCTGATTTCTGCAAGCACAGTGCTGGCTGACAGCATTAAGCATCCAATTATGCACAGCAGTAGCAAGAGGCATCTATTAACGCTTCAAGGTGTGCAAAAGACATCCCACAGCATGAAGCTAGCTCAAAACCTTCTATCTAGACAACTCAGGTCCAGGTAAGCCTGGAAAATGTGTGCATACCCCACCCCCATATCCACTCACTAAAGCTCTGAGGTCAAACTGCCTTCAGGATATTTTCTTTCAGAATGTACATTCTTAATTATGAGTATTTAAGTGGGCAAATCATCTTAGATTTACCTTCCAAGGTCCATGCACTGTATGAACAGAACAGAAAGCTGCTCTGGCAGTTGGCTATTAATTTTTCTTGGATTTCTAGCTTCCCTGGGGCTGACAACAATCTTCTCCTGCAACCACACTTGTGAAGAAACTGCAAAGAATCCTCACCTACAACTAGGAAATTACTGTTTCTGTTGATGATGGATTGCAACAGTCATCACAACTAGAAGAGTTTTCAGATTAGTTCAGTAAAATACTAAGATCCTGAAGATCTTAACAGATCTTTAATAGATCTTAAAGCTCTGACCTCTTCATTTTTTTTAAGCCATCAACAGGCTCAGATATAATTTCTCTATCTGCCAATTGGCAAGATGAAAACAACACGACTTGGATCAGTCAGGCTGACTGATCCAAGTCCTGTTGTTTTCATCTTGCCAATGTCAGCAGGGGCCTTTTTCTGACTTTATCGGTGAGCAAAATACATCTAGCAGTTTTGCAATTTGTGATTTGGTAAAAATACTGAAACCCAATACCTTGGCTTTTTAAATTTATGATAAACAACAGCATCACTATTATATCGTAATAATTTCTAGTCACTCATATTAAACACTGTGCAAACTTTTGTGCTTGCACTGAGGTCTTCTGGGGCTCCACACAAGCCAGGCATCTCTGAGGGATTACAATCATACTTCTTAATTCAAGGCAAGCTGGTTAGTCCCCTATTCTGTCTTCTGAAGAGTTTTCCCAAGATTTTGACATTTCAAAACAACTACCAGTCATAAAGCCAGTGTGAGAACAGAATTGAAGTCCTTACCTCAAACACAGAGGTGCCAACTTGAAGTTCACTATTGATACCCACCACTTCTATCAGTCCCTAATATACAATATATTTAATATAAATTACAACACTTACACAGGCTAAAAAAGGCTTGAGAGATTAAAAAGTAATTGGTTTTATTAAATAACCATTGCAAGAAGAAAGCACACTGAAACTGGAGAGTATGTTTTTTTTCCTGTGCTTTTCGGACTTTTATTCTTTCAAGGTTAAGAAGGTCAAAACCACTATAAGCAAGCAATAAAAAATTAGAAGAGGTTGAAGGTTACACACTGGTTAGTGGTGAAGGTTCTTCCACTAATATCACTGGTTAACAGTACTGTTATAACCGCAATGTGGAATGCATGGTGCTGCATTTAAAGGAAGTGGTAAGGGTGGGGCAAAAGCAGTAGGTCCCACGATCAAAGCACTAGAGCATTGAATTTTACTTATAACCCAATCACTGACACCCACACAGCAACTTCCTGTACTTTAAAAAAAAATAAAAAAAAAAAGAAAAAGAAAAAAATCTGTTTCTCTCTTTTTGTAATCAACAACTTTTACCTAGAAACTAGTTAGCGGTGAACTCTGACTGATTTCAATCTGCAGCTCATGGTAGAAAGCATAATGGTTAATCTGTGAGAACCTACAAAAAACATTTTAACTGACAGGTTTCAGTGTATCAGCTCTTCCAGACTTTAATCTTAATTACACAAGAGTCCTACAAAACTCAACTAGCGTTAAGAAATATAAAGCAACCAGAAGTTCAGTAGTGCTAAACACTACAGGTAATCCTCTATAACAGAAAATAAAATGTACTTACAAATCTACCAAACTTAGCTATGTTTTAGGACAGCTTCAGAAAATAATTTGCACTGGAATCTAGATCTCTGTCATAGGGCACCTTTGGTTAAGTTTGTCAATATACACCACTATTACTTTTGTTAGTAGAGGTAAATAATATTGTCTTGGTTTCTGTTTATCATAGTCCATTATGCAAAGCACAGGCATGTTTATATCTTAATAATTTTTTGGTGCTTTTTGAGCAATATTCAAGATAAAGCATCAATCAATACAGAAAATCTTCCACTTTGCTGCAAAGAAACCTTTAAGTTCTCCAGTACCACCTGGTGAACATCAATTTCACCTAAGTCCTCGAAGAGCTCTATGAAATCTTACATCCATTAGGAACTTCACGGACTATGAATGCATTCCTCAAGAGAAAGCACATGCACATACTCCCTTCGGGATTTTCATTAGAACAGTACAGTCAGAAGAGCTGAAGAGCTTTTCCTTAGTTGATCTTACTCAACCTAAACAGAGAATCTTAAACCAGCTAAGGGACAAAGATACTGATTTTTCAAATCCTTGCATGTAACAGGTATGTTGGAGCTTTGATGTATACTGGTATCCAGGCTTGCTGCTTCTGAAACACCTTCTTGTCATTCTACATTTTCATTCACTGATCTATTAGCCTTCCTCCAATTCTCTTTAAAGATTCTGCACTTCACCTTTAAATAGTTAGGTTGAAAAACACAATAGAGCCTTCAATCAGCAAAACAAACATGAAATTTCTCTTGGATCAAGCAAGGATCAATTTCAGACTGTGACATCTAAAAGATCTTGAAGATTTTGGTTCAAAAAGGAGTGAGAAAGAAGAAAAATTATTTATGAAGAACAGAACAATTGTAAGCTTGAGATCCAGCCTGAGATACAACTTTAATGAAATAATCTCATGACTGTCATCCCCTCTCTTAACCTTAGTTTTTGAGAAGGGAAAGATAAGGATCTCAAGGGTGTCTAATCCATGCCATGCAGTTGGCCTATCCCTGCCAGATAGTAATAACCACAGACAGCTGTGAACTGAACTATCATAGCTACTTCCCAATGTCCAAGCTTTGAAAAAAGCCAAACACCCACTAAACCCAAACAAATCAACTAGAACAACCAACCGATCTCACTTTACAAGTGGCCAGCAAACAGGTCAGGATTAACAAGGCCAATGATTACCCAACGCAATCCTGCTACTGGCAAAGCTGGCAGTCGCAGAGAAGTTCCCTTAAGCATGGTATGAAGACTGTCTCCAGAGCCTTTATATGAGAGCAGCTAATCTGAACTGCACATTCCTTTTACAGGTCTTTCCAGGGACATCTGAAAGCCTTTTAAGCTGCCCTTCACTAAACAGTGAAAAGAAGCTATGTCTGAAGCATTTCCCTGGCCCCATGTTCGGCTCTGAAGGTTTGCTCTGCCTCTGCGCAAAAGCAAGTCCTGATGCACAGCTCTTTGTTCAGCTGGACAAAACACAGACACGTGGGCAAAATGGGAACTGTGGCACACTGCCCATCCCCTGATTGTCCAGAACACCTTGCAATACCTCGGTGCATTGATCAAACAACACTTGCATGTCACACAACTAAAAAGCTTTGCATATAGAAAAGCACTGAACTGGGAACAATCCCTGGTGCATTTTGCTAGTTTCCACAACCAACAACTACCTGGGAAATCAGGCTGCTTTCATTGCTCTGCAAAAATACTCATTAGTATTTTCTACTTGACTGTTGAGCGTTGAGGACAAGTAAAACTTTATATTAGATCTTCATTGCACCTGCCCAACAAAATGCAAGGAAACCACACAAGTGCTTTTCAATACTAAAAATCCCCACCAACAGAAAGGACAGTTTTACTAAAAAGGGTATGAAATGGGAACAGAAAGGCAAACTGCAGATTTGGCTGGTAACAACTGGCATTTATTCATCCTTCAGCAAGATCTTTATCACCCACTTGTTTTTTAATTAAACAGACCAATGAGAAAGGTACGAAACAACGGAAGTTTCTTGTCTGTTGTTTGTTTTCTGAGCAGCGTTCCCATTTCTAACTCTTGTATCTCTTGCTAGAATCGCAGTATATTACTATATAATTTCTCATGCTTTTAGTAACCACTGAAGGTTGCCTTAGTTGTGGAAGGAAGGGAGGAGTATAACTGCATAAGCACATGAGGCTCATTTGCTTTAAAAAAAAACCCTGCTTTGTTTCCTCCTCAGTCTACTTTATCATAACAACATTTGCTTTTGGTAGAGCAGCGAACCTTACAAATGTGTCTCCCAAGAAGAGGGGAAGGCACATTTAAATAATTTTTTTAACAGACTGATAAAAGGCTGAGTGCACACGTCTAAATTCAAAACAAATTATTAAAGCTTAATGTTCTCCAAAATTGCTCAGTATGTATAAAAGAGGGAATGAAGAGACATAAATCCAAAACCACCATGTAGGTGAATCAATCCTATGACATCTATTTCTCATCTTTGCTGCTACCATTACACTGCATTTGCTAGGAATAATCATGTTTCAAACCAGAAACAGAAAGAAACCACATGAAAGAGATAATACAGGTATATTTAGTATTTGTTTGACTCGTTCAACTTTACATGGGCCCTTTAAACACTAAATTATTTTATGTAGACATTTCTTAAAAAGAAAGATGGCCACTTACATACTTTCCTTGAAAACCAAATAAAGAAAAATAACATCCACAATGGTAAATAAGATTACCTTCAGCTTTTATATTTCTGCTTTTATTCGTGTCCCATTTGTTGATACTTGTCAACATTATATATTATGCGGGTTTTTAATCACTAAAGGCTCTCTAGTACCTCAAAAGTAGAAGATATTTACACAAGTAAGCACGAAACAGCCACTTCAAGAACTCTCCCACAATCCTAGAGCATTTCCTGACACATTGTCATCAATACTCACCTACACAGAACCTCATCATTTGAATTCAGGGTTTTAGTGTGCATCATCATCTCTTAAGCAATAAAATCATAGTAATAGGAATAAATAAATGCTACTGCAATGGCCTGCTTACAAGTTTACCATATTAAATAGTATTTTCCAATCCTTGGATCAGTCTACAGATAGTTAACAACATCCTCAGGATACCCCTGTAATAGAAGGCTCTTTCCACGTTCTCCAAGGAGCTAGCTCTAGCATAACTGGTTTGCAAAACCAGCCAGATCAACAATACCTGTTATAAACAGGATGGGTGCAGGCTGCATGCTTCACTCCAAAATGCAACAGCAGACAGGTAGACAATCCACACATGTAGACAGGGAGACATTAACAATGGATCCGTTTTTTGTGTGTTATGCTTCCTAACACTGTCAGTGGATACATGAGCATACTAGATGTTGACTCACATGCCTGTGCAAAATTATGTGCCTATTCATAAGCAGAATTCAGTTGTTTGGGGTTTTTTTGAGCCAACTACATGTTTGCTGCCAGTATTAACTGAACTATACCACTGCTGCTAAAAGGAGACTTCCAACTTAACAGCTCTAAGTGGCTTCAGTTCTTAAAACAGTTTCACTGGTATCTCAATTATTTTAAATATCAGCTCTAGGGAGGGCAACCAAGTAGAAGCTGAATCTCCAGTAAGAGAGATCTTACTTTCAGTTCAGGAGATTCATGCATCTCTAAGAATTTCCATACATAATGGACTTGAAGCAGGAACAAGCTGTACATTCAGACACTGTATAATTAATGCAGCAATGCGAGACTGTAAGAATGATCATACCTGGACAGATCAGGACAAGTCTATCTAGCCCTGTATCCTGTTCTTGTTAGTATCTAGTGGCAGATGCCTCAGGAAGAACAACAAAACAAGGTAAAGATACAGCCATACTTCAGACTACTTTGTAGATAGATGTTCAGCAACACAGGAGCCAGAAAGAGTACTTTGGCTACTGGTAGACCCCATTGCCCTGGTTGGGTTTTTCTTCTAAGAATTATCTAGATCTTTTTAAAGCCAATTTAAACTTTTTTCCAATCACCATATTCTCTGGCAAAAATCCCCAACATCCTAAATTCAGAGTATTGTATAAAACCAAACCTCTTTATTTTGAAGGCGCCATTTAATCCTATTTGTTGCCCACTTGGAAAAGAGATTCTTCCCCCCCCCCCCCCCGGTTTTCTCACTCACATTTTCAAGTCATTTTACAGATCTGTCATACCACTCCCTAATGATCTGTTTTCCAGCCTGAAGAGCTCCAGTCTGACAATTTCTGCCAGTTCACGGATAACCTCATACCTTCCTCCATAGTTGAAATACAAGATAATGAGACAGAAGACTGTCAACTTCTCCTTGTGTCCAAAAATGCACAGAAATTTGGGGGGACTGACTATTAAAAAAAGAAAACTTCCTTACCACTGGGTGGCTTGGGTCGTGGTGGGACATTTTTCTTCGGTGGTAATGCTGGTGTGTCTGATTTGCTTTTGAAAGGGTCATCTGAGAATCCCATCCCTCCAAAAGAGGAGGCAAAGGGGTCTGAAGCTACTGACTACATGAGGAGAAAAAAAAAAAAAAAAAAAAAAAGAGAAAAAGAAGGTAAAGCACATTGTAGAATATCTGCTGTTTCATGTTTCATGAAACCTACAAGTTAACTCAAGTAAAAGCATTAACTTCAAAAAATGAGGACAGATTCACAGAATTATGTCAGTGGTGTAAGAGGCTAACGCCCACTGACAGAGGTGCTAGGATTTCACAAACATTCAAACGTACTTATGCCCTTAATCTCTTCAGTACTTCTAGAACTTTTGGTCCTAGCAAAAAGCTGATGAGAAAAATAAAAGGAAGCAAACCTCTACTTTTTACTATTTAGCAATGAACGGTCATACGACAGTCTGTCCTTCACTCTGATAAACAGAGCCATGACAGAAACTGGAAAAACATAGTAGACTGCAGAACAGATAGCTTTTTTCCAAGCTCTTCTTAAGTCACACACAGCTCTTTTTTGTAAAAGCTCAGGTAAAATTCCCAAACTTTTTAATGTTTCCTATATGTTTAATGTTTCCTATATTCAAGCTGGCTCTTCTGAAGGAGTCTCTTATTGATTAAAAAAGGCACAAAAATTCATGCCGTGCAGGGAAATTTATCATTCCGAAATGAAGAAACAGGAATTCAGTGGGCAAAGCTAAAGCTCACAGTCGGACCTTTGCTAGAACTTCTAACTCCAGCCAAACACATCTGGATTTGTACAGACTGCTGCCACCTAGTGGAAAGCTGAACCCCCGCAAAAACCAGTAAGAAAAGTTAGAAATTAAATACAAGAAGTTTAATTAGTCAAAGGCATACAATAACCTATTTTCTAACTAACATTTACTCTACAATGTCGAAGCATTATTGTGGAACTAAGTGCAAAAAGTTGGGCAACTGATGTCAACTGTCAATTCCAAACTCCATCTCAGAGAGCTAACAGGAGACTGGCAGGATCCAGACAAGGAAAGGACCTAGTTCTATTTGAAAAACCCTATATGCTCAGTTTATACCAAAAACCCAAGGAAACAGCAATTCTGTTTAAGAGCTATGGAATGCCAGCGCACCATAGGAAGGTTTTCCACCTTCCTCTCGTTCCCTGTACTCATGGAGAAATTTAAGGACAACTCAGGATACTGTAAGAGATGAAGTATCCAAGAAGCAGATTGCAGGACTTAAGAGGAAGGCTGGACACTGAAATATATTAATATATATGGAACAAATACCTTTTCTTATATGTAAAAACTAGAAGTTATTTCTTATGCTCCACTGATATCGGAAAACGTTTGCAAAAAGTTGATTCATCCCTGCCGAACCTACCAGACTTTGTAAGACTTTGCTATACCTCAAATGGATGGAAAATGCTTTGCTATGTAACTGGCGAGGCTATTCGGAAAAAAATGAACAAAAGTGAGTTGTCAGCTGAAAGGTTACAATTGTCTCATACCCTTAAAAAAAAAAGTACCTGTACATACATTTTTAAAAGGACAGCTGCTTTCCTTGTAACCTTTACCTTTGACATCTGACTGAAGTCTGCAAATCCTTCACCGCTACTGAAAGCACCACTTCCAAATGGATCTAGTGTTCCAAATGGATCTGAAACAGATACGGGGGCGGGAAAAGTGCGATTTAAAATAATGCTTAAGAATTACGAAGAATGCTTGATGGCAGTAAGTACAAAACTAGGCAGGTGATTTAAAAGCACTTGCATTTTGACCCGGCAAGAAATGTTAAAAGAGAATTCCATAAAACAATAGGTTTTCTACCAGTTGTTCAGAGGAGGAAAGAAAAGAAAAAAGAAGAAAAGACAGAAGTGACATATATAGTGCATGCAAAGACTTAATCTTCTTAATCCATAACAGAACCACAATGTATTTCCTAACAGTTCACAAGATACTTTCTTTACTTTCAACTTTTACATTTGATTCTTCTTTCATAAAGAGATAGCTCCTAATTAATTTTCATGAGAAAATTTTTTCTTCTTACCTGGACCTTTTGAAGAGATACTGGAAGACGTAAATGGATCACTGCTTTCAAAAGGGTCAGGCTAAAGAAGAACACATACACATAATTATTGTTCATGTACCGTGCACTTGTCTTTTGATGCATATCACAGTCTCTTGCTTTAAGACAAATTATTTCCAGTTTCAGACCACTCTGTTCAGTGGACATATGTAGTAGGATAAAACCGACTGATTATATGAAATCTGCATTACTAGTCCATTTGGCTATTGACAGTCTTGAACAAAACACCAAGTACCTACAAGCGAAACACATTCAAGTGAAAATTGTATCATGCTGAAATACAAGCAATATTTGTTACCAGGGCAAAATAAGAAATTACACCCAGAAGCATTCAGTCTTTCAGCAACAGAGACTGAATATTCTAGTCAGGAATTTACATTATTATTAATTCAGAGTCTGTATATCAGGTTTTTTTTAAAAAAAAACAAACAGGTGGTGTTTACAGTTGCTCTTCAGTTTGAAAAGTCTGCTGTTACCTAAGTACAAACCTATACTGCAAGACAAACTAACCTCCTACTGACTGATACTGTAATATTGTTTCAACATCTGGTTGGCAAAAGTCAATGAATGCCCTAAGGGTGAGGGAAAGGATTAACTAAAAAACAAGACAAAAAATTCATACCCTACCCCCAAAAAACACACACACACATACACGTAAGGACAGCTTAAAGAACTGTGACTATACATTTGACAAACGTGTTCTGTGCAGTCCTTCCACTGTGTTGGCTCTATTGTCTGTTGGTGGCTCAGTAATCCTTTAACCACATCAGTTCCTTGATCCAATTCACTACGTGACCGCGTAAATAGAAACATTGATGGAATGGAGGTAATAGTGTGAATGAGTGGGTGCTGGTGGCTTGAAATTCCCAACAGAGGGTGGTGGTGGGGAAAAATCCACCTAACTCCATCTTCAAGGTGAATATAGATCATTATCACGGAACTAAAAAGAACAAACTGCTGATTGCCTTAATCCAGGGGTCCTCAAGCTTTTTAAGCAGGGGGCCGGTGCACGGATGAAGTGGCAGGAAGTCATCTGTGGCTGCTTGGTTTCCCCCCACAACCCCCGGTGGGGGGCGGGGGCAGGAGAGTTCTGTAAATACTGGGGGCTGGATTGAGGACCCTGGGGGGCCATATCCAGCCCACGGCCGTAGTTTGAGGACCCCTGCCTTAATCCATACTGAAATTTTAAGAATAAAAATAATGGTGCTCCATCAGTTCGAAAAAAAATATTTAGTGATATTTTGTTCCTTCTAGCTTTCAGACAATAAACTTGTCAATAGTTAAGAAATCTATTACGTGTAGATTTAAGAATTACTGACCTTTGAGGGTAAAGCAGGGGGTTTTGTGAATGGATCTGAGGTAAATGGGTCACTCTTCACCTGTTTCTTGAAGAAATCCTCAGAGGCAGAACTACAAAATGGGTCACTTTCCTTAAATGGATCACCTCCAAATGGATCTAGGAGGAATATTAAAAGGTAAACAGAATGTAGCATCTATAGAGTCCATAATGAACCATTCCATGTTTGTCCTAATACTCAATGATGCAATTTTTCTTATAAAACACACACACCGATTTGGTAAATCAGATTAACTTCCAGATACCTCTCTAAACAAGGTATTTACTAAGTCTGAACAAGTACATGTTTATATTAAGGTTATGGACTTAATAAAGAGTTATACGCATGTTATTAACATATTGAACCTGAATGCACACCCTGTCAGGTTTCTACAGTCCCACATGCAAACCAAGAATCTGAAGCCAGGGCAACCCTGGAAATCTTTGTGTTTGGCTACAAACTGTTTATATCACATCTGTCCTGTCATCAAAAGGGCTCTTACCTGCTGGAGCAGGTGGTTGATCTGCAAAAGGATCATGCTGGAATGGATCACCTATGCAGAATAGAAAAATAATTTGGTTTATCCACTATTTAGCAAGGTGATAAAATTTGTGAAAACATCATTTACTCAACAATTGGTCTTCAAGGTCTCAGGTAAGCCATTCATCACTTACTGCCTTTGAAAGGGTCTGCTCCCTTAAACGGATCAGATTTGAAAGGATCTTCTGACTGGAATGGGTCTGTATGCAATTCTTGTGAATTATTGGTAAACATCAAGGCTTTATTCTTAAATGGATCATCCTAAAAATTAAGAGGAAAATCTTTACAGCAACTTACCATGATTAAAAAACTCAGTTACCCATTTAGCAGAAATTCTACGGTATCCTGGCTCCTGTTTAATGATCTTAAAAATTACTTCCTAAAGAACTTTCTGAGTACATGGCTTCTAAGCAGAAGCAATCACACAGTAAAAAGAAATACATAGCCCAAGGCTAACAGAGAATACATACAACAATAAAAGATTAAACTGTTTCTCATATTAATACATTCAGTCCTCAAATACTTAAATAACAAAAGCAAACCAAACGCCCAACCATCACACTATCAAAAAATTCTTCTCTCCCAGTTATTTTACAGCTCAGATTCAGGTAAGACTGTTATTTAAAAGGAAAGGATACACAAATCGTTTGTGGACTACAAATACAAAAAATCAGTACTCAGCAGTCATACTCAAGATTGCTTCTTGTTAACTCATTCTTGAGCTTGAAGCTCCAAGTACTGATTTCACATTACAAAGCACTACGCAGCAGGTAGAATGTCACCCCCACATTTTGACGATAGAGAGGATTGTCAGCAGAGGCCAACCTACAGCTTTGTCAAGCTATGATACCCCTCCCTGTCCTTCGTCTGTTTTGGGTCCCTATCGATGAAACCAGTCCTTGCCACAGCAGCCATATGTGCATACAGCACCTGTACAACAGGGCTCCACTGACAATCAAAGCCATTCAATTCTAACATAGCAAGTATCTAATAACAACTCCAACACTAGAAAGGTACCGTATTTCTTTTGCCCTTTTACAAGATGCAAATGAAGAAGTCTTAATACTTCCCAGAACAGCAGGGAGGAAGGTGGGGAGAGGAAAAAGAGGAAGGAAGAATTAAGAAACAGGAAAGGGCCACAATGGTTTAAAAAATTTACTATGAACATATACTGGAGTTTTCTTCCAGTAAGTCATTCTTAGGTTTTGCAAGAGAAGCATCTGGAAGTTTCCACTGGAAATTAAACAAAGTTTATGCAAGCCATGCAAGCACAGAAACTAAAGTGTTTTAAGACCACATATCTCAATGTATTGTTGGTTTTAATCTACACTTTTCTTCTGAGCATTTTGTTTTTACAGAGAAAGTGTACAGCAGGGCATAAAGGTATTATGCCTGATTAATATTTATTAATACACTATACATGACATATATTTAACTTCATACTAAATCCATAGCAAATACTGTGCTTACGAGGAGCTGGAAAATACATTTCCCTAGTGAGGAAGCACCAAGTATATGTGCAAGTAGATTCAAGCAAGTATGCAACTTGTATATTTAAGCAAAGAATCAGACTAAAAAAATAAATAATAAAAATCTTGTGATTTAGCGTATTGTTAAATATCCAAATCAACAACTGATACTCAAAAGAAATTGACTGGAAAAGTCTTTAAGAACCTGACAGATCTTATGAATTGGCAAAAATACTGATTAAAAGAAAATATAATAAATGAGATAAATGATGCTAGAATTGCTTAAGCAGAAGAGAACTATATGTATTTTGGGAAGGGAATATGTTTTTTACTGAAATGAGTAATAAACATAGCTCCCTGCAAAGGAGACATTTGTACAGCTTCTTTTGGAAATAAGAAAAAATACATGATTAAAGAGAAGTTCACAGCAAGAGAAGGCGTCACCTTGGTAAACTGGAGAACATGCAAGAAAAAAGCAGAACACCTGAATAGGAAATAAGTCCTACCTGCTAAGACTAAAGGTGTGACAGGTTACAAATCAGGAGAGAACATTACCTCTTCCTTTCTATAATTACAGTTTGCTTACATGCCCATACTGTTACAGTTTACACAGGCACAAAATCCTAGCCAAGGTCTAACCCAAAGCTTAAAAATTAGGCTTTCCACTGGCATTAACATTTTTGCCCTGCCTTGCACTGGAGATTGCTGCTTCGCAGGGACCACAATATTTGCTAACGTACCAAAAGCCAACTAAACAAACATAGTAATTATTTCAGATTAGGTGTAAGTCACAAACCTAATGACTGTAAAATACACTAAAAAACAGTTATTTTTTTTTACCGTAGCTCCATAATTACTTCTTTCCATCTGCCCAAGGCCTTCACTTATGTCTGCTAAATTTGTCAGACTACCACCATGAATCCCATTGAGAGCCTCATTATATTCTTCTATATTCTTATTGACTTCTTGATGACTCTCTTGAAGTTGAGAAAGTTTACTTCTTGCCTAAACACAGAAAAATGCTTTAGTAAGTTACACATTCAGTAACACTGTCATTCCTGCATTGCTGTTAAACATGGTTGGTAGGCAGCTGCATTCCCCTGCCCCGAGCTGAACTTTACCTGACAAACTGGGAATTAACCTACTAAGCACCAGTCAAACAATTAGATGAACCGTTTCCCTGCCCCCCCTTCTGAAAAATAACCTTTTTAGGTGATGTTCAACTCAGCCTTTCAAGAAGCAAAAAAAGAAGTTGTATGAACTACAGCGAATACCTGGTTTATTTCTTCCTGTGTTGATTTTAAAGATTTGATTATTGTTTCAAGTTGCACTTTTCCAGCCTGGATACTCTGCTCTAGCTGAGTCTCTTCTTGCTGGAGACGATTCAGCTCTGCTTTTGCTCTATTAAGGTCATCTTCCTGTAATTTTAAATCTGATTCCTGAGATTGAATCTGCATTTTTAGTGATGAAATCTGAAACAAAAGTTAAAAAAAACAGAGTGAAATTTGAAATAAATGCAACTCAGTAATTATGAATTTATAATAAATAATATAAAGTTGTAAAGCAACCTATCAACTGTGAAGTAAGATAACAAGAACTTAATATGAAGAACTGCACACTTCTTCATACGATGGTACACAAAATCCTTGATGAAAGCACATTGGACATTCAATAAACCCAAGTAATACTAGTATTTTAAATCACAGAAATACTAATTATAGAGGTAATGATTTTAAAGGTAAAAGTAGTTTTCATAACTTGGCTCCTTTTCCATTCAAACATTCATCAAGTATTATAAAGTTGATTTTTAACTCTTATCAGAGTTAAAACTACACAGTTACATGTGACTTACCTTATACACTTTCCTACATGACCTTACACATCGAGTTTCTACATTAAGGCAACGTGCTAGCTACATTGGCAACTGTATCTCCCTGAAAACCCACTTAATTCAGAATAGCTATGAGGTTCACAGTGATCAAAATATGCACTATGTAGAAAAGGACTCCTGGAAATCACCTGGTTCAACCCCCCATATAAGACCATTATGAAAGCTATTCAGGTTAGAAAAATCCTTTCTTGACCTCTGTATTTGTGTGGAAATTGCTATTTATGGTAAAAATGAATAAACAAAGCAAGCTTATTCATTAAATAAAGAGCATTTCCTTCAACAAAAGACACAATACTCTTGAGCACATCCAGAATTAACATACACTCACCACCTGTGTTTCTTCCTGACATTTCTGCCTTACATCATTCAGCATATCTTTCAGTTTGGCTTTCTGCTGGTCCATTTCATCCAGGCGGTCTTGTGCATCTTGTTTCTGAGCCTCTAGCTCTTGCAAGTTACTCGTCTCCCTGTCTAAATCATTTTGCAGCTCCTGAGGAAAATTCCACAGTTTGTAACTTACATTTAGCTGTGGTCTTACAGGAATGATTACCACAGATGAACAGCCTAGCAATATCCAAAAGATTTTTGAAGTCATACAGGCTACTCCCTGCATGCATACATCTTGTTTATGCAGGAACTTGCATGAGACATCAGGAAACAAATCAGTGCCCAGGAGATGGAGAGACTGGGACACAGAGCACATGTAATTGAGCTATCCTAATTATCAAAACTAATACTCTTTGAACAATGTTCTCTTAAATTACAGTGTTAGCCAAGAACTAACAAAAAAGACATTTAAACTGTTCACATACCATCTTCTGTTTGTATTAACCAGCATCAGAAGAAAATATTTCTGATGGAGAACAGAAAAATAAAGATCCTTCTGTAAGTTAGAGGAAAATCCCATGAAAGGAGGAAAGAAGCAAGATGAGGAAAGAAGCGACATTAGGAAAGATAGAAGAAAGAATGCTTAATTCCTTGTATATTACTTTAGATTAAAATGAGAACTAATAATGATAAAAAGAGTTTTTACCTGGACTTCGTTGGTTTTCTGTCTGATTGATTCTTCCTTTTCCCTAATGTCCTGCTCTAGTGAATATTTTTCCCTGCAAGATAAAAAAGCACATGTATTCACGATTAGTTAAAACTATACAACACACATGCAAAAATCAATTAAATATTATTCTGGAAACACCATGCAGCCAAAAATGCTAACCCATATCCTAACATATTCTTCAAAGCAGTAACGTGTACACAAATCAATTACTCCACAAAAAATACTATCTGTTCCATAATCTTCTGAAGTCATCCGGTAGAATCCAGGCTGGCTTTATGTAACTGGCTAACTGTAGGGTATCATTGGGATGTTTGCCACCAACTTCAGTGACAAGTAATGATAAACTGACTACAAGAAAACAAAAAGTAAGGGACATTAAGTACTATATACTTAATTGGTTCTCCAAGATTTTTTTTAATTGTCCACAACTATTACCTCTGCAGCTGTGCAATTTCTTGACTAATATCATCCAGTTCCTTCACACCTGTGAATTCTCCTGATCCAACGGAACTTGAACTATCCTGTTAAGAATGAAACTGTCTATTAACATGCAAATTGTAACAGAAGATGTAACAAAGGTGGACACAATCCTCGTTATATGTATTTGCAAAATTCTAAGGGAGACATCAACATATCATGCAGCAACCTCTGAGCATGCCACACAATTCTGCCAGTGACACAGGAAAATTTTCTCTATGCCATTGAAGAGATGGGGTAGTTAAAATACACAGCGGTTAAAGGACATGCACAATGTCAAAAAATAAACTGCAGGCAATGGTGGAATTAAAACTCAAAACCTAAAAGAACACCTCTTCTGTAGTCAGTAGCAAAGTTTCAGGGAATTTAATGAAATCAGACTGTGATTTCAGTCTTCTTGAGCCCTGCCACAAATTAATGCCAATTTCTGCAATTATATCCAATTTCCTGCAGGTCATTTCTAAGCCATTCAGGTGTAGATCAGGGAAGATGCAGAGGATAGCCCTTGCTTTTAGACAAGAAAATTGTCATTAGAAGTTTTTAAGAAAGGATCTCAGCCTTTGGTACAAAATTTGTCAGTATTATAAAACGGATTACTAGTTCTCTGAAAAAAAAAAAAATCACTGCAAATGAGCAAAAACTGCAACACTGAACTCACAGCTAGTATGACAAATCAGGAGACCTATCATTTTTAAATAGCATTTAAAAAAGAATAAAGTACAGTTTGCTTGCTTTGCTCACTTTGAGATTGCTGTGATAACCACAGAAAGTTTGGCTTTATCCAATACAAAAAAAACCCCCAAGAACCCAACCAACAAACCACAAACAGATAGCACAGTAAAATGTGACTCTCTTTTAGGAAACAATAGGTGAATATACAGTTTAAATAAGTTAATTAAGTCCTCACTTCTGGGTGAGCATTTCTTTTGTTAATATGCCATTAAGTAATCATAAACAACAATCCAGACTAATTCTTCAATCTAGCAAATCAAAAGCTTCTAATATCACTTCTATCTTTTCAGATCAGATAGAGATTTTCTGAGAGATCTGTACTGTATGCTGTACAGGGTTGTAATAAGGTGTTACCCACTATGATTATGAAATGTTAAAGTGAGCTGCTGCATTGGTTAGGATAATACACATCTTTGTTCCGCAGCAACAGAAAACTACTTTTATGTCCACAGTAGCATACAGTTTATTTCATGTTATACTCAGCTAAAAACATAGTATATGAAAAAAAAGATACAATGAACTGAAAGTAATGGGAAGCTTAAAGCTCTTGCACCAATGTAAATTTATTGCCCACAGCTTCAGGGAACTGGTACATGAGTAAATTTAATATGCCAACGCTGAGTTGCCTGTCAAAACTTCTTGACAGACCAATGTATCTCAAATTGTTGAAGGAAGCAGTATCACCGGGTCAAGAGCCAACACTGGTAACTTCACACTACTGTGACATTATCATCATGCCAAGAACAAATGTCACAGAAAACAAGAGCAAATGAACAGGAGAAGGTGTAGAAATAAAAACTTTTAAAAAGTTACAAGTAGCTACATAAATGAATTTGCATTCTTTTGGATGTTACAATTACTCACACGACGCATTTCTGTTAGTGCTGAGATCTCAGTTCCTACAGAGGTCAAGTAACCTGACAAAGTCTATAGAAAAAGTATATAGGAAAAACCTTAAAAGGACCAGAGCAACAGCAACAACTAAAATATATTTAATGCTCAAAAGCCTTCTGGTTAGGGAAATAAAAAATATAAGGGAAAATACTATATCATTTATAGAAAAGATTAATATGTTAACATGACAGAAGTATAATTTTCAGAAATCCACTAACACACTACTGAGAAAAGGAACAAAGCAGGGTTCAGTAAAAATTAACTGCTCCAGTAAAATGATATTAACAGTGATGGATACAGGACTATGGACTGTCATGCTACGTGGGATGAATCAACCACCAATTCCCAGAACCTAGGAAGTCATCATTCTTCATCCAGCCATCAAAAAAATTTTACATTTTCTTGGGAGGAATTCGGTACTGATCAGAGTCAGGGACAGGCTACTAAACCAGCTTTTAACAACTCCCTGTAGTTTAAAAAAACTACCAACCTTCTCTGTAACAAAGGAGTGTTTTTCATGCTAGACTTTTCACAGTGTTGTTATTCCTTTATTTATGGAATATTCTATGCGTTTTCCTTTACTTACTGTCCTGTGTTGTTAAAAAATTATTTATATTTCCAAATGTTAAAGAATTTTGTAAGAGGAGATAAGAAAAAAATAACTGGCAATTCTTTACCAATTTACCAAAAAAAAAAAAAAAAAAAGTACACAATTAATACTCAAAGCCCATTCCTTTCAAAGCTCAGTATTATCTACAAATAATCAATGACTTACCTGTATAGGAGTGTTCCTCTCTGTGGGAGGGATCATATCGGGGGACAATGTTTGTGGAGGATCAATCCCTTTACTGACCTTCTGTTGTATGAGATACATTGCTAGTGCAAACTGATCTTTGCTTAGCTTTCCCATCTGTCTTGTGTCTGCCAAAGCCCTGGTAAAAAATAGATCACACTTATAAACAAGGAAAGCTTATTTCTCCTGGACCAAGAGGCCTGAAATACACACATGCATGCAATTTTCTTTTGATTCAGACTCATCAGAGCTTGCTTATTCTAGTGAAAGAGTTCCATAAACAGAGCAGTATTTTATTAGACATATTTAACTGAATAGAAGATCGCTACTCTGAGAAAATATTTAGAGCACTAAAACTTAAAAAAACAACTGCAATTCAGACTGACCTATATCCCTTTCCCAGAAAAGCAAAGCAAGTATTTATTTTTCCCTTCTTTTTCCATACAGCCTACACATTGCAGTGCAGCAAATAGGACAAGTAAAAGAGGTTGGGTTTGCGGGTTTTTTTTTTTTGTTTGTTTTTAATGCTAGGATCACAGTTCTGGCTGGATAATCTGACTTCCCAGATCAGCAAGTTACAAAAATACAGCTGCTAGGGAATTCTTACCATATATGTGCTAGGAGATTCTGAGACAGACCTGAATGCATAAAAATGTCCTTAACTTCTTGGCCACTCACAAAACCATCCATGTCTGTGTCTGTTTTTAAGAAAATTTCATCGTATCGCACTTTTTCAGACATTGGCACTACCCAATTCACAGATGGCTGTAAAACAAAATTTTGTTTTTCAAAGGAAGATAAACAGTTTTTATCAATACACTGAGTATATATGACATTATTCAGATGCATGCACTGAACATCTTGCACAATCAAATCTGTTTGTTAACGAGGTATCTCCCCTTTTCCCATGAATGTTTTAGCTTAATACTTTTTATCTGAATTATAAATACTGATAAACAGCTATTCACTAGTTGAAAAGAATTCATTCTTTGGAAATATGGACCCAAGTGGCCATACTAAGTCCTCATGCTAGTAATACAGAAGCTTTAGAAGGTAGATTAATTATTTCTTTGGTATTAAAGCAGATACATGAATAAAACATTTCTATGGTTTCACTTTCTATGAAAAGTGAAGATTCCCCGTAAGATTTGCTACCTCATGGTCACTCTGACTAAAATTCACTCTTCTTCTGTTCTTTCAAGTCTTACCATTCTGACTTCATTCCCTCCACCCAAATCATCCAACAACACACACATTTTCAGAAAGTGCTCACATGAAGCAGAAATCAAAAAGCAGTTTTATTTTTTCCTGCAGTTTACTGATACAAAACAAAAAAGCAGGGGGGTGTGGGGGTGGGAGCAGAGAAAAAAAAGATTTGTACCTGTGCTTGTTTGATGCTGTGCTTAGGAGACAAACTCCCTGTGCTGTTCAGACTGTTGACACTACCATGAGATGGGGTAGAACGGAGGCTGTCTTTTGGTGGAGGACTTGCAGGGAGAACAGGAACTGCACCAGGAAAGACAGGTGTCTTCTTTCTTTTAGAAGGTGGTATGAGAGAAGGGGGTAATAGTGAAGGAACTGGCTCCTTCTCAAGAGCTCTATACACCAAATGCATTGCCTGCAAAGGCAAAAAGGTCAGATACCATTAATAATTAGAAGAAAAAGCAACACGATTTTCCAGTGTCAGTCATTCACATATTAGTAAAACAAAGACAGTAAGATTAGAGATGTAAAGCAGAGCAGATAATTATGAAAGTAATTCCAAAAAGTTTAATCTTGATGACAGCCAAGAGTCAGTAGATGGATTTGAGAGAGATCATTTAATAGAACCATGTGAATAATTTAGATTAGAACAGGCGACTGTAGCAGAGAAAGCTGCAAAGCTCTTCAGAAAAAATAGAGTGATTTGCTCTAGCAGACACACTGTGAACTGAGAATTTAAAGCAACCTACCACAGCAAATTCATCCCTGTCCAGGTGACCATCTTTATCAATATCACTGAGATCCCAGACCTACAGCAATTATGACAAACATAATGATTTGGAGAACAAGTTAAATTTTGTGCTTTTCATGTTAATCACCATCATATTAAGCATGCCCTCTAAAGACTCCTTTTTGAGAAGATTGTATTAGTTACATTAGACCTAGCTAAACATTCTCTGATGAAACAGACTGGATTAGAGTTTTCTGGCAATGTGAATCAACACTGGCTCTAACATACTCTGGACGCAACACAGGCAGTTTTTTTCATCTTTCTATTTTGCAGTTATGGAGTCATCAACCTGACTAAAAACATCCCAAGGTGGCCTTCAGAATTGTGTGGAGGGTATGGGCTACCCGATTGTCCAAGTTTGTCTTAGAAGAAAGTTAAAATGTTTTAGAAAAGTCAGTAAATTTCTAATTTGCATTCCATTCTTAGATTTCTAGTTTTAATTTTTAGTCAAAAAAATACATCCACCCCCCCAAATTTTCCATAGGACAGAATTTAGGCATCTATCAATTTCAGTTCATTATTAGGTCAGGTGCAGTCAACAAAACTTGCAGGAGATTTAGAAGGATAAAAGACTTTGTGTACTCTAATATTCAGCCATCAGCTAGCACCATTTAATCATCAATAGGACTTGGAGATTGTAGAGTAGAGCAAATGGAAAGCTAAGATGGAAGCTCAATCATCTGAACTCTACTCCCAGCTTTATCACTGGACCCCTGTACAAATTTAAGCTAGCTGATGAGTCCTTTGCCTTTTCCTCAGTACCCTATCCTGTCTGCAAACCTTTCTGAAACAGGAAAAAGCTTCTCAAGTTTCTGTCATGACAATAACAAGACAAAATAAAAAGCCTTTCAAGACAGAGTACTTCACAATATTCAAGCACAGAATTAAAACAAGTCATACTTAAATTTTTTAGATAACATAGAGAAAGAGGCAGCTCTTCCTAAAGAGATGAAAGTATGTAACGCAGATACATCTCTTATCTAGAATGTATTCATTCTCAGTCCCAGCAATATGCAAAACATTAAAGAATATGTTATTTTAAATGGAAGCAGAAAAATAATTTAAGGTTTGCTTCCCTTGCAAATATGCAATGGATGCATTAAGCTCAGATCTCCGAAGTATTTGTAAATATACATGAAAAGAAATACATGACAATTTGACAGCTACTATAAATTAGGATGTTTTAAAGTGTTCTCTTGCACAAACAGTGCATAGATTTAATGGTATGTCTAATAACTTGCATTTGGAAAAATGACAAAACAGCGGAATATAATGTTATAAAAGCTATTGTGGTTTAGGAGAGCTTTTTCTTGTTTTTAAACAATCAAAATCAAAATTTTCAGCTCTTAAAATGAATACAGAGATAATGAAGCCAATCTACTCTAGGGCCCAAATTACTACTATTATTCTTACCTCTAAGTGGAAGATTTCAGAGTGCACTTAATGTTCCTGCTTTACAGCATGCACTCAATCTAAAACCTCAGCCAAAAACTGATCTATGTTGTTAACTAACATTTAACTATTTAACACTGCAACTACAAGAAGCTAAATAGAGAATGGCTAAAACTAAACAACATACTTACCCTTCCTAGGATATCAAGAGGTAGCTTTGAATTCATCAGTACTGGTTTTACTTTGTCTCCTGAAAGTAAACCATTTACTGGCAAAAGGCTTTCAAAAATACCATCAAACTTTGCTTTTTCTTCCACCTAGTTGGTAAGAAATAGCCTGAATAAGTAAAAAAGTGTGCCTGTGTGAGTGTTGAAAATGAGATCTTGCAAGAAATAAAGACTGGTCAGTAATATATTCATTGTAAATTTCCAAGCTTTCTTGCAAGCGCCAACCATGCTGTTATTTAACTGTAAACCCCACAGAGCTGTATTTAGGAGTTTAATTTCAAAGCTAAGGTTATGATAGCTAAGTGATTTTAACATGCAGCATACAAGATGTGTCTCTGTAGTGTTCTAACAAGACAATGCATCCTGATTAAAACACTGCTGACCAGGTTTTAAACAAACTTTGACAAACTCTGTAGAATCAAAAACTATTATTTCCAAATAATTTGCTTCCCACTTTGAAGTAAAACATGCACTTTAAAAAAAAGTACAAAAAACACCCCCCCAAAACATCAGCATTAGAAATTATTTTATTAAACGTCTACCCTTTGGAAAATGTTTGCGTTCAAAAATCAACTCAATACAAATATCGCCACAAATGTATCGAAAATTGTTTTTTTCCAGTGCTATATATTGTGTGTTATCACTGAATACCAATTAGAACATATGAACTCAAGCTTTAAATTAATACTTCAGAATGGATTTGGTGAAATGCTTTGCTGTTCTCAGTGGGGTTCCTTTATACAAACATGAAAGTGCCTACTACTAGGATTCTGGAAGGAATCCAGGCAGAAGATTAAAATTCATTGTGTCTTAAAAACATCACACCAGGGGTTGTCAAAGGCTTGTTTAATACTTTTTTCAAACTACAGCTCAATATTCTCTATTGTGCACAAATCTGTCATCAGAAAGGGAGGACTTCCGAAGTGGGAAATATGTTTGATACAAAATTCTCTCACTGGGAAAATTACAGACAAGGAAGACATTTACTTCTAAAGAATGGATGGAATGTGTTGTCTTTTACACTTACCCTAACAGCCCAGTGAGTCTCTGTTGAAGGTGGTGCGATCAGCAAAGGACTGCTAGTGTCATGCTAAGAATAAAAGAAATTTTTAATTTATACGTATTTATATAAAAATACACAGTCTTCTGTCTCTAATCCTTACTAATCACTTTAAGAGATGGTTATAGACATGAAGCCTAACTACACTGAAAAAAAGAAAAAAAGGCTGCACGTGTACCCAAATAAAACAAGAAGCCATACTGATTTATACTATTATAGCACTTTGGTAAAGGCATTAGGGGCATTAGGTACCCAAACACAGAACTAAAACAAGCAAAGGAGGTTGCAGAGCAGCTACTGCAGGCAAAGCTGCAGTCATGCCTTTTACTACACACTCCTGTTGACCTAGCCCCAAAATAATCTTTTGTTATTTTTCTTTTTTCATAAATCCAGAGTTGAGCCACATCAGCTTCCTGAACAAGCTGACTGTAGTTAAACTTGAACCAGTTTTGCAGTCCAGGAAGGAGCTTGTACATATTGCTCAGGAAGACAGGACTATGGCTGCCATGACCACAGTTGTCTTAAGTAATAGTCTGACAGCAGCCTGAAGTCTCAGAACCATTACATTTATGGAACAGAAAACTATTCCAGCATTCCAACTGAAGCCTTAGTTCTCATATAACACATACATATAGTTCTATATTACTTACAAATTTAGGAGGTGGCACAGTCAAGTTTAGACTGCTCAGGTTAACATCATGGCCATTCTGTGCACATGCTACAAGGCGCAATGCAACATAGAAACCCTAGAAACAATAGTGTTTTCTATTAAAAAAAGCAACCAGTCGAAATCAGTCTCCAATAACCCATTTATGATTTTTACTAACACTGTATACGTGCAACACAGTAAAGGACAGAAAATACAGATGTATAGCCCCATTCAGTTAACTGCATAGTGACAACTACCCCACTGCTTTTCAAGATGATTCTTGAAAACTATGATTTCAAGGAAAAACTCTACAATAACATGAGCAGAAAACTTCAAAACTCTTTTAAGGGCTCTCCCGTAATTAATTAGATTTTAGCTATTTTTCTTAAAAATTAATGTTAAAAAAAAATTTCCTCCGTATATACAAGTAACTTGATATTTGATATTCCAAGCTATTTTTAGTAACGCTAGTTATATTTTTTCCATGCAACAAAGGCTTCTGAAATAAATCTTAGAAAATCACAGCTTGTAACTGTGCAAGACATTGACTATGTATCTGTACATCACAGAGATTATTTACAAAACAAGCGAGACAGAAAATTAGATCTGAACTTCTCCAGCAGCCTCACCAAGTAATATACTTGGATAGCAGCAGTGCTAAGAAAAAAAACCTCCTCTTGTAAATGAAAACTTAAAAAAAAAAAGCTTGAAGGATAGCTACTACCGATACTACTGATACCACTGTTTTCTTAAAACAAGGCCAATCTGTGGAAGGTAACATAAGAGGTCTACAGGCACATTTCATTTACCTGTTTATCCAAGTATCCCTTACCCTCTGGGTCAGCCAAATCCCATATCTGTGGAGATACAAAATAAAAGTAATTGTCATTTTAAAATCAAACTTAACTCAGTTCAACAGTCCATATTGTATGCCTTCCTGAACTGTTTGTTGCAGTTGTCAAGTTATGACATACAAAGTTCTTTAATTCTCCAGTTAACAACAAAAGTGTTACATGAGACAAAGTCTCCTTTTAGATTCCTGTGAAACTCAGAACAATACCTTGGAGCTATTACTGATCTGCGGTTAACCTAACGTTCAGTGGATCTGATCTGCATTCCACCAAACTCCTTTTTGCAAACCCCTTCTGCTCAATGTCAGCTGCATGTAAGCGAGTGTACCAATAATTACTGCATTACCCAATTCCTTCAACTTACTTTTCCAAGGATACTATCAGAGAGACCAGATTTTTTAAGAAACAGCGCAGCTTCACTTGCCCCGACTCTCCCCGTATATGTTGGATCTACCTGAAAGATAAAAATTCACATTCAGTTGAAACATGTCTGTCATGAAAGCAGAGTCAAGAAATTAAATGTCTCCTGTCTCTAGGTCAAAAAGGTCCAGGTCAAGCATGCATTACCACTCAGCAGAGAGAATTACAGAAGTTTAGCATTGCAGTGGGGAAAGGAATGAGAAGGAAATCTTGAGGAAGATGAAATTGCACTTTGTTTTTAAAAAATGTCTGAAGAACCTACCTGTTTGTAGTAAGTTTCATATAATGGATTCCCCGTAGAAAACTGAAAAACATGGGAGATGTTAGGAAAACAAAGAATGAACTGCAATCACAATTAGCCCACCTTTAGGGACATACAGAAAAAAAACCCAAACAAAACAGTGTATGGTACTTTGTGTATTACTTCGACCAAAAATATAAAATGGTATGTTAATCTGCTGTGTTCCAAACTGGATACCTGAAATCTAAGTGTGGATAACAATGATCCCCCCAATCTTGCAGCCAACAGACTACTGTCACCTCTTAAAACTCCTTACTCACCAGCATTCATACTTATACTCGCACTTTTAATAACAACACTATATGGTAATAAGGTTTTGTAGAACAGCTTTGAACTACTTTCCAAATTATTTCAGATCAGTTTGAGAACTTCTGTAACAAAGGCAGAGTTTTCAATGTAATGCTGACTTGACTACCTCCTCAGTCCCATATTTATTCCATAAATGCACTTATGGAATATTTTCAGCAGAAAATATTCCACACACACAGCGCCCTGGTATCAAAATACGCCCGTATTTGTGTTTTCAGGACTAGGATCTTAAACTAAAACAGATTAACAAAAGAAAAAGAAAATAGAACACACCGTTAATTAACAAGTGTCACAAATCCTTGACAATGTTGCTTGAGGATATCAGCCTGGTGTTATCCCTGTATTAAACCAAAGCAGCAGACACAAAGGTAGGCCCTGCCTTTTTGGTACACTAAACAAGCAGATTCCTCTTCCCTCTTGCTGACATTTCAAGCAAATGGGAACTGAAATGCCAGAAGAGGCAGGAGCCTCAACATCCATCTTCTCACCTGTCTCCTACAACTGCCACACAAGTTCTAGCCACACACAGGTTACATCCCCACACCATTCCCCAGCCTCAATGCCAACAGCAAAACAGCTACAATCCCGTCTCAAACAAGTCCCCCATTAGAGCAGTCAAAGGCCTTAAAAAATAAGCAACAAGACAACCCAATAAACACAGTTTAATGAGTGAGACGCTGAGATGTGGAAACATCTCAAAGCCTGCTTGGGAAAACAATCCTCCACCTAAATGACCCAAGTCAGACACCCAATAAATTATTGCTTTGCACTAACTCTGATCACTGGTATGTCACCTCCCAAACACTGCCTTCTTCCTTGTCATTCATCCACATGGATTTCTGGGTGCCCTGCATACACTGAGGGGAAGGGAGACAGAAATGTGGTGAAAGAAAATGAGGTGCATGAAAATTTTACACAAAGAGAATCCTCCTGTAAGTTTACAATAAACACGCCAAATCTTAAGTTAAGGAGCTATCCAAAATAACTAAATCTGATTAACCAAATGAAAGCAAACAACGACTCTTTGAAGATCAATAGTTCTACCTGGCCAGAAAAGAAAAATTTCAGAAGAGTTTCCTAAGCATCTTACGTCTACTTCACTTGTATCTGTCAACAAAATAAGCCGCTGCATTCTCCAACATCAGTACCCTCTAGAAGCTCTCACTCTTCCAGAAGCTGGACAGGACTTCAGAAGAAGAAAGCTGCAACCGTAACTCATAAATCAGACTCATCTTTTTGCTGGCTTGTAAATGATTGGCATGGATAAGCACTGTGTTCCTGTCCAAAGCAGGAAACACATCACTCAGAGGAAACGTGGAAGTAGGAAATAGTCTATCCAGCTCTGAATAAGATCTAGTATGTTTTAGTCAACCACTGGCAAACTACGTATCTCGTTTATCAGAAAGCTCAGAGAAGCTAGCTAAAGACAACTACAAGCTTCGCTAACTGATTTGGTGAGTATCCTAGAGTGTTCAGACACAGAGCAAACCACTCCAGCAGCAGTACTGAGTGATCTCATCCCATCAGTGACATTCTTGTCATCCTCATTTGACACTGTCAGACACGACATACAGCTAACTTACCTGAAAGAGGTGGCAGGAATCCAGGGTGATGTGCTTAAATGCTGTGAAGTTTCTTCCACAGCAATATATTCATCCAAGTGCTGCTGGAAAACACTTCATCACTCGATTCTCTATACTTGCAGAATTTTACAAAGATTAAGCCTCTCTGACCAATTTACCTAAATGACTGCATCTCTGTGATGAAGCAGACCAGACAAAATGGGCTCAAGTGATAAAAATAGCCTACCTCCCTGTCACCACACGTGACTACATCGCCATCATTCATGAGGATTCTGTCATTTGATGATACCTGCTGATGAAGAACCTACACAAGACAGTGTCAATGGTAGCAATCAGAGACAAACATTTTGAAGAGTTTGCAGTTGATGAGCGGTCAAAGGATACATAACCTATAATATAGCAATTCAGTTTGACTTACAGTTTAACTACTCTATATTCCCCAAAACATCATCTATGGCCAACGCTTTACACCGTCTGCCAAACAGATGCTTCAGAACCCTGGTGCCTTGTTGTTTGACCTCTAAGTTGAGTTCCTGTACAACTGTGAAGTTCCAAGTCTCAAACTTGCACTTTCACAGCAGATCTGGTACACTGCATTTGTGGTACACAGTACACACACACGGAGACATCTCCATGTCCCTTAATGTAGGTCTAGGAAAAAGGCAGGCATAAACTGCTGCCACCAGAACAATTAATAAAGCCATGTCCTTGCAATCCTCTCTCCTGAGATCACCTCAGGGCCACAAAGAACTCTGGATCAGATAAATTATCTTCCTTGGTGTCCTCCTGTTTCACAATTTTCTTTCAGCCACTCTCGCCACATTGTAAGATGGATGAACATAGGTACTGTGAAAGGGGAAAACCCAAGGTGTTCCACAAAGATTAGAGCCAAAAGAAGGTTGCTGCTGTCCCAGAAAGATTACCTTTGCCCTTATTCTACTTGCTGAGTATCCTGTTGCTTCAGAAGTCTAAGCTACGAAACGATCTGTGCTGCCCCAGTATCTCTAACATAACTCTCCATAATGTTCAGAAGCTGTAGGTCAAACGCGTGTGGCACAGTAGAAAGACCACTGAGGTGGTGATCAAATAGCCAAGAAAATAAAGTTAAAGATAAATCCAGTTTCAGTTGTTAACTCCTAGAACTGATTTTACATGCTTGCTTTTTGACTGCTTTTATGCACAGCCAGTTGAAACAAAGACACCTGAAACATTGAATAGCTTGCACACTATTCTCTTTTGTCTAAATTCTTTTACAAAAACATCATAAAAATGTAACTTCATAGAACAATAGAACCATAATAGAATTCATTTCTGAGAACAAACATGATTAAACATTTTCATGTGCCTGAATTAGCCATATTGTTAATCGCTCCCAACACGTTCAGATTAATATTCTTATATCTGAGTGAACATGCTTCAACATTACGTGTAACCTCTCCTATTCCTTTTAATACCATTTCTGGCATTTTATTGTAACTAGCATGTATCTCTACAGTAATCATGAAATCAAGACTATTAAAAGAGGAAGTTTACTAATTTCCAGGGAAATTCTGTTTAACGCCCTGATTACAGCTAGATTACTCTTGATAGTTATTTTGATGTTATTATTTTCCAACTAATTCAATGGAAGCATTCCAGTTTTAAAACTTCTTTTTCTATCTTAAACTGAGATCTTCACAGAATGTGACCCTTTTCCCCTCACAGTATGCTATACAAAATACCCCTGATGCCAGACTTCCAAATGTCAACTAGAATTTAAATAACACCACAGAAGGATTTTCAGTATAAATACTTCATACATTTTTTACCAACATACTACTGAAGTTCCACAACAAGAAAACTCGAAAAAGGCCAGAGTTTATTTAACGTATGTATTTTGCACTACATTACTTGAAAATTTCTAATAATAGTTTGTATGTGCAGGGACGTCTTCAGATGTTTCTGAACATGTTAATTTAATTAAACAGATGTTAATCAGGACTCCTGCTGCTATTCAGAAGCTAAAAAGCAGTGCACGCTCTTAATAAGACGCACAACAAATGACAGTATTACCCAAGAATCACATAAGTTGAATGGAAGGGTAAATTTTCAGAGTTACCACGAATAAAAGCCTGTTATTAAAAGGAAATTGATGTATTTAAATAATGCGGACTACCAACAGCAGTTGTGCTGAACTCCTGACTGGCCTAGCCACAGTACAGAAAACAGTTTTAATTTCAAGGTATATGGGAGTGGTGTCGCTTTTTTGTTTTAAAAGAAATAAGTAAACTGGCTATCTTCACAAGAGCATGGAAAAGAATAAAGAGCAACCTCGCTGCTTAAGTTATCTGGGTGAGAAATTAATCCAGAAACTTGTAGTGATGATAACAACAAAAATCTACTGAAGGATTCCCAAAGGGTAAACCAGGGCTCGAAACACAGGCCCTCGGGGCGGGGGGGGGGGGGGTTGCCGCCCTCCTGTGTGGGAGCAGCCCTAGGCTGAGGGTCTCCCACGCCCCCAGAAGCCTCACCCTCCTACTGAAGAGAGGGAAAAGCCCCTTTTCAGCCCCAGACTCCAAGCCCTTCGCCGTAGTCACCCACGCCCAGGGCCACGCTGCCCCTGCACCTCCCGAATATTAAGCACAGTCATGACACCCAAACAGCAACAGGCGGGTATCACACCGCGGAAAAGGGGGGTGGGTGGTGGTGGTGGTGGGGAACCGTGAGCAGAGCCAGCGTCCCCAGCAGAGAGCGGGTCCCAGCCCCAGGCCTCCGACCCGACCTGCCCGCCCGGCTGCAGCCTTACCCCGGGGGGCAGCCCCGCGGCCTCCACGCGGGGAGGGCGCCCGAGCTTTTCATGACCCCCTCCCCCCCGGCAGCCAGCGCCTGCTCCGGGAGGGCTGAGCCTCCCCGGAGCAGCTGCTCCCCGCCGCGGGCCGAGGCAGGGCCTATGCCCCAGCGCCGACCCGGCCCCGGCTGCACCCGCCGGCGGGAGCGGGGGCCCCGCAGCAGGGAGGGCCCGCGCCCCCTTCGCCGCTCCGCTGCCGGGGCCCAGTGGGCCGCGCCGCCCCCCTCAGCCGCCCCCCGCCTCGGCAGGGTCCAACCGCCGGTTGTTACCTGCTGGCTAAGAGGGATGAGCGCCGCCATCTTCCTCCCACTGATTCGAGCAGCGGCCGGGGCGGGGGGGAAGGCGGGGCGAGCGGCGGCGGGAACCGACCCGGCCGCGCCTGGCACCGCCGGGCCTGGCCTGGAAGGGCGGCGCCGGGGCCTGCGGGGCGGCTCAGCCCCTGCGTCCCGCAGCCTCTCTGCTGCCGGGCACGGCTCTCCTCCCGCCGCCTCGGGCGAGGCTGGCGGGGACCCACCTACGGCGGGGACAAAGTAGGGCTATGGCTGACTGCAGCTGCCCTGGGGAATGTTCTTCCAGGTAACTCAATCGAGGCACCACCGATCGACCTTTTAACCGGGACAAAGCTGGGTACAGGTCATCCAAACAAACCCAGTTATTTTACTTCACGACAAGAAACCTCATCACAACAAGCTTCACCAAACTAAGCTCTGCAATGAAATACAACAAAGTTAACGAATCCCCAACTGCAAGGTATAAATGTCGAACGGCGGCCTGAACGTGGCTAGATCACTGGCCATAAAAAGCTAAATCAACAGAAATTTGTTAAGGAAAAAAGGTGAAGGGTGACTGAAAGCTATTAAAATACAAAGTGCTTCATCCCACAGCATCACTGAATTGTTTGACGGGACAGCACGAGCTAAAGAATTTGACCTCAGTTGCTCCATAGGCTAGAAATGGGATTCCACAGATCCTATCTCCTTCCCACACAAAACTCCCCTCAGCTAGCAGCAGGGCAGCCTGGAGGTAAATGCAGAACCATTGCTCTGCGTGCCTAGCTTCAGTTTTTGCTGAATTTGTAGCCTTAGTTCTTGGAGCACAGGGGAAGGAAATCCAGAAGAGCGGAAGGACCCAAGAAGCGACAAAAGAAGCAACTGAACAAATGACAAGACTGAGTTTAAGACAGGTCAGACAGAAAAACAGGCACATCATTCATTGTTTCAAATTCCTTCACCCATTAGAAAAAAAATAAAAATGTAATATTTAAGACGGCTTCCAGGCACTGACCGTATTCATTTCAGGCTACTGAAGGAGGGGGGGGGGGGGGGGGGGGAAACATTGTCTGAATACATTTACACTTCTAAGGACAGATTTGGGGATGGCCAGGCTACTATCACTGGGGTCCCACCCAGAGACAGCTAGAATGTTCTGTCAGCAGGTAAGCAATGGCAGAACAGCTGAGAGCAGCCCAGGCAGCAGCTCTGCAGCTGCAGTAATCTGTGAAACTCTTGACAGGTGCACAATTACTACAGAAGCTTAGCAAAGCTTATCTCCTCCTTAGTTTGAAGTATGTTATGAAACACACTTCACACATTGACATGCTGAACCCTTTAATGAAATACCATAAAAAGCTTATTCTGATATTTCCTTAACAAAGATAAGCATGAATTTTACATTTAATATGAAACCATGAAAAAGTGTAACATGGTTCCAAAACCTAGTGCTTTATTACAGGTGTTTTTAATAGATTTTAGCAGTGTTAAGACTTAAAATTAAAAAGACTTAATTAAAAAAATTAACCTCTTCTACAGAGCATTTAATTATATCATGGTATTTTTATTCAACATAACTGAAGCAGGTTACAAATTGTAATGTTGAATTTTTTTACAAAATCCAGTTTTAGTACAGCTCCATTGGTGCAGATTTCAACAAGCTATTAACAAAATATCAAAATCCTTACGTGAAAAGAGCACCAAGCAATTTAAGTGGAAAAAAAAAAAGTTAACTTCTTTCAAATAACCATTAAAACTCCTTCTCAATAGTGTTTCCTCACTGCTCTATCCTTTCCAGATTCTTTTTTTCTCTCTAGCTTTTTCTTAAACTGCTGCTCCAAGTATTTTTCTTCTATAACCCTTTCTTGCTCCTGCTCTTCCTCAATCTGCATTATGTTAATTTCCCTTTCAGGACCCTGATATTAAGATTTCATGTTTCATGATAAGTTCCTGATCAGATTAAACAGGGGATTTTTAAAATGAGGTAATAAAGAACCAAAACAGACCCAAGAATGTCATGTTACCTTCGTTTCTCCCCATGTTTCATATCCAAAGTCTTCTGCATAAGCCTTATCATCTATTACCAAGAAGTTGTCAAAAATTGTGCCAGCTCTCACCTTTGAAGGAATAGGGGAAAAAAACCCACCAGGATGCCACTTTGTTTTCTAAAGAGTTTTTACCTTTCTTTTCTTTTTAATAGTTTGTTTGTATCATATATTCAATATAAATTAATCATGTCAAGAACCCCAGAATTTGATGAAGAATTCTTTCTTTTTGGACAACTGTTTTCAAGAATCTAAAGAACTTGTTTTAACTTTAGGTACCTCACTGCTCTAAGTCTCATCACTGGCTAGTCAACAAACCTAAGACAGAGGAAAATCTCAGGGGTGCCCCAGAGGGCAGTTTTTCCTCATTAATCTTTGTGTAAATCAGGAGTAACTGAGCTGCTTGAAGCCTCAGTTATGTGCTTCCAAGTCAGGTGGAGTAAGCCATACTTTACAGTAGTTACACAAAATAGTTTAGGCCCCTCACTTACCTGTAGATGACTACCATCCAAACAGTAACTACAACAGAAGATCAGCATGTCTTACAGCTCTTTCTATTTTATACATATATTTACAAAGAGCAAGTTAAAAGTCATAGGACCCCAAGATCCCAAAACAACAGATAATGTTTATATGCAAAGGGTAAACAGGTTGCTATATACTCAGTAAGAGACAAGTTATTTCTTTTCCAGTAAAGACATCTTACCTGCCAGATATCTAGTCCAATGATGCTAATATTTTCATAACTGTACTCTCCAGACTTCAGTATCTAATCTGGGTTGTCAATCTGTGGATGAGGCCAAACTCCTCTCTAATTTGGGTTATTAATCTGCCTTGGTTTCCATTGCCCCTAGGATAAACCACGAGTTCTGAACACAGGCAAAGAAAAGTTGCTTAAAGTGTTATCCATAGCTAGGATTACAAAATTATTTGTACTCTGTACAGAGGATTCTTGACCACAGCATAATGCCATTCTCCATTCGCAGCAGCATCTTGGGTCTTCGGGTTTCTCAGCACTAGTGTCTGTGATGAATTCAGCTTCATCCCAATCCTTTAAAAAGACACAGGAAGTTTAAGCTATAAACCTAGCTCACAGTTCAACTGTGTCAAACGCATATGCAGCAGAAATGCAATAATCCAGTAATGCAGAATAAGGACAGCAAATTACCTCAGGTTTGATGTCCTTTGGATCATCAATTTGCATTCGCTCATCCCAGTCAGTGGGTTTCCTCACTGTTGGATCATTAACTTTTCTTGGTGGCAAAAAATCAAAATCATCTTCTAAGTTGCCAGATGCAACCATTTTGTTATCAATTTTTACGTCGTAAGTCTGATCTGGCCTTATAATCAAAGTATAAAGATGTGTATATCTGTCAGCCTGGTTTTTAAGGAAAGAAAGTAAAATTTTTAGAACCTTAAATATACCTCTTAGGAACTGCCTGACATCAGAATTATAATACTAATTTCTGATAGATTTTTCATGAGCAGCAGTAAGCAAAAATAATTTCCAAACTCTCCTAGAGGGGGAAAAGTAAAATTAATGACATTTTTTACATCTATTTTCCAGTCCTGCCGTCTGGGTCTCTGAACAAAACCAAAGTGCTGCAAGAAAACACATTCCCTATCTGACTGGCAAAAGGAAGCATCTCAAGATTGAAACCAGTAGCAGATAAATTAATTATTTTAGTTAATATAAAATACAAGTTATTTAGATCCCAAATAGCTACAGCAAAGGCACATAAAATGGGTTACTACATAAGTTAACAGTAAAAATGTTAAGCATATACCCAGGATCTTACATTTCTATCAAAATATATATGTGTGATATATATATCTCTCACTGGGAAATGTGGAATGAAAGTTAAAATTAAGAAACACAATGACATACATTTCTTAGTGACATGTAGCACCCTCAGAACCCTGTTCCCTCCTGTATCAGTGTCATGTATTATGAATGCAATCATATGTATGCCAACATAAATAATCATATGAATGCATGCCAACATACCATGAACCAGGAAACATCTGAATAACCCAAAATTAAAGTGATTTTTAAAATACAGTGAAAAGTAGAACTTCTCAAAGGTGTTACATATTTGGAATAGTTGTTTGGTTTTTTTTGGTTTAGGTTGGGGTTTTTTTTTCTTCCCAATATCCCTGTAACTTATTTTAAAGTTTATGTATCTCTGAAAATGTGTACTTACCTTGCATCTGATTGGTTTCTTGATTGGATGGTGTTTATTCTTATAATTTAAAATAACATGGACCTTCTTTGTCTCAGATCCACAAATATTTGGCCTTACAAAGAGATTATATGCTTTGTATCCTTAACTTCTTTGCAGAAAAATACAGATTGCTTACCTTTTCCTTCCAATGCTGCTAGACATCTGTCCCATCCCACATATTTTGATGTATTCCAGTCCATTTTTAATGGATGATGCAGCTTTTACTCAAAGTCCTTAAATTTACTTTAGAATTTGATTTTGTGTAGTTTGAGATTTAGTTGTTACAGAACTAACCCCAGAACACAAAAATCCAGGCAAACCAAAAAAAGTTATCTATGGCACAAGATGAATAACTATATATTAGATACATAATGACAAATTTTACTTTGATGTGCACACCAAGACACTGGAAACTACATACAAATATATAAGGGCTGATAATGGTCTGCAGTATGTTTAGTTAAAGATCTTAAAAAGATCCTGCTGAACAACTACTTTTATTCTACGCCCACTCTAACCATTTTCAGTTATGTGCTTCAAATCAGCTCAGAATGTTTGCATAAATATGTATTTTGTAAATACATATTTAGAGATCTCTCAAGCATGGAAGAACTAAACTCCTTACAATCACAACACCCTTATTTTTTTAAGACAGCCTTCCTTTACTATTCTTCTACCATTTCCACAACCATCTTTGAAGACTTGCACAACAGCACTGCCATCATTTTAGTAATGAAGAAATAACTACAAACTCACCAAACATAATGTAATAATGTGAATCTCCACTTAGATTCTTCTGGTCCAAATCTGAGGGAAAAACTCTTAACATATCCCCCACCACTGTCTATCTGCTGCTCATGTTTCGCAGTGTACTGAATGACCAGAGCCTTCCCTTTGTTACTAAATGGTTTAAATCATGGGACACAGCATAAAATTTAGCATTTTCGCTTGTTTGTGGACCCGTAGAGATATTAGTGTAATAGTCAAACTTATATTTTTCTCCATTTGCAAAGAAAAAAAACTTTTATTGCCACGCATGGCACATCTGTAAAGGGAAATCCCCAGCTTTAGAGGTGGTTCCCAGAGCCTATGCTGAATGAAACCCATGTACCTTTATCCCACACTGCATCTCCATAAAACTAAACTGATTTAAACTTCCCAAGGTCTGGCTTGTACTCGGAATTCACCCCCCTCTTCTGCCAGCTGGCTGTCCCGCATGGCCAACACCGGCAGCAACACAAGAGTGGGGTCAATAACCACGGTACAAGTACTCACCTCACACAGCGCCGCAACCAGTGGCTGCCCCACCGGCCACCACTAACCCCTACGCCGGCCCAACCTCCGTCCAGAAACTGCTCCTGGAAATACACCGCGGCACGGACGGAGCGCAGTGCGACCCCGAGGCGCAGGGCCACCTTCAGCGCGACGCCGGCCGGGGCTCCCCCACCGCGCCCCCTCTGCCCAGCCACTGCCATGGCCGCCCTCACACGGCAGCGGCCTCACGCCTCCGCCGCCTTCGAGGCCCCGCTCTTTCCATGACGGGCTCTGATTGGCTACGCTCTCCTAACAACTTGTGAAGTGGGCCCAGATTGGCTCAGCGCCCCCCGACGGAGGAGCGCGCTGCCACGTGCCCGCGCGGTGAAATGCACGCTGGGGCTTGTAGTCGGCGCCTTGGAAGATTCGCTACGCCCAAAGGTCGCAGGAGCGCGAGGCGGGAGGGCGGCTCTGCGCGGAGCCAATGAGGGGCCGGTTTGTTGGGGAGTGGCGGTTTCCGAGATACGGTCTGGCGCCGACCGCTGTGGAGGAGCCCCTGTCGCGGCCGCCTCAGAACGGTCCGTCCGGGATGGCCGCGATCGCTTGGGCGCAGAGAGCGCCCGCGGGCGGAGGGCAGGTGAGGCGCCGGCTCTCGTCCCGGCCCCCGCCCTGCCCCAGCGCCAGCCGCCTTCGGGCAGCCACGGGAGGGAGGGCGTGCACTGCCGGGTGGGAGGGGGTGGCCCGGCAGAGGCTGGGACGAGAGCAGGGCCGTGGGGAGCGGGAGTGTCTTCTCGGTCCGGGGAACTGGGGGCTGAACCGGGCCGCTTGCCTCTGCCTTTTGAGGGCTCTTTGCATCCTCTACTCGGCAGGGCCACAGCGATGCTCCCCGCAGGAGAATCACAGCCGGGCACAGCGCCCTCCCTCACTCCTGTAGTGACCTCTCTGTAGTTGACAAGGAGCTGGGGAGAACTGGAAGAGCTCCGATCTGCCACAGCAGGTTCCTAAAGGTGCGCAACCAAAACCTACATAGCAGCCAGTGGTGCCAGACGCTGGGAAGTGCTGTGCAGGCAGCGAACAGACACATAGTAAAGCGCACTCCGGTTAGCACTTCCCATGCACGGTCGAGCTCAGCTCTGAGGAAAGTGGCGCAACTAGAGAGCAAAATCATGAATCGAAGAAAGCAGATGGAGTTGCAGAACACCAGCTTGGGCCAGAAGGCTTTGAATAAAGAGCCCCTCTCATCTGCGTCCAGTCATGAACACAGTGCAAGGGGCAAGAAATATCTGAAGAATTATGCTACTGCCAGTGGAAATATGACCCCCAGTAATGCCTGTTCAAAGGAAAAAGAAAGCATCCGAAGCCCTAAAAAGAATGTTATACTTAAACAACAGCTTGATTTGGACAGTGATGAAGAGGAAATGAGAGACTTGATGGAGGTTTCCAGTGGAAACAAGAATCAGAGGGTTGTTGTGAATGATTCTAAGTGGAGTGAAAAGGTAAATACAGACTTCATTTGATTACATATTTTTATTTATGCTTTTATGAAATTATTTTCATTGGTAGGTTGCTTTTTCTGTAGGTAACACCAGAAACTAATTCTAATTTTGCATTTGTGGCTTGCTTATGATATGGTTTAGCTTCAATTCACATTTTAAAATTACTCTTTTTCAGCCATTATAATTTGTTTTCTTTTTTAATGATCTACACATAACAAATGAAGTAACACACGAATCTCTCTTTCATGTTCTTTGAAAGAGTAAGACTCCAGTTTCATCAAGAATGCCTCCTCCATCTCATAAGAAAATTTCACTGACAGAGGTATCTAAAGCACCTTGTTTTGACAGCACAGATTCAGAGAAAAATGTTTTCAGTAGAGTTAATTCAGCAACACCTTCATCAGACAGCAGAAACCTGCCAGTACAACATAACGTGAGATCTCAGTTGCCGTCTTCTTCCATGAAAGACAATACTGTAAAGATGACTCTGCCTAGAACAGGCAACACCAAGCAAAGCCAAATGTCACTTGAAAGTGACAGAAGTGAAATTAAATCATTAGACGAATTATTTTCAGAAGCAGCTGATGCAGAAGACTCAACTAGCAGCAGCTCAAACAGTAAGTTTTCTAAATAATGTCTCAGCAGACTTGGCGTGAATTGTACTAATAATTTACTGATAAATTTACTAACAAACATGGGCAAATGCTCATTTTGAAAGGATTCAGTGGTGTAATTTTAGATAAACCAAGGCATTATCAAAGGAATTCTGTTGATCTGTTTATTTTATCTGGTGTAATGTATTTGCATTTTTCTTGGCTTTTGATTTAATGGGTTCAGTTTAATGATGCTTCCCTGGCTTTTATAATGTCAAAACAATTACAACTTTTACAATAGTTTTCATATGTCAATGGGACAATGTTCTAATGGGTCTGAGCGAGAACAAGTGGCAGTCAGGGGCAGCAAGAATCTCTTGAGCTTGGGCTAGTAGATCCACCAACAGGCTAAGGAGGAAATGTTAGAAAGAGCTGCAGCTTAGTGAAAGATTTGGAGTGATTGACTGCTGTTACTTTTTAGTATTACACTTTAGGAATATAGTACAGACTTATTTTCCCCCACTTTACTCACTTAAGGGAAAGTGTACTGTCATTGTCATGCAAATTCTCATGAAGACATGTCATTTGATTGCAGATTTCAGACTGAATATCCTGAGCCTTGATGATTTGGCACCAAATATCACCAATGAGGCAGCAGAAATTGAGCAGAAAGTAAGTAGAAATGCCCTGCTAGCACCTATTTCCATTCTGCCTTTGGTAGAGAGTGGATATTCTAAAATAAATGTTTCGACTCAGAGGTGGTTTGAGGTGGATGTTTCATTAGCTGTAGGGGTTAGATCAGGATTTTAGAGTCTACTGAAATGTGACCAAATTGTGGGGTTTCGTGCCTGTATTTCTTAAGTAAATGTAACAGCACTGCACATTTTGCAAAGTGTCACAGGAGAGCAACATTTTTATTTCCTAATAAAGTAGTAGCTAACTCTTGGTGACGTGCAGCAGAACAGATAAAGAATAATGGAGGCATTTTCTAGATTGCATTTTGTTGACGCTCCTAACGTACTGTTGTTTGTTTTACAGGGGACAGACATTCAAATTACTCAAAAACCAAACAGAAATCCAAAAAAAGATGTATTTCTGGGGGAAAAGGACCAAGCTTCTTGTAAAACGACAAGTGCAGGAACCAGTGTGAATGATGCTTCTGAAGGGGATGTTGAAAAGACTGTGACTGAAGCTGAAATCTCAGAGCATTTAAGTGGAGTTTCTACAGATGTCCCTAAACACAAAGAGGATTATCTTGATCATGATGAGCAAACTGTTAATTCAGAATATTCTGAAGACTTTGAAAGGTCTCTGTCTACAACAGGCAGGAAATCTGTATCAGAAACGTCAGAGGAACATTCTGAGAGCTGCATGTATTCTGGAAAACACCGATCTTCAGCATTATCAGCTCCATTTACCAGAGAGCGGCATGACCAGGTTCAGAGAAAAACTGTCAAAGAAACTGCAGTTCAGACAGTGGATCCTCCATTCACCTACTGCTGGTGGTCAAAGAGTAAGTTCACGAGACACTGCCCTATTCAGGCAGTTTCTACAGTTTTGTATTTCATGTGCTAGCTTTGTCAGCCTTGATAAGGTTCTTAGTTTCAGTACTAGCTTCCCAGAGCCTCAACGCTGTCATCTGCTATCTGTAGAAAAGACGGGGATTGGACAACAGAATAAGAACTTGGAACTGGTGAGATTTTTTCCACTAAAAAACCCCAACAGGAACTCTGGACAGATGAACTAGTACCTATTATTAGTGACAGAGCTTGCAATAGCCTGAGTAATATTCTCAAATGGAATTTAACATTTTTGCTTTATCTTTGCTATTGTAAACAATACTATTGTGTTGTTACTAAAGTGACTACTCATTGTGAAATTATTTTATGCATGATACTTCTTGGGAAAGCACTAAGGCCCCATTTATAGATGACAGCTGTGACCTTTAACTGTTTGTGAGGGGTAGCTCCTTTCCTGCTTAGCTCTATTTAAAGGAAAAAGTGCCAAGAGCTACTTCTTGCCACACTCCAGGAGGAGAAAAATAGAAACTCAGGTGTGCTTGAAAGCAGTAGCTTCCTTCAATTACAAGAGCCTTTATTTTTACTCTGTCTAGGGTTAGAAAAAACGTCTTCTGCAATGGCGTGTGTTGTGAAAGTAAGAGTAAGGAAACTGTGGAGGTCGTAAGAACTACTTTAATATTTTTTTGGCTGACAGATTTCCATCTTAGGCTCCACAGTGGTTCTGCCACAGCTGATGTGCCGAGAGTGCTGAAGCTGAATCCAGTCCTAGTACTAAACGTTTCCACCCCCCAGACCCAGTAACTCTTTTTAATTTTATCCCATATGCAGCAGACACCTCTGCAGTACTTGACCCACCTGTAGGAAACAGTTACATTGATCCAGTACCTATTGCCAGTCACGTCATCAGCATGGATGCAGTAGAAGGTACTGAAAAACATTTCTTATTGTTTAACTATACTTTATGCATCTAACTCCTGCTTGGATTTTTTAGCCCTTCCTATCTGACTGCAATCTATCACTAAATATACATTCTCTATTTCTTACAGCCTTGACTGCCTACAACCCGTCAGTCCTTGTTTTAAACTCCATGTTGAAACAGCACTTGATGTTGACTCAGCAGTTTGTAGAGAACATTCACCGCCTTCACTCGTCCCTTGTGGAGTCATTAGAAAACGAGAAGTTCCACTACCATACCCTGGCAGAAGCTAAAGAGGTATTTAGATAGACCAGGCAGCAGCCTAGACAGAACCTTTTCCAAACGCTTCTAGTATTTGCAGCAAACTGATTTTCTTTGCATATTATTAATTAAAGTTCATATTATCAGTGAGTAAATTATTTCATAGTAGAATACTGTAATACTTCTGCCCATAGTAACAACAAATCAGGAGTTTATACAGTAAAGAAAAAAGAAAAAAAGAGACTAAAATCTTACTGGAAGCCATAGTACTGAAAGAATAAGCTTCCTGCTGTAGCATTTAACTGTCCTCAAACAAGGATCTTCCTAATGCTGCAACAGAAGTATCAGTTTCTGTTGCTGGTATAGAAAAGTGCAGGTATCTTGACATGAAGATTCATTTTTTATTCAATACTAGAAAGTATTTATCTACAGAATAAAGAAATTTGTATATTAACTTTTCTTTGCAGTACATCAAGAATCACAAATCCCCACGTCTAACAATTGAGCAAGCGCGTCAAGAAGTTTGGAAAGCACAGGAGGAAAAATTGCTTTGACTCTTTGAATTTTAAGTAAAATTTACATTTACGGATTTCAAGTTGGCACAAGAAACCCTTCCAAACTGCACAGATAAAAAGTTAGAAACGCTCTACTGGAAGGATTTGTACTAACTGCTACGTATCTTACCATACATAATTTATTTTCCTATAACTGAATTTTTTACTACTGTACATGATACAGGGAGAGGCAGGAACCTTCAGCCAGACTATGTCAGTGTTCAGCAAAAGAGAAACCCAAAACCACTTCTCTCTAAAGAGTGTGCTGGAAGTCATCACAGTACGCATGTTTATCATGTATATCATGTAAGTAGCATGATCGGCAATCGCATCTGTGATCATGGTAGAAGTAAGTCTGTACTACAGTACTCAAGGAATACGATCACAGTAGAAAAATAGCATAGCCTGACTTCAGCACCATATTTAAAGAGAGTTTATGTATCATTAGCCTTGTCAGATTACTACCAAACCACACAGAGTTAAAATAAATTCACTACAAGGAAGGCTTAGAGCCAACATGTGGGAATCCATTTACTCTGAAATGAGCCAGCATTTTATTTTTATAAAAAAAAAAGTGTTTATTGGAAGGCAAAACAATAAAATTCACAAGTCTATAACATACAGGTGTTGTATGCTGATTCACAGACAGTTACAGTTCCACAACTACAGTAGATCTAGAACAAACTGATATTTCACCATATTAATTGAATGGTTTTAAGAGGGCTTCTGCTATACAAACAAATGACTCTGGAAGAGGTTACCACCACGCAGACCTCTGGAGTGGAAGTGCAGTGTAAGGGCCTAACATCTTTAGCTGGTGGTCTCTGGAAACAGTTACAAAAGGTTTCTTTTATTTTTCTCATTTCAATTAAAGGAAGTTTCCAAGAACGCTTCATTATTAGAAACTTGCAGAGCAGAGAAAATGGATTCTCTTCTATTGAACTAATTAGCTTTTATTAAAGGGTATATACAAAAATATAAAAAGCTTAAAGAATGTCTTCCATTACAAAGCATTGAACATCCCTTAGAGCGCTTGAAAAGCTAGAACAGTTAACCCTTGTGTTCTGACCAGAGTTGTGACTGCAGCAGCTGGTGTGTAGGGGTGTTAAGTTGTATGGTAGGTTCTAACAAGCTTGCACAGTGCTCATAGGTCACCTGTACTGGAACTAGATGCTTCATTCCCCATTTAGACATTAGGATACACTGCTCAGCATCAGTCTGACTTGATCCCAAGGCAGCACCCCTCCACTTCAAATAGAATTAACCTTTTGAGAGAAATAAACATACATTATGGAACTAGAGAACATATAACCACATCAGATAATGTCTGTATTCCACAGGAATGAATTAATCACGATCCTGCACCAGGTATAGCTTGACTGGGGTTTAATTCTAGTATAAAATGGGTAACTTATTAGAAAATTTTGCAAAATAAATGGAAATTCTTAAATGTGCTAGACATGTCATAGTAATGACTGGCCTTTTTTAAACACTAAACAAGTGTTGAGTACATGTCATAGCTTTCCATTTTTCACCATAGTTTTAAAAGTAAGTCATTTGTCACTTCCTCCAGACTTTAATCCGGATTTATACAAGTTTAATGTTTTGTAGAAGATGCAAGACATCTTTCTTCTGAGAGTCTTATTCGGGTGGTGGAGGGTCTTGCGTTTCACGCTTCACTGAAACAATAGGGAAAAGAGTTCTTACACATTCTGCAGTTACCTAAGCTGTCTGAAACTGAAACATTTCATGGAATGAGGGCTCTATTGATAAGGAATTTCTTTCCTTTTGGGCTTTATTTGAACCCATTTGATTACACAGATCTACTGCAGCTGTAGGCAGAAGTGACTTCATTTAGCTTGCCAATTTTTTTTTCTTTTAGTCATTGACAAGTGTTGTTCTATGTAACACAGACTCTCTGCTAAAGTCCATCACTTGGGTTACTGCCTTAATCTCTGAAGAAGCAGCCTGACTGTTCCTGAACCCTTCCTGCATTACAGTGAATTTATTACCATTTCTAGCTTTGGCAGAACATGGTGCTAATTGTAGGAAACAGAGCTGGGCAGGGCCAGACAGTGAGCGTGGTCTAACTTAATTTCAAACACAAAGAGCTTCCTGCTTTGGCAACTGTCATCCCTCCTGTGGCACAGCTCCCTCCACTGCCTTTGTGATCCTCTTGCGTTTTGAAGGGCAATGTTCAAACATGCAAGGCTCTTGGTAGTGCAGCCAGGAAGTGGCTTACACAGAACAGGCTAATTAATTAATGTTTCAGAAATTAGGATACAACACAACTCGTAAAAAGGAAAACGTGCTGGGTTAATCAGAGTATATGCCTACTTACCTGTTGTTTTACCACGCCCATTACATTAGAAAGAATTGAGTTATTAGTCTCTTGATTTGGGTTTACAGTCTACAGTAAATAGCACAAAATAGCTATCAAGGCTGCACAGTTGCTAAAATTGATTAGAAATATTCACTTACATTCATCTCTGGCCTTCATGCGTGCAATAAATGAGTAACTTTTATTTCTTCGGTAGTTTTCATAAGGGTCATCTAATGCAACTCCCACTCCTTTATATTGATCCCATTTGTCTCTGATATCCCCTCCTTTAATTGGATCCTGAATTCCTTGTTCCTTGGCTCCCAGTCCACCAGATCCACTCCATCCTGCAGGAAGGACACAACACTGCAGTCCTAGAACTATTTTTTTATTACAAGAATTCTGAAGACAAACAAACACATTTTGTAAACAACCAAAAAAAGTGTCAGTTTGACACTGCAGGACGGTAACAGCCAGCCCGAAACAACATATGAACTGTCCCATTTACGTCACAAGTGTCAACAGGCAGATTCAGGGAGCTGACAATCAGCACTATCCCTGAAAACTTCTAAGAGGGCAAGGGGAAAGACAGCACAAGCCCAGTCTGTCCAGTCAACCCTGCCGCTCTGCACTCAGGGAGATTAAATACCTTGGTTCTATCTGATCCAAGTTTTATTTGATGCCAAATTGGTGTCTCTGTCTTCCATACCCCTCCCAGACAGGTAACTTGCCACCACAGCTCTGTGTTCTGTATACTTCTATCTCTGAATAGCCTTACGCTGACCTTGGAATACCAATGGATAATCACTTACAAACATGCACTAATTAACTGTATCCAAGAGTTTGGTGCCTGATTTTGTTTCCTGGCTTGCGTAGGGCTCTAGAATATCACCTTACCCATTTTCACTAGCATCTGATGGCCTTTGTTTTCTTCTCCAAGTCTTGATTCTGGTATAGGAGGCCCAGAACTGGAGCCCAAACCAGCAGAAGAACTAAGGAAATAAGAAGAACAAATTAAGAACAAGTGATATTGTTCTGACACAAAGCAAGGTCATCTGAATGCTGTTAAACATCAACACCTCATATCATCCCATCCGTTCTACTAAGCTATTCTTTTATAATAGGTTAAGGAGTTATAAAGGCACCAGAAACACCCTACCTGTTCCTCAGGACAAGGGAAATCCAACACTACGGTCTTCCCAACAGAGTACTTGGAGGATTCCTCCTGCTTCCCAGGAAGGCATACAAAGCCTTCACAGTCACGCAGTGTTTTGTTATAACAAAACGCCACCACAACAGAGTAATACTCTCTCTCTAAGCTCATATAGTGTATACATTGTTTTTAAATCTGCTTTCTGTCTTCTCCTCTACTATTTGTTGAAATGCTCATGATACCCAGCTCAGGAGAAAGCACCCTTGTTGGTACTTTTCCAAACAACCCAGGTAAAAAGAGGCACAAACAACGAAAAGCTTACGGAGGAGTGGGGCTGCGAGACCGGGACCGGCGCCGCCTTCCTGGGGAGTATGACTTCGATCTTGATCGTGACCGTGATCGCGAGCGGCTGTGAGAAGAGCGGGACCTGCTCCGGCTTCTGGAAAGGGAGATCAGAGGCACAAGTTACCAGAGCAGCAGCCACGGTTCCTTGCTCAGCTCATTGTTGAGGGCTGCTTTTATTCCACTCCCCCAGCTCCCGAGATTCAGCCCATTGCACTCTACCTGGACTGAGACCGTGAATAGGATCGTGAACGAGAGCAAGAGCGAGATCGTGACCTCGAGTAGGAGCCAGATGATTTTGAAGATCGTGAATTAGACCGTGAGGATGAGCGACCTCGGCTTTTAGACCGACTGCGAGACCGAGAAGGCCCACTGCACAGATGAAAACAGAGAAACTCCAGTGAAACTCCTGGGAGAAGCATGCAACACACAAATATACTTCTGATCAAGTTCAAATTACATGCAGGCGCTGTATTTCTGCAGACAATCCAGTGAAAACTTGAGTGTGGCAAAAACTATTTTCCGCAGATCAGAAAAACTCCAGCAAGCTGAAACTCTGTTATTCCATCAGCATGTTGCTGAACAGAATTTCCCTCTGCATTTAGCCCAAGGTATTCCCTTAGCACCTTCCAAGCCAACAGCATGCACCAGAAGGGAGCAGACAGGATCTCTCACCTATTTCTCTTCTCCTGACCTTTCCTCCGCCTCGCTCTCATTTTAGCTCTGAAGAATTCGTACAGTCCATTCTGCTCCCAGCCTTCACTGCAATAAATCAACCACACACAGAACCGACATCTGTAAAATTCTGCTTTCATCAATGGAGGCGTTCAGGTTTTCTGCTAGACTTTTGCAGGGAACAAAGGGCCTGGGCAAAAAAATCTCGCAAATTTCAGTGTAAGACCAAACAGTGCATGCAGTTCACAATACAACAAGAACACTCATTTCAGCATTAAAAGAACCAAGACACAGGCTAAGGAAGAGAGAGGCACGTTGTGGTTTGAGACAGCTTCTTAGGGCATTTTCCTTACCATATTGTTAACTACACCTACTCTTACCTGTTTCTAGGCCTGTCATGAGATGGTGGACTATAAAATGCCTCAACTGCAGCCAGTAGTCTCTCACTGGGGGGCATTGGAGGTGGAAGACGTATATCTTTAGGATCTAAAGGTTTATATTCATGATCTTCAAGCTGCCGGAAACAAAACAAATTACATTCATGTCATGTGTCATAGGGTGGCTACCTGAAGAGATAAATATAGATTCAACTGCGTAGGGACCTCACATTTCACTACTGGATAAAAAATGGTCCAGAAATAAGGATTCTGCGATGACCCAATGCTTTCTTGTGCTATCACTACCATTTTGAGTCTATGAGAAAAAACCAGGATACACAGGTTGCAGCATTAACTGGATTGCCAGGCAGATAAAATGTGGATCTCATGTATCCACCTTTGTGATAATGGTGGCAGGATGGAAGCCTGGCAAAAGCTGGTGTGTGCTGAAAGTAACACAAAGTTAGAGATGGAAGAGACCTATTTGTTCACCTCAAACACAGAATGCATAAACTTATGTATGCTAATACAGATAACATTTCTTGTTCTCTGTTGTTCTTTGTTCATATATATAATATTAGTGTCGCAAATGTCTTTATAAGAAAGAACTGTGAACACCAAAAAGCAGCATACAGTGGCCACATCAGAACTGCAAGGTCCCTCTGGCCATCAAAAAAAATCACAGGAGATTTCTATTCTCTACAAACAGAGGTAAAATTTTAAAGGGTAAATCAAGCCTTTCACACAGATGAGCTCAACCAGCTTTCACTAGCACACAGCACTTGAAAGCGTGCCCATTTTCACTACCTTCTCACCTGGCTCCTGCCCTTGCATACCCCACAACTTTGGCTAACGTTTGCTGGATGGAAGGATTTGATATTATGTATGTCATCTTAAACTGTCCCTAATATTGACCAAAGGATCTTGATCTTTTAATCCTACTAGCCAGGGCCCACTGCAAGCACTTACTTTTACAAGTGGAGCCATCAGTCCAGCCGGAAGATCAAAGTAGGGAACATTTGGCACCAGACTGGGATCATCATGGTTCATGTGAGGGGGGCCTTGTCGCCGCATGTGAGGAGGCTGCCCGTTAAATCCATGTGGGGGAGGCCCGAAATCAGGGTGCTGTGGCCCTCCCCAGGGAGGATGCTCGCTGATTCCAGGGTGAGGCAATCTGTGACCAGGATGATGATGAGGAGGTCCAATTTCTGCAGAGTAGGAGGGTTAAAACATTTTATTTAGCTATAGAGAAAGAAGGCAGAGTTGTACTTCAGTTAGTGCATTGATCCTAAAAAAACAATCTTGGCACCCAGGACCTTGCACATCCAGAAAAGCAACGGAACTGAAGAACTAGAGGCTGGCTACAGGTCCACATTCATTAATATCTTGCAGCGCATCTCCCCCTCTGGCCGTAACAACTGCTCTCAAGAAAGAAGGATACTTTAACCTAAGCCACCACTCACTCTGGGATGTACTGGTGGTCAAAAAGTGCCACAAGAAAGATATGCTCAAGAACAAAAGGTTCCAGATGCAGCGGGGCAGCTACTGGTGGGATCTGTTTCTGAAACTTAAATAGAGTTGTGGCTTTGCAAGGACCTGTCATTAGTTCTGTCTCTATGTCAAATCAACACATATAAAGAAAGAAACATGGCAGGCATTAACTCACATGAGTAGGTGACAAGAAAATACTTTGTTTAAAGAGGCATTTTGAGAAGAGGTAGAGACAATATCCTGTTTAAATAGAGGAAGTGAATGACATCCATCCAAGCACTGATGGACGAACCATTTGCCATGAACGTCAGGATACCCTGCTGAACTCATTGCACTATGTAGAGAAAAATGCAAGACTGAAAATGAACACTTTCTGCAGCAGAATCAACAGTTTTTCCAGGAAAACTTCTCCACGTGAAATAGAAATTACATTGGGGCAGAACTATACCAGGCTTCACAAGGGGGCCCGCAGCCAAACTGGAGCCACAGAGGCCAGGCAAACAGCGCACCAACTGCTCTCAGACATCCCCGTGGTCCAGCCAGAGAGCAAACCAAACAAGAAGGGAGAACTGGAGGCAAGGATCATTTCACCAGACGCTACCAAGCCACACAACTTTAAGACAGATAATTAGAGAGCTTCTCAGTAAAAATAAAGAGAAGAAGGGCATGGATGAACACATGCAGAACAACAAACGCTTCCAGCCTGTCTCCCTCTAGCTTTCTCCACCTAGGGAGGGCACAGATGAAGAGCCCTCATCTACAGCCTGATATGCAGGGGATTGAATTCACAAGCAAATGCTGCTTCTCACCTTCGAGCTTACTATTTTTAAAGTGAAATAGTCACAAAAAGGGTGCCTGTACAGATGCTGACTTGAGTTTGGATTACATTTTCTGGTTCTCTGCCATCTGTTATGGAAGGAAAACTCAAAAAGCAAGGAAGCATCCCACTCTGCATGTATTTCCTACTGAGTTGTCGGCAGTAGCTTCCCAAACCCCCAAGCTCAACATTTCTCAGGAACACAATTCACCAAGAACAAGCTGTCACCCCAAAACACTAAATAATTTTGTAATGGCAATCAGGATCACAACGTAAGAAAACCTGGCCTGGTACACACTTTACCTTGAGGAAAATCCCCCTGGGGGTAATCAAAACGATGAGGATAAGGAGGCCTTTCAAAGGGATGGCGAGGTGGAAAATCATCCTGCATGAAGCGAGGTGGAAAGCGGTTGAAATTATGCGGATGCGGGGGCTGGTTGAATTGGGGATGTTGCTGATGTGGAGGAAATGGGCCTCTGAAGTGAGGTGGCCGCTGCATTCGAAATGGAGGTTCCCTTTGACCCCCACCCCATGGAGGTTGTTCATGCTGGTTGTTCCACGGTGCTTCAAACTGGTTGTTCCAAGAAGGATCGGGCTGGTTGTTCCAAGGTGTCTCTCGCTGATTGTTCCAGCCTTGATCTCTCTGTTCATTCCACATTCCTTCATGGTTGTTATTCCACGGAGGACAATGAGGTGGTCCCTGGCAGTGAAGAAAAGAAGCCTGGTCATTAGGCAACAAAAAATAAAGAACGCAATAAAAGCAATCTACCTTTTAAAATGTAGTCTGTAGGCAACACGCACAAGTGAAAGAACTTTCTGTATACAAGGTCTGAACTGCAGCTTCAGAGAAAAGACGGGAAAGACTGTTACTGAACCAAACAGCTCTGTACTCAAGCCATACTTCTGCTTGTTCACAGGGAAAGTGTGATGGTTGACAAACTGAAATACAATTTATACTTTGCCTTTAGCTGGGTTCAGAATGAGAAAGCTTGACAACTGAATCTGGATTTCAAACTCACAGCTTTTCACCACACTTCCACAACCAAGACAGCCATTCTGAACCTCCACCTCCCTCTATGTCTCGTTTCAGAACTGCATTTCTTACCTGCTGTTGACCCCATGGCGCAACGGGGTGAGGCTGGTCAAACCAGGGTGGTTTATTTGGAGGAATCTGATCATGAGATCCAGGGCCGCGTGGTCCACCAGAGGCAGGATCCTGCACTCCCGACCCTGTTGTGTCATACTCTGTAGAACCAGCTAGAGGCAGCTGAGATTTACCATCATCTGAAACAAATCAGAGACTATCATAAGCATCCAGGTCACACGTAGTTAATGAAACAGCAGCACACCTACAACAGGCTCCATCCAAATTTTATTGATGCGTAACATATTACTAGGAGAGAGGATGTGTGATCCGTTTAACATTCGTCTCTTTGGTTCTTTCTATATTCAAGCACCAGACTGTACCAGCTGCAAGCCTCCAACCAGTTTCAGGCTTTTTGCCAGAACCAAACCAGAAGAGCACTGTACCTCGCTACTAAAAAAGGAGCAAAAACTCAGTGTTGCCACCTACTGATTTGTGCACAGGTCCCCAGAAGAGGTTTGTACCTGCTTGTGTAACTGGAGCAGATGGCGGAGCCGAGGCTGGTGCTGCTGTGGGGGCTTGAGGTGGGGGTGTTGATTTCACCTCGTTCTCTAGTGGCGGTATTTGTATTTGCTGCTGCTGTTGCTGCTGCGTTAAACTGTTTACAAACTCCTCATGTTGAGTTTTCAGGTTCTGTATCTGCTGTTGGAAAGCTACTTGTACAGGTTGTACTACCGTTGCGTATTCAGTGATCAAATTTGCCTGATAAAATGAGATAAATTCAGAAGAACAAGTTAACACTGTACCTAAAACAGTTATTCTATTTATAGTATTGCTCTCCATCCCCTCTCCCAAGAAATACGTAAGAATGCAGGATAACCTGCTGGCAGAAGAACTATGCCACACTATGAAGCTCCGTGAAGATTTCCAAAATATTTTCTGCAGGCTGCAGGTATCCACCATCTATATTAATGCCTAGCTTTCAAATACAGCTAAAATCAACAGCATTCATTATTAATGCTAAAAATGAATAGTTCTTGCTGCCACAACAATTTTTATGCTTAGTGTATCCAATTTAAAGCTACAGTTTCTTTAATTTCCTTTCTACCAAACACTCATTTCCATAAAAAGAGAACACACTGCCAAATATGTACATGACTGTCGCAGTTAGAAATGCAAATACTTTCCATGATCATATCAGCAGGCAGATTATTAAATATTTGAAATAACAAGGTTATGTTTTACATTATCTTCATAATCCCTTGTGAACAACTTCAAGAGGGGAGGGTGGGGGAATTAATATTTACCTTTCAAAAAAGGAAAAAAAAATCCTAAACTAGTTTTTAAAATACTTACATAAATAAGAAAAATGTTACTTTTCATTTGTGGCTAACCTGGTACTGGCCAAGTCCAAGAGCCGGGCTCTGTAACTGTTGAATAATCGACTCATCAAAGTACCCATTCTTTTCCCATAGTTGAAGAAGCTGCATAAATTCAAGAGGGAAAAGTTTTTAGAAATTATGAACAATAAAAGAAAAATTGAGGCATAGCATTTTCATTCTCCAGCTTTGTCAAATAGACATAAAATTTCAGCACTTGACTTTGAACCACTGAAGATTCAGATGCATTCATCATTACGATAACTTGCAAATAAAGTCTAGGTACTTTTAACTACTAGTTTAAGCATGAATTAAAGCACATCCTGTAACAGACTTCATTAAGACAATCAGACTAGAAAAATCTCAGTGGTCATCTTCCATCCCCCTATTTGCAAATTTGCCTAGCACTAACCTAACGAAGCAAAGCCTAACAGTTAAATCAAAACCAGATACTCACTCTGGCAATTTTCTGTTGTTTATCCTCCTCCACTGCTAGAAAACTGGTACAATAAATAGGCACAACCACCTTCTGTAAAGCAGCCAGAAGATCCCGTGCTTGCTTCCGCTGGCTTCAAGAAAGGAATGGGAAGAGAAGAGTTACGGCCTTTTAATATAACACTAAGAGCACTGTAATATGCAATTCATCTGAACTTCTGCTATACTGAAGGTAGAGGATTCACAAAATAGAGAGTTCTCTCCTTTACATTTTTATTGCAAAATCTTGTCTCCAGGAAGAATACACAAAGTAGGTAAAAGCTGAATTTTATTATTAACGCACTAGATGTTTGTGCCAGCTATGGACATCTTAAAAGACCGCTGTTAAAAATAATTAAGGCATTAAAAATAAAAAATGACTACTCAAGCTAACAACGTATCTAGTGGAAAGAGACTTCACCAAATTAATCAAAACCTCAAAATCAAAAAGCATAGTTCTTACCAGTGATGCAATACGTCATTGATTAAGTAGATCAGGTGTAACCGAAGCTCAAAGTGAGCTCCTTCTGCCGTAATACGATTTCGCAGGTGCCCAGCCATGAGCTCACAGTGTGCAGGAGATTTTGCATTACTAAACATCCAGTTCTTGCCAGCCTTAGAAAAGCAAATTTGAAATATGTGATGTTAATCTAACGTGTTCACACCACATGGACTTCCTAGTGCTCTGAAATAACTGCAAGAAGGGAAGTTTTCAGGTAACAGCTATCTCATTTACTATACAACAGAACAATAAAGCTGCTATTTACTATACAAACATTCTCAAAATTCAACCTGTACTTAATCCACAATACCACAAAAAAACTGTTCAGATTTAGATCACTCACTGAAATTGCATCTTTTGTACAAGTGTCAATTATCGGTTGCAACAAGTTGTCAAATTCATTCATATCTAACTGGGTTTCCTCCAAAACTTTTTGCATTTGTTGCTCAATTGCAAGGGCTACTGCTGATGTGACTTGTTCCTGAAATAAACAGAAGGGGGAAAAAAAAAAAAAGGAAGAATTATATTGCATTCAATATTCTTTTAAAGAACTAGCTGCCATATCCCCATCCTCTTTGCCATAAGCAGGTATCTCAAAGACCAAGACCTTTGACAAGCATTGTGACCACACACAAATGTTTCAGTTGTTTGTTTTTGAGAAGAAAAGACTTTTCTCATTCTTCAGGAAAAGTCCAGTCCACTTCCACCTCTAATACCACCCCATCACTGGAAGAAAAAAAATTGCAGGAAGCTCCTAAACGTATAGAACATAATCTAGGCATACTGCTTTCCTCCAGGAACTCTTCAGTTTGGTTCCCAGTAGTAACAGCAAAACACTGCCTGCAAAAAGTAGTTCAAAGCACGCAGTTCCCTTCCACCCCTAATCAGAATCCACCTTAAAAGTAGTACAAGCTAGAATGTCTTGCAGTTCCCAGCAACCTGCAGCATTGAAGCAGTCACAATTTATTCCACTCTGCAAATGACCAAGGTTTTCCATGTAGTAAATAAACCATTTTAATCAAAGACCAATCCTACTAGCACATCAGATACATCCGTTCTAAGGAGATGACAGCAGCTGTCACAGAACAAAAATAAGCAAAGCAATAGTCCCTCTCCTCGCCAACACACAACACCACTGCTAGTCAGAAGGAAACATTCCTCTCCCTCTTCACTCCTAATTTCTATAGCCACTGGCAGGTGAGGATAAACTACGTGAGCACTTATCTTAAACCAACCTGTCTCATAGCAAGGAGATGCTGCTCCTGCTGCTGCAGGTTCCACTGACTCTGCTGGATAAGTTCCTCCACAGAAGGAGTGCCCTGAGGGGCTGGGATAGGTGCTGCCGGTGGGAGAGATGGTTGTGGCAGCGGCTGGATCTGTGTGGTAGCCTCGATATCTTGACTTTGCTTGCACAACACTGTCGGACAAAATAAACTTTTAAAGTAAGCCTCACAGAGAAACCTGCAACCGCCAGCCCACACACGAAAACCATGCTGGGTCCCAAACTGACCCTCGCTCTTTATGGAATTGCTTAACACAAAATGAGCATCACGCAGTCGAGGGTGGATGGCATAAAAGGGGAGCGTCTGCAACTCTTTACGCACTCCAAGAGGAACGACCCCAGCACCAGCCCAGCCCCGGAGCTGCTGCACCGGCCCACCCCGCTCCCGTGGGCCCTTCCAGTGTCCAGCTGCGTCCCACCGCGCTGCCGGTACCCGCCCCCCGACGCGCAACTGGGGGGCGGCCAGAGCCGCGGGCTGGGCTCCGCCATCTCCCAGGGCTCAGAGAGCAGGACGAGGCTGCGACCCAGCCCGGGCAGGTCAGAGCGTGGCCAGGAGGGACAAAAGTGGCTCCGCCAGCCGGCGCCGAGCGGGGGCCGGGACCCGGGACCGCGGGGGAGGGCAGCGGGGCCCGCTGCGGCCCGGTCCCAGCCCCGAGCCGCCGGCCCGGCGCCAGCCGTGGGCCCCACTCACGCTGCTGCTGCTCCAGGGCCAGCTTGTACTTGTAGTAGCCGTAGAAGTCACCCCCGAAGAGGAAGGAGAATTTAGGGTTCTCCTTCTGCTTCTCCATCGTCATCTTCTCGAACTCGGGCCCGTTCCGCGCCACGAACTGCGCCAGCTTGTCGATGACATTCCGCAGCTCCTGGTCTGTGTGGAGGCAGCGCCATCAGCCCCCGCCAGCTCGCGCATCCCCCCCCCCCCCCCCCCCCCCCCCGGTTCCCTGCTCTCCCCGCCCGGCCCGGCCCGCACTCACCATCGGGCGGCAGCGGCATCTCCATGGCTGCGAGACAACGGGGCCGCCACCGCCGCCGCTAGGCCGCACCGGCCGGAAGTGCCGTGAGACGCCAAGCGGCACGCGCAGCCGCGCTTTACGGCCCCGGCGCTATGGAGACGGCGCGCGCGACGCGGCATGTGCGGCGGTTCCTCCACCACTTCCGCCCGCCCCTTCCCGCGCGCGGCTGGCGGGACGAGGCGTCCTGGGAGGCAGGGGGCACCCTAAGGGGGAGGCCTTGAGGGGGGATGCACTGAGCGGAGGCCCCGGGACCCGCAGCGAGCCCGCGGGCAGGCACAGGCCAAGGCCCGGCCGTGTACAGGCCCGCGGGGCAGGGCCTCAGGCCACTCAGGGCCACTGCGGCTCCCCAGTCGCCCACCCGCCGCGGCCACTCGCCGGCCTCTGAGGGAGAAGCAGGTCCTGTTCAGAAGCTCCCCTGCTCAGCTCACGAAATACCTGCAGAGCCTCACTTCGAGAAGCACTTGATTCCTCAACTTTTCCACCACCACGTCCAAGCTGCAGTTCAGTTGTTGGAGATTTAAAGGAAAGAATGTTATTTAACATGTTCCATTTTGGAGGACGATCCATCGCAGCAGCACTTAAGCTATGCAGACCATTGGCATAACAAGAAAAGGTACATGGATGTGCAGGAAGCTCAGTAGAGAGTGAGCTGAACCTAAAAACTTAGGGAAAGTGCAGATGCTACACAGGGCCATTATTTAAGCACTTGCTTTCTTTCAGTGACTTATTTCTTCATGCAGTTAAAACAATAACATCCAAATAATTTCTGGTTCTTAACTCACCTGATCCTCCATTATTTTTCAAAGTGAGATTAAAAATACAGCACATTCATATACCTTCTGGATTCAGGAAAGCATTCCTTCAAAAGCGAGGCACTGATCTGGTCATGTTCACATCCAACTTGAGCTACAAGGCATGGCTGAAATCGCTTAATTCCTACTTACACGATTCAAAAAACCTCAAAAAACCCCACCACGCTTCAAGACCATTTATATGAGAACTAGACATCAAAACTCAAAGCAGGGCTCAAACAATTTTGAGGTCTTTTAATATTTTAGGAAAACTGAATCTACAAGTGGAAGTGATTATCTGGGAATCATGAGGCCAAAAGCAAACCGAATATCCTAAGGCTCACCTGGAGCTGTAATCACCATCTTCAATTTCAAGCATTAAATTACAATTCACAGGATTTCCACTCACACAGGTAACTCACAGACAGCCTCACAAAAAGGCATAACTTTTTATTCTTAACAAGACAAACCATGAAGACCCCACTATATTATCTACAGGATATAAAACCTCAGAAAGATGGATGCTTCCATGTATCCAAATAACAAAGGCTGGGCGGATGGGGTGGGGGAAGAATCAAATACAAACTGACAATTCTGCATCACTCTACAGTCCTGGAATTAACACAGATGCCAGGAGACCAGATGAAGTTCAAATCTCAGCTTATACTCAAAAAAGTATGAAACTTTTCAAAATTCCTTCTGCCACCTTTTGTGCCAACACACACGTCACTGCTTTGCACACTGGAGCCCCAGAGTCACCACTCAGGCTGCCATGTTTCTCAGAACGCAGTGACTGCTTATCCACAAAATGCTCCAAATGCTAGAGTTACCTGACAGAGATGTCTGCCAAAAACCACCTGAGCACCTGATTTGTTTCAGACAGGACAAAGTCCCAAGTACCTGGAAGTCACCAGTGCAGTTTCTTCCTGTCGGCCAGTAAGGGATCCCAGATCAGCAGCATCAGCTACAGGCCGGAGGGGCGTGTCACAGGCAATCCGGCTGAGTAACATCCAGAACTTCACAGAACGACAGCAGAAATAAGAACAGGAAAATAATACAAAAGTGTTCATTTGCTTAAGTGCCAGATTTCATACAGTAAGGAGTGCATTTTTTATGATTTTGTTTTGTTTTTTAAAACCACCCATATTCACATATATTTATAGAGTACCAACATAAACCCCCCAAAAAAGACAGGCAGTGACCGCCACCTGCGTATTTTGCGCTTGTGTATCTACATACTGTGATTCTATCATACACCTATTGTCTCAGGATTAACAAATTTTACTTGTCTTTACCACCACCACCAAGATATTTCAGCATTACTTTTAACAGCTTACAACATGGTTCAGAAAAGGAAGCCTTAGAAAAACAAAACTTTCCCTTTATTTGTATTGCACCTTTTTCACAAAGAGCTACACGGCAGAAGTTTCTTCTGCTGCAAAATGCTACATCAGAAAAATATGAGTTTGAACACAGATTAGAAAGAAAAGGTCTTGAGCTTCAGGAATCATCATAAGTTGATCCCAAATTACCATTTTTACAAATCACTGTACACCTACAAAGCCCAAGTATTGCCTCAATTTTATTTAGCAATCATTTATTTAAAAAACACAAGCGTTTTACCAGGTGATAAAGATGCTCCAATTACTACTGGGTACTAAAATTGAATCTGCCAGGGAAATACTTTGAAGATCTATTGAAAGAGCACCGAATACTCTATGAAGCTATCAACAGAAACCCCACAGGCAGTGGGGAGAGGTTGGTTTCCCTCACCCTGGTATTTCTACAACTATCCAGGACTGTTTTGGGAAGAATTTCTCCCATTCTGTGATGTATTTATACACATTAGAAATGCGTAATGGAAATCAAAACACTCCTAAGGATACCAGCGACTGGTGTTAGGACACCCAAATTGGCGCAGTTTCAGTCTACGTAACCACCTGGTAAGGTATCACACCCACACAGCAAAACATTAATCCGGTTTCTCATGAGTGGTCATTACTAATAATGCATGGCACTCCCAAAGCTTCCTGCAAGTAAAAAACTCCAACCAACCCCCTTCATTCCGAGTTAATAACGGGGTCATTATACATGATTTTCTAGATATGCCCTTTTTATTCCAGTGTTTCCATACTTTCTACAACTTATGTACATAGTTAAATACGTCATTAATTTACAAACCATGTTAAAACAAATGCTTCACCTTGCCAAACAAGATCTTGCCAGCGGTCCAAGATTAAAATATATATTACAACAGTATCAGAAACTTCCTTTACCTGAATGTGGGCAATATTGCTTAAGGACTCGAATTCACATACTCAGCAAAACCACCTCTTGTAACTGGTTCACCTAACCGTTTTAATTGTATGTTCTACCAGACAAAATGATCCCTGTTGACCACAGACCTGAACTATAGGAGCACAAACACCATACCAGGGAGTCTCCAGGGAAAAGATTCACTCTCCAGGCTCTAAATGGACAATATCCTTGTTTTGGGTCAGTCCCTTTTTGCTCTGCAAATACAGTAGTTTTGTTTCAGAGACACAGCGAGGCCACAAGCCCAGACCAGAATTTGGGACAAGGTATTTTTAACAGAAAACTCTCACCTGCTTCTGTACTCTTGACAGAAGAAGCTGAGCTAAAGACTTGCCACAGCAAGTGCGCAGTGCAAACTTTCTCTGAAAACAGTTGCAAAAAAGATCTGGTTATGTTCTCTAAAATGAAATAATCTAAATATATTTAATAAAGCCTCTGATCTGTGAATAAAGTATGAGGCGCTTTATTACAAGTAATGGTTCAAGTTGTATGGGGATGGTACAGCAGCAGACATAACAGAAGATGTGGAGATGAACTCCTAGTACACCTGCACATCCCTGGGGCCCCCACTGCTACTTTTTTCTGGTATGTCACCCCCCTGAGAAGTAAGGAAGAACCATTTCCATTTTCTCAATGGCACAAAGACCACAATGAAGCGTTTGCACCTAGCTCCCTCTGAAAACAGTTGGGCAAACTTCAGCCCCACTTAAAAATATTAGCCTAAATACCTCATCCTCAAATCAGTCCTTTGCAGAGCCAGAACCTAATGCAAATCCAGAGTTCACACAATCCTTTTTACATGTATGTAAAAGCACTTACATGGTGGGAAGTGAGACTTAGAAATACACATTTTGCAATTCCCCATATTAAAAAGAAATAATTACACATAAATTAATACTGGAATGGGCAAAAGACTTTTCATCTGAAAGAACGCTTTTCCTCATTACCTTGTTCTTGTTAACCTGGGTTAGGAAATACTTTATGTAGAATTTCTAAACTAAAAGTCCAAGTTCTAAGCTAGCACTAACAGATTCAATTCCAGGCAAGTCAAGGAAGTTCTGCTCACAAACATTAGCAGCATAAAGCATTAGCAACGTAAACCTATCTCTGAAGTTTCAGAAAGACCATTTCCTCTTTTGGACCGTAAGGTGGAAGGCAGTCTACATCACTACCTCCACAGTCAGCCAAAAGATTAAGATCAGGTTGACTTTGCACTTGAAAATAAATTATTTATTATCCGGAAAGGAGCCAAATCATCACCTCACATCATGGAAATGGTCATTTTTAAAGCAATAAATAAGCGGAGGGAGTGTTCTGTACCACACCCTAAATGTTGTCATGGGTGTGTAATACCTCTCTAGTAAAAATGTAATACTTACACTATCAGAAGTCTCACTGTACAACAGCTTTTCTGTTAAGGAAAGAAAGCCCCTAAAATCTTCTTTTGCCAAATAAAAATCTGGCTCAGTGAAACCCAAGTTCAACTGGTTTCATTCCTTTCATGCACAGACGCGGTATCTGATGCACAACAATCAATGTGTCTAGAATTAAGTACATTCGTTTATACTAACAGAATCGGTTCTTCTTAATCATCAATTATCTATTTACTGCTGATTCAAATATTTTTTTCTTAACAATTTACTATTCAAGCTAGGGGAGTTGCAGGAACAGAGCAGGATACACAATTTAACTTTGGCAGGAAGTGGAACTCGGGCTAAATGCACACAGCAACTCCAGCAGCAGTAATTAAGAAACTTAAAACACCAATTAGAGGCTAAAAAGACAGACAAGAAACAATGAAGAATGATGGCTACTCAAATTAATGCGTTCATAATAAATGATTCATGTAAGAAAGCATAATATATGCACAGAACTGAGAAGAAAACACCTTAAACATTTCAATTTTGAAAGTAACAAAAGACTTTTGTAAGAACAGGTGTGAAGCAAGTAAAAAAAAAAAATCTTATTCCAAACACTTTATTTGTGGAGGTGTGTTCTTTCTGCATTGCCAAGGAAGAGCAACGTCCGAAGTTAGAGGACTACGTTATTCAGAAGACAATTATGATCTTTGGCTCTGTTTGTTATCTACAGTGACTGGGACAACAGTGATTTTAGGAAATTCTGTTTCTCTGTGCCTCAAGTACGCTTCTTGCAGAGCTCAATCTTCCTACTGTCTACTCTTTCAGAAACATGTCTGCTTTGTCACCAAAAACTAAAGGCATAGGCACAAAAGCAGTTAATACCCACATGAAGTTTCATTGGTGCTCAAGATGAATTCAGGTCTACCTATCTGCAACTGATGCGTGTAAGTCAAATTATCAGACAGACAAATCCTGATAACCAGAAGTCTCACTTCTTTCTGAAAGTTTCATTAAAAGCAAGGATCGTTACAACATGAGAAAACAAATTAAAGGTAGTGTCACCAGCCTGGAAACAAAATACTGGCCAGAATTTAGCTGCCAAAAGACTCATCAGTTGACAGGACTCTGAAAAGGAGCGGTAACAGCAGTGACGATCACTCTGAAGTTACGTACGTGCATTTCACCAGAATCTCTGTACAAGAGCTACACTGTGCATTTGGTTCCAGTGTCAGATCTAGTGGTTTCATGTTTAAAGGTCTGCTTAGCAGAAGTTGAAGGTCTGTACCGCTTCCACTACACATGCATCTTCCCTTCCACAAAAACTGTACAATAAAATGGCTTTACATTCATGGATGTACTAAAAGTTTCTGATAATGTTGGGGACACTTTGATATCACAGTCTATACCTGTTTGCCAGGATTCTATATATCAAAACGATTTAAGTTGTAGGTAGTTGGGTAGTTTTGCCGATTATACTGGAAGTGATCTGTTAAGATACTGGTTCGACCGTACTGATAGTCTCCATGTTGTGCAAATGCCGTAAGTCCATTCTGAGACTTTTCAGGAGTGTTTCGGTGACGGTCCAAATTCACAAGGTCTGCAGTTGTAACGGGAAGTAGCTGCTTCTTTGCTTCTTGATTTGCATCATATTTTGTCTAGGAAATAAATAAATAAATAAATAATGTTTTTCTTTGGTATCACCTAACATACTCATACACCTAGAAAAAAGCATAATAGCTTTACAATTACACCACTATCTATGCCTGTTAGAGTCTTACTTTAGTGGCTTCTAACAAAAACCTCATTCCCCTCACGTGGCAAATCAGTAAGCTGCTCTTTTGCTCAAGAGGTGTGCGTTACTTCCCAATCTTCATTTTTCAAGCAGATATTAAGATCAAAATTTAAGCTTGTTAGAATCCTAACAGCTGGTCTGACCCAGGCACCCACGTACTCCACTTATATGTACCTCCTCTGCAATGAAGCCTTATGCACTCTACATGTTTGTTCTGCCAGCTGTTAACTTCTTGTACAAAAAATAATTCAAAACTACTGGACTGTTTCAAGTGAGCGTCCTGAATAAACAAACAGCCCCCCCCCCCAAACCCTTACCTTGTTATATAAGAAGACCCCCAAGATAGCTGTCATCATTCCAAGGACATTGGTGCTCGTAACCGGATTGCGAAGCATTATAAGGGACACCGTGATGACCATGATTCTTTTTGTGGCGTTTGCGACAGAGTAACTTAGCGGGCTGATCAGATTAAGAATACTGAAGGCAATGACATTCTGGGCAAAATTACAGAATCCACTGATTATAAGCAGCATCAAGGTCCATGACCAATGAGACATCGTGCTCTGTCATAAAGACAAACATTACAAGAAAAAAAATTATCTCAGGTCTCAGATAAGAATGCAAATACAATGAGTCACTTCTTACCTGCCATTAATGGGAAGAACATCTGCAACTTCACTCTAAAGATGCACGCAAGTATGTTACATTATGCAACTACCAACTCTGAGAAAACATCTCTCTGCGTATTTGTAACACACGTTCTGGGTGCATTTGTTCTGTCACCAGCCACTAACTCCTGAGATTTACATGCACACACTACCTCTCCTAGCCCTGACATAAATTCTCACAATGAACGCTACGTTTATTTTTTTTATATAATTTTGTGAAACAATTTGCATGTATTGCACAACAGTTCCTTCCACGCTGACGAGAAACTACACTGAAACACTTCAGCACACTCTTCTGGTTGGGTGGTGGTGTTTGTTGATTTGTTGGTTTTATTTTCTCCTTTCTTTCTTAATAGCAAACAAGTTTCCCAAATACGACACTTACCAAGTCATTCTCTACTAAGAAGGAAGAAAGATCTACCAACACCCACGTTGGGATCATGAAGAATACAGCATGGCACCCAAGTATGTTCAGCAACCGAAGGTGATGTATTCGGGAATCTCTTAATACCTGACAAAACACATTATTAAATAGCCTTTCTTCAGCTACTGCCCACGTTATCAGCAGAGATTCAGGAGCTGTCTAAAGCTGTTACTGTTAAATAATAGATAAATTATGAAAATAAGTAAATACCATTATAGTATGACTTTCCTATAAGGACAACCAAAGAAAAACAGATGTCCATTTGAAAAACAATGGTTTCTTGAGTGGTGACTCTTAGTATTAACAAGATAACAACACATATAAGATGTTCTATAAACCAGAAATAATTTTGTAACTAAACAGATTCTGGACATACATTTTGTTTCTAGGATTTCAAGGCAAGCTCAGTGTTGACACTAACTCACTACAGAGAAAGGATTTGATACAAGATACATTAAAAGCTTTCAAATGAGCTGCTGAATTTAAGCACTTATTGAATTGTCAGCGGAAAAAAACATCTATGCTGAGGAGTAAAGAAAACTGAGTTCTGCCCGATTTTCAGTATAACAGCTTCAACAGGTAGGATTTGCTGTAGAGAACAGGCATACAAAATAGCCAACCATTACTTTGGGCTCCTTTGACTATAAAGTCAACTTTAAAAAGTAAATATGTATATGTGTACTGGAAAAGACATATTAAAGTATTTTTAGCATACCAAGTCCTGCTAAAGGATGATGCTACTAATCAACATTATGAACAGCAAAACTATTACCTTCTTTGAGAAGATGTTCTGAAGTGAAAAACACAGAGTAGCAGCAAGTGCACTGATGAGTCCCCACATGTCAAAAGAAAGTTCCGTGACTGTGGCCAGCAGGACACCAGTAATTATGGGGATCAGAGACAAGTACACCTGAAAGGAATACAGAATAGTAGCTTACGCCTTCTAAGAACTTTCATTTCAACTGAGTTTATATATACTACTATTTGGGGAAGAAAGGAGAAAGAAGAATAAAGCAACAAAACCAGGGAGCAATTTTTATGCTATTGTAGTTGGAGAAAGTTTAAGCAACTACAATACACGCTATAACAACTCCAGCACATCAGAGAGCATCACCTTGCTCAACATTCAGATGTGTTTTCTTTACGTTCACGATAAAAGGAATAAGAATTTGTAAAGTCTGTGTAATCTAACTTCAATCACAAAATTCACCCAGCTAACCAAAGTCCAAGCTTTCCTGACCCCAGCCAGCAGAGCACACCACGGACACCACCAAGAAAAGGAACCTCAGCAAACCTGTCCGCACCTTCGTCGTCTGCTTTTCCTTCATTATGATCCGCGAAAGAAGAACCACCCATATTGGCATCGTCGCTTTTACTGAGAAAGGAAAGAAAATGTTGGTGGAGATGCAAAGCTTGGGCCAACTCCATCAACCACCGTCAGCAGAGGGTGAGTGCTGGGGAGGTAGGAGGGGCTCAGGTCTGGTCCCACCAGAGCCATAACCTCAGCCCACGCTGGGTTGTCCCTCCTCACCACTGTGCTGGGTGCTTAGACAAACACTGGCCAATTCTCGGTGCTGCACCAGGCACCCACATGAGCACGCGGTGGGGCACAGCACATCATGCCGGGCGCCCACAGAAGCACACGCTGGGCTTCAGGTCACTGCACTGGGCACTGGTACAAGCATGTACCGGGGAACGAGACACTGCACTGGGCACCCATATGAGCATGCAACAGGGACCAGGACACCGCGCTGGGCATGTATAGGAGCACACAGCAGAGACTGGGACACTGCACTGAGTGCTTGTATGAGCACACAGCAGAAACTGGAAAACTGCACTGGGCACAAGTAGGAGCACACAGTGGAGACTGAGACACTGTATTGGGCACCTGTATGAGCACACAGTAGGGACTGAGACACCGCACTGGGCACATGTACAAGCACGCAGGGGGGACTGGGAGACCGTGTTGGGCACTTGTATGAGCACACACTGAGCTTCAGGTCACCGTACTGGGCCCCCGTACAAGCCAACACTGGGCCCCAGACCATTGCACCGGCCACCAGTCCGAGCACACAGCGGGGACCAGGACACCGCACCGGCCACCCATACGAGCCCACACTGGGCTTCAGCTCTCTGCACCGGGACCCTAGACGAGCCCAACCGGCGCTGGGCCAATCCCCGCCCGGGCACCTGCAGGAGCACACGCCGGGCATAAGGCCGTCCGTCCCGTCCCGTCCCCCTCCACGGGCCTCACCTGTGTGCGCGTAGGAGACCGGGACCCGCCAGAGGGAAACGTGCGCGGAGACGGAGGCGAAGTACTTGCCGAAGGCGAGCGGCAGGATGTAGCGGGGATAGGCGCGGGGCGGCAGCTGGGCCGGGCCGGCGGGCGGCACCCGCCAGGCGCGCAGCAGAGGCGGCAGGAGCCCGCACAGCCCCAGGATGTGGAAGAGCGAGACGGTAACGGGCCGCGGGAAGCCGCCCAGCAGCAGCTTGTTCACCACGTTCCCGCCGGCGCTCAGCCCGTACCAGGCCAGGCAAAGCGCCGACACCCGCGCCCCCTCCCGCAGCGCCGGCCCGCGGCCCCCCCGCCCCGGCACCGCCCCGGCGCCCGCCGCCGCCGCCGCCAGCGGGGCCGCCATGGCTGCCTGCGCCGCCCGGCCGCCGCAACGTCACCGCCGCCAACGCGACGCTTCCCGAGGCGGGGCCCCGCCCCCTACTCCGTGCCTACGGGTGCCGGCAGCCGCCGCCGCGCGTCACTTCCGCCGAGCCGCCCTGGCGGGAAGGCCCGTTGAGGGGTCGCCCCGCACTCCCGCCCCGTGTCCCCCTACTCCACCGCCACCCCGGGCCCACCGGTGGGAGCGAGAGCTCCGGCAGAGCCACGGGCCTCTCGCCCCGGCGCCAGAGCACGGGTTCCCCTCAGCCCGAGCCTGTCAGCTTCGTGAGGCGGGACCCCCCCTCCCCCGCGGCAGTGCTGCTGCCTGAAGGGGTGCTGCGGGGACCAGGTCCAGCCTGCGGGGGCGGGGGGGTAGCCCAGGCGAGAGCTCGGGGTACGAGAAGCACAAAAGTCGCTTTTGCTGATCTGGGGCTCCAGCACAAGCGTGCTCCGAAGCAGCAGGCAGGCCTGAAGGGCAGCGCGGCACCCGAAGCCTGCCTCAGGAAACCGAAAGGGCAGTCGGCACAGTGACCGAGCAAAGGTTACATACCCCAAGGCAGTGAGACAATTGTTCCTGACCTTTAAAACTCACTCAAGGAATGTGGAAGGCTGGCATATTAAAAAGTGGGCGAGTACCTGTCAAGGCGGGAGGGGGTTCTCATCCATGTGCTCTGTCAAAAGATATTTCTGCATCATTAATGTACCTATAAAAACATGCACTTTAGGTAATGGCAATTCCTGAAAGATCTGCAGGTGAGCCACTTCATGTCATCCACTGACAGGAAAGAGATGGCAGTGTATTAAAATCAAGATTTTTAGGATTAGAATAATAAATTTTGGAAGGTGGGTAGGAAAAACCAGTAGCAGAGAAACTGAGTTCATGCAAAAATGAGAGTACACAGCAGATATGCACACGGTAAACTTCATTCGAACTTGTTTACAAAATTGACAAAAAAATCATCACCTTGTAAACTTATTCACATTTGTTGGAGCTCACAGAACCGGTTATAGCAGCATGCTGAAATAAAGATTGTCAAGCCTCTTCTCACCCTGGATGACATCCAAGTGAGTCGACCCTTACAGCAGAAACAAACTCGGTATGGAACAAGATTTAAAGCTTACATTGTAAGTGAATTTCTCTAGTGATTTTGTACCACTAGGGAAAGGGCTGGGTCTAATACCTGACGCTCCCTCAAGCCAAGGGAGCACCAGCATGGTCAGTTTGCTACCAAGAGCTGGATGTGATTTGAAAGCAGTGATGAACTTAGGGCATCACCTCACCGAGTGTGGTCCACAAGGGCCATTGATTGCATAAGAAATGTAAGCAGTGGAGAAAAAAATGGGTAATACTTTGTCATTTCCTGAAATTTGCCCTATATTCGAAGGCTTCAAAAGAGCACAGACCCTGTTCCTAAATAAGACCATTCAGGGAAAGAGGAAGAAGGGGCAAGGGGAGACAAGAAGCACAATATTTTTTACATAAACAAAATCCAAGTTTTCCAAAATGACCAGCTTTTTAGCCCTCTACCATCAAAACTACCTTTCTGAACCGCAAGACAGTAGCTTTCCCCAGCTCTAAAACACACTGCTTGACCTCATCAACTGCAGAAGGACAAAATGGAAGTAAACTGAAAATATACTTGGAAACATTTTTGGTAACCACTTTTTCTGGTTTCACTCTCAGACCTCAGATTTCAGAAATGGAAGCAAACAGACATCAGCTGAGGTTTTTGAGACACCCACACATTTCAATACCAGTCAGATCACAGAAACAGTAGGTTTGAATGACTTAAAAATAAACCGGACCTTATCAGTTGTATTCCAGGGAACAAATCAACTTAATGTATACCCGGCACGGAACATCCTTTTAAAATCATGGCAAGAGCTTGACTCTGCTCTTAAAGGCAGGAGGACTTTTGCCAAGGCTCTTCTCCGTAGAAGCAAGATCCAGCACAAACAGGTTAACAGAGTTAACATTACTAAACCTATAAATATTTTTGGTATAGTGTCTCCTCCCCTTTTCCCCTGGATAGAATCCCAGCATGGAGGACTACAGAAAACAACTAGTCCCAAATGTTAAAGCATTTACAATTAATAGAAACTCTTAGCTTTCTATACTGAACCAGGCTGCTTTAGAAAGCGTTTTAACGATTAGGAATAATACATTACAACGTTACTGAGAGAAAAAAAAAAAGATGAACTATGACCTTTAAAATGTTTAGACTTTGAGGTACATTAACAGCAATTGGGTTATCAGTCTCCAGACCGTGGATGCAACCAGAGTTAAAAAAAAAATCCAACCTGTGCAACTGAACACCACCAACGTACTTGGAAGACATCTTGTATATCCCTAACAGCCAGCTGCTTTCAACAGTGTCGGATGGGATTCAGCTTCACCACACTGCTCCAATGGATTCTCAGTGTCGATGATCACTTAGCTGGTCTGAATTGAGCAAACTTAAAAAAAAAATGAGTTAAGTATAAATAATTCACAAACTGTTTTGTGCAAATTTTTTTTATTTCCACATTTATATCACAATGTGTCCACTTAAAGGACCAAATAGCAAAGTTGCTCCCTTCTGCATCCCAAGAACACAGAAGTCTAGTTACTGTACATTCACTAAGGCTCTTTGTTTTTGCAAATTGCGTTTATGATGGATATCCATAAGGCAAACAATATCTAAAGGAATGGTAACAAGTATATTTCCAGCATACAAACAGGCTTCCTTTTTCCCTCTCACAGTACAGTTACAAACTTGTAGCACCCTCATTACATTTAGATTCTAGAAAAGGTGATTTTTCTTGCTTGTTTTTTTTTTTGTGTGTGGTTTTTTTTTGGTTTTTTTTGTTTTTTTTTTTTTTAACTAGAAGTTTGCAGGAAGGGAAAAGTAGGAAAAATATTTGGCTGGTGGTGGTGGGATCAAAAATATCGTTAAACATCTAGTTTTTGCAGCATTTCTCAGAGACTGGATTTAAACTGAAACCAGACTAAAATATGTGGATGCCTATGGAATGTTGAGCTGAAGCTGGTCTCCCAGCCTACAGTGCAACACCTGCTGTTTAAAACCCAATCTCCGTACCACATGACTTTAAAAATAAAACACAATCATGTTCAGAGATGTGATAGAAATAAAACTACAGTTTTTGCACATTGTCTCTCGAATATCTCACTGCCAAATAAAAACCCAAATCAAGTCAAATAAATAGATGCATATTTTGTTAAGGTAATGTCCACAATTTTCTCTGTACCTGCCTGTAATAAGATTCCGGCATTCAGAAAGTGCTGGAAATCCTCTTCACTTCTTGGGGACTAACACTTTTTTATAGCTGGCTCGCTACAGAGTTTTGAACTCAATTTATCAACCTTCGTATGCCTTCCTTTGCAATTGTTAGTAAACTGGTAGCAGCATTTCACAAAAGGAGAATTTAAAGGAAAGAGCTATAAAGAACCAGCTCCCTCACACCCTCTGCTCATTGGGCCTGTTTGTCCAGGACAGGAGGCTTTCTCCATCTTTAAGTGGCATAGTGTCTGCCATTTTTGCTAACTGCAGATGTAAAAAGCATTTTTAGCAAAACTGTACTCAGTCTAGGCAGACGTAAGGCAGGATGTTCAATCTACCATCATCCCCATGTGGATCTAAAGATATGCACTGTGTCCAATCATACCAGTTACCCTGTGTGTCATAACAACCGTTCACGCCTGGCCAGTTATGTTCACGTATTCTGTCGAGGTCATCACTTGTGACCTCTCTTGTGACCCCAGGCAAGTCTGTAGGTTTGCTGTTAGGAGCTAGAACATGAGTCTTTCTAGCCTCTTTTCTAGTGCTTTCCTCCTGCTTTAAATACTCAGACATGAAGTAGTGAGCTCCTGGAGTCTGTACTCCTGATGAAGACAGCAAGCTACTCTGTCTGTTTAAATACGACTGAATGATTTCATTTCTGGATAATTCTTTCCAGTTCGTTTGTTCAAAAGGGCTTTGCAGGTTGGGTTTTTGCTCCTGCTTTTCCGTTTCTGTCCTGTGCTGTTCAGGAAGTGCAGGGATTTCCACCTGCAAAGGATCTTTCTGTATTAAAGGTTTTATCTGTCCTGTCATGGGATCAAAAGTGAGTTTTCTCTCTTTTAATCTCACAGGTTTCACACCCCCTTCTGTCACGTGCCCATCCAAGCTGACTGTATAGTCTCTGGGTCGGTACCTTTTCTTCTTTTTACTATCAGAACCTGAAGCAGCATCATCACTGTCCATTTTTGAAGTGTCTTGTGAAAAGCCCATGTGTGGCATGAGAGATTCCCCTGGGTGGGAGCTGGTTTTGCAGCTGGGAGATGTGTGCTGTTGAAGTGTCCCTGCTGTATGCCTCTGCTGGCTTTCAGAAGGTACCTGCTGCTCCTGCCAGTGCTGAGATACCTCAGTTACTGATTGCTGAGTGAACTCCAGTCTTTTTGCTGGCATCGGAGGTGTTGATGGTTGCATCAAGGATGGTGGCGGTGATGGCACCTGTGCAGTATCTAAGAACTGAGACCTTTGAGATGGACTAGGCATTGAATCCTTTGGTGAGTACGTAGTATGCTGCCGAGCAAAAGTATCATGCCTAATGCTTCTAGGGCTAAATGAGGAACAGCGAGGACTCTTAGGTTGGTGTGGTCCTGTAGTTTCTTCCGATTTATCATGCTGCTGAAGCACTGCAGTCTTTAATAACGAGGAAGTGCTTGAAGGTTTTACAAGTCCTGGAGAACTGGTGTGAGGTTTTACAGCATTTACTGGGATCTTACTGTGTTTATCATTTTCACTGAGTTCCGTCCTGCTGCTTTCAGGCCCTGCATGTAGATTTACGTCCACAGGACTAGGAAAATTTTCAGGACTACCTCCAATTCCATTTGTCGGAGGGGGTGAAGAGTTTTGTAATACTTCAAGACTAGCTTTGGAGACATTTGGGGGAGGAGGGCCCTGATGCCTGTCCCTGTGTTCACCTTTCCTTTTCCGATTTCCCAATTTCTCTGGTTTTGGAGAATTTAGTTTCTGTATATCATTCCTGCTTTTCAATTCACTGATTGGCTTTGATCCAGCCACAGCAGGAAGTTGCGCTTCTGGTTTGCAGTTGTGAGCACCACCATTTGCTGATCCAGGTGGATTCGGCAACCCTCTTGGCACTGGTTCACTCTGGGTTACAGGTTCTATCAACTTTTGCCAATTCCGCAACAATTTCTTGGCACGTTTGGCAAGTTCCTCATTGGATGTCTTCTTTCTCACCTCATTGATAAGCCTCCCAAGTCTTGTTTCCTATAAAGAAAGAAAAGGTGTTTTACAAACAGGTAGCGTTCTAAACAAAATTCTTAAAGGTACGTTTCTGCTTTGTAACGCTTACCCTAAAAAATACCTAGTTAAAAACCACAAAAAAGGTTTAGTTGTTGAATTAATCTTTTTGGAAGGGATTAATCCAGTTGGTCCAGCGCAACATGAAACCTACTCTAGGTTTCAAGTCACCCTGTCTCTATTCCCTGGCTAAAGCACCAGAGCTGTTAGCTGTGGAAAACAGTAGATAGGAACTCTTTAATTGGCAAGAATCTTGAGAATAAATGTGCAAGTTCAGATTCAAGAGGCAATGCAGCACCCAAGGCAGAAAGGGTGCATGTTTATCACAATGGAAGTATAAGATCTGCAGAAAGAGGGAAATGAAAAAAATTCCACAACCTTTACCTGTTACAGTAACACATTGATAATAAAAATCTCCACTGCACAAACGCAAGTAGCCAGGGTGCGACTTACGTCCTACCTTCTTCCTCTATCTCTCCTCTCCCTTCACTCCCCAGTATCTTGAAAACGTATGAAAGATTTAAACAAGCATTCCTAGGGTGTCCCAAAGCGGTTTCATAAGCGGAAGGAAGTGTTTGATTGTTCCCAAAGCACATTTGAAAACAAAGAATTATTCCACAAGTCACATTACTTAAGAAAAGCACTTCAAAAGAAAACACAGACCAGACCATGAGAGAAATATGCAACACGTTGTGATACATACGTCGAAATACAGCTGGAGTTATAAATAAGCAATAGTTAAAAGCAAGTAACACAAATAACTTCAATGTAAAGATTGAAAAAAAATATTTATAGTTTAGTCATAAAATCTTTAAGAGTGGCCAGTGAGACTGCGGCTACACTACCTGACACTTCAGCTTTTAACACACCTCATTGCACCACGTAGATCAGACATTAAAACCTGCTTAACTGAATTTAAGATTAGTTTTATAGACACAAAGTAACAATATATCCCTATTTCAGATTCTTTGGTGCTTGGCCACCAAACATCTAACAAGGCGACCAGCACTTCAGCAAGCAGACTGATGTTGCTGAATGCAACAGAATTAATCAGTAGCAAGTAATGATTAATTTAGTGCCCTACACAAACAGGAACTGTGCTGCACAGAATACTGATCTGAGTCCAGAAAGAATCGCTGTGTATGCATTGAGATGTCGTTATTTTGTCCCCCCTCATGCTGTTTATATCTTAGTTGTGAATCCTTTGCAATCAAGCTATTGTTTCAAGAAAAGCTTTTATGGAAATTAGATAGACAGAGAAAGTCCTTTTATACACACAAAATTCAAGTCATGTTTGGAGGGTGACATACCTCAAGTGCCTCTTTGGTAATGGGATATTTCTCCAGGCTGGAGATCACTTCCAGCACTGCCACCATGTTATGGATCTGCAACAAGGAAGACAACTCTTAGTTATAAAATGTAATTTCAGACCTTCCACTTCGTAATTGCTGGAAGCATTAACCACAAAATTTTTATCACACTGTCTGGCTTTAGAGAGCTGATTGTTCAAAGAACAGGGACAAGGACACTTTACTGACCTAGTTGGAAACTGCAGGAGCTGTAACAAACACACTCCTGTGCAGACCGGCTGGGAGAGCTGGGGGTGTTCAGCCTGGAGGAGGTTCTGTCGAGGCCTTAAAGCAGCTCCCAGTACCTAAAGGGGCCTGCAGAGAAGTTAGAGAGGGGCTTTTTGCAAGGGCATGTAGGGACAGAACAAGCGGGAATGGCTTTATACTGAAAGAGGGGAGATCTAGATTAGGTTTAAGAAAGAAATGCTTTACTGTGAGGGTGACGAGGCACTGCCACAGAGCAGCTGCGGATGCTCGATCCATAGAAGCATCCAGGGCCAGGCTGGATGGGGCTTGGAGCAACCTGGGCTAGGGGAAGGTGCCCCTGCTCATGGCAGGGGGTTGGAAATAGATAATCTTTAAGGTCCCTTCCAATCCAAGCCATTCTATGTAAAACTAAAGGAAATATTAGCAATAACACCAGCGTGACTTACTAGCAAAGTTCTGAGACCCCTAGCCAAAGTATCTGTTAATTGTCCCACAGCCTAACTGGAAACATACATGCAAGTGGACCACGAAAAACAATGAGTCAAATCAGAAATCTTGCATTTATTCCCTCAGGCACTGGTTTAGAATTACACAAGTCATCATTCAACAATTCTGTTCAAAATACTGATGCTTCCTGTCTGAAAACCCAAGGTACAAGCTCCTCCAAGTGTCCAAGTGGAGACGAAGCCAGCGCCATGCCCAGTAGGTGTCCTCAGACCATTGCCCAGCACCAGACGGACCAGGGCTGGGATACAGCCACGGCTCCTGAACGAAGCTCAAAAACTCCTCCATCATTCCAGAATCTTATTTCCTGACCTGTAAGATGGTGAGGAGCAACTGCAGAAATTCACATTACATTAGCAAAGCATGTATCAGATCTTCTGATAGGCTTTACCACAAAATTTCTGTATGCACGAGTAAGCTCCACACAGAAGCAGTTGCCACAATCTGTAGATATTAAGCAGAAGTGTGATTTTAATAATTTCTCTGAGAAACCCCAGACTACACAGGGATCCGTATTTCCATTACCTGATGATAAAAGCACTGAAAACCGGAATTTCTAATTCACTTTTGTAGATAAATTTAAAAGATAAGCAAAGGGAATCTCAGATCAGTCTCATTTACTGCTTAATTGCATTTCTGACACAACTGGACACAAACTGCATCTGAGAAAAATCTCTCAGCAAGAACCTCTGCAGGGACCTCACGTTACCCTAAAGTCTAACCAGGAGCACAATCAGGTAGCTCTGCACTATCCTCCCAGCCACACACTCCACTGCAAGATTCTTTAATTTTAGAAGGCTGGAAGTTTGAAAGAATTAGCTTTTTCAAGTCAGTCCTACCCTTCTATTACGATACAACAGGAGAACCAGGAGCTGAAGTCTCCTCCTTTCAGAGAATCTTGTGCATGACAATGTTTTTTTCCATCACAGCAGGACTGCTTGGTGTTGGAGATACCCAAGTGAAGCTGTCAGCAATGAAACTTTGATAAAAGCAAATCTAAAAATCAAGCAAACTTATGTTTAAATTCCATATAGGCTTTGAATAATTACAACTCTTACAGGTTGTAACACCAACTTCAGACCAAAGATGAATTTGTCACGGTTCTTTCTTCGCTGAGCTACAACGCCTCTGCAGATATTTAAAGCCATACCATCCAGTCAGGTCTGGTAAACCTCCACTTAAGCTTTAAAGCAGCAATAGCATGTATTTTGACATATTTTAGTTCTGACTATTTCACTTCAGTGCACTAACTTTCTTCCATGTTTCGATCCTTGCACTGCCCTCAGTGCCTAGGAAGGGTGATTGAGCACCACAGTAAGTAATATATAACACCAGGGTTTGTTTGGTTTTCCCCCCAGTTTCTAGAACCAGAGCACTTGTAACAGCTAATGTTCAATTCTGGGAGTTTCCAGACAAACGTTTTTAGACTTGCAGAACATGATACTCTCCCTTCCCAACACATATTTTAGACTATGAATTACCAGGGTGCAAAAAGGCTCTATGTATTGCACAGACCAATAATTGGTACAATTATTTTGCAGTTACTGGTAATCCCCAAAAATTCATTATCTAATGACAAACTGATTGCAAAAAAAGGATCATTAATCTATCCAAAGGTCAAGATGGGGGAAAAGTGATACGCTCATGTATACACACACCTACAGAAAGATGAAATTGGTGAGGGAATTTGCAGTAACAGCTTCGCCTTTGTTCAATAAACCCAAACACACAGATATGGATGCCCCTGAATGCCGAATTGCCTACCAGGGACCAGCTCTATACCAAGACTGATAGACTGTTACTTCATTCCCTCCTTTCAGGGACACATGGTGCCAATTAAAGGGAGGGAAAGCAGCCTTACACCGCTGAGTCTGTGCTGATCACTCAACTTCTGGTAAAATATAAAACACCCATTTTGGATTCTTCACACATTTGTAACCAATTGAAAACATGCTGTAGCACTGAAGCAAGCACTGCAAGGAGCACGAAGGCTTACACTCAGGATAACTTCAAGAAGCACCTCTCATTTTCCCTTCATTTTGAGCTGCAGAAGTGTGATTCTTTAAAATAAGCAACATAATAAAAATGTTCAGGCAGGTTCAACAACTTCACCCTTCCTCCCTAGTTTTGTGTAGCTTTCTTGGAGTGCTTTACCCAAACTGCCATCAAGAGAAGCTTATAATAGAAATCATACTCACCTATTTCAAAATAACACAAACTATGCAAGTTCTTGTGGTATAGTTAAACACTATGATGCAAACAAGACAACCTCCCCAAAACACCTCACGTATTATCTCCTCAATGTGAAGACACCTATTTCATTAACAGCAGAACATCGGGATTGCACACCAGGATCTCTACCTTAAACCATCCACCACTGGCTTAACAATTAATATATCGTCACAGAACTGACATGAGACCGACATTACAAAACCTACCAGGACATCATCCTACTTCAACCAGCATCAGAAATGACAGTTTATTAACATAAGCTGCTATTAAAAATGTTTACTGGCTACACAGCAGACAGGCAGAGTAACATAAAGCAGAGTGGGACAAGGAAGCCTGGCAACCTTGCTCTCTTCGGACACTGGTTAAAGAACACAATTGCTTAAGTCAGCAACATCATTTTAGTTTCTATTTGCCTTTACTTACACTGTAACCCATCACTACCACCCCAAAACATGAACTTCTGTGAAGCAACCCCAGGACCTTGCATTTTGGAGCTTGCACAAATCTTCTAAGAACAATTTATACAGCATTTCAAGTTATCCCATGCTATTCCCATGTTGTGAAGACTGACTAGCACACAGACTAATTCATTTTAAAGTTTACTGGAGAACATCTGCTTTGAGTTATCTATGATAATCCTTTCCAGCCAACCCTAATGACAGTCACAGAAAACAAATCTTATTTATTCCATGCAAGTCTCCTTAAGTCATTCAGCCATACTCCAGAGCTTACTACTGGTATCTGAGATCTCTTCTAAGTTAAGCATTAAATGTTTTTACTACAGCCTCACACAAAAGCATGGGTTTCTGAACTCTGGAAAAGATCAAGCAGCTTAATTTCCTTTTTTAAACTGCCATCTACCTTAATCCTATTTTAGCTTTTATACATCTAGAACAGTTCAGTAACTTCAGTGTAAGCGTTACACAGTGGTTTAAAAGAATACAAAGGGTGTTGGGGGTGTTTAAGGTACAGCTGTTCCCTTCCACCTCCAATTCTACTGCCTCTTTCCCTGGCAGATTTGAAAATAGCAGCAAACTCAGTATCTGCATGTGAGCTGGTATCACTGTTTCCATGTGCTGGGACACATTTTATGTTGGACTAGCACATGCAAATGTTATGCTTTGATTCTCTTCCATCTACAGACCAGTTCAGATACAAAACACAGAATGAACACCAACATAACACCTTTCGTTCTTCCTCAGGACTGCCCTGACACAGGATGACCCACACCCCACTCCACTGCTACCCAAGAAACAAACGCTACAGAAACCTTTAATTGCAGTTGTTTGAATAAAGCATTTTTGTTGGTGTTTTTCAGATGTTTCACAGGGATGTTTCTACAGGTCTCTGCATGCATGACTAGACTATGACAGATGACAAACTAGATCTGAGTTAGCTGGGATGATGTTGCTGAGACAGTTATACAGGCCTGGAGTAGGAGGAAGAGTAGCTTTTTCCTTATAAACATGAAACCCCAGGAATGAGGTGCACAATTACAAAATAAAAGTATTGAAACTGCTAATACAGAATCCTGTCTTACCGGAATCTGGCTAGAAAGGCTCTTCTTAATCACTTGCATAAAGGTCACATAACAGTGGTAAAGGGCATCTTTTGACACAGTACCGTCGTCCTCCTCCATATGAGTCACATTAGTACCTTTAAAATTTTCTAAAGGGTATTTAAACTTGGCCTAGTATGTCTATAGTCCCCAATCACCGAAACTTTTCTACAAATAAAGTGTAATGCTATTATCCTCCTGAAATCACAGGTTATAATAATCAATAACCTGACTCCATTGCAGGCATTTTGAAACAGACTATACAGATATGTCAGAAGACACTGGCTTTGAGAGAATGGATTTGTCATCATACTTCAGCTTACTTCCTCAGAATATGCTAGAAATACTCAGTATTTCGCTAGTTTCAAAGAAGGTACTTCTGCAACATTTTCCCACCTGTAGTATCAAAGCAATTTTACAAAAGCAAGCAGAGAAGCAGACCCACTGTGGAAGACTAAACAGATCTTTATCTTTCCAACAGAGACAAATCCAGATCTCTAGTGCCAAGTTGGTGTTTTCTGTTGGCAATTCATAACAAGATATGCAGTGTGGTCTATAGAGAAGTTCACAGGAGCATTTGCACCATTTTTTTATTGTCTTCCCCTTGCAAGCTCCTAGGAACAACAGGATTTTATTGGGTAGCTATAAAATCTATCGTATTATCTATGGGCCATGTATATCTTTAGGCAGCACAAGATAATGTTCAAGAAAAGCCCAGGTTCAAGGTCAATATTGCTGAAATTGCCAGGAAGGCAGAACAGATTCAAAGGGAGGTGCAGCAGCACCACCACAACCAGCGTCATCCACTCACATTTATTTTCTCCAAAGCAGCACAGTGGTTACCTGCACCTGAGCACCAACTCCTACCCCAGACCGGGGCACCTGATCCATATCAGATCTTGCCCCCAGCACTCCATTTGTATAAAAATGACTTCATTGCATCATAATCTGAAACATGGAATAAGAAGTAAGAAGAGAAAAGTTGCTATTCATAGTAGGCTTTATTTAAATGCCAAAATGGCAATACAATAGTATAGTGTTTATTTATTACTTCATATAGGAAGCAATAGATACCAGACGCTAATGATACATATCATGAACAGTAAACTATAATATCATTTTTTTAAAGATACAGACCAAACACACAAAGTTAGAATTCAGGTTACAACCTGCTGGTATTTAGTTCAGTTCCCTTGCAACTGATCTATTAACAGTTTCCCCTACCCCCAATGTGACATGATGTTGTCTAAAGATAGGGTACATGAGATACTATTCACAGAAATGACATACCAAAAAGATGACCATGCACTACTTTGTTCATAATTATTGAAGATGTTTGAAAGTCAGTTTGCTAAGAGTTCAAATATTCACCAGTACACACAAGATATTCTTAAAAAGGCGAGTGGAGGAGAGTTTGAGTAGTATTTAATAAAGCAGATCTTTAAACGTGAAGTAAGCAATTATCTGAGTTGAAAGTCATCCACCAAGAGTATCTTCTATGACAGAGAAATTAATCTGCAGTCCACGCTTTGAAAACTGATCAGAAATTTGTGCTGCAAAACAACAGGCAGAAGAAATGCTCCTCGACTATCAAGAACAGTCAACAGAAGGGGCTAGGGACAGCAAGCACTTATCTTTACCTCTGCATTTAAAATTTCCAGGTCTAACGTAAAGAGTCAAAATGATTCCCATTTATTTTATTTGTACTTAGGTTTTATTTAATGGTAAATTAACATCATCCAGATATCTTCCCATATACACTTTACAAAGCCAGGATCATCAAACAAGAGTAAGGTCAAATTCCAACAAAATACCACATTGCGAAGAAATTGGCAGACCTGAAATACTTCACTTGAGCAAGACAACAGTTTAGCTCTGTTACCTTTTGGCAGTATGTCCGCATAAGTAAAGTGTAGGGAGACTAGAACAGCCAAGAGATTATGAGAAGTTTGCCAGCAGAGAACACAGTTTGCCCCACCAGTTACAAACAGCCTCGAGACACAAAACCCCAGCAGCTGGTAAGTGCCATCACCACTCCAGCTCTTCTCTACACGGTCCACTCCAAAGGAGACATCTGACTCTGGCAGAGGCCCCTGACACAGCAGGAAAATGCTCCATGCTTTAGCGAGGTGTGGAAACCACTCAACAAGGGCAGTATCTATTGGTGGAGTTACTCAGAAGATATAAGGAGTAGTAAAACACAGATGACAGAGACACGCACACCCAGAACACAACCGGTTGACAGAAAAGCAGTGGCACATTGAGGGAAGTCGTCCTGCTCTACAGGAAGAGGGCTTTAAGGGCAAAGAGAACACAGTCAACAGCACAACGCTTTTCTACATTTGTATTTATTAGCCAGTAATGGGAAGACATTCTTGTTACTACAGAGAGGAATAATTGTCTGTCAGCTTCAACATTTACTAAACATTTTGCATAGTATCTATCATGAGAATTGTACTTCTAGTGCCTACTCCTCAGCTGTGTATAAGAGGACTCACTGCAAGATGATGCTCCCTCCCCACCCCTGCTTCTTTTTCCAAACCCCACAAAAAGCCCCCAACCCTCCAGACCATGAAGCTGGGCAAAACCTTTCTGGGGAACAAATTTATTCACCTGATTTTAAAGGCCCAGCAGTTGAAATGAAGGTTAGTGACATGAAATACTATTACATCAGAAAGATGTGTGTGGCACAGGTTCAAGATAAGGGAAGAGAGTAAGAGGAGGAGTGGGTACCGCAGCCCACAAAGCCAGGTGGTCATTGTCACAGTGGGGCAGAACACAGTCTTGGTGGAACCTGCCACAGCATACTGCAAGCCAGGTAATGCTAGTGTTCTTTTTCCTCAACACCACACTGATAAGGAACGGCACAGGAATCAAATTCAGTTGGAATTACATGTTCAGGGCACCCCAGTTAAGAAGAACGTATACAACGAGGAGTTCAGAGGAGAGCAGTGATAACGTTTTAAAATCATGGTTAACAAGAAAAAGTTTAAGTACTCAGTCCACACAGTATTGGGGAAAAAAATCGGGAGGAGAGACACAGCTTGGAATAAGCCTTCCTATACATTATGAGTCATAATAAAGAAAGTGGTGATCAACTGTTTTCATGCTCACTGGCCTAATTTGCAACAAGACAAATACTGATGACATATCGGGAATAACCAGAGAGCTACTAATGCACTCAAATAAGCTCAAGTAGTTTCCACAGCCACTACAAGGGTTTAAGAACAGATCAGGTGAGTCTGGAAGGTGTTTTACATAGGTGATGCTACTTCAGTGAAGGCAATGGAGACCACACAGCTTCATGAAACCCCCCCCAGCCGCGCACCCCTACGATTCACACCTAGGGAACACATACTGAGTGGCAAGCAGTAGAAACATATTGAAATACCCACTTCTGTCTAGTCCAAACTGGACTTAAAATAGTAATGCTAAATTCTGTCCTATCAAAGAGATGGTAATTATATGAAGGGGTTTGTGTTATAAAGGACTTAGAAAATTCAACACTTCAAAATTATCTGGCTTGTGCTGCCCCACTGCCCCGGGCACAGTGTCCTGAGGAAAAGTGATCCCAAGAAGAAATGCCCCAGCCTTCACCAGCGGCTCATCACCACTCAGGCTCTGTTGTCACTTCAGTTCACCATTTCAGCCGCCTCACACTTACCCCTGCACATCCCAGCACCTGAGCACTTCTCTAGAACAGCACAGCCCTGCCAAAACATAGCATGATAAAACAACCACCACAAACTGGAAGTTTGACCCAGTCCTGCACATCCCTCACCTTCTGGTAGAAATACTACTGATCACACAGTCAGCTACAAAGGGGTGTAAAATTTGGTGGAACAACACAGCATGTCTTCCAGAGAAGGAGACTTGTCAAGGGTGGAGCTGCACAACCAAAGAGTGCGAAACCACACCACATGCCCTCCAACCCGGTACAGCAATCACTACAGATTATTTCATCACCATAAATAACACCCCCAGAATGCATCGGTAACACACAATCCCTAAAAATCCAGTCACTGCACTGGTCATGAGGACATCTAACCACAATATAGTTTCATTGTATACATGATAACCACATTTCTTCCACACCTGTGCAGAAACTTCAACCAGATGAATCCTGAATCCTGGTAGTTACTATTTATTTTAAGTCATGAACCAAAGCCCAACATTATTGCTTAAAAATTTAGTCATAAAATGATGCCGCTGCGCAATCAAAGTTGCAGGAACAACCAGTCACACTTCGACAAGAAACACAGAATTTGTTGATTATTCAGACAGAATGACAGAACATTCAGCCTTAAAGCGTGTCCCTTCTGATTTAGCATGATCTCAGTGCTTTCTGCGCTGAGGAGAGACCCAGCCAGAAGCCTGCTGACTGCAGTTACTCGGTTAAACGATGAGTTGATGCACCACAGGCAGGTGCCAGTGGCTCCCGGGGGCAGCTCTCCTGTTCTTACCTACCTGTGTTAGGGGAAGAGCAAAGCTGGGCACCGAACTAGATTATGAGGAGAATGACCCTTTCAAGGCATCACCTGGGCAGAATCATTCTGCACTCACCTGCTTAATCTTAATGCACTCCAGAGAACTTGGTGGAGATTTAAAACTATGCAACATGCATTTAAGGACTTGATGAGAATGGCTTCAAAGGGTCAAGAGCTTTCTGAACTTCTTAAATATTATGTTACCCATCACAAGGAGTATCTACACAGAGCAGTTTATATCTGAATGTAATACAGAAAAGTCCTACTAATGTCACCACAACATAGACTTGTCACTCTTTTCTTAAAAAATAAAAACATTTATCACTGCATTTGTGTACTTCCAAACGCAGCAGGCCAAGGTTTTTCAAAATGCTGGGGAAGCTTCTCAGCCAATTTCTTAAATGATAAAGGAGGCTCAGGTAAGAGCCTGCTGAATACGCTGCACTGTGGAATTTATTAACGCATCACACTGAAGAGCAGCAACATGCTTGCATGACTGCTCATGAAAATTTAAGCACAGCATATTTGTTCACAAAACCTGAGAAAAAAAATAGCCTTACAAATAGTCTTACAAATTGGGAATAATTTAAATACCAGATTTTGAGAGGAGTCACTGTATCCTTTCAGCAGCAGTCACTAATCAATCTCCATCGGCACACACCATAGAAAAGTTTTATGGATAAGAAAAAGATTGGCTTCAATTTACCCATCTCCTAGAATTATTGCTAACTAAATTCTAGATAAAACGCTGCTGCCAGTCACCCATTTCCAAGCATCGCCATTCTCTGAATGGCAGTGCAGGTCCCCAGGAAAGCGAGGATGCCGCCCCCCGCCCCTCCCCCGATCCCCGATCATCAGTCGGCAATGCTGGGCCATTCTATTTCGTGCCAGAATCATTAGCAGCTGCTTGGAAACAAAAAGCATTTTCTACCTTTGGCTGGAAAAAAAAATATCTCCCCCCCTCCCCCGAGGACCGCAGGCACACCACCTTTCATCTGGGGGCTTACCAGCAGCAGGGCTACTTTCAGACCAACTCCACCCCAAAGCAGATTTTCCAGTGTGATCATGACTGGACAAAAACCCCTAGTATCCCACCAGCATTTTATTCATTCAGGAAGCTGCAAGCTGGTGCTAGTTATTTCTGACCAGTAGCAAAAAAACCTTCACAATTTCCACTTAAGCAAGCCCCAGTGATGCCTAAGCCCCTTGGCAGCCCATCTTAAAAAGCCCAGTGAAGAAAATACAAGGTCAAAACCCAACAGTTCCTATTTTGATAGTCTGAAACTCTAACACACATGACAACAGAGCAAGAGGTTTGTCACACTTGATTGTTAACTAGTGTGCTCCCCGGCAAGCACCTGAGCTGCAGGCACCACACCTCTGCAAGTGCATCTGAAACATCACCTCCTGCATCTTCTCCTCTCCCACCTGACTACGCCCAACTGTATTCAAGGATCAACGGTAGTTTCTCCAAGGATAAACTATAATATTGAGGTATACATTTTTCTGGAACTTTCAGGATGATTGCTTATATACAGATGTAAAAAATCCACATTCCTTCCCCTACAATTAATTTACACAGCACAAGGAGAGTTACATACTGACCATGCTACCTGGTGCAAAGAGCTCTGCTTAAGTGATGGCTTGAGTTACAGAAACTCAATGCTGCTTGGAGATGCACTGGAAGTTTGTTGACTGAAGACAAGTTATGAACGTGCATCACTACCCTGGGAAAAAAACCCCAACAACTATGCTCCTCTAATTTCAAAAGTTCTACGCTCCTTACAAAAATAAATGTAGACCTGTGGTATAATAACAATACTCTGCCAGCTGATTCTGCATGAAAACACAGTGTGTGAGAAAGCAGCTCCACAGAAGTGCAGGCTGTCACTCTTAGACAAGACTTCCACCTCTGCACAATCATCTTTACAGCACAAAGTTTCAAAATACACCCAGCTGAGTATGCTATGCTGCTGAATACTACAGGTAGACTTGGACATAGGATTCCTCTCGTCCCCAGCTGCAATGTTAGAAAACCACTTTGTTCAGTAAAACAGAACTAATTACATCTTACTTCCAGTGATTCCTCAATAGAAGTTTCTACCACCAACTGTTTGGACATGCTGAAAATTGTATACTTTCAATTAACAAACAAAAAATTAACAAACACACTTAAACATGCACCGCTGCCCCATGAAAGCCACGCCCCAGAAAACACTGACATGCTGTTAAGTTTAGCAGATTGCACCTCAAATTAAAGCAATTTGCTGGCACTTAAATATTGTTCCAGACACTGAAAGCATGAATTACCTGAAGAAAGAATAATTTCACTGTTAGAATGCGGAATAAACAAACCTACATTTACATTAAACTGAATGTGATGTACTTAGCTTTACCTTAAACATTTTTTTAAAAGCCAAGGGCATGATTGGGGCCACATCATACCATGTTATACAGACCAGAAAAAGTTCATTTTAAGTTATCACCAAGCACAAAATGGGTGAGACGAGATAGTAGTAAAGCGTTATCAGCCAAAACAGGCATGTTTTTTTTTTCATTTATTAAAAAAACACGTTGACATTAACTTTAACCCCAAATCTAATATATTGGAGTAACTATGCCTTAGAAGAAGCGCTTCTTAATTAAGATCAAATTTCTGCAGCAGGCAGAATCAATTCCTTCTTTCCCTATTCTGAAATTTTTGTGATTCCTGAAAAAATAAAACTCAACTACAGCAGCTCCTTGAAGGAGACTGAAAAGGATCTCCCCTTACAAGGTACTGGGAGAAAAACCTTCAGCTGCTCTGAAACTACTTTGGTCAGGAGCCAAAGGTGACGGAACAGCAGTGCTGCTGTGTCATATGGCCATACCCAAAACCCCAGAGCAGAAACAACCCACACCTTATGCACTCCTAAACCTGGCTCACCCTCAATTTACCATACAAAACCCTAATAAATGACAGACTGGAGTTCTTAGCCTAGGTCCACACTGCCAAAACACATGTGAAGCTGAAGATCTTTGTATTTTCTAAGGCACAGCCTGGGTCTCTCCTCATTTGGGGGCTTCTGACAGCAAGTACCTCCCGTCCTGCCCACTGCAGCGGCAGGAGCCGACCCAGCCTGTGACCACCCCAGCCCTCTGGGACCCCGTGCTCAGCTGCCTCCACTCCCTGCCGCTTTGGGTTGATTGCACACCACCATGCACTGAAATGGGTCAACGAAGGGTCGCAGGGGGGGCAGCAGCCACAGGAAGGCAGCTGCCCTGGGGAAGTGCTGTGTTCTTCGCCATCTGGGAAGTTGGGTTGCTTCTCTCCTGGAAGAACACCCATCTTACACATCAGCTGTCTTTTCCATATGGTGGTTCATGGGGACTGTCAGATTATTCTTGCTGTTTAGTCTACCTGTAAAAAGTTGGTTCTTCCATTCAGAAAACTCCTTCCTGGTTACATCAAGAAGAATGTGTCAGGTTAGTTGTGTCCTTCCTGATGCTTTCTCCCTCCAGCCTCTAAGCCATCCAAGTGTTCACTTCTCACCAAGGGTCCGTGCTATGGCGTGCGCAGACAGGTACTTGCTGCAAAGTTTTATCACTTGGGTTTAAAAAGCCTGATCCCCTTTAACGAAACGACCCGATGGGCATCTGGCTGGAGGGTGCCGCTCTGTGCCAGCTTGTACTCCCTGAAGCTGCCGCTACCCCCCAGCACACGCTACGCTGTGCCAGGACCACCATGTCCCCATTCCTGTGAGGAGCCAGGGCAGGGCCAGAGGCCCCAGACAAGCCCTTTTTCCTGTTGAGTTCAGCCAGGCGAGTTCCTCAGGTGGCCCAGAGCAGGGTCAGCATGAGGCAGGGAACAGGAACATGCAGCTGGAGCTGGGGAAGCAGACAGACAGAGATCACAGCAGCTCACCCACCAGGTGCAGCTCTGTTGGCAGTTTCAGCTGGTGTAAACATGCGACTTTAAGCCAAGTCAATTCCATTTTTGATTATTTGGAATGTTAGCCACACAGCCTTCAGCATAAGGTGGTTCATCATGAGTTGCAAAGCTTGCTCATCAGTCCCCGCTCAGGAGCATCCCCCTGGCTGTCCATAAAGAGGTCTCCCAGTGTTTCTCCCCTGAACACTCGCTGAGCCCCTGTGTTAGGGTGACACGGTGAGCACAGGGGATCATTCCAGACACCTGTGAACCACGCACAAGCAACAGCAACAATAAAGCCTCTACAAGCAAAACTTGACCATAAGGCATCCACTCATCTCAAAACACACAGACAGGGTGGTTAGCTTCTGTAGGTATCACAGAGCTCCTTCCTGCTGGAACCCAAAGCCAGCCTACTAGGGCAGCAGGGAAGCTGCCCACTTCCCAGCTTCTGTGCTGGAACACTTTAATTCTTGATTTCTGCTGCTACACCTGTTGCAGTACTATTTGTGATGCACCAGAAGCATTATCAGGTAATTGAGCTGCATCAAAAACTAGCTGGTGGAAAAAATATATATTGTCTTTTCCTTTATAAACCCTGATCAATTCCCCAGTTCATTTCACCACATGATCCTGCAAATAGTTGCATCGGCACACATGAATTGGGTGTGTGTAGCAAGAATAAGAAGTGGGTGTTATTTAAATTGTCACTGCTGCAGAAACACTCACTCAAATTACAGCTTAAGAGCAAATGACTACTGCCATCATCAATGGAACCTGTGGAGTTCCAAGGAATTAACAACAGAAAGGCAATTTGGCATCCCCCTTGCTTTGACCCCTCAGTCCAAACTCCTGCTACTTTTGTTTGCTCAAGATTTGTCTTTGCAGCCTCAAACTTCATCATGGTCTCACTACTGCAAAGGGTACCTTGCAAATCATAAGTTTTTAACACCCCCTAAAAAAAACCTCTCAAAAAGTAACAGGCTGTATTACCACCACTCAGACTGAGCAGGACTATACAGGCAACTAACCAGACAACCGGACTAGTTAAACTTGGTATCTGTTGGACTGTACTTCCACCAAAAAGCTATTTGGGAGAGGTGGGCAGAGAAGCTGTAGGGCAAGGCCAAGAAACCAACTCCACTGCCACCAACAGGTGAATTCAAGTGAATCCTGTTGTTCACAAGACAGAGCATCAAAAAAACCAGCAGTCATCCTCACTTAAGGTTATTCAGAATTATGAAAAAATGGAATACAGTGGGACTTTGTACATCGGGCTTGAATCCTAACTTGGAAGCCAGGACCGCCATGCTAACAACACTTCAGAGCCTACATGGTGGGAACTGCCACAATCACCCACATGTTTCACCATGTGCCTGAAACACAACCTGCCACCTTGATGCACAAAATGCTGTACTACTCGCAACAAGATGAGCGAGTAAGGAAATAAACCAAAAAATGTTGAGAGGTACAACAGGTCCCAGCCTCTCTGTACACTGCAGCTTCCTCAAAACTGGTAAGATTATTAATGCCTCACAGAAAAGCATCAAGCTAAAGCAAAAGCCATTCCCAGTCTGCTTCCACCCACACGTAACCCTTTCCCGCATCCAAAGAAATCGTACAGACCCTCCCCAAGCAAACCACCGTCTTCCTCCAGCCTCTACATCTGTGTCGTTACAGCACTGTCTCTCACACCGTCTTCTCGCCCTTTCCAAACTCACTTCTAGCAAGCACATTTACCCCTGGTGATAGAGGTTTTTGTTTCTAGGACTCTGGTGAAGCAACCAATACAGAATCCAGACATGGAAGCATCTTTAACTATGCAATTCATGTGTCAACTAGAAGATCACCCCAGGCCAATGTGCTACTTAACACTACAACACACAGGCCGACTTATTATTAATAATTTGGCTCACGGATCATTCCTAAAGGCCTGAGCAGCAAGGCCAACCGAGATATCGCATGAATGGCAGCCTGATTTACAACCTGCCCCAACAACACCATGAGCATCCTTACTCAAACCAAAGCTGGCTTTGCATCACAGAGAGGTATTAATGGCAAATAATTAAGCTTTGGTCTGATTATTTAAAATCGGGAAAATACTGCTACATATTCAGGATGAAGAACCACTTAATTGCAAGCACAATTCTTCACAGCCAGTTGGAAACTACAGGCTTTCCTGCAGAGCAAAAACTAACAGATCTCATTATTCCTGACATCAGGTAATAAATTCCCTGAGGAGCGCTGAGCCCAATTTAACAAGGCAAAGGTGTTCTGCTTGGTGGAAGAGGTGGTTTCACAGCACACTGAGCCCAAAGGGAAGAGCGTTGCTTCTACCAGGACCAAGGAGTATCTCCCCTGTAAGATCTCACACCACTGCTACAATAAGGTTTCAGACACTCTTCTCAAGTTACTATTTCTACAAGGTTCTTCCAGGAAAGATTTTCCTGCAAGAAAATTGTATCGCACGTTGTTGTGGGCGATACCACTAATCTCATACTTTCCCCCAATGCAAGCCTTGGTATGTTCTGGCTAGCGCACAAGCCTTGGAAGGAAATCGATGTTGATACTTAGTGTTTAAGTCATGTAGCAGAAGTAGTTTGCCCATATGTTTTTTTGAGGGGAAAAGGCTGAATAAATGAAGACGTAATACCAGACATCCCGGGTGGCTTCCAAGATGATGTAATTTCTTTAAAATAGCTTATTTCTTATAGATCTCCTTTGAAATAGAGGTTACCCATGTGAAGTCTAAACTGTGTTAAACTAAGTTATAAACATATTCTGCCACAATTACTAGAATAGGTCTCAAGTACTAAATGCATGTGTACAATTAAAACATTGCTCCTGAGTCAGCACTCATTTACCTAGCAGTTAAAACAAAGATGAACAATTGGCACAGAAGACTATTTCTCAAAGCAAGCAGGTTCCGAGAGCTTGGAGAAAAGATTATTTTGACCAGTTCAACTCAAAACAAGTAGGGAAACATCTCTCTCTCTGTTTTGTTGGGGGTTTTGTTTGGTTTTTTTGTGTGTTTTTTTTCTTTTTTTTTAAATTTAAGGCAGGACCTCAGAGTTAATCGAGAAACCACAAAGACCTCTACGGCTACAGTGGAACGAATCTCCACAATGGAGAAGCAACTTGTATATCAAGAACATTATCAGCGAAGCTTAAATTTACAGCGCCTCACAGCAAAGCACCATAAAGAACCGTCTCCTCCTCCTCAGCCACACAGAACGGGACTGTTTTTCGTACACCTGACGCTATCAGTGCAGTTTTCACCCTCCCCAGAAACACGCACAGACCAACAATTATACTGAAAAGCCTGAATGAAATCCAGGCCTCAAAGCTCGACTTTCTCAGTAAACAAGGAAGTCAATCACAATAATGAATACTGTAAGTTTGAATACAACCACTTCTTTTAGGAGATTCTAAAAGCCAGAAGAAAGTAGCCAGAGTTTTCTGTAAGTACCCCCAAGTGCAGCAGCTTGAAGCTGCATTGACTTCTTCCTGCGGGGAAAACATCAGAACAGTTTCTTAATACTTTTGCGCTGGTGCAACGAAATTCAGAATCTGCTTTTCAGCATGTCCAAAATTTAAGCTTTTCTTCCCTTCGTGAAAGAGGCACAACAGGTAGTTTTACTGACTGTTTATCACATGCTCTGTGCACTTGGGAGAAGAAGGGCTGAGATTTAAGCCTGCACAGTGACTCTCAACCACACCACCTCTGCTCTCCTTCGAAGAAAAGGTTATAATGGAAGACAGCCCCTGCCTACAGGCGTTTCTGAACAATGGGCTGATTTTTCTGCCACCAATTATTGCCCTGGATAAGTATCAAGTATGTAGAATTACAATTTAACATACATTACTCCTAAGCTTATAGGGCTACTGACCTGTTGGAGGCTCAGTACAGCCACCGGCTGATGCTCTAGCTTCCCCTCGCAGGCAGCTGCCTGGTTAATTCTAGTCCCCCTCACCACAACCAAACTGCGAGGACATTGGCCGTGTCATGTAACGATAACATACAGAGAAAGAGAAAAGGAATCCATCACAAAATATACTTCCCGGCTGCTTAACTCCGCACAGCCATGGGAAAGTAACACCAGAATGAGGGTAACCGTTGCTGCTGACAGTTCTGAAGTTAAAAGAAACCATAAACATGTTAGAATTTTATTAAACTAGGTTGACACTCGGTCTAACGTCAAGTGAAAAATTTGCAGCCACAAAGAGAGGACTCAGAGCAAACAGAATTCAGGGTGTACCAACCGACATTTCAGCAAGATCCACGTTCAAGTGCTGCAAACTCAAACAACTCTGACATTTTAAAGCCCACAATTACCATTATAATCTATTGCTGTTACTCAAACCCGTGGTATTGCTGCTCGCGACACAGGCGCATCACTGGGGGTTCCCACAGAACTACAAGGGCAGGGCAAACATCCCTCACTGTCCACGTGCCCTGCAGGCCACCCCAGATCCCTCCCAGTTGGTGGTACCTTCACTGGCTACTTTAAGACATCAACCCAGGTCCATCACACGAGAACACTTGGTCAGGCAGAAGCAGGTATGACTTTAATAGAACTAAACCACCCCTTCACGCAGTCAGCCTCCTGGAATAACACACAGGCACACGTCCAGCCCCAGGCACCAGCAGCTGCCCCACAGAGTGCAGAGGGCCAGGACAAACCCACCTTCGCTGCAGTGACTGTCTGTCTCTAACTCCAAAGCTCGACAGACTGCGAGCTCGGGGCGATTCTCTCCCTGTAACAAACGCCCGTGCCGGGAAAGTGCTTTAACATGCCCAAATGCCCCTGGAAAGGGGCGCGGGATCCCAGGGATGGAGCCCGCTCCGTCGGTAAGGCTGTTCACAGGTGAAACACCCGCCGACTCCTGCGCTTATGCCGCATCCCAGAAGCGGCAGATAAGCTCATTACCGCGCTGCAGGGAAGGATAAAAGCCAAGAGTAAGGCTGCCCGGGGTCGGGGCAGCTCCCGGGCCCCGGAGCAGCTCCCGGGCCCCGGAGCCACCGCCGAAGCCCTCCCGGCGGCCCCGGGTGAACCCGATGAGGCCCAAGGGGGCGGCGGGGCCCAAAGAACAGGTGGGCGCCCCGGAAAGTCCCGGCAAACTGCGGCGGAGCCCGGCCCAGAGCCCCCTGCAGGCCGCGCCCGAGCCGCGGCCTGTCGTCGGGAGGCCGCCGGGCCGCACGCCGCATGGCCGGGCAGCGCCGGCCGGGCCCCGGCAGGGGGTGGGGGTACGGCGGCGGAAGGCGGCGCGGCGGGGGGCGGCCGCGACCCCCCGGCCGGAGGGGTGAGGCCGCCGCTGGCAGCGCCCAGGCGGCCCCGCGGTGCCGGGGCGGGGGGCGGCGAGGCTACGCTGGCGGCGGGACCCTGGGCGGGCAGCCCCGGGGCTGGGGGGGAGCTCCCCGCTACCGCCCACAGCGGAGGCTTCCGGCGCCCGAGGAGGCGTCCGGCCGCAGCCGCGAGGCCGGCGGGAGGCGGCGGGGGCCCGACGGGGCGGACGGTCGGGCGGGCCGCGGCAGCCGGCGTTCCCGCGGTGCCGGCGGGGAGCAGCGGGGCCCAGCGGGCCGTACTCACGTTGCTCTGCGGGTCGATGGCCTGCAGCAGCCGGTCCCTGATCTGCTGCGGGGAGGGGGCCGGAGCCGCTGTCATTGCCTGGGCGAAGCGGGGCGGCTGCGGCCGGGGCGGGCGGGCGGCTGGGCCGGGCCGGGGCGGCGGCTGCTCACTCGCCGGCGGCGGCCTCTTTGGGGAGCCGGAGTCGCATGTTCGCTCCCCGCCAGGCGGGGGCGGCGGCGCGGGCGGCGGGGCGCGGCGGAGGAACCGCGGCGGAGGGAGCGGGCCGGGCCCGACTGCTCCGCTCGGGGCCAAACTCAACTGTGGGCAGGAGCCAGCCCCGCGCAGGGCACCCTGGGACCCGCCCGACGCCGGAACAGCGCGCCCTGACGCCGTGCCGCACGCACCGCGCCTGCGCGGGGGGCGCCGCGGGGCCGCGCCTGCGCGGGAGGAGAGAAGGGGGGAACCGCGCCGCAGGGCCGCGCAGGCGCGGGGCGGGACCGGCTGTGCGCGGCGGAGCACGGCGGCCCCGGGATGGGGGGGGGGTGGCCCGGCCGCGGCGGGGGGCGACGCTGGGCCTCAGCTCCGGTGTTTGGCGTGAATCAATATGGGAAGGGGCGCTGCGGGCCTGGTGCGGCGGTAGCCCCAGCCCGCGGGGGGTAGCTCAGGTGCTCGCAGCCGGCAGAAGGCTAGGGGCAGCTGGAAAAAGCGACAAGCTTTTGCCGAGCGGTGGAACGTCAGATTTTCATTATTTTCATAATAACGTGGTGGGTGCGGCAGCAATTGCAGACTCGCAGCCATGCAGGGTGTGTCCACCACGGTGCAGCATAGCCCCTCGCAGTGCCAGCCAGGCCTCACCCCACACTGGCCCCCACTGGAACCAGCTGTGCCCCGAAACCTCAGCGAGGGGCACCCTATGCCCCACAGGGTGAGCCCTTGGCTCAGCGGCCAAGTGTCCCAGAGCATTTAACAGCAGCTCAAAACGAACTGCTGATTTTTAAAGCACCTGCTCAGGAGCTGAACGACTTTCCTCTTTTGCACGACCCAAGCACGGAGGCGATGTGGCAGTGTTCAGCCACAGGATGGATTTAGGGCAATAAAACAGTCCATATTCGTTGAGCAATAGAGCCCAATCCCCCTCCACTGCCTGCACCCAAAGTGTTGCTCAGAAAGCCGCCGGCCATTGTCCCAGTAAGAATTTAACACCACCACCATGACCCACACCGCAACGCCAGCCCAAATCCGCAGGCCCCTGGCCTCCTGCGGGTAAAGCCACCCCCTCCCCCTACACTGCAGGTGAAGACTCGATTTAATGAAGATGAGGGAGAAAGTGTTTTCCAAGAACTATAAAGCACTGGATTTTGTTTGGATGCCATGACACAGCAGCATGCCGCTTTTTTTTTTTTTTTCTGTCATTCAAAAGAGTTAGAAAAAGGTTGAATATAAAATACAGAAATTACAGACAAGAGAAAGAATATGTTTAACTGTGGATTGTAAGTATTTCTGGGCAGTTCGAACCATGCTCGAAGGATCCTTTCCTCCAGACATTCTGCTATGTTCACTACAGCAAAGCCCCTCCCCTAAACTACCCTGCCCCTTTCCTGAACGTGAAAACTTCAGTTAACGCAAAAAAGGGCGACTCAAGCAAACTGCTGCGAGTGCCCAACGCTTGTGTCCAGTTTCCCAACGGTATCCAGATAAAACTGAAGGTCTTTGCTAAAACCTGAGCCTCAGAATCATTCAGATGAGGCCTCTCCTTCTCAATAGTAAGGCAGGTAAAGAAGCTGAAGCCAAGGCAGCTCCACTAATAGTTTACAGTTTGATTTAAAAGATAGCCAGAAATTTAAGTAATCTTGCCAGTGCTGGGAAAAAGTTGCCAGTCAGAAGCTGCTGCTCCAAGAGGCTAACTTAACATAAATTGAAATAACACGAGAATTCAGACACAATTACAAGCCTAGTTACAATTTCTCAAACCACAACCAATAGTGAACTGATTTCTCCTGTAACAGAATGAACGCTGCATCAAATGTGTGTTTTACCCTTACATCGAACAACTTTATTCAACCAAATCCAAGATTATTCCAAAATTACTCCTTAGCATTGGCTTATAGGATTATTTTTGCTATCTGTCCTATTCAAAATGCCTCACATGTTGCTTAGAGAAAACCCTTTATCTCTGAAATTTTAATTTAAACAGCATTTTGTTGGAAAAACAGGAGGTGAGAATCCCCGTTTTTTTTTTTCATCATCCTTTTCTATTCCTCCAACAAAACTAAATGGAAAAGGGTGAAGTTACATTGATACTTTGCTCAACTTCATAAAAATGAGAATCAAGAAGCGTGACTTCCAAGTGACCCAGACCACGGTGACATCAGCAGACACATCCAGAGCTGGGAGTGACTAAACAGCACAGGGTTTTAACACTGTGGTCTTCAATCATGCTCAAGTCTACCCCGCATACCGGGCACCGCACTCTGAGCTTAGTGAAATGATTTAAAGGTCTCTTTATTTCAGTAAAGTTGAAATAATTTTACTTTGAAGGTTTTTGGCTTAGGGGCCTGAAGGCTCAATCCCCCGGCAGCAAGCAAACCAGCATGTACTGTGTCATTACCCGACTGGCTGAAGAGGACAAACATGTCACATTCCTTGAGCGTGTTGGGAGCTTGTGCTGAAGAACAGGCCACGATCCCAGGGCTGTGTTTTGAAAGGATTATCATCTTTTACTTCATAGAAAAGTTGTGTTTCCAGCCAAAGGTCTCTTCCAAGTTGACAGACGCATTTGTGGATGACTCTCAAGATCCAAATAACCTAGTGGATGTGACAGGAAAAAAAAAAAGTAGATGAGAAGTGGGTACAACTGTGAGCAGTCACGCTGATGCCCTTCCAGCTCATGCCACCAGTGCACACCCGGCCACTGGTTTTGCTCCTCCATACATCAAACCACATAGCTATGCAAACAACAGGAAAGCAGCCTGCTAGCCTGCCTCTCGGGACTAAAACCTGTCACTACCACAGACTGTTCCCAAGGCTGATTCCATGCGATTACTTGGTAGGTTCCCCCCTCCTGCCCAAAATGAAAAAGACCAAGAGTTACACTGGAATGGTGACCCAAATGGTGCTTCATCTGAGCAGCCCACACAGAACACTGTAGCTAAGGGTAAATGACTTACACAGCAGCAGAGAAGGTTTTCATGCACTACAGGTGCCCACATCAGCAGAAAACTGAGGTCACCAACCTCTCTTTGAAGATTGAAATAAACAAGTGAAATGAAAAGGAACTATGAAATGACAGAGCAGGAGAGAAAGAGACCCAAAGAGAAACATGTACAAGCGAAGTCCCAACATATGCAACTTCCTATGAACAAATAAGATGCTGCACAGTGTTACTTACACGATCATGCAGAACATCATGAAGACATTCCACAAGGCAATGAAGATTCGAAAGTATCTGAGACTGAGCAAGAACTCTCTGATATTGTCACCTAAAAATTAAGAGAAGCAGCCCTTGATGTGAAAAATAACGAACATGCTGACAAGGCACATTGTCCAACACTGCCTGGAAACCATTAGCAGCTCTGATGGGGAAAAACCTAACAAACCAATGAGGTCGGACAACAAAAGACTGTAAGTTTGGGGTGAAGGAACCACGCTCTATTCAGTGCACTCCTGTAAGGGCATGTGCCAAAATAAACAATAACAAGGGGCTTATTTCAGCTCCCCCCGATTGCAGAGGAAAGGCCGGCCCTCGACGGCTGTTTCCACCCTGGCTGGGGCTTCTCCCAGTGAGCAGAACCAGAGCTGCAGGCAGGGCAGTCCGCGGCTTGGCACCCGCATCCCGAAAGGCGGCCAGGAACGTTTGTGCTCCCTCTCAAATCACCCATGTGGGCTCGGCATGGCCCGGTTCGGCCCGGCCCGGCTCGGCATGGCCCGATCCGATTCGGCTCGGCTCCGCCCAGCTCAGCGCCTCCCGCTTCCCCCCGTTACCGGTGGTGGGTTCCCTGGGCTCCTCGCCGAAGCCCTCCGTGTCCCTCTTCCTCCTGCGGACAGAGGGGGCCGCGTCAGGCAGGGTGGGACCCCCGCGCCCCGCCCCCCGCCCCCCCGCCCGCTCACAGCCTGAAGTTGAGCACGGCGCCGGCGTTCACCAGCAGCGTCCTGCGGGACAAACAGAGGCAGCGCGTCAGGCCGGGCCGGGCCGGGCCGCCCCCCCCCCACGGACCTCCCCGCGAATCCCGGGCCCGGCCCCGCTACCCGCAGAGCAGCAGGTCCCCGATCATGGCGGCGGCTGTGGCAGCGGAAACGGAAGGGGCGGGTGGGGCGGCGCCGCCTGTGCTTCCCCGGGGGCGGCCCCGGGGCGCTCCGTGCCCCGCCAGCGGCCCGGCCCGCGCCCCGCCATGGAGCTGGCGGCGGCCCTGCAGCTGAGTGAGCTGGCGGCCGCCTTCGCCACCCTGCCCGTCTTCCCGCTCTTCGACACGGCCTACTTCATCGTCTCCCTCCTCTACTTCAAGTACGAGCCGGGTGAGTGCGGCCCCGGGGTGCAGGGGCCTGGCGGGGCGCGGCGGGTGACCCTCGTGTCGGAGTTCCCGAGGCCCGGGCTCGGGGACAGGAACGGGCAGCGCTGCCCCCCGGGCTGTCGCGGGCCTCTAAGCACGAAGCAGGAAAAAGCAGGATCCAGGCGGCCCCGATTCCCAGGAATGCCCCGGCGTTTACTGCCGGCTGGACTCCAGCCACATCCAAGTCTTTTTAAGTTCGGTCGCTTCTTAGCTGCCATCCCAGGGCTCAGTGTCGCGGTGCCGTGCGTCTGCTGGGCTCCTCCGTCTCCGTGGCAATGCCCTCCTCCGATTTATACACTCAAAGGCTGTAGGTGAAACCCCGGGGGCTCCCCACCTGCCGGACCACCCTCTGCGGCACCCGGGGCACCCAGCCACCCTGCTGTGCTTGTCCTCATCCTGTAAAGATGGATCGATCTGCCCCACAGCTTTCACTGCCCGCGGTGTCACAGCCTGACTCCACCTTGGGCTCCTCCAGGTGCCAGCTTCTCCGTCTATTTTTGATGCTGTGCACACTCTCCGTGCACTGTCTGGAATAGTTCCAGCCTAACTGCCTTATGACTGAGACAGCAAAGCCACAAAAACCCCATGCTCCAGTATAATTTTAAATCCTCCTGTTGTACGATCTCCGTGCTGTACAATCTACATGCTATTCTATTTAAACTCCACATAAACAGAAGTGCTGGGTTTTTTTTTTCAAGCCCTGATCACTTACAGCTGTCATCCAGCATTAAGTCCTGAGCAGAACAGTTAACAGGCAACCCTTATGAAAATAGCTTTTACAAATATGTAAGCCCAGTAATCCGTTTGGACTGGGTAAGGCAGGGGTGTACTTTTCACTGGATTCCTACACTGCTTCATCCCACAGCTCCTGTGCTGAAGATTAGTGTCAGGATAGTAATGTCCTGTTTCCTCCTTGGAGACGGCATGGCTTCACGGAGCCAAAGAAAAACAAGTGTTACCAAATTTAAGCCTCAAGCTAAACTTGAGGTTCCTATAGAACCAGCTTCATCTCATGGCTGTTGCAGCTGTCTTGCTCCCACGTTTTCAGTCGGCTGAAATGCCTCTGAGGATGGAGGAGCCCGAGCAATCACAGTTTCAGCACACGCTGATTCACTTACTGCTATGTAAGGTTGGCTGCTGTTGGTAATGTTGACAAAACATTTTATAGTGTTCTCTCTTTTGGCTGCCTGTTATTGGCTTACTGAACAGAGTTCTATCTGAAATGCTGCACAAAGGACTCAGGAGTGGTTTAAGGCAATGAAGCACTCTTACAGAATTGATGTTCTTGGGAGATTTCCTTGAAGAAGTACAGATGTGGATGAAAATGGCTAGAGGAATGAAAAAACCAAAAGGCAGCAGAAGGTTGTGGGAGGAGACCATAATGTATTACCAAGGAGTGACACTGTTTTAATAACTAGTTGTATTTTCAGAAGCCATTTCCAAAGTAGTAGAGGAGCAGGGAAAAATCCTCAAATCCTTTTCTTTCAAATAAAGATTAAGAATTACTGTTCTATTTTTGCAGGTTATCTTATGAATGAAAGAGCTGAACAGATTGTTCATGAATTCTAGAGGGCACCTAGGTTGAAGCAATGGAGAGAATGGTACTAGTATGCATTTTATTTTTAGACTGTAAAAAGATGTTTTCAAGGGAAAAGTTGCTCGTTCTGATTGCAGCAAGTCGCAGCAAATACAGGAGAGAAACCGAGCCAATTCATAAACTTCTAATGACTCAGTTCATCCGGAACTTTAAGGGGGGCCTGCAAGCTATGATCAGGCGTATCATTTCTGGACAGTATCTGGTACTTGTTCAGGTTTCAGAGAATACACATTTTTGTATCTTGTTTTACAAGCACTTTTCTTTTGACTTATTTTGTTGGAGAACATGCACCACAAGCTTCTGTCATAGAGGGTCTTGAAGTTTCTACCTATTTGCCGAATTCCTCTTCTCATTTAGAATTTGCTTCACAGGAGCCGTGGAGATGTCTCGTAAGAGCCCTTTTGCCTCCTGGCTTTGCGCTATGCTCCACTGCTTTGGAAGTTACATACTTGCTGATCTGTTACTTGGAGAACCACCTATTGATTACTTCAGTAATAACTCCAGCATCATCCTGGCCACAGCAGTCTGGTGAGTCTTTTGCACTTCACCTGATTTATTAAGCGTGAGACACCGCTGGCTGTGTACAAGACCTTCGGGTGTGAAGGGAGGTATTCTGTTTGTGTGACACACTTGTATTATCTTGCTTGGATTAACTGGGGAAAGAAGGGGTGGGGTGATGTAGCCTTTGAGTCTTTTGTACTCCTAGTTTCCAGTTTCTCTGACCAGTTGTCTTAACGCTTTGATGATATGGGTTGGGTGCAGTCCAGTTGCTGGGCATTTCTATTCATAGCTGCTGCAGCAGAACTATGCCAAGATGCAAGTGCAGCGTGTGCTGCACTGATACCACATACAGTGGAGGAGTGGCACACACTGAAAATCTGGGGGCATTTTATTTGTTTTGTTAGTGAAATGTGCGCAAATTAACCATAACTACTCCAAGTTTAATTTCGTGGGTGCGTACGGGTTGTACATGCTATTGTGTGACAGAACCAGTGTTTCCTTCTCCCCAACACTACAGAGCTCTGGATCAGTCCTCTCTGTATGTCCCAGATCAGGACAAACAAACGGGTCCTTAAACTCTTCGTGGTTTTCTTGCAGGTATTTGATATTCTTCTGTCCCATGAACCTCTTCTACAAGTGCGTTAGCTTTCTGCCTGTGAAGCTTATCTTTGTGGCGATGAAAGAGGTGGTGAGAGTTCGCAAAATTGCAGCTGGGGTCCACCATGCTTATCACCGTTACCACCACGGGTGGTTCGTTATGATGGCTGTTGGATGGGTCAAAGGTGAAACATGACATACTGTTAATCTGAGCTCTGTGGGGAGGGATGGGAGAATCTGCGAGGGAAGCTTAAGGTGACCACATCCCTCAGCAGGCTGGTTAGTGGCTGCAGTCAGCTGGCCTCAATCAGTCAGGTTTCCCAGAACACCGACAGTTAGTCATACTTGCCAGGAGGGCTGTCAGTTGAGCCATCATCTAATGTTAACAGAGGCATGAAGAACTGGAGAACATGAAAAACTATGAAATATGGGTGTAGAATTCTGGAATTCTTTGTTCTTCCTCCCATGTTCTACTGTCTCTGGCCTCGCCTGTAGCTTTTCAGGGGGGTTCTATCAATGTTCTAACAGCCCAGGCAGTTTTCTTTTAGCTTTTATTTGCAACAAGCACTTGAGCATCAGTAAAAGGAACGGAGGCAAATGCCCTTTCCCTGTCTCGGGAAACACTCTACAGAAAGTCTGGAAGGCATTTGCCCCACTCTTCTCTTTTAGGCTAACTTCTTTTAAATTTGGGAAGAATGTCATGACCTTTTTGTTCCCCTTCGGTCATCCTTGTCCCTTGGGGATCTGGAAGAGGCATCGGAACTTTCTTCTGGTGCGGCAGTTCTAGCTGTTTGCTTCTACTGTTTTGCAGGTTCTGGTGTTGCCTTGATGTCTAACTTTGAGCAACTGCTGCGTGGGGTCTGGAAGCCAGAAACAAATGAAATTCTTCATATGTCCTTGTAAGTAGGTAGCCTGTAAATTCTCTGCCAGACCAAAAATGGAATTTAACGAACTATTCAGGACTGGATGCAAATGATGCAAACCTTCTAGAAAAATTCTTTATTTCTTTTCTAGCCCTACAAAGGCTAGTCTGTATGGCACAGTCCTCTTCACTCTGCAACAAACTCGCTGGCTCCCTATCTCTGAAGCCAACCTCATCTTTTTTTTCACCATGTTCATGACAGTTTGCAAGGTAAGTTTACAGCAGGTTTGCCGCCAACAACTCTACAAAACCAGAGAAAGAGTACAGGCTTAAACTGGGGGTGTTCGCCTTCCTCAGTCACTACTGAAGGCATTGGCTATACATACCAGGAGAGACCTGCTCGGGAAATTAATAGGCTAAATTCTCCCATCATATAGGCAATACGGTAGAAGATCCTTGTGATAATAGCCTTGAGTCGTGTAGCAATAGGGACTTTTATCTGGAGTAAGTGGAATGCTCCTTACTAGTTAGTATTTCCTAGCTGGTGTGTGTGATCTTTAAATTTATGTATTCACTGTTGTCTGGCAGGTTTTCATGACGGCTACTCACTCCCACGCCTCACCTTTTGCTCCAGTGGAAAGCTTCATCTGCCCAGTTTTCTTTGGCTCTGTTTCCAGTGGACACACTAGTCATCAGCAGGATCAGCACGGGGCCTCCCATGAGGTTTTCCATCCTCCACCTCCTCCTGCAAAGTCAAAAGAAGAGCTAAATGAAGGCACAAGGAAACGGAAGGCAAAAAAAGCTGAATAAAAAAGCAACCACACAGTAAACAGGCCAAGAAAATTCTTCCAGAGCTGAGTCTCAAAGCCACCTGTGACCTCCTTTATCCTCCAGTCCTTCTCTCTCAGACTCTGGAGGAGAGATGGAAGCCAGGACACTGCCAGGCAGGTCCCTGAATTTCATTTGTGCTGTCTGTGCTGCTGCTTGCTTCTTGGTCTCGTGTCTCTCTAATCTGATCATATTTTCAGGGGTTTGTAGATTTGTGCCAAGATGACAAGTGGGTGCCAGTTCCCAAACTGTCAGCAATTACGATGCAGCATTTTCCATTGATGTAAAATCTTTCACTGTGTTTATTTATGAATGGAGGTAATGGTTTGTGCTACTGCAACTCCTTGGAGCTTTCATTGACGTTTATGACGTCTACCAAAACAACAAACTGTTTAGACACAATCAATGTGGAAATTGGATTTCAGACTCAAGGAAATTAAACGGTTTCCTATGAGCCTGATCCAATTTTTCCTAGCTTCCACATCTGCCATACCTCCGGTTAATGTGACATTTTATATGCAATAAGGACATTGACTCCGGTGTCCTAGCCAAACTCCATTTCTCTCACCTAAGTTCCCCCTGATTCTTAATGGACAGAACATTGTCATTTCTCTTAAGTCTGTGTTTGCAAGAGTTTTGAAGCTGTGAAATGCTCCGAGTGCTTTCTGTTGGTACTGTTGTTTTTCTGAACTGTTACGGAGCATTGCTGCATGTTGTTAGTAATAGCGTGTCCCACCTCAAACCTGATCATATTTAACGAGCAAAGCAGCATGGTTCTGGTTTGTTTGTAATCCTGTGGAACACAGAAGAGTGTGCGAGTGTAAATAGGTATTTATTACTATTTATTTATAATTGCCAGGGCACCTAATTCATGGACCTGAATCTGGCTTTTTTAAAATGTATCTTTATGTAGAGAATTGGCTACTTCTAAGCATGGTCCTAAGCCCACAGCTCCATGCTGGTTTGTGCTTAAAGCAGTGATGTTGGTGTGCTGAAGGGCAGCCTGAACACTATCACTGGATGCAGGAAGGAATATTTCTTATATTCTTAAATTAATATTAAGGCTGAAGAAGTGAATTTCACACTAGCTGATTAAAACTACTATAAAGGACTGATAAAAGCACAGCAGGTGAAGACATTGATTATCCTTTGTAGGTCCCTTTTGGCCAAACTACTGTGAACGCAGCTTGTGCCCAGTGAGTGAAGAATCTGAAATGCTCATAAAATGGCTCAGGGAGGAGTCTGTTAGTTTGTTCATGTTCTGCTTATTGCGTTCTTAAAATGATTGTCATCCATGGCATGCACAGGGATGCAGTGTTGGGCTTTCAGTTAAGCAGCATATTGCCATCCCTAGCAATCAGGCTTGCTGCTGTCATCTTGCAACTGGGAATATAAATAGGAGGATTCAAGAAAAGCTTTATTTGTGTGTGTCCGTCGTTGTTTGAAATTGATGGTTAATTAAAAATAAAAAAAACAACCTTGTATGCAACCAGATGACAGCCAGTACAAAAGGTCAATGATTTGTGGGCTTGGGTTTTGACAGTGCCTTAATTTTGTGAGTTTTCCTCCCCTTCAGTAGAAAACAGGAATTCTACCCGACAGCTCAGCTATCTGGTTTTGCAGATACGTCAAGTTTCAGTAGACAGGTATCACTAGCATGCACAAGACTATAAATTTTTTGAGATGTCTGATTCAAAGGGAATTTTGTTTTATAAAAGCCGCCAACAAATAAAAGTTGTGGAGTGACTCTGATTGTCCACTGGCACGTGGGGAAATACGTATGTTTCTTTTACTCTCACCGGTCTCAGAAGCCACACAGTCCTTGACCTGATGGCAAAATGATTATAACTGAAGAGAGAGATCAAACTTTGCTATGTCCTACAGGTATGCCTGAGCATGTTATAAATGGAAATACCATGCTAAAAAGTCCATTGCTTTTGTTGTGTTTGTAGTCTTGTCACCCAAGCAGACTTTCTGGGATTTCAGGGATGCAAATAAGGAAACAAACTTCCTTCAGTGTTTATACCAGATTCTGTCCTTCCTTTTGTCACTGTAACAGGAAGGAGGACGTTCACCTGGGACAGATAAATATATACATGCAGATACAACGACACACATGCAGTTCTAGCATATTTATATGGAGTTTCAGTAGTTCTATTTAAAACTCAAAAAAATTGAAATGCTTTGAATGAGCATGAATATTTATTTAGCATGATACTGTTAGCTGCTGCACTGCTTTCTGAGTCCCAGAGTCCTTGCTCTTCAAAGTCTTTCGGACTGAGGCAAATCGTAACTGCTTACCAAGAACAGACAGGAGAAATATTCCAAGAGATATTAAAATTAAAGCTTTGTACACCTCCCAAGTACCTTACCTGTAATGGAATTAGTATTGAGCAGACAACTGCCATAAAGAAGAGTCGCAAGTTTCATTTGGTGAAGCCTTTCATAGTGAGAGATACAGCACCTTTCTTCAATTTCCATAGCTCAGCACTGGTAGTTGTTAGTACAATTCCAGGCAGGCATCTGTCATTCCCAAGAAGCAAAGACTCATCTTTCAAAAAGCAGCACATCGTAACCATTGCTGCAGGGACACAGGGTTCTCCAGGGTGGGTTCTACACTTCTGGGAAACCCTGCTACACCTGGACATACATTCCCTCCTTAAAACTCTGCTCCAACCAGAATGAAAATGGTAGCTGGGCATTTTCTAGTAGGATGGAGTAACTTGCTTCCGTGGCACAGAGATGGGAATGATGAGGAAAACACGACACAGTCACTCTACCTCGTTTGCTAAATGAGGCCCTGCAAAGGGCCATTTATTTTCTGAAGGGTTTTGCGTGTCTCCCCCCAGATCTAACTCTTAAAATGTTCATTAATGTTCATTAATTTATCAGAGCCACTGAGAATGTCTGTTGCACTGTGGTGTGGGATTTAAAATCTCCGTATGACCCACAAAATGGAAAAGAAGGTGAGGGCAAGACTTATACCTATTAAAAAAAAAGAAAGTTTCATGTGGTTTAGCTATTCTCTCCTGTGACATCCACTTCAGTGTTACCAACAAATTTTGCTCAGGACCTGGACAGAACAATAAAACGAGCAGGCTGATGACAGTAGGTATTTCAAGTGCTTTGAAAAAATCCTGCCATGTCTCGAGTCTAATGCTGTGCTGGCTGTGCAGAATGTTCCCAGCTCCAGTCTGCTGCAGCACAGGGTGGGAGAGAAGCATGCCAGGGCTTAGACTTCCATGGGACAGACGTCATTCTCTCAAAGATGTTCTGATCTGATAACTTCTGATACTAACTCTAGTGAGATGTAGCTAAATTTAGCAATACATTTAATCCTCAAAGAGGCCCTGGTTGCTTGATGGAAAAAGCAAAGTGTTTCCGTTGCTGCTCTCAGCATTTTTTGCTGATTGACAGGTTTCCCTTTTCTGTTACACAGGGCGAGCCAAACCCAGTGTCTACAGCTTTTTCATCGTTGCAGATCAGCTTCACAGATAGGGAAAGCTCTATGGCCCTTACTGTTTGTAGAAAAAACCCAAACCCATAGGATAATTTTACAGAAAACATTAGTAATTCTTCACAGTAAATGAAGGAAAAAAAATAGGAGCACAAGGGAATGTTTCTACACCAAAGAGCTTACGTGAGAAAGGGCAAAGCTGAAACAATAGAGCGCCAAGCTAGAGCAACCAGTGTTGTTTTCCCCTTTTCCTTTTATTATTAATGACAGTATGCACATTCTTCCACGTTTGTTTTGTCCAAAGAGTAACCAAATAATTACATGACCCAGCTAAGCAGAAAGACCCAGAAGTTAAAGATGGATGTTAACTGGCCATCTCCTGAGCAATGGAGAAATTGTTCCTTTTAACACTTGCCAGGTGATTAAGCTGCCAAATGCTGCTTCTTCCTGCAGCCTATTTCATGGCTGTGTGCTGCTGTAAAGCACGAGATCAGTGCTGAGCATGTCAGTCCAAACAGCCCACAGGACACACAGAAGCATTAAAAATTACAGCTTTATACATTTCACAGTAGCACATCTTTATCTGGGCCCTTAGCTATAATTGTCTACTTCACAGTTCTGGTGCTATTCTTTAAATGACCCAAGCAGCTGCTGTAGGACACAAGATAGAAGATTATATGGAAGGTAAGGCTGATATAGCATGATGTTTCCTACAACCTTATATACCCAGATATTTTAGTTCTTTGCCAAAATCAGAAGATACATCTATAAAAGATTTTCCAGAAAGCTCACAGTCTGGATTTATATGACTTCTTCCACCTCTACTAGGAAGCCAGGACGCTGACCAGGCAACCAGCTATCAATGGAAAAAATACACCGCTGATACTGAAGCTGAGACAGTCGCTCTGCACACAGAGGGGTGAAACTTGCCTCTTTAGGATGCTCTTCTTATTGGCCCCAGGGAGATCTGGTTTGTCCTGTGTGCCCATCCACTGTAAGGAAAGGCTAATTAAAGGGGTTTAGATTTCATCAGACACCAACAGAGTGGTTCTTACTTGGTAAACACCCACAAAATTACCTCTCAGCTAAGAATTTAATCTGCTCTCATGTGGTCTGTAAAGGCAACAGTCTGTGAGCAAGCTGTTGGGGGATGATGGCTCATGGAACAGACAGACGGGTGAGAAAAAAAGTTCCTGTCAAGCCAGAGCCCACGCTGCCATGGCAGAGCCCGCTGCCATCATGACTCATAGTTGCTACTCACTTCACCTCTGTGGTGACACTTCTGACAAAAAGGAGATGTTGTAGTGCCAAGATCAACATTCACAAATACCTTTGAGCCTGGTCTCTCTTTTACACTTCTGCATTTGCACCTTTCACATATTATCCCTAGGAAAAATACCACTTATAATATTTTCTGTCATGACCCTTAATCTGTTTCCTTTATGTTCCAAAAGAGAAATGCGGGAGGGAATTTTTTAGAGAGCTTGTGGATGCAACCTTTTAGGAAGGATCAGTGTGAGATAGTGATTTAATTTTCATCTTAACTTTAGGGTACAGGTAGGCTATAGCGGTGGAATGCAGGAAAACAGGTCTGATAGGTTTAGAGGCTCAACCATTTTTATAGCCTGAGGAAATCCAGAATGTCCCTGGAAAGGATTTGCTTCCTTGCTTTTGTTTGGTTTTGATTTGCAAATTACAGAAAGCTCACCAGAAACCATAACACACATGCTGCACTCCTGCAGAAAGCAATCTGCTGCTTTTCCAATTATCCGGGCCCCCGATGCTTCTCAATTGAGCTGGCAGATCTTGACTTTCCAAAAAAAGATCTGCTAGTTGGTGACTTCTGGTCCCACTGCAACCAATTGCTAATTTTCTTTCATTTGTCAGCTGACAACAATCGGTGTAATCAGTAATAATGCCAGGCATACGCAGTGTCAGATGCACATAGCATGTCACAGATTGCAGAGCCTTGAAGAACAGTCTAAAAATCTGTGACTTTAAGAGTCCCAATGTTGGCTTAAATTAGATTCCGAATAATGTAGGCTAAACCCTAATGTAGGCTCTCTATAACATTTGTCTCTTAAGGTAAGATGCTTCATCTCCCTGACTGTTTGATTTATGATAGATTAGGATGTCAGTTAATCTCTTCTTATTTGGCTAGATGACTGTGGAGATTAATCAAGTACTGTCTGCAAAAGGAGACCATAAATATTGATTATGAATTTTTCTTTAATTATTCCTCTGTATGCCAGAGGGTTAAAGACAAGGATAGACACCAGCGTCTTAAATCTCATTTCACAAGAGAAACAGAAAAATCACAGCAGCTGCTCTGGTTGATACTGTTTTTCTCTGACACGCTTAGTTCAGTTTCCTGGAAAAGGCAAAAAGCCACAGAAACAATGGATTATGGTCTCCAGCGAGAAAATGGGGAAGCAGAAAGTGGTTCCAAGTGAGTGAGTCTGCTTGGGTGGTACAGCACCATCTCTGCTTCCACAGGACATGGAGAAAGCAGCATTTCTTACAGGAAAAGCTACACTGAACAAATACAGAAACACACATTGAAACAAACTGAAATAGCAACGTGCTGTGAATATTGGAAAACAGAGCAGCATGGAAGAGTGACATTGAAAAGCACTCTGTGCACATGAAGGGGAGACGTCTATTCTGTTGGGGCCTCTGCTGAGATGTCTGAGATGTTTGTACCAGTTACCTTATCTCCCTGTGCATTCCAAGGGCATCTGCACAAAGATGTTATTTGTCTACTTGTTCTCTGTTGACAGCTGCAGTTTCCTGCCTTTGAGCTCAACAATTGACATTTGGGGTGAGCCCTGCACACTGATCCCCTCGGTGAGGGGATTAGCAGTGGGTCACGGATGTTGCCCTGCGCTACAGAACCCAAAACAAGGTGGAAGAGCCAGATAGCTTCTGTCACTGGAGTCCTACTGTTAGCTGCAGTATCCCTCAGGAAGTCTTTTTTCTTCTTTCAGATTTCTACCTACTTGATGGTTTTTTGTAAATCATTACATTTTTCTTTCTGTCTTTTCCAATGTGCTGCTCTTTTGGGGATGGTACCCCAGTCCAAACAGAGCTATAAAGCAGTAAGTATTTATTGTGCACAGTTTAAACGCCTTTAGTAAATTCACTCTTGCACAGCTTGACAGAAGGCATACTCCCTCGGTATCAAGAAATCTGCTTTAAATGGCTGAGAGTGCCTGAACCATAAACCATACTAGTACTGGCAGGCTCACCTGATGCTAAAATAAGAGACAATTAGTTCTAAAATAGTCAAAGGTAGTCAACAAGGGGACCTCAGGCGTACAGCACCTGATAAGGAACACATTTAGTGCCTTAGAAAGAGCCCCCGGTGATTCTGCCCAAGTGACAAACACTGGTTGCTACAGAGATATCTGTCCTCTTCAAATACAGATGGATTGCTCCAGGATGCTGTGAAGTTTCCTGCATCTCAGTGCAGACAGTCAACCATTTCCTACTGTTCCTGTCGAAGTAGCTGAAATTATCTCAGTCTTTCCTTAAAAAACAGGAGCAAGCCAGCTTTCTGGAGAGAGACACCACAGACTGGTGGTCATTGCCATTAGTCATCCCCCCTCTAACGAGCAGCCTCTGCTGAGGAGAGCTCAGAGAGTCCAGATAGCAGCACGAGCTTCGGTCCAGATACATGCTGGGATCTTCTCTGTGGGAAGATGCTTCCCCTTCCTTTCCAGCCCTCCAACCTGGTCCGAATCTTCATCAGCTCAGTTTTTTCAGGTAAATAAGCTGAAAAGCCCTGAAGCTGCTGAATGCATCAGACAGTCTCTCTGCTTGAGTCTGAAAAGCCTTAAAATGAGGTGAGACTACTGTGCTTAGTGGAGAAACTGTAAGCTTGCAGCTTCATTTATTTGAAAGTGAAGACGCCTATAATCTGCTGCATTTTATGTACAGCTTTATTTGCCCTTAGAACGTACCAGAGACGGCAGAATTCTGTATTAGTTCAGGAACTAACGGCATTCACAGTGAAGCGAAATTCAGCCTAGGCACTCCTGCGCAGTAACAGCACGGTGCAGCGCGATGCCTGTCTGCACACAAGGCTGCAAAGTTTGCAGGCTTTCTCAAAACCCTGGGCAACACACGTTTGATTCCCATCCACCACTTAACAGCAAGAAATATTTGTGAAGACCTTCTCTTCTTGGACAATATCCAAATATTTCCCACTTCCTCTGCCTACTGGAACACAGTTGCCAGACTGAGCTCCTAAACTGGTAACTGGCAGCAGGTAACAATGACTCAGATTTTCAGGAATTACAAAACTCCATTCCTGCTTCTTTTGAAAATCATTCACTCTGTCTCCATTTTTAAATATGAAAACACAGGCTTAGACAGGCTCTCAATTCCACAAAAAGCGCATTCCAAAAGAAAGAAAATACTGCAGCATCACCTCCAGTAATGCCATGAATATGTTGTTCAGACAGTGAGGTGTTTCCAGCCTAAGTAGGTAGGTCAGCATTTACAGGAACAGAGCTGCAGTTTCTGGAAAGAGTCTATGAGAACTGCAGACAATCTGAAACGACTGGGCACATAAGGACACAGCTAGGGTTAAGATTTTGCCTACAATACCTGTCCAAGTTGTGGCAGACCTCATGCATTTTCAGGAACAGTTTTGGGATGAAGGACGTGACATGATTGGATTTTCACCAAAAGACAGGGTTAGAAAACCCCACTCTCTCACTGCAAGGTGGGGAATTCATGTGTTTTAAATGAATTTACACCTGAGTGTAAAGCAAAACAAGGATTTCCCATAACCACTGCACCTTTAATGAAAGCTAATGAATTATTCCAGAGAGTAGTTGCTCCCTGTTGGACAGCAGTGCAGACCTTGTAACTCCTAACCCAAGGGAGCCCTTTCCTCATCTGAAGCTGGCACAGACTTCATTAGGGATCACTTTTCACTTAGAACAGTCCCAAGGAAAGCTGCAGATACAGCCATTCCTTGTCCTAATTTTAGCATTCCCTCTTGTACTACTTTATCGCATGATTATGTAGTGCCATGAAAGTTTACATAATTTTGGGGAGAGAACATTCCAATTCTGAAGAAATTATAATCTTTCATGAGAAAACATATGTGAGGAGGGAAAAGTCCTTTATATTCCCCATGTCTTAATGTTGCAGGTGTGAAAAGTATCCATGACTTCAGACCTGTGTATCAGTGAAAAGGAGAGGGTGTATGCATGTGGGTGCTGGGAGTGAACACTCATGTTTCTGTTTGTGTGCATATATGTGTTTACTCTTATTTGCTTTGCCATCTTAATTTATCTTAAGTTTACCTAGTTTGTTGATTAATTCAGTGAACATATCACTTAAAAGGTGTCACAAAGACTCTTCTAGAAAGTGGTAATTCTCCTGTAAAAAGCACAGCAGGGGAAGCAGCCATAAAAATTTCACAGACTTGACTCTGTATGAAAAGATTCCCTGTGGGTAGAATTGCCTTTTATTGTGGCTGTTTATCACTGCTGAGATGGGTCAACAGTGTGGCTGAGTGGTCTTAAAAGAGGATGGAGGATTTGCTGCAGCAAGATGTAAGAAATACATTTTTCTGGATCGATGTTGCTGTATTGTATAACTATGCAATCCAGAATTTCCAGATCCAGAGTTTTCATATTAGCAAATTAACACATGGTGTCCCAAGCTGCAATAGAACCTTTAAAACATACTCCTGGTGGTAATGAGGGCACAGGCCTGCAGACATCTGGAAAGCACACTTTTACAAGACTTAACCTCAGTGCCATCTGTGTGAAATTCAACACAGATTAGATGATAGCAACATGAACTGCATTTTCAGCGCAAGGTCTAACATGACAAGCAGACAACCCAGCTCTAAATTCCTAACTTCTGGTGTGCTGCGCAAACCCTTTCATGCAGACATGGCTACAGAAAGAGACATCCTTCTGGAGAAAGTACACCCAGAAGTGCTGGCCTTATGTCAGAAGCACGGCCTAATGTTTGAGGTAAATTACTTCTTTCCTGTCTATCCTGTCGCAAAGGCCACCAAAAGATGTGTGATGGAGAAAAAAACCCCAAATGCTCATAGGTTTGCTGTCTCCTTATAAGCCACCTAGAGTCAAACACTGCTGTACCCACTCCCTAGAACTTTTGGATAAAGTATATTCGTATGTTTGAGTTGTATGGATTTCAGTGCAGAGTTAGGTGGTTAATCATCTTCAAGTGCCTGGAGACGAGGGTTTACATCATCCTTTTCTTTCTATAGTCAATCGGAAAAAAGTTCCATGTATAAATTCCAGTGGATATACTTCAGGAGTGGTTGAACTAGTCCTAATTATAATAATTTGCACAGAACTTCTAGCACAAAAGAGGGTATGGAAATGCCCTTATCTTCTTATGTCTTACCTTATCTGCCCTTATGACAGAAGATAGGCTTGAAATGTTGCGGAGAAAAACCTACAGTCTTGAGGTTCCTTGTCCTGAAAGACTGAATTGCTTACTTGGTCACCCATCCTCCAAACTCTTAAGTCTCTCACAGGAGAAATCCCTGCCAAGAGATTTTTAGTATCTCAGCATCTCTTGCAGTGTTCCAGTAATTAAAGTTGCATACCACTAGTGTCCAGACTGATTTAAAAAGTAGACACGATAGAATGACTTAATTTTCCCATGTCACTGTTTTTACAATAGCACTGACTAGTCTAAGAATCTTAAAAAAAATGTATTTTTGCGCAGGTAATTGATTTGAGATGGGGTATTTCCAAACTTGTAGACCCCAAGCATCAAAACACACAGCTCTCCCGGGAGGAAACTGAAGCCTGTCAGAAACTGTCAGCTGTCCCACCTTCACTGCAGTGCATGCTCAGCCCCTATGGCTGCAGTGGGACATACAGAGCAGGCCACACACACTCAGAAGGTCTACTGGACAAGGAAGGTGGTTTTCCACAGCAATTAGCCTGCCTGAGCAGCTTCAGAAAGCAGCTCACTGATGAGGCCGAGATGTCAATAACAGCCAGTAGTCCCTACAAGACAAAAGGAGCCCTGACAGGCACACACATATAATCCAGGCCTGAACACAGTCTCCTCAGAGCAGAAGGTAACAGGGGTTGTGCCTATTAACCAGCAGTTGTAAGAGGCAGATGGAGTTACACAGAAGGCAAGAAGCTCTTGCTCAGAGCTTGCTTCCATCCCAATACCTCAATATTAAGGCGGCTTTCTCAGTAACTAAGGAATAAATGCAAATTCCCTACGTAAAGAATCAGAAATGAAAATGCCATAGCAACCACCAGGGACAGAACAGGGTGTCACTCTGCAAGCCGATACCTGTTCCATGCTTCTAACCTACTCAAATTCCTTCGGTCACTCCTCTTAACCCCTGATAGCTTGCCACAGCCAGCAGCCCACCTCAGCTTCCTTGAAGCACTTTGGTGACAGTCCTGAACAGAAACCCACACCCAGAACTTTAAGCTTTGCAGAAGGGGAGAGGAGGCTGAGTGCGACACCCACAGATTGCTTGCTCAGATTGTTCTGGATTTAGAAAGGGAGAAAGTTAGTTTTGCTGAACAAAGAGAATAAACATGCAGTCCCAGGAGGCATAACTGAAGCCACAAGTAAATAAATAATCAAACAAATATTTGTGCAAGTTGTGCCTGATTTCCCTCAAGACACTTGCACCAAAGGCCAGCAATGGATGGGCCAGAGACCGTCAGAGCCTCATCTGAGCGTTACTGCACCCCAGAGCTCACCATTGCTGAGCTCCTTGCAGGTCACACCAGTTAGCAGTGCTGTATCCATATACAGATGGCACTAGCAGGCACTCAGGCAGTGTCTTCCTCAGCCTGATGCTCAGTATGTACCTCAAAATCTCAGCAAAACCAGCCACAAAGGTTTGTCTACTCTCGCTTTCCTATACACACACCAGAAGGGCACTGCTTGAAGGTTACACTGTGGGCTTGCACTCTGAGCTCACTCTGCCTGTTTCCAGACTGCATGGATACTGGATGCTGATGCTTTTCAGGATTTCGTTCTTCTCTGGCCCAGCCTTCAGTCCTAACGAAAAGTCCCCAGGCTCAGTCTTGTTCCCTTAGTTCTCCTCCACCCCAAAGCCAATCTTACAGTGCCATTAACCAAACTCCCCAAACCACTTCTGCTCTGTGCTTCCACTCCCTCAGCTCCATCATGCTCTGACCCCCCCAGACACGCTGTAAAGGCCTGAGGAGCTGCTGCTGTAGTCACTTCCCCCCCAGCCTGGGGCAGGCTGGGGCTCTGCCGGGCTGTCCTTATCCAACACAGAAGCCACACGGGCGCTGTAGTTTCCAGCATGTTTTCTGAGCAGCCCTCCCTGGCAATCCCAGGTGCTAAGCCAAGCAGCCAGTCCACACACCTGCCTCCCATCAGGCCACCGTCAGGCGTGGGGCCTCCAACACGTACCTGCCTCCTGTCGGGCCACTGCCGGGTGTGGGGCCTCTGACATACCTGCCTCTGTGAAACACTCCTCAATGCTTTTCTAAGATTTAGAAGTAATTGGCTTTCTTACCATAGACAAGCGATTAGCTGGTAATTGTTCAAGTGTGGGTTAAACTCTCGCTGCATTATTTCCATTCATCTTCCCCCTCTTGATTATTCTTTCAAATTTAGTTACAAAGCTGTGTGCTTCACCGAGTGACTGAAGCTGTTCAAGTCACTTTTTGTTCCTTATGTAACATATAGATACCATATCACTTTCCTCACATTGTAGTGGCACTGTATGATCTGACCTGATGGATTTATTAAATATCCTTGTTTCAAATGTGTTTTGTTTGTTTGGTTTTTTTAAAAAAAGAAATTTCTCCAGTATTCTAGCTTGGAGATTCATCAGACTTCTTACAGACACCTTAAACTGCTTCTCTTCCCAGTTGAAAAAGCCACAGGTTTTTATATTCCCTGGTTTGTTAATCAAGTTCAAATGCATTATATAATATATATTTATATATATTATATATATATGCCACTTTCTTTCTGCATTATCTGATCCTGTGCTTGTCATACTCATTGTGCATTGTTGGACCAACTGCTTAGACCAAGTTTAGAGTCAAGACCACAGCACATCCAGAGCTGAGATTTAAGTGATGCGTTTTGCCTTAATATTGCCTCCACAATATTTATTTTTCCTCAGTATTTTCAAATGACTCCTAATATAGTTTCACGTACCAAGCACTTTACTTACTTGTGTAGATCATTAAAAAGAAAAAAACCAAACCCCACCATGACTATTGTATCTACGTATTTTGCCACTATGCAGGTATGCTTTTTAATTATAATTTCCAATTCGGTACCAGGGTTAGTTTAAATAATTTAATTCCTCTTCTAAATGCTTTACCAAAACACACAGTGGATGGACTTCGTTTCAAAATACAAATAGAGGGGAAGTGAAAACCACAATCTGACTTAATTAAAACTCCAACCCCTTTTTTTTGCTGAAACATCAACTTGCATTTTTCACAAGAGCAGCAATCTGGAGCAACTGCAATGCTCCATGGTACAGTAAGAACATGCCAAGTGCTACATCTCACCGCATTGCCCAGAACAGCTGGAAGGAAAGTGTGTGGGATTCAGCACATTTTCACAGAGGTCTGGCATACAGCATCAGCACACTCAGAGACATCTTTAAGAGAAGTTAAAAAAGCTAGATGGTCTTGCTAGAAAATGTATTTGATGGCAAATTCAATTCATTCCAGGTCTCATGACAATACAGTACATTATTCCATTATTCCTGGAGGCAAACAGAATGCAGTATCTCCAGCATCTCTTTTGGGAGGGGGGCAGGGGGTGCGGCAGGGGGCAGAACTGGATGAACGTGGTCTGGCACAAAAGAGTTTTTAGAGTAGGGTCTGCAAAGCCAGACAAGACAGCTAATTTTATAGCAGCAAGGTTCACGCAGTTACATTCTCAAATTAATGCCAAAGAAAGAACAATGGGACAGTAACATAAGAGCAGTCAAGGCCACCTGGTAATTCCAAACCTCTTCTCTTGTGTAGTCAGAAGATCACTTGTGTTTCTAAAAATCCGTTTAGTTCTCCTTAAAGAGGGTTGGGGATTATTTTGTGGAGTGAGCTCCTTGCTTATTTATGTTGTCTTCCCTAGTTCAATTTTCTTCTGGATGGCACGTGCTGAGTGATAGATCAAGGAATCAATGAGTCCTGCGACTAAAAGGAGAAAAAAAAAACCCAGACAGATCAAGCCAGACATGCCTCAAAGAGAGAAAACTCTCAGGGAAAGAAAACACAAACCCTTCTGTTAGCGGAAAGGAGTTCCAGCTCCCTCCCTCCCTCCCTCCCCCCCCCCCCCCCCCCCCCCCCCCAACAGAAAACAGCTGCTGCTCAGAAGAATAACAACCTCAGGTCATCAGGGCAGATAAGATCCAGCTTGCAGGGCAGAGGTGATTATACCTCTCCAGAAAAAGATCTCTCTTACAGCGTTAAAAAAGAGACAGGCTGAGTCGCATGTGCTTACTGATGAGTGAGATTAATTTGGAAAGGAGGCTGATGTTGAGAACTTTTTGCCATGTTATTGCACTGATCCAGCTTGCCAAGGGCATGTTTCCCATTTCTTGCTCATTTCATAGCATTCTTAAAAATAACCTACCCTACCCAATGCTGCCCTTGATGGACATCCCTTATCAAAGACTGCAATGTTTACCCACCAAGGACACAAAGCAAAACAAACTGATGCCTTTAGTTCTCTCTGCAGTATTTTCCCCAAAGCTCTCCAGCACTGAAGGAGCCTGTTAACTCAGTGCTTGTTTGGGACCATAGAAAAGTTTAGAATGGGTCTACTGCACCATGAAACCAAGACAACCCTGCATCCATCAGGGCAGCTTTTGCAGGGCAGGAACCCTGAACTCCTACATGGGAGGGAACACAGGGTGCCAGTGAGCAAAGGTATTTTCAGTGCCTTTATGAAGATTCATGTTCTTTTTTCTTTTAGTCAACACCTCAATCTAAGGAGTAAGTGATTACTTGGCCCTATGCAAAGATACACATTTCAATGCTATATAAAGAGTAGCCGCTAAAACGGGAACAGTCTTTTGTTTATTACTGTAGAATACAGAACTACTGGCCTTACTATCTGGTCTTTGAGTGACACTTCAGATGACTGCCTTTTGTGGTTGTCTTGCCCTGAAATTATCTCTACCTGTGGAATAAATTTGATTCTGTAACACAAATACTGTTACACAGCTGATTTCTTTAGAATATAATAGTTAGGTTGGAAAAGACCTTTAAGTCCGGTCATTAACCTAACACTGCTAAGTCCACCACTAAACTATGTCCCTAAGTACCACATGCACACAACTTTTAAATGTCTCCAGGGATGGCGACTCAACCACTTCCCTGGGCAGCTTGTTCCAGTGCTTGACAACCCTTTCAGCAAAGAAATTTTTCCAAATATCCAATCTAAACCTCCTCCGGTGCAACTTGAGGCCATTCCTTTCATCCCATCACTCATTACTTGGGAGAAGAGACGGACCCCCACCTCGCTACTACCTCCTTTCAGGGAGCTGTAGAGAGCAAGAAGGTCTCCGCAGAGCCTCCTTTCCTTCAGGCTGAACACCCCCCAGTTCCCTCGGCTGCTCCTCACCAGACTTGTTCTTTAGACCCTTCACCAACTTCAATGCTCTTCTTCAGACAGGCTCCAGCACCTCCATGTCCTTCTTACAGTGAGGGGCCCAAAACCGTACACAGGATCCAAGGGGTGGCCTCACCACTGCAGGAATACTGGGGGACAATCACTTCCCTAGTCCTGCTAGCTACACTATTTCTGATACAAGCCAGGACACTACTGGCCTTCTTGGCCACTATTTCATCTTTCCTCTAGAATATAGACTCAGAACATGGCATATGGCAGCATGAACTGGCTGCCAAAGGTAATCAGTGCTAGAGGGCACTTTCATTTGTCGCAAAAATAAGTTTTGAAAGCCTCTCCTTGAGTCAGCCATAGAAATAAAGATGACCAAATTTATTACAGACAGAAATTCTGTTTAATAGTATCAAGTTAATTGAGTACTGTGACACCTCAGGTGATGGGAGAACCTTGCAGATAAAGGTATTATGCAATACATACAGAAGCTGACTTCTCAGGTCCAGTAAGACATGCTGACCAGATAAATCTCCAGGCTGGCCCTTCACAGCCATGTGAACATCTATGACTGTGTTTCAGAGCACCCTGGGTTATTACCTGGAGTGCAAGGCTGGACCAAGGCTGGGCTCTGTCACACACATGGAGCTGAGCAGACACTGATCAGCTGTTCAGAAGCCAACACTGAGAACAAAGCCCAGACACTCAAACAGCTCTGCAGGAACAGCCTCTCCTTACGGGCCCCCATGTAGCTGTGAGGGCTACTTTTAGTCCCCGCAGAGCACTCACTGGAGCTCCTGTGTCTGGGAATGCTTTCTAAGACCTCTCGAGATGGCTATGCTCATGGCAACCTGGGTTCACAGATTCTACTGGCTTTAGTTCCACATGAAAGCAACTGTCTGCTTACAGACCCAACCTGGCCAAGAACACAGTACAGATACATTCATATGGTATGTGAAAGACTGCATTATTTGAAAACAAAGTGTCCTTTAGAGCATCAAAGTAAAATACTATGATAGGTATGTCTTACATCATCCACAGCATCTTGAAAGTCTGCAGCACTACTTATACTCTCATACCACTCCAATGGCTCTATAGAACATGCTATATTCCCTCCTGAAGTCTGAAATCATCTCTCCCCATCAAAAAGGGATTTATTATCAGCCATACACGTTTTAGAAAAAGATGGCAAATGTTTAAAATGTAGAAAGAAAAAAGATTGAAAGGTGTGATACCTGTAAATATGCCTCTGATGACGACACAAGCTCCTGTGAGGACGTGTGTAAAGGACCTAGAATGAGGAAAACAATTTGAACAACCAGCATGAGCTCAGATACCAAAATGTCAGATAAGTAACAATTAACTAATACAAACTAATTCATAATCATCATAATGTTCATCATAGCAGGTAAGTATGCATTATATAATTACTAAGAGCTAATGATTAACAGATTTAACAAGTAAATAACCCCTATTGGCTACAGAATAGAGTTTGCCACTGATACTTTTACTCATTAGCATTGAGCAGCATTACAGCAGTGTGCTCCAAGGAGCTCAATGGCAACACTAGGAGGCAAGTACTGAACTTATAAACCTAAAGAAGGGCTTCTAATCACCAAGATTTTATCATTCCTACACAGGCAGAATGTACAGCAAGCTGCTGTAACACAAACCCTAAATCCCTAAGCACATGTTAATACATTTTAAGGTATAGACATCGGCTGTCCTTCGTTATGATCCCAAAATATTGGACAGCTGCAACCCCCTCCATTCCCCTGCAACTACATGCCTGTGATTAAGGGAGGACCTGGAAAGAAGAAAGAGCTTCCGTACTGACTATGACATGCAGAAAAGCTATAGTAAATGCAGAGTAAGTAACCAGTTTGGATCAGTGTGGGTGCTGCTGTAGGTGCTGGCTGAAATGCTATATAAATCATCTTCCCATTAAAAAAAGACTTTGAGGAAATTAGTCTGAACTGAGAACCATTATATCAGATTTCTGCTCAGTACACCAATTTCCTTCATCTTGATACTAGAATAAAAAGTTTCAGGTAATAATCAGAAAAACCCCAATCCTTTTCAGATGTGCACGCTGAGAGTAAGGGCTTCTGGGAGCGCCTCTTCCTCTCCACTGACTGGGAAGGGGCTTGGATGGCTTTCACGCATTTGCACCGTCGTGTCTAAGTGAGGATGGAGCTTTAAGCTATGCAAAATGATGAAATCAACAGAGGGTGAATGAAATGGACTGAATTTACGTAAAGGCTCATACCAACTGCTGAGACAACGTATCTGGAGGAAATGCCTTGGCTGATCTAGCAGCAAAAGCTGCTGCACGGCAAGCAGTCTGAGCAATGACTCCAATTCTGACTGAACAGGGTAAGGCTGAAATCCCAGATCTAACTCCTCTTTATGAAGATCTACCTGAAGAAGAAAGACAAACCTGGGAGAAATTGGGAGCACAACAACATGAGGGACAGTGGCTATTTGGAAGTAAACTGCTACTTCAAAAGAGGTATTTATGACCTATCACTTGCTGGCAGCACGACAGAGCTCACAGAGGGCCAGAAAGTATTGCTCTCAAAACAACTGTGGGCAACCCCTGGAATTTATGCAGCAGCCAAAAAAATTGGTGAGAGCTGTCGGCTGTGTAAGGATCTGCCTCTTTAAGAATGAAGATACTGCTGGGAAAGCCGCCTCCAGCGACGAAGTATCCTTTTCAAAACCTTCAGACTGATTATGCCGAAATGCCTAAAGTAATGGGGTTCACATACCTACTTCTTGTTGTTGATCAATTGTCAGGGTGGGCGGAAGCTTTCCCTACTTGGAAAAATGACTCAAAAGCAGTTGTTAAAGCTCTCTTAAAGGAAATTATTCCTAGATAGGGAGTTCCAGAGCTATCTGACAGGGAACCTCACTTTTCTGCAGCTGTATTAAAACAGATCTATCATTCATTAGGAATTTGATCACAATTACATACTCCCTATCATCCAGAATCCTCAGGACAGGTAGAGAGGATGAATAGAACTCTCAAAAAGAAATTAGTCACAGTCTGTAAACAGACTGGGTTACAATGACGTGAAGCTTTAAATTTGGGTTTATGGGATATAAGAAACACTCCCAAGCAGCCAACTGGAGTTTCTCTGGCAGAAATTCTTTTTGGAAGGATTATAGCAGTACCAGGAACTTATGTCCCAGCAAAGACAAGTTTGTCGGATGGAGGTGAACAGGCAACCCAATACTTATTGTATTTGCAGAATTCTTTCTCAGATTTGAGAAACGATGCATATTGGTATCAAGGAATTAACATCTCGGTTCCCCAACCTATCAAGGTGGTGAAAGAAACTGATCGTTACAATACCTGTTGTGATTTCTATAGTTGTGCCTGTGATCGCATTAATGCAATGTTCTGTAACTTGTGTGACTGGCTTAGTAGCAAAATTGCAAGAAAGAACTTGGAAATATGTTATCTATTCAACTATTGCAGGTATGCAATAACAAAAAGGAGGAAATTGTTAAAAGAAAATGCATTTTGAATTAAGAAATTTAAAGTGCTGAAGCAGCTAAGTGGCAGTACCAGGCCTCATCCCTAGCACAGCCCTAATCCAAGGCTGGTTTAACACCCAGGCCAGTTAATCAGTGGGAGAACAGAGAAGCAACAGATGATCAGTTTGTGCACACAGGTGCTCGCAGAAACACAGGGTGCTTTTAGAAAAATTGGCATACGTGAATAGGAATTGCTTGTTCAATGACTAAGCATGCTTGAAGGAGTATGTGAGTTAAAGCAGGCAGACAAGAAGATCGCGATCCAAGGAGGAGCTTGGAACAGAGGCAGAGGCTGGAACCAAACAGATGAATCAACTGGGACAGAGTCAGGTGATGGATTCGCAGAACTGACAGGACCAAAGGAAACTTCTAAAAACTTTGGATGATGACCAATGATCTGATAAGTGTAAGCTGTGCTGTATCCCTTTGTTCTCTGCCACTGACTGGGGTGGTGGCCCAGCTCTGCGTTGTGACTAAATCAAGCCTAGCGGTACCCACGTCTGTGTAAATTTTTCCTTTAACAGTCAATACTGCTATAGTTGCCATTTAAATAACTGACTGAACATCAAGTGTTACTAATAGAAACTGATAATCATAGAGTTTCATGAAGATGGGTGGACACTTCCAATCTAACTTGCCACATTTGTGGTGGAAATCAAACTAGCCGTGTCCTTTTTCCAGACAGCAGAAGAAATTGCTCGTTGCATGCAATGCAATTTGATCGCTTTCAAAATGCCTCTCCTGGATGAGACTGTTTGCTCCCTCTGAGTTTCCCTTCCTTTCCGTTGATAATGTAAGGAGCGAGAGCAACCGGTTCAAACTGAGTAATCCCAGTGGAGGCTGGCAACACAAGTAAGGCAGGAGGCCTACATGTGTTAACAGAGAATTAGATACAGAAAAGCGGGGTTTGACCCCAGACATTACATTCGTAATGCCACAGCCTGTGAATACAGAAAGGCTGCTAAGTGACACAACAGTAAGAACGCTATCACCACACTTCTGTGAAAACAGGAGAAGCTCTCGTACCTACCCACTGTTCAGCTCTAGGCTTAATTTAGCCTTTCAGCTTTTAAGAACAGAAAAGTTAAATCTGAGTTACAACAAATCAGCAAGTTTAGTTCATGCCAATACACAGAACTACACTATCACCCAGAACAGATAATAAGGACCTCACGTGTTAGAAAGACAAAGTCGGGACAGCATTACTGTTAGATTGCAACACTACCAGAATCGTTCCCGGTTTGTACTGAAGTACAACAGTAAGTCATAACATGTAAAAAAATGCAGAGGAGAGGGTTATGTAGCCAAGGACCACTTACTCCAACTTGTAACTGATAAATCAACTGAAATCTATCAATCGGGTATGCACTAACACACACAAAGCAAATGTAGTAAGACGCAAGTTTAGGCTTAAGGGTCAAGTCAGTGGAGCCTTAATGGAAAGAGGCTCTTTCCTCTAACCAGCTCGTCCCATTTGTCAGCCTCCTAGGATTTAAAGATGCACCCAAAGTCAAGTTTTGCCAGAGCAGCTGCTTGATTTCTAGTAGGAAAAGCCTATTCACTCAGCAGCTTTGCTCCTGAAATGCATCGAGTCCTTATCCCAATTTCAGGGGGACCAGGCAAAAGACTTGCCTTGCAAAAGTACCGAGTATAATATATATATACACACACACAAAGAAGAGCTTGTCTGATCTGTCAGTGTAAAAGATTTGTGTCCTATAAACTCTTCAAGAGTTTGTGGTGTTTAAAATGCTGTGAATTCAGCCGTCCAATGTTCCCATGAATCTCACAGCAGGCATACAGTGATGGAAAGACGATGAGAGCATCCATGCAAGAATGGCAGAAGAGCATCTTACCATGTCTCTCGGCTTCTAGAGTCACACGATTGGCAGCTTTATCCAAGCGTTGTTTAAACAGCTTGTGCTCTACATCCTGCTGCTGCTCTCCTGTTACATCCGCGGCATCGACGCTCAAATCTGAAAGCAGTGATCAAGGAAAGCGGTCTATCAACACACATTTGTTATGGCCTGTAGCAAGCTAAGGAAATGAAAAGACAGAATCGTTCAGCCAGCAGGGTAAGAACATGCCCAACAGGGAGAGCGTGTACGGCTGGGGTCAAGTGACTGACAGGGAATAAAACGCATGGTGCAGCACGCTAAATGGCCTTCCCAGGTTTGGTTTGGTGTCCCAGGAGGACCATTTCCAACTTCCAAGAAAGCATTACCCTGAAAGGTAGACATGCTTAAGGCAAAAAGCCAAAAGCCAACCCCTCAAAGCCCAGAACCATTTTCAGGAACACAGGAGTTAAGCCTATAAATGGCTGAAAGCTGCCTCCTACCTCTTCCCCCGCCACCCTTCCCCCTTCAACATCAGCACATTTCCTTTCACAAAAACATTGTGACCTGAGGTATCAGCTCGGTACCAAAGCACCACGATGTGCTTGCTGGCTGAGTGCTCTCTTAGAAGGCTGAAAGCTTCTCCGCACACAACAGCTGAGGCTTCCAGTCTCTCTGGCCTTCCCACGCCCTGTGAAACGTGAGGAAGCCAAAGACCAATAACATCTCGGGGGGTCAGGAGGAAGTCAAGATGCTCTACATCTAGAGTCCAACGCATTACCCAAAGGAATTACCACAACAGAACAAGAGGCAGGAACAATCGGTAGACAAGCAGATAACATACACAGCAGTAATACCCAGTCAGACTTGCAGGACTTCCAGTCACTTCATCCCGCAATTTTGTTTTGAATTTAGTTAAAAGGTAATCAGATTCTTAACACTCATTCTGCTTTTATAGCTTCTGGAGAAAGGCTAACACATGGCATTGGCATTACAGTCAGAATTCAAGTACCAAAATCACAGCAAAGCTGTGCCTTGCCAAGTGACTTCCAAAGCAGGCTCTCGAGCCTTTCAACAAGACAGTCAAGTCTGGAGTCTCAAGGGAACTCTGTGCCAGCTCTGTCAGTACGACTGAGCTCTCTGACAAAGTACACCACCATACAGAAATGTAAGTGGGTTTAAACCTCAGGCTCATTTACAATCTAAAAAGATAATACTGCCTGACTAGATGCGCTAGTTTAAGCACCCAGCAGGCCTGGCTGTGTAACCACGAGGGACCACCAATTCCTCCCCGGCTGTTGCCCAAGCAGCAGCACAGCACTCGGAAGCAGCAGGCACATGGAGCCTCGTGGGCCCTCGGCAAGTACAAAAGTTATCCCTCCATAGTCAGCAGTCCGACTCACAAGCACAAGGCACATGCCGAAAAGTAACGTCTGGACCGACCTTCAGTTTAGCTTCCCTTGATCTGTCAACGTACAATTCCGGATGAACCTAGGTACAACGAAAAAACAAGAGCCCCATTTCACTGGGAAGCAAATGCAAAGGCCTCTTCCCCTCAGCTGCTCTGGTCCAGGGGCTGACAGTCACGACACAGGATCAGCGAGACACCTGAGCTACTGCCTCCCAACCCTCCCTGGTAGTTCAACGCTTGCCCTTCACAATACTTTTTAGAGAAATCAGCAGTCGGGGGCGAGGGGTGGGGATTCCACCGCCGGCTTTCTTTTCCTTCCCTTGCCCGCTCACAGGGGTGGGAAGAGACTCCTGAGCCACCCCCCTGCGACAGCGTTACAGCAGGCCCTAAGGCAGCCTCTGCGGCCCGCGGGGGCCGGCGACCCCAGCCCGCTGCCACGGCCACGGCCAGCGGCTGGGGGAAAGACAAAGCCCCGCGCAGAGCTGCGGCGGCTGCAGCGACTGCCCGGGCAGCCCGGAGGCGGCGGGGGGGCGGCGGGGCACCGCGGGCCGACCCCCCTCCCGGGCCCCGCCGCCACAAGGGAGCACCGGGGCCGCCCTGCCGCCGCTCCTCGCCTCCTCGCTGAGGTAGCGGCGCAGCTCCGAGAAAAAATAAAAGGCAGCACCGTGAGCAGCCCGCTGACCACCGTCACTGCCGGGGAGACGAGAACCGCCGGCAGCCCCGCCGGTCCCGGGCCGGGCCGCCCGCCTCAGCCCGCCCGCCGCCGGCACCAGGCGCTCCCTGCCGCGGCCGAGCGCCGGCCAGCCACGTCCCCCCCAGCCGGCCGCTGCCCGACGGCCACGCCCGGGCTCGCCCACCGGCCCCCGTCTGCCCTCAGCCCGACCGCTCACCCAGCGCGCCGCCGCACGTCCCGGCCCGAAAGTCTTCCAGGCTCCCGGCGAAGGCGCCGCACCGCCACCGCCGCTCCAGCGCGCCGCGCGGGCCGGAAATGAACCCACCTTCCGGGGCTGGGCCGGCCCCGCCGGGCAGCGCGGCCCGGAGCCGGCCGAGGAGGGGCTGGGGCTGCCGTCCCGCGCCGGGGCGGGCAGGGGCTCGTTGCCGCCGCAGGCTCCCCTCAGCCTACCGGCCCCCGGGGCTCTGCGGCGCCCGCCCGCGGGGTGCGGGCTGTGCCCACAGAGGCTGCCTGGGGGAGGGGGGCGGGGAGAGGCAGGCCGAGGAAAGACCTCGCTCCCTTATCCCACCTTCCAGCCCTGCCGCGTACTCTGCACCCCTTCATTCCGGTAACATCTCACTTTCCCGTCACAGGGAACGGCGATGAGCTCAAGAGGTTAAACCGTGCAGCAGCTCATAATGGCTTACGTGTGCAGGGGAAAACGTGTATGAGCTTTTCCTAAGCCACATATTCACAGCACTCGGTTTTTCCCTACTCAAAAGTGCACTCCTGCAAAATCTCTTCTATTTTTTAAAAAAATATATTTAAAATTGCTGTTATTAACGTGCTTCCAGATGCAAACAGAGCAAATGCACCCCTATTTCCCAGAGCAAAATGGAATGTGTCATACAGAAAGGATTTAACAGCTTGAGGCACGTGGGTGCTTTTGCATACGGAGGCAAAAAGTATTAATGCCCGGGCTGCGAGTGGGCAAAGGGCAGAGCGAAGTGAACCCTGCAGCCGCAGAGAGCATTCCCGGGCTCCGGTGGCGTAAACTGGGCTGAGATCTTGGCCCGTGTTCGCCGCGCCGCTGCCATCTAGCGACAAAATATTGGGTACTGCAGCCGCCCAGCTGGTGGAGCGCTGCTGCCACCTAGCGAAAACATTTAGGTACTGCAGCCGCCCGATTGGTGGAGCGCTGCTGCCATCTGGCGACCAAAAATTGGTACCAGACCACGGGGCTCGAACGCGTGTCCTCCGCGCGGGAAAGATGCTACCGACGGCGTGACGCGACCCCTGGTCGTTGCAGTCGAGCCACTTCTACGCATGCGCTGCCCTTAGTTTGCCAGAAACCCCACTGCACATGCGTAAAAGCCGATTTCGTAATGCGCATGACCCGCTGGAAACCACGCCCCTAGGCATCAAGTCCATTCTGCGCATGCGCTGTCCTTAATTTTCCAGTATCACTATTGCGCATGCGTATTAGGGTTAGGGTCCTAGGCTGCTACGTGAGAAACGTGTCAGTGTTTGCTGCCCTGACATCCCTCTACTATTTCTGATGTCACCACCATACCTGCCCCTGCTTCTTTGTAGAGGATGAAGAGAGAGGGTGCTGTGTCCAAGAAGTCTTTTGCCTGGGGCTCTGCATTTACTTCACCTGCATGGCTCCTTTGATCTTCCAAACTCACTTCTGGAACACAAAAACACATGCAGCAGTGACTTCGTGGAAGTGGACAACACCTAAACCAAAATCCACCAGCAGCACAATAAGGAATAGGACCAGAAGCCCCAGATTTTGAAAACCCTCAGCCCCTCCTCATACCTGTGCACCTGTCCATTGGTGCTGGCACCTCCTCCCCCAAGATGTCGCTGCAGTTTTCAATCACAAACTCCACCAGCATGTTCCCCTGCACACATCAAAGCCTTGGTCTCAGCCTACGAGTTTTCTCCCTTTGAGCCTCCCAGTTCTCCCTGCCATCCCCCTGGGGAGGGAGGAAGCAAGCAGCGCGGCCCCGCTTAAACCACAACAGCCTATTAGCATTATAGTGAGCTGGTTAATGGTGAGAGTGCTCATCCTTTGTTCTCCATCAGGGTGCGGGCGTCTCCCGTACCACATTGGGATGCACAAAAGCCTCAGTGATCCAGCTGCTGTTGGAGCTGATGGAAAAGCTTTTTGGGTGAGCCGACGTATTTCTAGTGGCCAGCATGGCAGTTTGCTTTATACCATTGCCCTGAGCGTGGGCATCTGGAGAAACTGCCCAGCAGTCAGTGTGCAGGGATGACGGCCGCAGGGGACAGCAAGCTGCAGGTGAGGGTCAGCAGCGGCACCGTGTCTGCCTGCGTGTTGCCCTGGCTCTGAGCTAATGGCGCTGCTCCCCAATGGAGCATCCATCGAGCCTGAGCACAAGCTGTGTCTTAGCCGGAATCCGAGCAGGAGCCGAGAGGACAGTGACACCTCCAGAGGTGCCATCCAGCCCCCACCTCCCTGTGGGACTGTGCTGTGGTGTCAGTCCTAAAGCACCTGAGCTCAGCAGTGATGCCCACTGGCAACGAGTCTGGGCAAAGGGATGATCCCAAAGTCCTCCCCTAGGACGCACCACCAAACAATATCTGCCTAGTCCCCAATTATCGCATGGCAGACGTAGTCAGAAGAGAGGAAAGATCATTTTATTGATGACATCAGCTGCGGGCTGGGGAGGTGGTGGCTACCCAGGAGCCCCAGGGCTTCAGGTGGGAAAACAGCACCTGCAACGGTAAGAGCCAGAAAGCACTGCTAAAGCCACAAAGCCAGGACAAGGCATGACTTGGTTGCCCTTGCTTTGGGGAACGCTTTGCAGAGTGCCTTGCCTCAGCACTCCTGCCCAAAAGACTGGTTCTTTTCATTTACTCCAGCACCCGCAGCAGACAATAAAAGCCTTACACAAGCAGCCTGCCACAGCAAGAAAGGATCTTCCTGACTTGCTCTTCAGTTCTCAAATGGAATGTTACTGCCTGTGGAACAGGGTTTAATAGGCTGTATTCCCAAGACCTCTGACTCCCCTTTACTGACCTGGGCCCCTGCGTCCGTGCTTTTCCCAAACGATATTTGTTCTAGTGTTTGGTCCATAGTTCCCCATTCTAGTATCTAATATTGCATTCCACCACTTCATACATTGACTTTTCAATCACTCCATCTGTCTCTGGCTGCCCCCCTTGCGGGCAACATGGAAACACAGATCAGGACTTGCTTTGCAGTTAAACTGTGTCTATCACACACATCACTGTTGGAGGAAAATGCCAGATCAGTGCTACTGTAGGCTGTACACCTCAGCTTTGTCCCCTGTATAGCCCAAACCAGGACTGCAAGCGCAGTCAGCTGATAGATGCTAGACAAAAGTTTAATATTAATAAGATTATGCCTGACAGTTCAAAGGAGCTTTATAGAACAGGAGACCCTGCCCTTTAGAAGGCTGAAACGATGGAGATTGTCTATTGTGATTACTCAGAACTGGGACGTACGGAACCTGAAGCAATCATCCTTGAAAGCAGCAGCAAAATAGCAAAGTGATCAAGATACAGAACAACTTGTTAAGCCAACCGTCAAGATAGGAACTGATAGAAGATTTATTATGGAATCAAGAGATTATGTAATGTTTAGGTAGATACTATAAATATGTGACTGAAAATCTTGTAAGCTTGTCACTCTCTGGGGAGGTGACCCAACGCTGCTGGACCGATTAAAACATGCAAACCTAGAGTAACCCGTAAGAGTTCGAGTCTCTTCTTTTACAATCACACTCGCCGGGCAGCCCTCAGCCACGCAGGCAGTATGTTACAAGGTACTGTGCACTTACATACAACTCTAGGAACACTGACAGTTTGCGTTAGCACACAAAGTACATGTTTCAATGAACAACTGCCAAAACCCAAGTTCTCATTTTTTCTGGCCCTAAGCAGCATGTTAAGTTTTCAGCTATTCACCTAGAATTACTAGAATATTTTTTACTCACAATTCATAACTAATTTTGAACATGTAACAGGACAACACAGACAAACAAGACACAGAGCGCCATGTCAGTTGTTACATTCTAGGAATTCCCCAAATCTTAAGACACCCTAAATGAAGTTCTCAGCTTCCTAGACCTTAAGACAATCAAATATTCAAAACAAAGAATAAATATAAATACCTTTAATGCTGCGTAGAAGTCCTTGTCCACTTGTGTGAGAAGTCCAGTTGTAGGGGACTCACCAACAGAAGATCTAGTTGAGGGCCCCGAGGGTCCCCAGGCCCCTGGATTCCAGCAGTGGCGGAGAGTTCTCCTGCCTGGCTCGCCAAATTGATGCCAAAATGGCACAGAGTAACTGCTCACAGACCAATTTTGTCTTTAAGCAGCAAAGTTATTTATTTCGTGCAACGTCAGGGAGCTAGCCGATTCGCACCCGACAAACTAGCTCCCAAGTTTTCAGTGAAAAGTTAGGTATTTTATACAGTTTTCCTGAGAGGTTACACAACATCTTTACATACATAGTCATTTGATTTGGACACCCAATCATTCCATTCATAATAGGGGGGGGGATCTAGGTGGAATAGACCTTTCCATTTTCTTTCTTCAACTATTTCCTGACTTGGTCTTCTCTCCTTCAGGTGCCCACCTTATCTTTTCTAATTCAGAGTACATTCCTTTCAACACAAACAGAGCATTGCCATTTATTTATTTATTTATTAAGACCTTGTTCTCTTTCAAAAGGTGCAGCAGCTGTTTCTTGGCTTTCTCCACACCCTGGGCTGGGGCCCTGATGGTCACAGTGTCACTGCCAGAGCTCTTGGTGGGGAAGTGGATGTGGACTCCACCACACTCCTCCACGATGGAGCAGATGAAGCAGCCTTTGGCAACAATGAGGGAATTGTGCAGTTTGGAAGGAAGAGACCTCCACCTCTGTGCTGTTGGCCTAAGAGAGGACAGCACCAGCCTCTTGAGTCAAGCTGCAGAAATGTGTTTGCACCCACTTTGCTTACCCTCTCCCACCTTGCTAGGATCTTTATAGATCTGGAAGAAATGCCTGAGCAGAGGGCTTTGAGACTGGCTACTCCTGACAGGAGCAGTCACAAACTTCAGTTTACGAGTCAAGAACTGACTGACACATTTGTCTCCTCCCTGCCCTCACCCATTACAACCACATCTGTATCTGTGTCTTCTAGCAAGATTCTCCAGTCCCTCAACCGCAAAAGGCCAGTTGCTTCACTCACCAGCTCCTTCTGGATGACAAGAATCCTGTGGCGAGCAGCCTCACAGTTTGCTCTCTTGCCTGTGATAACAGTCGTTTCTGAGTTGCTGCTCTTTGCTGGGAGATCAATTTTGGTGTTGCTTTCTTTATGGATCTGCCACAAAGGAAAAAAAGATCTCAGAAATGTCCCATGTCAGAAAAAAAAAAAAGCCCTTGCAGGCCATATTTGACATCACCAATGAGCAGGAGAGCGCATCCAGTGGGATTTTGCTGCAGGCAGTGATCATCACAAGCACTTGAGTTAGGAAAGATAGTTCACCTTCTTGATGTTGGCGCCTCTTTTCTTGTGGAACTGTTTGCAGATGGGGACAGAAATAGAAAAGCTGTTTTCAACCCAAGGGAGAAAGGAAGGGAGAACTGAAGATTACACTGTTGTGGCAAGTGAGGCTTACCTTCAGGAACTCTGATAAACAAGCTTTTGACAATAGGCTTAGACCCCAGGAGGTTCTGAGAGACTTGTAGGAATAAACAAAGGCAAGTACGTTCTCCTATAGCCTTCACATAACAGGTACTACCCCCCACCTCTATTCAGCCGAAACAGCGTTGACAGCTCCCTCCTCTTGAGGTGTTTTAGCTCTACCCAAGCCAGCAGAGCTCTGCTTTGCCCCAGGGTTATCCAGGCATGTAGGAGGGAACAGCAGACAGAAGACCTCCTTACCAGGTCTGCCACTATCTTTTGCATGTACTCTGTGCACTTCACCTCATTTTTGGGACCTCTAAGTTGGACGATGTCACTCGTGTGCAGGGTCTGGGAAGCTGATGATAACCTGCAGGAGGTGGTCATTTACAGTCAATTCAAGCAAATGCAAGAACCCTTGTGTCAGACATGCAAAGGTTGGGGGGATCCTACACATCCCCTTTTCCCATTGAGAAAAGGGGAACCGTGTTAGCGGCCTCTGGCTAAAAGAACCATCTTCTCAGACACTTGCGCTACAGAGCCACTAAAGTTACAACTTCAGTGACAATAGGCCTACTAGCCATGTAGGAAATAACCCCTCTGGATTCCTCATCTCCTAAAAAGCCTTACCTCTGGGAATTTCTCCCAGATTTCCCAGATCCGCTCACCCTTCTGCCCAATGATGGTCCGGTGGAATTTCTGCTCAATGATTAGGTCCGCTGTGCGTTCATTTTCCTGATGGGAACAGAGCTCACACTGAGTGTTCAGCTGGAGAGCCATATACTTTTACTTACCGGTTTGCTGCCCGACAGTTTGCCAGCACTGTCCCTCTTTTCTCTAGACAAAATTCACTCTAGGTTGACAGAGAAGGGCTACCCGAGGGAACAGAGGAAGACATTTGTGAAGAGGAACTTGCACTTGTCATGAGATCCAAGTGCTCGGTGGGCAAGGGGCACACACTTGCACCTGAAGGTTACAAGGGAACACGAGAGCCCAAACCCTGCAGTCTCCCAGACATCACATCCTACCCACTTACCTTACAGGAAGAGAGTTCCAGCAGCTCTTTCTTGGCCTGTGGGACCCCCCGTGGGTCTCCTTCAACTCTGATCAGGTTGCTCTTCTCGTTGCCTGGGGGAATGCACACAGACACCTTGTAGAGGTCCTTGATCCTGTTAACTTCAAGGCAAGGACTGTGGTGACGCGGTCTGCTAGGCAAAGACTTACAAGCAAAGCACCTTGATTATCACTGCTCAGAGGCTGCTGAAGAAGTAAACCCACCTCTGAGAAGGGCTCAGTGGGGTAGGGTTGAGACAGGGGAAATTGCCTCTTCACCCTGGAGTTCAGTGAGAGCAGATCTGTGCCATACAAGAACCTGTACAAGTAAATACTGTGGCATCTACAGAGCCAATTGCTCACTTGTCAGAGCGAGGCATGTTTCTTCCCCAAACAGTATCACATTTAGAGCAGAAGGTAACCATTCATTTCTACCCCAGATTCTTTGCTGGGGAAGATGTTGCAGCACAATCAAACCAGTAGACAGCAAGCAAGGCCTTATCATTGGTCATACTCTACTGTCAGTGCTATATCACCTTCCTCCAGAGATCAGACCACACTGCTTCATCTTCCCCACCCCCCAATCCACAGGGCTATTTAACCACTTAGTGGGAACCAGCTACACCTGCACATCATCCGTGTCAATCAACCCACTGCCTCTGAGGCAAGGCCACAGCTGCATGTTATCAATGCTAATCAACCCACTGCCTTCATTCCTCTACAGAGAGAAGCTCACCAAGCAGATTTCCACCACCCACAGCTGGCTGCTAAAATGTAATTCACACAGAGCAATGCTTAAAAAAAAATAATCAACAAATTTCCTCCAGGACACGTTAAAGCAATTCCGCTACTGTTCAAGCTCCCAAGATACTTTCACACATTAAAGCCATCGCAAGGCCTCATGGCCCATTTCTCTCCTTGTACCACCACCGCTCCAGAAAAGCAGAGGAAATGTGATGAAGACAGCACACTGGGTGAGCTACAGAGCCCCTGATACGATCTACTAAACACAGAGTGTGAGCATGGGAAGGACTAGAAAGGCACTCCACTTACTGTTAGCTCCATTCTTGCCAATGAGGTGTCAGTGGAATTGGTGGTCAGCATTGATTTCTGCGTAATCCATCCGGTTGATCTAAAAAGAATTGTATAGGGCCAGGTAGGGTAGGCCACTGCTTCTGTCTCGTGCCCTAAGTAACTGCCTACTGCCCGTATTGGCACTGACACACCAGCAATCAGCTACAAGCACTTCTCCTGCTCTTAAGCAGAGCACAAGCATTCCTCTGGTTTGAGAAGAGAGCATTGTGCTCATGAAACCTTGAAAAGACTTACTTATATGCCTCTCCAGCTATAACAAAGAGAATCCTTCCTTCTCTGCACCAAAAAAATTTAATGCTGACTTTTCAAGAATGCTATGGATGAGTTTCATAACCAAGGGGTGTCATCCACCTGCCACACAATTTGTCTTCTGCAAGTTCGATTAAGCATGTCAAGACATCATATGGATGCGATAAACCCCTCATCACCTCTGCTCTGTTGCCCCTTCTTCCCCCAGTTTCTTACTGGAACTAGTAACTCCAGCTTACCAGATCCTTGACCATGACTTCAATCTGTTCCTGAGCCACGTGCACATCTTCTGTAGGTCCTTCCAAAGTGATGTTACCCTCTCCTCCAGTGAATTTGATGTGAACCTTGAGATGAAAGACGATGAATCTCTTAAGAATTTTCCAAGATCCAAGCCAGGCCAATGCTGTTGGTCAGGCCTACACCATTGATCCCTGCCACTAAGAGACGCGCTCCTTCCCAAAAAACCCAAACAAAATGCCCACAATTTTATGAGTCAGTAACTTAACAATTTTGGCCATATGGCAGTGCCTAGAGCCCAAGGCTCTGGTGCTGTCTCGGAGTCTGCAAGGGCTTTGGAGAAGTTACTCATCTAGCCTTTATCTAGATACCATCTAACTCACCAGGGAGAAGCCTTGTTGCAGTTGGCATTTCCAGGTATCCTACTACATCAGTTCTCAAAACAGCACCACATAAAGCTTCCTTGGAAGGGCTCAACCCAGGACAATAACATAGGATGAGCAGTGTTTGCAGCAGTAAAAGAGAGGGTTCCCTTTAATAGCAAAAATCTGTGCCATTTCCCCCTGGTTTTACCCATGCTAGAATACATCTCTCTCTTCCGTGACGAGTGATCTGGACTAAACCATTTTCTACACTGGGGGTGCTAAGCTAACCAGCTCATCCATACCTTTGGCATCTGCTGAGTTATTTTGGCCAGGTTCTGCCCTTTCTTTCCAATAATGAAACGATGAAGCCAAGAGGGGGCAGAGACCGAGGAGATGGTAAAACTGTTGGCCTGAGAGACAGAAAAACAGAGAAGCTGTTTGATGGACAAACTGGAAGAGGCCTTCACAACAATTCCGTTTCAATTCCCATGCTGCACCTCCGGTATTGACTTCTAAGCTGCACCTCTAATGGCCCAAGAGAGTCCACCCCCACTACACCTGTCAGTGCTCACAAATGTATCTTCATGGGACCTTCAAAGAAGGCCTAGCCCATCTTGTCAGTACCTTTGCATAGACTTCAGTCAATGCTTGCCCAAGTTTTTCAGGCTCTCCTCGCAGTATCACCATCTCCAAGCTACTGTCAGTGGGTGGGATCTCGACAGAGACTCCAGTCTTCTCCAAGATCTCCTGCAGGGAATTCCCCTTGGGGCCAATGACATACTTGTGCTGGGACTTCTTCACCTCCACTGCAATGGTAGTAGCCTTCTTCTTCTGTAGGGGCAGAGACACTGAGGCATCAATCACAAGGGAGTGGGGAAGGACAAGAGTGAAAGGAAGAGGCACAAGATGCAGTCAAACTCTGCACCCAGCAAAGAGCAAAGCCAAGCTGAGCACAGGGGCTTGGCAGTACCCTAGCACCCCTTGGACCTCTGCCTACAGAAAGCCTTGTGCTCAAAAATTCACAGGGGAAGTACAAAACTAGCATGCTGTGTCAAGCTCCCTGGGACACGACATGGAAGAGACCACAAACGCACACAGGCATGTCATTGTCCCCATCCCCCCTGTTGCACAACAGGGTTCAACTCCCAGCCGTCTCCCAGGCAGTGCTGTAATGCAACACTATGCAGGCTATAAGCTGATTATCCCTGTTGAAATCCAGACTGGTACAAATGCAGACCTAACCACGAGGAAAAACAGCCCAACAGCCCACAACAAGGATATTCACAGCAGCGTTGGCTGTGGGAAATAAACTGGAGTGACATTCACTCTTCAACAACTTCTACTTATGTAGCAACTTTGACACTGTCAGCTGGCCACCACTGTAGACTTCACACTTCTATCCTTCCTTAGTAGCACTGGTGTGAACAAGAGCCAGGGGAGCACTTGGTGGCCTACTAATTCCCACGATACAGAAAAGCGAGAAATCTGTCACCTCCCTGATACTATCTCCCCAGCTCCCACTCTGCCGAGTGAGGAAACAGTAAGATTCGGGGTCATGTACTACAAGGGCTGCTGAGCCAGATGCAACAGAGGGATGCGCAAAAGTAGAACAAGAAGGGAAGAGTGCCTAGGAGCAGGTGCCAGGGGAAGGTGGGAAGCTTTATGGACCATCCATACCTTCTCCTCATAGATCTTCTTAACTCGAGCCACAGCCTGGGCTAGCTGCTCCTTTTCTCCGGTGAAGACTATCTCTGTCTTGTTGACACTGGGTGGAGGAATGTTGATGCATGTCCCTGTGTCCTGCATGAGCTCACTCACCAGCTTGTTGTAACGGCCAGCAATGAAAGGGTGGTACACTTTCTCCATGTCCAGCTGCTCCACAGCATGCTTATCCTGGAAGAGCCCACAACAGACCTTGGTGGGAACTGCCCTCTATATTACAGTCTCTGCCAGGCACAGCTAAGTTCCCAGGGCTGTCTTGCCTGACACTCTGGCCCAAGCAACCTTCTCAGTTTGCGGGCTTGTAGATCTCCACCTCTTTCAATCTACAAATACAGTTGCTGCTACTGCTCCTTATTTACGATATTCACCCCTGTGATCTCCTGCCTTATCTCAGCTGGCACCTAAGACGCTTCACTTCAACTATCAAATGCTTGTTTTGACTTCAGAGATGGACAAAACACAGCACAAGAAGTTGCAGGACATGGCGGTGGTGCTCATACAGCCAGTGGCACAGTATACGTCTCCATTCAGGCTAACATTAGCCATTGACTGTAGCCATGGTGGCTACAAACTTCGACTATACCATGGGGAAGCAAAATAGCTGACCAGCTAATGCCATGAGAGAGATCACAGTACAGAGGTACCTGCTCAGCAGAGATAAGCAGGATCTCGTGCCGGGCCTTCTCAATCCCTTCTTTAGTGCCGCTAATCTTGATCTGGTTGCTGGGGTCATCTGGGTGGGGGATCTGCATTTTGCTTGCAGTTTTGAGCTTCAGGTCCTGCAGCTTCTCACCATTCTTTCCAATGACAAAATGGTGGTGTTCCTTGGGGATGGCAACTGTCGCTGAAGCCTGCAGCAGAAGAACCAAGCATCTGTGAAAAGCCTTGCCTGCACTGGCAGATCCACAGGAACAGAGCCAGGGAAAGCAAGTTAGACGCTGCTCAGTGGTACTACTGAGGAGCAAGCACAACGCCTTCCCAGCACATTCTGTTTGAGGGCTGACACTGTAACAGTGGATCTACAGTGCCTCTATGCCAGGAGTATAAACCCCACCTTTCCCTCAAAACCCTTCTGTTTGCACAGGAGTAGTACTCTGAATTAGCAAAGGCCTTCAGACACAGATGAGGAGGTGCCTATCCTCTAGTGTAAGACACTGCATCAGTACACCAGATAACAACTGAGATGACAGCTCACAGGTGGAGTTTATCTGAACTCTGACATCTGCTGCCAAGGCTACAGAGAACAAGACATACAGTATGACTCCTAGGAAAGAGAAATTCAACACCAGAAACCTACTGCAGGAGGCACGCAGCTAGCAGATGCCTACCACTACTTAAGTGCTAAGGTGTCTTCAAGTGTAGCACATGCTGCTCCTGGGACTGCTTCTAGAAGGCCCCACATGGACTGCATTCACATGGATGTAAGCAGTGGTTACATCTGCAGGGATACTTGTCAAGGCATTGCTTTGTCTGTGTCAATCTGTTTTGCCCTTCACATTCATTGTGGCACTCTCTCTGTGTGTATGTGCGTGTCTGGCTCTTTGGAATGCAGCTGCACGCACATGGGAAGTTCTATTTAGGTTAGCATAGGAGCAGCCCTCCAGGTGCCCACCTCATTCAGATCAACCAGATCTGAAAGGAGAAATCCCACAGTGTTCAGAAGCCTGCTGGCTCTGGCTGCTCCGTAACAGAGTGGGCAAGGAAACCCAAAGCAACTCTGCAGCAGAGATCACCGGGTGGGCAGGGAGGCAGCACTGTCTCTGTCATATAAACTCCCAAATTAGGGCCCTCTGAGTGAGTGCTAAACTCTCATTTTGTGTTGAACTGCATGTGTAAGACTTGTGTGCACAAAGGTGAGGTCAAGCTGACCCCTTGTAAAGTTGTCAAAATTGATGACTGAAGAGATTCCTAATTAAGGGATTCAGCCTTGGGAAGGACGGGAGAGAAAGAAGAGATGGTGAAAAGAGTGGCTCACGTCACTAGTGACATCGCAATGGCACCACGAAGCCCCGCTGGCTGTGGGCATACTCCCTGGATACCGGCCGGCCCCAGCCCGCAGCGGGAGGTTGGCCATCCCACAGCAGCACTGGCCCCGCATCACCACCACCATGTGCCAGCGGGTCTGCTGGGCACTGCCCCCATGCAGGAGACAGGTCAGGAGCGCCCGGACCAGCTGCCAGCGCTGATGGTGCAGTGGCACAGGGGCAGAGGTGCTTCTGGCGTTGACAGTGGCGTTGGTAATGGCACTGGTGCCGGCTGGCCCCATGGCCGAGGGCTGGGAGCAGTGATGGCTGCAGCCACTCAGCGCTGGTGAGGTGGAGATGTGCTGACACGCAGAGATGGGCTGAAGCGATTGCCATCCTTTGGCCCAAAGGCACTTGCATGCTTCCACTCAATTGCCTGCCTGTGTGTGTGTGTGTTCTACCCATTCTTTAAAAAATTGGCCAGAAAGAAAGGAAAGCATTTATGCACGCTCAACACAAAGTAAAGTTTGGCCTTGTGGCCCCTCTTGAGGCCAACCAACCGGCAGACATCCCCTAAGGATTCTCACAGGAGTCAAAGGCTTCACCATCCCCTCTCTGGAGGAAGAGGAAGTGCATGTTGCTGAAGCGACCACAGAGCATCTGCTCTGCTGTTCAGTGGATGAGCAGGTCAGCGGCAGCATGAGAAATGCTCCCTTGTCCAACATGTGCCAGATTACTCTGAGTTTGCAGGCTCTGGCCAGCAAGTGAAAACCAAAAGCCCAGGAAGGGAGAACTTGGCTGTGCAGGGTGGGGTGACAGCACAAGTGGAAAGAAACGCTAAAAGACAGAAGCAAGAGGCTTCTGGTGGCCAGAAGATTAAAGAAAAAAGGACAGAAAGGTGAAGAATGAAGACAAAAGATAAGCAAGCCCTCAGCAGCATCAGGAGAAATTTTTCCTACTCTTTGCTGGCTGTTTCAGGTGCAGGGCTCACAACATTCACTCTTCCCACTTGGCTTCCCACCACCGCCTAGAGCTGCCCATCACAAGCCAGCCAGAAGCTTTATCAGCATGAGGCTAACCTTCCAGACTTGAATTCTGTGACTGACACCACAACATTGCCATCAAACCCCAACCCAATCCCAAGTAGTGTTTCTTATTTTGGTCGGGGTTTTTCCCAGCTGAGAAAGATCTTTGGGGAGTTTCAACTCCCACGTTCAGTTCCACACTTACTGGTTCTGCTGATTCAGCTCTTCCAGGCTGCTCAGTTCCCCAGACCAAAGGAATCGCTGTATTCATGATTTCAGAGAGGGCTTCCATTTCCTCTGCCTTATAGTCAGCTTTCTTCGTTATCGAGTAATATTCCAGATATAACTGTGCCTTCCAGGCATTCTGTTGTGGAATATGTACCCCACCTTCATTCTGATCAAAAGTTATCTGTGCTCCAGTTCCTTCCATAAGCCTCTTCCCATCAGAGGCAGGGGACATTCTGCCATGGATGATCATTCATGTGTAAAGAAAGGTCTGGGTTCTCAATTTCCTATGGCAGCAATCACTGACATAGACAACTTCCTCGTAGGTCCTTTACAGCTCTTAGCACAGACTCTTGCTCCTGTACCAACTAAGAAAGTCACTGTTTCACTCCCCAGCTTAACTGAAGCCAGGGTTTCAGCTGGGCAGTAAGTATAATTCCTTCAGACCCCTGTTCCCATCAATCTGAATCTTCTGTACCAATCACAGGCAGATCTGCCTCTGCAACAGATGCAGGTGGGGGTATCTCATTAGTTGATTGTTTCCTTAGTCATCTATTTTCCCCGTGTTCTTTTTCCTCTCAAATCACACACTGATCTTTCTCCAGAGGGACTCTAGTCCTTAGATTTCCTCCTCTTTGTCCTCTTCCACGTTCTCGTCCTCTCGGGAAACTCCTTCCTGAGATGAGCTTTGGATTTGGGTAAGTGCCAAAGCTGGGGCATTTTGTTTCTTTTTATTTGCTCTTTTTTTTTTTTCTTTTTCTACCACACAACCCCCCCCAACACCCCACCCCCCCCAATTCCTCTCAGTTATTATAAACCTTTTAAGCAGTTTCTAGCAATCGAGTTACAAACATTTCCACACATAGCAGCGACCTTTTTGCATCTTTCTTCTTCTATCTGGAGCTGACTACCACACAAACAAAGCAGCGAAAGGCATTTATCCTCGCATCCTCTTCCTGAGCTTTCCCCAACACCATTCTTTTACCTTCAGCAAAAATCTCTCCCTATTACCAGCAACACTGCCCTGAAACCAGAAATTGCACATCCTCTTCTTCATTCTCCCCTTTCAAACTCCTTTTCCCAACACTACAAGCAGAACAACACCAAGGCAATTAATAATTATCTTCCCCTCCATCATTATTAATACATTACCATCAAGTATCATGAGTGTATATTTACTTCTTGTTCCATGATTGTTTCTCAAGGCCAAAAAACCAAACCCACTTATGGGACTTCTTCCCATTGTCCTTTGCATGTACCAAAAGAACATGAACTGCCATGCTGTATTGGAGATTATGCTTCCCTTTCCTAGGCCATTTCTCTTGATCACCTAAGGTATACAAGGGCCACCAGTGATGACAATATTCGGCCCATTTTGTCTGAGTGGGGGGTCACCCCAAAACTTGCTCCAGCATCTTAATAAACAACCCAAAAGAACTCTGAAGAACCAACTCCCTCTAGCAGAATGACCAGATCCCATGTGTACAAAGTTTCAAAATCATAAACACTCAATACCTAAACCAGACCCTGCAAACAAAACTGGACAGAGGCAAAATCCAGCAAACAAAGTCCAACAAAGTTTCACATGAGCGTGAGGCAAAATCTGGGCTCTGGGCATCCGCGTAACAGCATATGGATTGGACAATTGTGCACTTCAAATATCCCGGGGGGACTCTGACCCGCAAGGCGATACGACTTCTTTGTAAGCGACCTCAGTGTTTATGACCAATGTCGCTATTATCCCAGAGAGCTGTCACGGAGATTCATAGGTGTCATAGGGTGAAGCACGGGGTGCCACGGTGCCAGGCGCCAAACATCACCGTGCCCCATCCCACAGGGAGCAGATGCCTGAACACCGGCACCCCAGCATGCCGCTGCAGTGCGGCGGACGGCACACTCTCACTACCCTGCTGCAGCACTGGCCCAGCCTCCAGCCTCAACCACCCAGCACCCCGCGGCTGCACCAGCCCCACACCCAGCTGCCCATCCAGGTAGGGATGACAAAGGTAGGGACATGGTGGGGGTGATCAAGGCGGGGAGGGAGATGCTGAGCATTGGGAGGTAGGCGAGTCTCAGTTTCTGCAGGGAGAGCTGGGTGTGGGAGGGTTGCCTGGGGATGCTGAATTCAGCCCCATGTGTCAGCCAGGCTGCTCTCTCCCTCCCAGCACAATGACGAGGTGGAGCTGTTGGGCCAGGACGGCTGCACCTACAGGGGCCGACGGGACAGGCAGCTTCCTCTGCTCGTGGGCAAGGAGGGTACGGCCAGGGTACACTTGGGGATGGGATCCAGCAACAGCCAAGGGGACGTCATTGTGGGCAGGGCACCTCTGGGGTGCCAGTGTTCCCCCTGGCTCCCCCCAGCCTATCTCCCGCTGCAGTTTCCTGCCAGGATCCCTGATGGATAAGGCCAAGATCAGCAGAGGGACGTGCTGGACACCGGCTGCCTGCTCTCGCAGCCCTGCAGGGCGGGACCTCGTGCAGCCAGCTGGGTATGGCCCTGTCAGGGCACTGCGGAGGAGAGGGCACCCTTCTGTAAGCCGGTGGGTGGGGGTGAGCAAGGGTTGGTGCCCCCAGCCGGGCAGGGTGGGAGGGGGTCTGGAGTGGGATGGGGAGGGGTGAAACAGGATGGAGGGGGAGGGCTGGCAGATGGGGCAGCTGGTCCCCACGTTGGAGCTGTAGCAAGGTGGGGAGCTATGGCAGGGCAGCCCTGGCCAGTGTGGGACTGCAGCCTGTCTGCTTCAGGGTGGGGGCCAGGACCCCGTTTTGGGGTGTCTCTGGCCGGGCAGGTGCCCCTGCTGCCTGCCCCGTCCTGGGCTGGCAGAGCTGCCCGCAGCCAGCACCCGCCCTGGAGGCTGCAGGGGGGCTAAGCCCTGATTCTCGGCCCCAGGTACTGCCAGGCCAGCCTCATGCCATGGGCAGCTCTGCCAGGCACCACCAGGACTCCTCGTCCAGCCCCTTCGGAGTGACTCCAGCACCACGGCAGCTGAGCGGGACTGGGGGTCCCTTGCCAAACCCCCACCACGCCGGCCACCGAGCAGGAAGTTAGGCAGCTCCAGCCGTCAGCAATAAAGGATGACGGGCAGCCAAGCGCCTGTGTGGCCTGAGTGGGGTGGCTCTGCGTCGGGAACTTCTCATCATGCATAAGGGCGGCTGGCAGCACGCCTCGTTCTGCAGCCATGTGTCACCAGAGGAGCTGCTGGAAATGGCCCCTGTGCAATCCCCTCCTGCTGCCTAAACTCCTGAATTTCCAAACTGATCTCATTAACAGGGATATGCTGGCGGTTTGGGTCAGGCTGGGCCACCCTCTCATGTGGTTAGTTCTCAAGTGCCCACCATCTCAAGTCATCAGAACTGATGACTGAAAGGACTTCTCACCAAGGGAGTCAATCTGGGGAAGGAACAAATAACGATAAGAATACCATTACATAAACGACGCAGAAAGAAGTCTCCAAGTGAAAATGTTCTGGCTGCAAGAGGAGACGAGGCGATAAGATGTTGCAGTTACTAATTTGCTCTAGAAGCATGAAACTGGTAACCAGTTTTGTGCCTTGTTGGGAGAAGGGTTTGCCGGAGTCAAGAAATTACTCAATATGAGTTATGCATCTTGCTCAACTTTATTAGCTTCTAACACTACTTATATAGACTCGATACACATGCATATTCCCAAAGCAAAAATATAATTGGTTATTAGTCCCTAAGCACGCGCTGTTCTCACACCCCTAATTATCATGACTAAAAATAAGCATTCTATCCATGCAGCTATTTGTGTTGCTATGTTTCAGCCTTGCGGTTTGCTACTCCCTTTATTCCCATTTAACTCCCTATCTCCCTTGGCCTTGCACCTGCCTTCCCAACAGCTGTAGCTTGTTACAGCCAGGGCCTGTTAGCACAACAAAGTTACTTGGTCTCAGGATTCAAGAATAGCTCAAGGCTATTTTCTTGTTAACTTCAGCACAATTCTAATTACAGGCCTATTCTAATACCAGGCCTGGATTGTGCAGATCTTCAGGGATTCTATGGCCACGCTTCTGCAGCTATTCTTCTACAATTCCCCCTTTTTATTTTTGCACAAGCCAGGCCTGACTGGTTATGTTAAAAACTACTCTCTTTAAACAAGAAAAAGCACATCTAAAAACTAAAAGCATTACAATAATGATTATAATAAAGCGTATTCCTTCCATCAATAATGTCTTTAACCAACCTGTTATCCCCAGTCCTCTCAATCATTCATCGAAGGGTTTATCATCAGCAAGAATATGCTTCATGTTTCCCTGCAGTTGTGACAACTTATTGTGGATAGATATGGAATGATCAGAAAGGTTCATACAACACATCCCTTCAAAATCCTCACAACCCTGTCCATGTGCTAATAACAAAAAATCTACTGCAGCTCTATTTTGTAATGTAGCATGCCTAACACTATCTATATCAAGCAATAACGAACTTAAAATCTGTGATGTAAGATTAAATTTTTTCTCTCCCCAACACGCTAACCTTTGTATATTCTTAGCATTTAATGCAGTCATTGCTCCTGGCATAAATAGTGGAGGCTAAGACATTTGCTGTTACAGACTGCAAATCGACTCGGTCATTACATGTTTCATCAAAGGTGCGCAGTGCCCTCTGTGATCTATGAAATTGTGGAGGCATTTTCAATAAGTCTTTCATATGTGGAGCAAAGAAAGTCAAACGCCCTAAATAACATGGTCCACCGACAGGATACAAAGGAATCCCTGGCCACGCTCTATCCCCACATATCAAAAAGGCTCCTGGTGGCAACTGATAACCCCCTGATACATTTACATGAAAGCTTCCAGTTTTCAATTCACCCCAAATAGGTGAACCAGTTAGATTTTGAAATCCTGTATAAAACCCCCGTTCACCTTGGCGTGCTAGCCACAACCGCCACGGGTCACCAAACCAAATTACTCCAGTGCCATCTACAGGTTGAAGTGGTGGTACCGTGTTGCCGCATTCTGACATTCCCGCTGCAGTTACATTAACATATTTAACGGGCACAATGCCACCCAATAGGTCTAACTCCTGCAACGGTAAATGATGTGGCTGATTTAAATTCTCAATAACAGTTTTCTGCCACGCTGCATTACGCATAGAAGGCCAAACGAATTGCCCATTCGGACTCAGACATGTTTCCCTTTCATTGGAAGTCAGATTCACAGTTGCAACATTCCAAAAACTATCAAGATCTCTTTCATTCTCCTGCAAGGGAATACCAATTAAACAAGTTCTAAAGTGGTTGTCTGCTTGTTGCAGACTTAAACAGCAGTCTGTTACCCCTGTAATATTTGCCCATGTCACCCATATGTTTGTCCTAGGCAAGATGTTAAAAATACCTTGGCCAACAGGTAAAATATTCATTAAGACCATAAACCAAGTCCACCATTTGAGCATGTCTAATCCTACAAAAATGTTACTTTCTGTGAGCTCTCCTTGCCCACTCATTCTGGGCCTTCCTCCACTTATTGGCAGGGACAGCATATTGTCGAGGTATAAAAATTTTTTCACCACACTCCCTACTTATAATTTTAGTCTGGCGTTGCAGCCTGAGGCTGTCCAAATATCTGCAAACCCGCCACTGCCACTGTGCTCGATTCGCGTTTTCAGTAGCTTCAAACAGGGCAAACAGATCTCGGGCAAACCGGTGGTTTCCTCTAATCCATTCTCGCAATTCCCACAAAGGATTCCTCTCTCTAACTTTCCATTTACATTGTAAACACCCTAAGTCCATTTGCAAGGTATATTCAGAGACCCACCATTCAAGTTCACATAAGCCACAAAGTAATAGAACCCAGCCACATTCCCTTCGTCCACAATCACAGGCATTTAGGGAATAGTACAGAGCTTTGTTCTCTAGTTCCACCCGTAGTTGGTCACATGCATCCCTTGGGGAGGCCCAAACTATCCTCTTCTGTAACAGTAGCGATGCCTCCAATGCCAGGGGCTGTGTGGCCAGTTGCCACCGATGTAGCTCCTGCTGGCGAGCTTCTGGTTCCAGTTTTATGACTACTGGTATCAGCACGTCTCCACTTACTGGGTACCTGTCGCGACGGAGGGAAGACACAGTCGCTCAATATGAGTGATCAGCAGACTTCGTTTATTGTACCTTACAGTCACCTTTTATGCCTTGTTATAATTAGCTCATACATATTACAAAAGTTAAGCTCATTATTGGTTAGTTGCCTAAATACCAAGCCCGCCCCTAGTTTCTCTTCTGTAGTTTTCTGTTCCCACCTGCAACATTCTTTTCCCACCGAAATCTTCCTGTTACTGTGTAACAAGGACAGCCAAAGACAGTGTATTTTGCTTTACTTCAGATAAGCTGAGAGCGACGTGCATTTTTGTCCAGCCAGCTGGACTATGTCTATGTGACCCTTTTCAGCTAGCCAGTTATCCACAGGTACCCACACTGGACCTGTAGGGGTGGAAACACACATATAACCTCGACCATTGAACAAAACAGGGGCAGGACTTTCCATTCCCCTGACCGCGGATTTCGATAATAGACAGATAATTCAGTTCTTGGGGCTCCAGTATTTACACAAGTAGCATGAATGATAGCTGGGGGCTCTGAGTCGTCTCCAAACACACACAAGTGATTGAGAACAAACAAGGTTCTGTGTAGGTGCTCCTTTGGGTCTGTAATGGCCACAAATTTCTGCAGATAATCCTTCAATGTTCTGTTTGTTCTTTCACGATGGCTTGTCCCGTGGGAGAATGAGATATTCCAGTCTTATGCTGTACTCCCCACGTGATAAGAAATTTCCGCACGACTTGACTGACATAGGCAGGACCATTGTCCGTCTTAATCTGTTCTGGGACTCCCATGACAGAAAAACAGGCTGTTAGATGTTTACACACATGCAAGGCTCTTTCTCCAGGTTGTAGTTTCCCAAATAAATTTTGAATAGGTGTCTACTGTGACATGTACATATTTCAACCTGCCAAACTCAGGAACATGAGTGACATCCATCTGCCAGACCTCTAATGCCCTCAGACCTCGGGGATTGACCCCCATCCCTAGGCCAGGGCCATGGTGACTGCCCTGCGGGCAACTCCTAACAATACCCTGTGCCTCAGCATGTGTTAGTCGAAATTGTCTTTTTAATCCCTTAGCATTTTGATGGAACTGAGTGTGGGAGATTCGTGCGGCTTCAAATTGATTGATGGGTGCAGTTCGTGTCAGGCTAACCAATTGATCTGCTCTGTGATTACCTCCTCCTAAGCCTTCCTGCCATTTGTGGCTTCTGATATGGATGATACAATATGGCGCAGTCCTCTGCTTTGTAGCTCTTTGAAGTTGTTGGAATAACTCATTTAGTCGTGGGTTTGCTACTTCTTTCAAAAGTGAATCCTCTATCCTTTGAGCTACTCCTGCCACATAGAGTGAATCGGTGACAATATTCAGTGCCACCGTGCGCAATTTTGCCATAGCCCAACAAACTGCAAGCAGCTCCAAAGTCTGTAAATTATCTTTAGGGAGGGCAACAATAATGTGTTGCTGCCATAATTCCTTTTCCTTCCAGACCACAGCAGCCCTTCGACTAGCCTTGCCTGCATCTGTGAATGCTGTAAGACCATCCTGAAGTGGAACAGATGAATGCTTAGGCATTTCCATCCATGAATACGTTCTCAAAAAGTGGATATCTTTCCCCTTTAGTTGTTCTCGTGATATCTGTCCAGTATATCCTAAGAGTGCCAATTGTAGAGCAGCAGAGTTTCGCAAGGCCCATTCTAGGTCTGCTCCCTTCATTGGCAGGTGAATACTAAATGGTTCTTCCCCTGAAATAGCTAGCATCCTATCATGACCTTTTCAAATGACTTCGCCCATTGCTTCCATACGAGTCTGAACTGTTTTCTTAGGTTGAAGGGATAAAAATATCCATTCCAAGACATGGAAGAGGTCATCTCCCCCTTTTTTCTTTTGCCACTGCATGATAACAGCAAAAACAGAGACAGGGCGAGAAATCACCAGTAGTCAGAGGAGGAGGGTAATGTCTCATCGAGCTGCCCATCGCGCTGATACTAGGTGTCCAAGATGTTGTATACATTTCTCTTGTTCATTAGTGAGGTGAATGGATTTAGCTGCATCTGTGCCTTGTAAAAGAAGCTGTAGGGGAGCTAAATCTTCATTGGTAATACCCAGAAGGGGACGTATCCATTGCAAATCCCCCAGCAGCATCTGCGCATCAGTAAAGGTTTTGATCTCAGTGGTAATGGTGGTTTTCTGTGGCGTTATGATGCTGTCATTAATCTTCCATCCCAGGTATTTGAATGGAGATTGCTGTTGAACCTTTTCTGGTGCTACTTGTAATCCTGCTTGTCCAAGTGTTTGCATAAGTTGTTGTAGGTTCTGTTCCGTAAAGGGTTGCGGTTGAGCTACTAAAATATCATCCATATAACGATAAATGAGAGCATGCGGCCACCGTCGACGTAATGCTGCAGCAACGAAAAGTTGACACATGGTGGGGCTATTGCGCATTCCCTGTGGAAGGACTTCGTGGCAAGGTGAAGGCGAAGCGCGGTGTATCTGCTGGATGTAATAATGGTATGGTAAAGAAACAGTCCTTCAGGTCTACAATTAATAAGGCCCAATCTTTAGGTATCATAGTAGGAGTTGGTAATCCGGGCTGGAGCGCTCCCATAGCTTGCATTTGTTCATTCACCTTGCGTAAATCATGAAGTAAGTGAAACTTTCCAGACTTTCTTGGTATAACAAAGATGGGGGTGTTCCAAAGGCTGGTTGATGGCTTAATATGGTGAGCATTTAGTTGTTCTTGTACCAGCTCATGCGCTATCTGCAGCTTCTCCTTTTGTAGCGGCCACTGCTCCACCCAGACAGGCTCATCTGTAATCCAGGTGAGTTTTAGGATGGGAGGCTGCCCTGCAGAGGCTGCCAGAAAACCGTACCTGGGGTAGTTAACACTACTCCCAATTGAGTCATTATTTCGTGGCCAATGAGGGCAGAAATGCCATCTGGTAAAGGTAAGATCATTACATGTGCTGATGCTATTTTGTCTTCCACTTGAATAATGATTGGCTCTGTGCTAGTATGTGGCAGTGAGATGCCTCCGATGCCGCTGACTCCTCCTGTGGCCGGTCTAGTAGGCCAATGTTTAGGCCACAGCTGTCGGGTGATGATAGTCACATCAGCTCCTGTGTCAAAGAGTGCAATAAAGGTACAAGATTCATTTCCTCTTAGTAATGTGACTCTAGCTTCTGGCTGGTTGTTCATTGACATAGTGAAGCATACAAGTTCATCTGTAGATCGTTTTTATTCCCATGATTTGGTAAAGAGTCACGAGGTGGCGCACATACTCTATCTGTGAAATTTTGCAGGGGAACTAATTGAGCAATTTAGCTTCCCTGTGGTATGTGGAGAGGTGTATATAATGTGTAAGCCACGATAACAATCTGTCCTGTATAATCAGCATCAATTAGCCCCGGTATTACAAAGATACCCTTTAGTCCAGCTGAAGATCGGCCTATTAATAAAGCTCCAAATTGTCGACACGAGGAGCGTATCAGGCCAAAGGCTGTGGATGGAATCTTGTGGATGGTGTTGTGTCAAACAGAGTGACATCTACTGCTGTCGCCAAGTTGATTCCCAAGCTACCCTGGGTTGCTGGGAGGCCGGGCCCTGGGTTGACGGGACCACTTTTGTCTTCACGCGGCCGCCGTTCGTGCTCTGTTTGCGTTTTCCCGATCGCCAACAGACTTTAGAAGCATGAGAATTAATTGTCACACCATACAGACACCGAGCAGTTACGGCGTTGATGACCTTTCCCACCACAGCGGAAACAAGGTCCGAGATAACTTTTTTGTTTGGCTCGTGGTCATACTGCAGGTTTGAGGACAGCTGCCAGTGCCTGGGTATGGGTTTGCATGGCTGTAACAGTGGAACTTACAGCATCAGAGACAAAGGTGGCTTGCTGGGCAGTTGCGCTGTTTACCATTCGTTCCAGCATTTCCTCCACCGGAGCTGTTTGGGGAAAGGTGGACAGAATCATCTTGGCCCTTGGATTAGCATTTTCAAAAGCTAGCATCTGGAGCCTTTGTACTTTAAGATCCTCCATCATACTGTGGTTTTGGTCCAAGGCTTACACTAGCCGGTTCACAAAACTGTCAAATGGTTCCGTTGCTCCCTGTTTGACTGTTATAAAGGAAGGGGCCTTTCGTTCTGATGGGACAAGTGTCAGGGCTTGTTTTGCAGCCAGGGCGCAGGCATTATGCATTTCCATGGAAAACGTTAATTGTACCTTAGGGTCCGCATAAATGTCACGACCTAACAGCATGTCCTCTTTACCATCACAGAGGGGATGCCCCTGGGCCCTGGGCAGGATCAAAACCTTATGCACTTGTCGTTCCCATTCCTTTTCAAAAAGCAAATACTGTGCTGGTGTAAGAAGCAATCTGGCTAGTGAAGTACAGTCACTGGGTGTCATGATTTCAGAGTCAAACAAATAATTCAGCAAGTGTTTGACCAGTTCTGATTGCAAACCATATTGTATAACAGCTTGTTGTAGCTGCTGCATAAACTTCCAATCAAAAGGTTTCCACGCTGCGGCTGCTGAACCATCTGGTAAAGTGGTGGTCCGCACCACACATGCAACAGCAGAAGCAGCCTGCCCCTCTCCCTCCAATATAGTGTCTCATATAACCCTAGACCAACAACTCTGGGAAGCGGCAGGCTGGAGGATAACGCCTTCCTGGGTCAGGACTTGAACATCACGACCGGCAGTATGCAGATGGCATTCGTTCAATTGCTGCTGCAAGCGGTTTAAGGTCCAGTTGGAGGGTTTTGTTTGGGGACGGGGGATCGGGGCAGCAGCAGCTGGGGTGGGTTCATTTTCTTTATCGGACTCTGCACTCTCATTCAGAGGCGCGCTCAGACCCACTCTTGTACCCTCTTCCTCATCTAGCAGGGGGGGCGGCTCTTGGTAGCTTTCAGGTCGGCATGGAGCACCCGTTGCGGCGGCACCCTCTGGTGTTGGTGTTGGGTGTAATAGCTCTGTCGCAGATTTTTTAATAGGCACAATTATGCCTTTCGCAGACGGAGCGCCTTGACCAAATAATCAGGTAGACTCCAACGACTCGGTTTCCCGACCGAGGAGGTATGAGGCAGCCATAGCCATATTTTTCTCTGCAACCATTGATCGTAAATGGTTCATGACCTCCCGCCAGGTTGATCCCAAGTCCTTGGCTGACTTGCTGCCGACTTGCTGCCGCTAAGGATCGCATCCCAAAGGGAATCCCTGATCTCTCGCCACTCAGTCACACTAAACATCAATTGGGGGTCTTTTAAGTGTCCTTTTTCATTCGCCCACCTACAGAGCTCATGGAGCATCTTGCTCACGCTAGCCTCTTGCTTAGCAAGAGTATCAGATAATAGTGTGAGTGCTGCCTCCCTCTCCATTATCGAGGGAAAAATGGTCTTACTGGTGCAGGTCCGTGCAGGACGTCAATGCCGGATTCAGACGCCTTTACTCCTTACGGACGTCTTCCTGCTCAAACTCCTCTCTAGCGACTCTCAATTCGCAAAGCCCACTGTCGCAATGCAAAGGCAGAGTTTTTCCAGCTTTCCCATTGTTCAGGTGCCAATTGTTGGGAGAAGGGTTTGCCGGAGTCAAGAAATTACTCAATATGAGTTATGCATCTTGCTCAACTTTATTAGCTTCTAACACTACTTATATAGACTCGATACACATGCATATTCCCAAAGCAAAAATATAATTGGTTATTAGTCCCTAAGCACGCGCTGTTCTCACACCCCTAATTATCATGACTAAAAATAAGCATTCTATCCATGCAGCTATTTGCGTTGCTATGTTTCAGCCTTGCGGTTTGCTACTCCCTTTAGTGCCTGAATGCAATGAATAGTACTGTATGATGCAAGTACTCTACCGTATATGCTGTGTACCCCCAAGTATGTTGGTGTGCGTGTTAGGAGGAAAGCTCCCCCATGCACCCCGTGCTGCCATAACCCAGGGTCGGCTTTGTGAACTATCATTTGGTTTGGAGAGTTTTCCTGGGTATAATTTTGATAACACTCCCAGGGCCTGCACTGGCCCCATTCTGCCGGGCTGCTCCTGAACCCCCTGGCTGCCACGAGCCGCGCTTTGGCCCCAGTGGCCCCTGTCAGGGCAGCTGGCGGCCCCAAAGGGTGTCTGGGGTAGCGAGGCGGTGCAGCAGGAGAAGGATGCTCAGGTGCTGCTGAAGGTGGTGGTGGGAAACGGGGACCTCAGCGGGAAGGGCAGCAGCAGGACAGGGCTCTAACATCAACAGGGAATCCCTGGTGTAGTGCCGCCCTCCCCTGAGGGGATGCTCTCTCTGATTGGCCGCGCTGGGCTGTCACTCCGTCCTGGCCTTGAGCCCGCCCTCCCCTGAGGGGACGCTCGCTCTGATTGGCCGCCGGGGCTGTCACTCTCCTCTGCTGGGGGCCGCCTGTTAGCTGGGCTGCGGGAACTATGGCGGAGGCGTCCCGGGGCAGGGGGTGCGCGGAGGGCCCCAGCCCCGCAGCAGGCTCGCTCCCGGGGCTCGCTCCCCGTGCCCCGAGTAACCCCCCCGCCTCCCCCCCGGCTGCGTCCGCGCCCCCTTGGCCCCGGGCGAGGGGCTGCGAGGGAGCCCGGGGGAGGCGTCGGGCCAGGGCCCCTTTCCCCGCGGGGCTCCGGCTGAGGGCCGGGGCGGGGGGGACCCCGGGGCGGGCAGCGGGGCCGGCGGCGGCGGCGGCGGGGGCCGGGGCGGGGAGCGGAGCGGCCGCTGAGCGCCGCCGGGCCGCGGCCGCGCCGGGGCCGGTGAGCGGAGGCCGGGGCGGCGAGCGGCGGGCGCGGGGGGAGAGCGCCGGGGGGGCGGCGGGGCCCGGGCCGGGGAGCGGGGCCGGGGGTGCCGGAGCCGCGCTGGGGGGCGTGGGGCTGCGCTGCCGGGGGGCGGCCGCGCTGTGCCGGGAGCGCCGGGCGCTGCCTTGGCGCAGGTGCCCGTAGCCCCGGTGCGGGCAGGGAGCGGCGCCTGCGGAGCCCCCGCGGCAGGGGGGGGTTCGGCCGAGCACCGGCGGGTTACAGAAAAGTGGCGCCTGGTAGAAGCAAGAGTATCACAGAAAGCTTTCTTCGGGGAAAGTACGGGTTCTGCTTTCAGGATGGCTGCCAGGCAGAGAATCATTGATTAAAGGGTTTTTTTGCTATTACACGCTTTCTCAGATGAGCTCGTTCGGAGAGTTCCTTCGGTGCTGGAGCTTCACAGTCAGTGATTAACCCAGGTTTGGTGCAGGATTTGTCCTAGTTTGGGCAGGTGCAGAATGAGTCCCCTGATACTGCTGAAAACACTGAGCAGAAAACTTGAGGAGGAGGGGAGATGAAATAACAGTGAGTTCTCAATGAAGCAAAAGCGTGGAGTTTTGTCCTTGTAGCATGCCTTCCCTACTCAGATTTTTTTGGATAAGATCCCCAATTTTCATCCATTTGCCATTTTCATCGTTTGATTCTCTCTGTTTTTCTCCTGTGTTGCACAACTGCATGCAGCTGGCTGGGGAAAGCTGGCAGGCCTCATGTGCAGAGAACAGCTCCCGTCCCTCCAGCTCAGCCAGCAGTACTGATTTTCTGCTGCAGCGGGAATGCTTGTCACTTCCTGGAGAAGAAAATGGGTAAAGTAACGAACATTCCTTAGGGAATGTGGCGAGGCTGTTGGGAGGCATTATGGGATACAGCGGGGCGTTACGGGGCATCATGAGATACAGGGGGGTGTCAGGCGTCTGCCTGGGAGCTGATGGCGTGGGGAGTGCCATGGGTGAGGCAAGTGAGCCCCTGTGACGGGTTGAGGCGGTCTCCTGCCCGCTGGCTGCCTCGAGGCGATGGTGGTGGGGGGAACGGGAAGCTTCAGCTGCCCATGATCTGTGTCTGGGCAGTCCTGGAGGGGCTGGGGGCTGAGGGGAGGGAGGAGGGGAAGCGGGAGGCCCACCCCACAGGCACAGTCGCCAGCCCCGGGCACCTCCCTAGCTCACCAGACCTGCTGAGCCTACTGTGGCCCCACTTGCCCCATGCTGCTGCCTGCCCTGCTGCAGCACCTCTCCTGCAGCCGGGCCCCCAGCTCCAGGCAGCCCCTCAGTGCTGCCATGAAAGCGGCCACCAGCCCCCCACTGCTGCTCAGGAAGGCCCTGCGGCAGGAGGGGCCCCAGCCAGGGCCGAGCGATGCCAATAATGGTCACTTGTGCTTCTTTCCCTCTGCCAGGGGCTGGGCTGAGGACGCTGCGTGCTGTTCCTCCCCTGGGGATGCTGTTGGCTGCACCTGCCTTAGGCTGGTGGAGGTTGTTTCTGCCTGGCCTTGCTCCCCCCGCAGTGCGTGTGCAAGAGGGGACTGGGGGGCACGGCCTGGCTGTGGGCAGGAGCTGCTGCGGCAGGAGCTGGACAGGCCAGGGAAAGGCAAAGGAGAAGTCGTCCAAGGCCATGTGGCTAGCAGCTGCCTCCTGCTGCAGGCACCAAAGAGCCTGCCCCTGCGGATGGGGAAGGATCCACCTCTGCAGCCCGCAGCAGGCCTGGCTGCCAGCGTGCACAGCAGGGTCTGTGCGTAACCCAAAGTGTATTGCGGCCTCCGGGCATACAAGGGAGCGAGGTTACAAGGGAGCGAGGTTACGTGTCTAGGAGTCCTTGTCTTGTGAGGAAGAGCTGTGAGGTGAGACACCCACAGGTGACCTTAAATGGAGGACAGACGAGCGACTGGGAGGAGAGAAGGAGAAAGAAGCATCTAAAATGTCACATTTTCACAGTGGTACCAAAAGTGAGAGCTGTGGTGAGTCCTGGGTCCGTGGAACGCTGTCTCCTCTCTGTTGTGTCGCTGGCCCTCCCTGCCACTCCTCTGCGCTGCTGTGATTTGTGTGTGTGGTGGGGTGATCCAGGCTGGACTGAAGCTGCTCTTTACCGCTCCCCCTCGTCCGCTGGACAGGGAAGACAAGATACAATAAAAAGCTCATGAGCCTGCGTAAGGATGGGGAGATGACTGCCATTACCTTCATGGGCATAACAGGCTGAACTTGGGGAAATGAGTGTGACTGATTAGCCGTCAAATCAGAACAGGAGAATGAGCAGTAAAAGCAAATCTTCAAAACACCTTCCGTCCTGCCCTCTCTTCTACTGGGCTTAACTTTACTCCCAATTTCCCTGTCTCCTCCATGCAGGGGGATGGGGAACGGCAGCTGCGGTCAGTTGATCACACATTGTTTCTTTCTTCTCCTTTTCCTCCTCCTCCCCAAACCTTGCCATACAAACCCATTGTGTTTTGATTCCCTGTAGCTCTCCATCCTATTTGTTTGTCCTGCTTGCTCTTCCATTCTGCCTTTATCTGTCATTCTGTTGCTCCCTTCTCTTTTACTCTCTCCACTTCTGTCCTGGTCCTTTTCCCCTTTTCTTCATCCTCTGTCTCTGTCCTGCAGAGGAACAACCTTCTTTTTCTTGCTGACAGTTACGGGTTGCTTTTTCTGAGAATTCTGCCCGCCTGTTCAACAGTCATTGATCTGCTGCATGCTTTTCCCTTGAGGAGAAGGACTCAGTCTTTGTTTATTCACCGTTGTGCTCTCTGTTGTAGAAAAAATGTCTCGCCATAAGGCTCCGGTGCTTCCAAATGGCGCCTTGCTTGTCTGCATAATATATCTGTAGTCCCGTCTCACGGAACACGTTAATGGTGTTACAAATTATAAATAAGGTAGCTTCCTGCCATAGGAAGACAGTGTGTTGGGTTTGAAACCTTTGGGTAGGACAGAAGGAGGTTGCCATGCTGGGTCAGTGGTGAGTGCTGGCACGTGTAGTCTGATCTAGAGTTGATGTCTCTCACCACTTTAGCTCTAGAATTACTCTGAGACCCAGGGAACTCCGGTTCCCTTAAGCTGCAACCTTGGCACTTTTCCAAGCAGTGGAATGAAATTCCTGTCACAAGCTCTAAGGAACCTTAAGGAGAAGGGGGCACAGTTTGAGTTTTCTTCCATGTAGGCGTCAGGGAGGTACCGTTCTGAGCTTAATACTTGATACTGCTACTAGGAGACACTTTCAAGTGAGCTGAGTGTGGCTCTGGATACCCAGAGCTGGACAGGGTTAGCAAATGCTGATGTGGAGTTTTGGTGGTAAACTTGACCAGCCTGTCTTAATGTGCAGGCATGTTCCTTGTTTGTGTGGTCCCACCTAGGCATCTTGAAATTTTGAAGGGTCGTGGTCCCGTGGTCACATCTTGCTTTGGTCACAATGAACTGTGTGTGGTGTGCAGATTTGCTTTTTAAGGAGCATGTTGTGGCTATATTTTCTCTGTTTGGCTTTGCATTTGGGAAATAATGTAACAGTTACAGCTCAACTGAAGGAGCTTTAACTCAGCTCAAACTGAAGGATACCTGATGTGGCAGAGAAGGAGATGTCTTTTACTAATTTTTTGGTGTGTGTCAGTTTGACCCCAAATGACATTGTGTCAAAGCATGTGGCCAGGTTCCGCTGTAGATGTTGACTTGGCGTACGAGTGACTCCAAGTGTGCTTTAGGGGAGAGCTCTGTTGGTGTAGATGTGCTGAGCAATTGTTGTGCTGTGTGTGCAGCTGTTCTGGTTTGGCTTCCAGGTGTGAGCACGCAAAAGAAAACTGGCAAGTGTGGTCAGCCTTGCTGTAAAATGAGACCGGTTTCTACTGCTGCCTGGATATCTGAGAGCCTCCTGAACCTTTCAGGCAGGCCAAGCGTTGTGCCCCGGTATTTCTGAGTCCACAGCTCTGCAGTTCTCTAGGAGGTGTAAGAGACTGTGCCGGTGAGACCCACCATCGCCACAGCAGATGTATTGTCTCAACATTGCTATGGCAGGAAACTCATGCCATCACCACAGTGAATGATCTATCTATACGTTGTTAAGGCAGGAAGATAACACCACTGCCACCACAGAGATTTATCTATACATTGTTAAAGGAGGAGACCGACTGATGCCATGGAGCAAAGGAGCGGAGGAGGGCGGGGGGGAAGCTGATCCTGCAAAACTTAACCAAACCCCTGTGCATGCACCCAGACCTGCGGTCAGGGGGATCAAGGTGCTTGGAGGCCCCCGAGGACCATGTTGGGCATGTACACCATTGCCGAGTGGAAGGTGTGACTAAACAGAACAGCTTGTAAAAACTGTAAAAAAACCCGGAACCAACTAACATTGGACAGAACGTTCCCCCACCGGACTTGGAAACGAATCAAGACTGTTGGGACGCTGTGCATCACTTGGGGTTTTTTTCCCCTTTTCCCTTTTCCTTTGGATTTTACCCTTTTCCCCCACCTTTCCATCCTAATTGTTACTATTATTATTGTTATTACTGATGTTCTTACCTCTTTATTCTTATTTTTATATTAATTTTATATAATTTAGATTTAGTAATTTATATTTAGTAATAAAATTTTTAAATTGTTCTTATCTCAACCCTCAAGTTTTACATTCTTTTCTGATTCTCCTCCCCAGCCCTCCAGATGAAGGGGAGTGAGCAGGCGGCTGCGTGGTGCTTGGTTGCCGGCTGGCATTAAACCATGAGACCAGAGGATGAGGCTACTGAAACAGAAACACAGCCTCACTCCCTGGATTCATAAGCACAGCGTGTTCGTAGATGCCTCAGATAACAGTCTAGAAATTAAGTCCATGTCATATGTGGGGCTCAAGGCCAAGGCTCCCTCACCAGTGCCTGGTGCAAGCCTTGGGTCTTTCTAGATCTGTGTTTCCTGGGCCCTGAGAGTCCACGTTCAAGTTCGCTTGCGCCTCATACAGACGCACACAGGGATCCCACCAGGAGCGGGCCTAAGGCAGTCTGTGCTTCCAGCTGCCATCCCCAAGGCCCTGAGCCCCGCAATGACCTGCCTTCCCTTGTTCCACTGCACCCTCATCCTTCTTGCTGAGCAGGCAGAGCTTCAGCCCTTTGCTGTGACCCTTTGTGCCCGACTTGTCTGCCTGCAGCCTGCTTCCTCCGGCAGGTGCCGGGCGTGGAAGTCCTGGCCTTGCACACGAGACTGAAGAGGACTGGCGCCTGGTTAGCCACAGAACTGAAACACTTTATTGCAGGGACTCAGCCAGCTGAGCTCTTCCGTTGAGAGGAGCGCGGGCAGGACAGAGCAGGCCTTTGACACTGAGGCTGCCTTTGCATCAGCAGGCATTGCCCCAGCGGGAAATGGTGGTGGTGCACTGCAGCCAGCCCTGGATCCTCTCCGTCCTGCTGATCAAACCTTTTCTCCTATTAGGAACTGCACCAACTTCTGCAGCCAAGAAAGGAAATCCCACAGCTTCTGCACTGGAAGTGGGCAGGGTATAAACCTTCCTGCTTCTGTTGGTGTTGGCCTGTGAACGGGGGTGGAGGTGAAGGCTGGCTGCGGCCTTGCCGTAGTCGCTACTGCTGTGTGCAGGCCCATCTGTTCCAGGATCCAGTTGTAGAAGTGCTGGGTGGAGGTGTAGACTCCGGGCTTCTTTGCTCTCGCACAGCCCATCCCCCAGCTGGTCAGGCCAACAAGCCAGAAGTAGTCAGCGCTCTTGTCTTGGCACACAAGAGGCCCACCGCTGTCCCCCTGCAGCAGAGGAGAGAGGATGAAGGGGTTGTTGGGTGGCCACCGTCAGCCCAGTGGCTGGCTCCTTCCCTCTCATGGCACTTCCAGAGCTGTATTTAGTGGCCAGCCAAGCTCTGGAGAAGCTTTCCTGGGAGGGGGGCGGTGGGCCTGTAAGGCAGGGCTCGCTCTCCCTGCAGCACAGTTGTCCTGCAGGTGCTGCAGAAGGATGTTGCACGTTTGGGATGGTGAAGCTCTGGGCTGCCAAGGGCACTGGGTGGGCTTTGTGGACATAGTGCCAGGCCTCTGGGACAAGGCAGGCAGGCCCTGGGCAAAGGCGTGCAAAAGGGGAAGGGGGGTAAGGCCCTCAGCAGTGGGGACACAGCAATGGGAGTGTGAGTGGCCAGGAAAAGCCCGTGACGGTGCAGGTTTGGGCGGTTGTGGCGGGGCTGCCCGTGCTGCCGGGGCTTGGCTTGTAGCACGCTCCTACCTGGCAGGTGTCGATGCCACCCTGCGGATAGCCAGCACAGATGTTGTGGGTGTGGATGGCCCCTCTGTACCAGCCGCTGCTGTTACAGACCCCGGCATCAATGAGGTGGACCTGGGCCTCCTGCAGCACATACGCCGATCCTCCAGCTGTGAAGAGCACAGAAAGGAATGAACACCCAGCAGCTCATTGCCAGTTCTCCTTCCCTGCGTGACTGAAGCCCTATCCCGGGGCTTGGCTTTGCATGTGGGGAGGCGCTGGACCGCTCCTTCCTTTCTGCCTTGCTCTGGGTCAGTGGCTCACGCCCCCCTCTCTAAGAGGCATACGTCCCCACAGCCTGATTCTGGCTTTCGCCCCTGCTGTCAGGAAGAGCAACCTGCCTCCCCAAGCTGGCCAAGCTTGCACTCGCAACGTGACTACATTTTGGGAGCTCACCTCTTGCAGTCCTGGCACCCCAGCCACTGACGTAGCACTCTGTCAGCTCCGAGACTCTCAGCGAGGCATCCGGCACGCAGGCAAGCTGTACGTAGCTGTTGCACTGGACAGGCTGCTCCAGTTCCAGCAAGGCAATGTCGTTCCTCCGTGTGATATTACTGAAGTGCTGGTGAACCAGCAGCTGCTTGATGTTGCGCATCTGGGCCTCAGGTCCCAGCTGGGTCAGCCGGGTGGCACCTACCACCACCTGCCACATGGTGATGTTCCTGGAAGGCAGATGGAGAGAGGGCTCAGAGGGAGCAGAGCGACATGCTGCAGCAGCACAGCAGTTGCCCTGCCTTCTGCTTGGCGAGGGAGAGAGGAGAGCAGCACTAGGGAGGGTGCGACAGACCACGTGCTCCTTGGGCTCAAGCAGTGTCGAGCTGGAGGCTGCTGGGAAGCAGTGGCATGAGCCCAGCCTTCTCCTGAGCAGCCTCTCAGGTGGCTGCGGAGTGCCCAGGCACTGGGCGTACTGCAGGGCAACAGGACATGCTGCAGCACGTGCTGCTGTGCTCAGGGCACCTGCTAGAGTGTGGGGCTAGCCCCGATCCCTGGTCCTCCTTACCTGGCCTCGATGAAGCAGTGGGCTGATGTGAGGACCCACTGTGGGCTGATGAGGGAACCCCCGCAGATGTGCGCCGTGCCTCCTTCCAAGGGAGCCTGGATGCTGACGATCCAGGGCCAGGCCCCTGGCTGGGCATCTGTGCCACCCACAACGCGTGACATGCCGTAGTGAAAAGCCGAAGGCCGCAGGTGTCTCTGTAACCAGAAACTCCATTCTGGTTAGCTCCATGGAAGCTTGCGCCATTCTGGCTAAAGGCCAGCTGTCTTCCCTCCCCTGAAGGCATGGCCAGAAGGGCCGAGGAAACCCGTGGGGTGTGTGCCCGCTCCCCTTTCCCTGCTTTCTGCTTCAGCCCGTAGACAAGTTGTGCCGGCAGCCTGGGTGATGGCAAGGAGCTGAGCCTCCCACGTGGCTTTTAGGAAACTTTTGTGGCGAATGAAGAGACGGAACGCAGCTTGAATTTAGAACCACAGCCTACGGGCACCTACAGCAACAGCAAATAGCAAGCAAGAAGAAGAACACAAAAACCTGTCAGGGACTGACACATGTACTGTCTAAGATACATAAAAAAATTGTATTAACAATAAAGGCCATTTTGTCCAAACCCAGCCACGCAGACATAGTGTTTTTTCAGTCTGCCTCCAACTGTGTCACCGCAGGTTGCTCCACATGGGATCCCTGTCGCAGAGCCACCAGACCCCTTTCCACCCACAACTGACCATGTTCAGCCTGAGGGCTCCGCGGTGGCTTCGGCTCGGTGACACCACTGACTATCGGAGTGCTGGGGTAGCAAACTGTGCGTTGGGGACATTACCAAGCCTGCTAGGAGTGCAGGGGAGTTGCGCTCTGTGCTACGAGGAACACCTGAGGCCTCTGGACAGAAAGCCGGACTTGCTTGGGGAGGGAGCATGCTCCAGCATCATCCGCAGAGCCATAAGAACTCCTTTCACTGCATGATCAAGAGGAAGCAAAGGGCATGCCCATGTTTCCAGAGATCCCAGTTCAGCTGGAGGCATGCCCTGCAGTCCTGGGTAGGAACAGAGCTGGGAGCTGCAGCACCATGGCTTGCCGGGGCCCAAGCACAGAGCAAGAGGAGGATGGTCCTGGCAGCTTCAGAGGCAGGCCCTTCTGCAGCTCCCGCAGGGGGGGCATGCCTAGGTGGGCAGCAGCTGAGGGCATGCATGCTCAAGCACCTCCAAGTCCTTCCTGCCTCTGGGAGGTGGAGAGGTGGCCAGTGGTTGGCAGGCCTGGTCCTCTTGCAAGGTGGGGACGCTGGGGCTGAGCAGGCACGTCGGCTGACACCGCAGGCCATCCACATGCCTGAGAGGCTCTCTCTCCCCTCTTGCTTGTCACCTCGTCCAGCTTCAGGTTCACTAGTGAGCTGTGCACGCGCACAGGGCTCCCAGCAGCAGCTGGCCCGAGACACTGGGGCTTTCCAAGTGCTGGCTGCCTGTGGCCTGTCTTGCCGTTGGCCTTTGCTAGCAGCCAGGCCTGGGGACCCACCGTGTGGCAGGTGCAGAATGGGACCACACAGGAAGGGCTTTGGGGTGGCTCTCCAAAAGAAGCCAGTGGGTACTGTGGTGATTAGGCGCAGGGCTCAGGCAAGCAAGGCAGCCAGCACTTTGCTTCTGTGTGACCGGCTCCTTGATCCCCCCTTCTCTCCATTTGCCGTGCTTATACGTGCCCCTCATCTTCCCTGAGTCCTGCCTCTCTCAGCCCTGCTCTCCTCCCAGACACGGGGCCAAGCCCGGTTATTTCCCACCCCCCCCTTTGCTCCCAGGTTTGCCCCATCTGTCAACACACGTGGTCTTTGGGTGTTGTTAGCTAGGTCACCTTGGACTTGTGTGCCATTACTGACGGGCTTGCCTGGGAACTGCTGTCCCTGCCAGAGTCCTCTCCGCCAAATGACCCCAATCTCTTCCTTCAAGCGTCTGTGAAGTGTGGCCACCTCTGACGGCATTCCCCACTAGCCACCTGCCAAAACCGGTGCTGAAAGAGCAGGGTTTCCCCAGCAGACAAGTTGTCTTCTCCAAGGCCGCCTTCTGCCTGCTCTCAGCAGACACATGGGAACCGGCTGCCGGTCCCTTTTCAAAACACAAAGCAGCCTTGAGCCCGCTTGCTTGGAGGCCAGTTCTGGGGCCTAGGAAGCCCTGCTGCACCTCAAGGGCCTTGAGAGCAGCTCTTCCACTTTCAGACAGAGCCTGCGTGGTCCTCCTCCTCGGGACCCGATTGCTCCCTCCGCTGTGCGCCTTATGCCTCGCCACAGAAGCCAGGATGGCAGCAGGGAGCTGCCGCACCTTTCACAAGCTTGGAGGCTGCCATCCTTCAAGCCACGGCTCTCGACCCTCCAGGGACCTAGCCCTGCTGTGCAAATGCAATGCACGTGCCTGGCTCCTGCTTCTCTCCTGCACTCCAGCAGGTGAGTGAGCAAGGCTCCTCCAGTCAGCGGTAGAAGGCAGACTGATGAGGTGAGACTGATGCAAGCTCTTGCAAAGCTGCGAACAATGGCATGTAGGTCTGAGAGCAGGATCATCCTTCTCTCTCTCTAGAGCTTCACGTTGATTGCCCTTGCCACAAGTGCCATGGTCAGTGGGTGCCCAGAACAGCAATCCAACTCACAGACAGCAAGGACACGACACCTGCCAGAGCGCGTTGCTGTGGCTGACATAGCCAGTGAGGAGTGTGCTGCACCTGCATTTCACTGTGCTTTGTGCAGGAAGGTTGACGTTGCTGGGCTGTGCTTGGCTTATTTGGATTGCCGAGCACTGCTTGGTGCCACGGCCATCAACAGATTGGCTCTTCAACACCCAAGCACGCGCATGCTGCTGTAGTCATTGTGTTCTTTGTTGTGTGTCTGTTTATTGGGAAGGAGCCGGTGGCACAGGGCTGCAGAGAGCAGGGCGGCAGGGAACTCCCCAAAGAGGCTGCGAGGCCACGCTGGGTGTTGCCCTGTGAGCTGTTAGCAGGCAGAGCTGGGAGCCAGGCGCTGCTGCCTGCCACGGGGCCTGCCCACCCTGATCGTGCAAGCAGGGCATTGCGTGGGGCTCTGTCAGGGGTGTGCGATCCCAGCTTCCGCCTCCAGTCCTGCTTGGAACCCCTCCTGTTGCCCCCCATCCCTCCCCCACCGCCACCACGCCCAGCACCTGGAACCAGGCACTCTGTGACATCAGCCCCGCGTCCAAGGGAACCCCAGGCAACAGGAATATTGCGGGCAGTACATCGTCGGCCGTACTGGTGGTGACAAGCCCTTGTTCTTTCAGCTGCCACATGTTGCTGGTAGTGATGGATGTTCTCCTCCTCGTTGTCCTGCTGGCCATGTGCTGTCCTGTGCATGGCACATGGGATAGCTGTGGGTAAGTGGCCCGAGGCTCTGAGAGGGAGATTGGGCAACCCTTGTGAGCTTCTCTGGAGGGGTCCTGCTTGTCCCCCATGGCCTCCCCAGTGGCTCTTGAAGGCCATCTGGGAGGCTCAGCTCCTTGCCAGCATCCAGGCTGCTGGCACAGCTCGTCTACGGGCTGAAGCAGAAAGCGGGGGAAGGGGAGTGGGCACACACCCCACGGGTTTCCTCGGGCCCTCTGGCCATGCCTTTAAGGGAGGGAAGATGGCTGGCCTTTAGCCGGAATGGCGCAAGCTTCCATGGAGCTAACCAGAATGGGGTTTCTGGTTACAGAGGCACCTGCGGCCTTCGGCCTGCGGCTTTGAACTACAGTATGTCACACGTCGTGGGTGTCAGAAATGCCCAGCCAGGGGCCTGGCCCTGGATCGTCAGCATCCAGGCTCCCTTGGAAGGAGGCACGGCGCACATCTGCGGAGGTTCCCTCATCAGCCCACAGTGGGTCCTCACGTCAGCCCACTGCTTCATCGAGGCTAGGTAAGGAGGACCAGGGTTCAGGGCTAGCCCCACACTCTAGCAGGTGCCCTGAGCACAGCAGCACGTGCTGCAGCATGTCCTGTTGCCCTGCAGTACGCCCAGTGCCTGGGCACTCCGCAGCCACCTGAGAGGCTGCTCAGGAGAAGGCTGGGCTCATGCCACTGCTTCCCAGCAGTCTCCAGTTCGACATTCCTTGAGCCCAAGGAGCACGTGGTCTGTCGCACCCTCCCTAGTGCTGCTCTTCTCTCTTCCTTGCCAAGCAGAAGGCAGGGCAACTGCTGTGCTGCTGCAGCATGTGGCTCTGCTCCCTCTGAGCCCTCTCTCCATCTGCCTTCCAGGAACATCACCATGTGGCAGGTGGTGGTAGGTGCCACCCGGCTGACCCAGCTGGGACCTGAGGCCCAGGTGCGCAACATCAAGCAGCTGCTGGTTCACCAGCACTTCAGTAATATCACACAGAGGAATGACATTGCCTTGCTGGAACTGGAGCAGCCTGTCCAGTGCAACAGCTACGTACAGCTTGCCTGCGTGCCGGATGCCTCGCTGAGAGTCTCGGAGCTGACAGAGTGCTACGTCAGTGGCTGGGGTGCCAGGACTGCAAGAGGTGAGCTCCCAAAATGTAGTCACGTTGCGAGTGCAAGCTTGGCCAGCTTGGGGAGGCAGGTTGCTCTTCCTGACGGCAGAGGCGAAAGCCAGAATCAGGCTGTGGGGACGTATGCCTCTTAGAGAGGGGGGCGTGAGCCACTGACCCAGAGCAAGGCAGAAAGGAAGGAGCGGTCCAGCGCCTCCCCACATGCAAAGCCAAGCCCCGGGATAGGGCTTCAGTCACGCAGGGAAGGAGAACTGGCAATGAGCTGCTGGGAGTTCATTCCTTTCTGTGCTCTTCACAGCTGGAGGATCGGCGTATGTGCTGCAGGAGGCCCAGGTCCACCTCATTGATGCCGGGGTCTGTAACAGCAGCGGCTGGTACAGAGGGGCCATCCACACCCACAACATCTGTGCTGGCTATCCGCAGGGTGGCATCGACACCTGCCAGGTAGGAGCGTGCTACAAGCCAAGCCCCGGCAGCACGGGCAGCCCCGCCACAACCGCCCAAACCTGCACCGTCACGGGCTTTTCCTGGCCACTCACACTCCCATTGCTGTGTCCCCACTGCTGAGGGCCTAAACCCATTTCCCCATGGGTAGGGCCTTTGCCCAGGGCCTGCCTGCCTTGTCCCAGAGGCCTGGAACTTTGTCCACAATTCCCAGCCGGTGCCCTTGGCAGCCCAGAGCTTCACCATCCCAAGCCAGACACAGCCTCCTGACACACCTGCAGCACCAACGTGCCGCAGGGAGAGCGAGCCCTGCCTTACAGGCCCACCGCCCCCTCCCAGGAAAGCTTCTCCAGAGCTTGGCTGGCCACTAAATACAGCTCTGGAAGTGCCATGAGAGGGAAGGAGCCAGCCACTGGGCTGACGGTGGCCACCCAACAACCCCTTCATCCTCTCTGCTCTGCTGCAGGGGGACAGCGGTGGGCCTCTTGTGTGCCAAGAGAAGAGCGCGGACTATGTCTGGCTTGTTGGTGTGACCAGCTGGGGGATGGGCTGTGCGAGAGCAAAGAAGTCTGGAGTCTACACCTCCACCCAGCACTTCTACAACTGGATCCTGGAACAGATGGGCCTGCACACAGCAGTAGCGACTACTGCAAGGCCGCAGCCAGCCTTCACCTCCACCCCCGTTCACAGGCCAACACCAACAGAAGCAGGAAGGTTTACACCCTGCCCACTTCCAGTGCAGAAGCTGTGGGATTTCCTTTCTTGGCTGCAGAAGTTGGTGCAGTTCCTAATAGGAGAAAAGGTTTGATCACCGGGACGGAGAGGATCCAGGGCTGGCTGCAGTGCACCACCACCATTTCCCGCTGGGGCAATGCCTGCTGATGCAAAGGCAGCCTCAGTGTCAAAGGCCTGCTCTGTCCTGCCCGCGCTCCTCTCAACGGAAGAGCTCAGCTGGCTGAGTCCCTGCAATAAAGTGTTTCAGTTCTGTGGCTAACCAGGCGCCAGTCCTCTTCAGTCTCGTGTGCAAGGCCAGGACTTCCACGCCCGGCACCTGCCGGAGGAAGCAGGCTGCAGGCAGACAAGTCGGGCACAAAGGGTCACAGCAAAGGGCTGAAGCTCTGCCTGCTCAGCAAGAAGGATGAGGGTGCAGTGGAACAAGGGAAGGCAGGTCATTGCGGGGCTCAGGGCCTTGGGGATGGCAGCTGGAAGCACAGACTGCCTTAGGCCCGCTCCTGGTGGGATCCCTGTGTGCGTCTGTATGAGGCGCAAGCGAACTTGAACGTGGACTCTCAGGGCCCAGGAAACACAGATCTAGAAAGACCCAAGGCTTGCACCAGGCACTGGTGAGGGAGCCTTGGCCTTGAGCCCCACATATGACATGGACTTAATTTCTAGACTGTTATCTGAGGCATCTACGAACATGCTGTGCTTATGAATCCAGGGAGTGAGGCTGTGTTTCTGTTTCAGTAGCCTCATCCTCTGGTCTCATGGTTTAAAGCCGGCCAGCAACCAAGCACCACCCTGTCGCTTGCTCACTCCCCCTCATCCGGAGGGCTGGGGAGGAGAATCAGAAAAGAATGTAAAACTTGAGGGTTGAGATAAGAACAATTTCATAATTTAAACAGAATAAAGAGTTGGGAACTTCAGTAATAACAATGATAATAGTAACAATTAGGGTGGAATGGTGGGGAAAAAGAGTAAAATCCAAAGGAAAAGGGAAAAGGAGAAAAAAACCCCAAGTGATGCACAGTACAACTGCTCACCACCTGCTGACTGATGCGCAGCCAGTCTCCGAGCAACGATCCCTCCCCAGCTAACCCTCCTACTTTCTATACCAAGCATGACGTCCCATGGTATGGAATACCTCTTTGGCTGGTTCAGGGCAGCTGACCTGGCTGTGTCCCTTCCTAGTCTCTTGTGCTCCCCCAGCACTCTGGCTGGCAAGGCCCAAGAATCCAAAAAGTCCTTGACTTTAGTATAAACATTACCCAGCAACAACTAAGAACATCAGTGTGGCTATCAACATTGTTCTCGCATCACAGGCAAAACACAGCACTGTACTAGCCACTAAGAAGAAAATTAACTCTATCCCAGCTGAAACCAGGACATGTGGAAACCCAGGAAAGGCCTGGACTGCATTCACATGGGTGTAAGCAGTGGCTACATCTGCAGGGATACTTGTCAAGGTATTGCTTTGTCTGTGTCAATCTGTTTTGCCCTTCACATTCATTGTGGCACTCTCTCTGTGTGTATGTGCGTGTCTGGCTCTTTGGAATGCAGCTGCACGCACGTGGGAAGATCCATTTAGGCTGGCATAGGAGCAGCCCCCCAGGTGCCCACCTCATTCAGATCAACCAGACCTGAAAGGAGAAATCCCACAGTGTTCAGAAGCCTGCTGGCTCTGGCTGCTCCGTAACGGAGTGGGCAAGGAAACCCAAAGCAACTCTGCAGCAGAGATCACCGGGTGGGCAGGGAGGCAGCTCTGACTGCCCCACAAACAAAGCAGCGAAAGCCATTTATCCTCGCATCCTCTTCCTGAGCTTTCCCCAACACCATTCTTTTACCTTCAGCAAAATCTCTCCCTATTACCAGCAACACTGCCCTGAAACCAGAAATTGCACATCCTCTTCTTCATTCTCCCCTTTCAAACACCTTTTCCCAACACTACAAGCAGAACAACACCAAGGCAATTAATAATTAACTTCCCCTCCATCATTATCAATACATTACCATCAAGTATCATGAGTGTATATTTACTTCTTGTTCCATGATTGTTTCTCAAGGCCAAAAAACCAAACCCACTTATGGGACTTCTTCCCATTGTCCTTTGCATGTACCAAAAGAACATGAACTGCCATGCTGTATTGGAGATTATGCTTCCCTTTCCTAGGCCATTTCTCTTGATCACCTAAGGTATACAAGGGCCACCAGTGATGACAATATTCGGCCCATTTTTTCTGAGTGGGGGGGTCACCCCAAAACTTGCTCCAGCATCTTAATAAACAACCCAAAAGAACTCTGAAGAACCAACTCCCTCTAGCAGAATGACCAGATCCCATGTGTACAAAGTTTCAAAATCATAAACGCTCAATACCTAAACCAGACCCTGCAAACAAAACTGGACAGAGGCAAAATCCAGCAAACAAAATCCAACAAAGTTTCACCTGAGCGTGAGGCAAAATCCGGCCTCTGGGCATCCGCGTAACAGCATATGGATTGGACAATTGTGCACTTCAAATATCCCGGGGGGACTCTGACCCACCAGGGGGACTTCAACCCGCAATGCGATACGACTTCTTTGTAAGCAACCTCAGTGTTTATGACCATGTCGCTGTTATCCCAGAGAGCTGTCACAGAGATTCACCTGGCCAGGGAATCTCAGAACCCTGGCAAAACTACTCCGGTGCGTGCTTGCGGTGCTCACGATTTCTCTGGTCTGTCGAGATTCCGGAAAGCAGGTCCCGTTTGGTCACCATGTTCTGTTACCGAAAATCATAACCAAGAAAGCTCTCTGAGCCAAAGGACAGTTTAGGAAGCTGACAGTGGTTTATTGCCATGCTGGATGCACGGTGGATTTTTCCTCCTAACCCACACACCAAGTTCTCGAGGGTACACATTACAGAGGATAATACGGCACACTGGAAGGACACGCTGGAGCAGCTCAAGGAGAAGGTGCTGCCGACAGAGGCCCATGATGCGGCTGGGTGAGTGCAGTGGGGATGGGGATGGCTTTGGGCATCTCGCCCTGTTCCTTCCAGCTATCCCAGCTGGTGCTCGCGAGGTACCCTGGCATCAGAGCACTTTAGCCAGCAAAGTGTGGGGATGCTGATCAGGAATCAGTGCCTTTTCCTCCCACCGGTAGCAGGTTCCTGACATGAAAGGAGGCAGGAGGAGGGGGCACGTGCAGGACAGAGCCCTCCCAAACCAGAAGTGGGAGTGGGTGCAGAGGCTTTCTGGAGCAAGGCTGGGGGGGGACGGCTCATCTCCCCAAGCAGGGGTGTGACATGCAGTGCTGGGGAGCTGGGTTGTGACCTGCTCTCCTGGCAAGGCGCAGGGGGGTAATTAGCGCTGACAAAGGGATGAAAGCGGTGTGAGGGCTGGTTTGGATGGCAGGCATGGGAGCCTGCGCCCTTCCCCTCGCACCCCTGCGCGCCCTGGGCAGCCACAGGTGTGAGGGTGTCTGCCTGGGGGGACCAACCCTGCCAAGGTCCCTCTGCAGCCCTACGTGCCTGTGGGGGGGTGGGGACCCTTTCGTGGCAGCAGCAGGCAGGGGATGCCTTTGGCTACAAGCCTGTGGGCTTTGGGGCGCTGCTTTGAGCCAGGGTTGGTTGTTTGCCCCCTGTCACCCACCCGTGGCTCCTGCCTTCTCCAGGAGAATTACGGCCATCCCATTGCTGCCGCCGCTGACCCCTGCCTCACTGGGCACCCGGGTGCCATCATCAAGCAGTAGCAACGTCAGCATCACGGCCACAGGTAGGGGACACGGGGACCCATCCCCGGCCCCTGGGGATGTCATACCACAGCAAGGGAGGGCTCTTCTCCGGGTGTGGGCAGAGGGTCTGGGGGTGCCTGGGCAGGGCAGGGGAGCAGAGATGTGCTGGGGAGGGTCAGCTGTTCTTGCCCCAGGCCTGTGGGGTCCTACAGCCTTGCCCGGCGCTGCCCCATCGAGCCCATTTTTCTGCCTCAGTGGTGCAGAAGCCACGTGATGAGCTGTGCCTGGTCTCAGCCTGACCTCAGGTTTGCTGGGGCATCAGGTGCCTCCTGTGAGATAAGTCGCCAAAATTCAGCTCCGCAGCAGCCTCACCCACCGGGTGCTCTACGGCCACTCCAGCCCCCTATCCTGTGCCCCATCAAGGTAGGGATGACAAAGGTAGGGATCTGGAGGGGCGACCAAGGCTGGGAGGGTGATGCTGTGCACTGGGAGGGATGCATGACTCAGTTTCCGCAGGGAGAGCTGGGTGTGGGAGGGTTGCCTGGGGATGCTGAATTCAGCCCCATGTGTCAGCCACGCTGCTCTCTCCTCAGCACGACAAGATGGAGCTGTTGGGCCAAGACAGCCGCATCCCCAGGGACTGGCAGGACAAGCAGCTGCCTGTGATTGTGGGCAAGGAGGGTACAGCTAAGGCACGCTTGGGGAGGGGATCCAGCAGGTGCCAAGGGGACGGAAGTGTTGGCATGAAGCCATATTCACCCTGGCGCCCCCCAGCCTGCCTCCCTCTGGTCTTTCTTTCAGGCTTCCCGAGGGACAAGGCCAAGCTGTCCCCAAGGCAGAGGGATGCCCGGGACACCGGCCACCTGCTCTCACAGCCCCGGAGGGTTGGGTCCTTGAGCTGCCAGCTGGGTATGGTCTGTTGGGGTACCGGGGGGGAGAGGGCACCCTACTGTCAGCCAGTGGGTGGGGGCGAGCAGGGGTCGATGCCCCCAGCCAGGCAGGGTGGGATGGAGTCTGGAGTGGGATGGGGACGGGTGAAATGGGATGGAGGGGGAGGGCTGGCACATGGGGCAACTGGTCCCCACATTGGAGCTGGAGTGAGGTGGGTGGCCATGGTGGGGCAGCCCTGGCCAGTGTGGGACTACAGCCTGTCTGCTTCAGGGTGGGGGCCAGGACCATGTTTCAGGGTGTCTCTGGCCGGGCAGGTGCCACTGCTGCCTGCCCCGTCCTGGGCTGGCAGAGCTGCACACAGCCATTGCCCGCCCCTAGGGCTGCAGGGGGGCTGAGCCCTGATTCTCGACCCCAGGCACCGTGGCCTCGCTGGAGCAGAGGCCAGCCTCATTCCATGGGCAGCTCTGCCAGGCGCCACCGGGGCTCCTCGTCCAGCCCCTTCGGAGTGACTCCAGCACCACAGCAGCTGAGCGGGACTGGGGGTCCGCGAGCAAACCCACCCCACCGAGCAGGAGAGCAAGCAGCTGAAGGCAGTAGCAATAAAGGATGACGGGCAGTGCAGCGCCTCTGTGGCCTGAGTGGGGTGGCTCTGGGTTGGGATCTTCCCCTCATGCATAAGGGGTGGCTGGCAGCACCCCTTATTCTGCGGGCACGTGGCACCAGAGGAGCTGCTGGAAATTGCCCCTGTCCAACCCCTTCCCAGGGCCTGTGCCAGCCCCGTGCTGCCAGGCTCCCCCTGACCCCCCCGACCACCACGAGCCCCACTTTTGGCCCCCGTGGCCCCTGCCAGGGGAGCCGATGGCCCCAAAGGGGGTCTGGGGGAGCCGGGCGGTGCAGCAGGGTCATGATGATGCTCAGGTGCTGCTGAAGATGGTAGGGAATGGGGACCTCAGGGAGAAGGGCAGCAGCCGCACACGGCTTAGTGCCAGAAGTGAATCCCACTTGGAGCCCGCTGGTTTGTTCTCGCTTGTGCCAAGGGATGAGCATCCCCGCACCAGTTTGCTTCTGTCCTGTTGGAGAAACCCCCTCTCCCTCTTCCAGCGCTGCCATTGATGGGAAGAGGGAGGTACCGACCGCCGTGCTGCCCAGCCCAGGGCAGCTGGTGCTCCCCACCTCCAGAGCAAAACACCACAAGCCCTTCCCTGCTCCCAAACCTGGGGGGACATGTCCCCTCCTTTCCCTTATGCCACCCCCACGGCTTGGAGTTGCTTTCCCCAGCCCCCTTTTGCCCCCAGTCCACTCCCTATCAGATGGGGGAAAGCCCCACTGTGTGCTGAGACCTGTCTCAAGTTGTGTTGTGAGTGGAGAGGTACCGGGCAGGGAAACTGCCGTCCCTGGAAGCAGTGGGGCAGGGGGAGCCTGGGGGTGTCACAGCTGGGGACATGTGGCTGTGTACACAGGGGATGCTGGGGGGGAGAGCATGACGCAAGCCCCCAGACCTCCTGCACACACAGTGACAGACCCCGTCTTTGCCCACCCCGCTGCATTCCCCAGGGATCCACTCCGCGGAGATGTTTCCCTCGGTGGGTTTGGGTTTTCAGGGAAAAAATGGGTGCTAAAGGACCACTTTGGGGGTGCCCAGGTACATCCATCAGGATTTGGGGTCCCCCCAGTGCCACCTGCACTGGGATAACTGGGAGCACTCAGGGCAAAGCAGTAGGCATCAGAGCAGAGCCAGCAAAGGACCATCCTGCACGCCAGGGCTGGGCTCAGGCATCAATGGGCTTCAAAGCACCCCCAGGACTAATGGCATTTGCAGGATACAAATCCTGCAAAGGATGCCTTTGGTGCTCATGGCCCCCAGCTCAGCCCCTCTCCCACTCTCTGCCCCATTTGCTGATGCTGGGACCCAGCTGCACCCTATGAACACCCCCACCACCTCCTATAGACACCGAGCCCCCACCTCCCACCCCTCCTTGGGTGCTGCCTGCACCACCGAAGCGGGTGAGTAGCCCCAGCTGGAGCCTTTTCCGCTTTTTTCCTTGGAGGTTGTGCCGTCCCTGGGGGGCATGCCAGCGCCGCCGCTGTGCCTGGAGCCCCCCAGCCCTCGCTGGCCTCTCCAGGCTGGGCTGAGACTCGGCACAGCTTCCTGGGGCTGCCGGCACCTCCCGTCCCCACTGGTGCTGCTGTGGCATGGGGGGGTTCGCTCCCAGTCTTGGTGCCCTGCCAGGATCGTCCTCCCGGCAAAGAGAAAAGGCCAGGACAGCTGGTGTTAAACAAGTGATTTTGTTTCCTACATTATTTTTGAATGAAAAGCAAAACCCCAGAAAACTTCAAGCAACTGTGTTTTGAAGGAAACAGCACCACAGCCGCAGTCACGCACCAGCCACCCCCCTGGGCTGAGGTCAGACGCAATGCTGGAGGTGGGGACAGAGCTCTGAGCTTCTGGGGTGGTGTTTGCCAGGTGAATGTGAAACACCGGTTTAAAAAAACCAGCCCGGTGGAGTAACACAGTACAGTGCTGCAAGGATTACTGAACGCATCGGCTGAAGGGTGTGAAGCCCCTGGCAGGTGTCTGCGTGGCCCCTTGTTCTGAGCCAGGATGGCACGGTGCTCTTCACACTGGAAGCCCATGCTCAGAGTGTGAGTGGTATTGCTCTTCTCTGTCCTTCCAACTGCTCATCAGCCCTGCCAGCAGCAAGGGCAGCACTCGTGGGATGCTCTTGCCCCACTCAGGCTGGCATTTGCTGGGCTGTATTTGGGTAGAAAGCGTGGAACTAGGGCACCGGTGAGCAGAGGGTGGTGCGGGTGCCCCCTGGGTCATGCCCAGGAGCACAGCCCGAGTTATCTTGGGGCCCCGCTCCAAACCCCACCCTGAGTGGAAGCTAAAGGCAGCGGGCTGAACTGAAGCCAGGAGCTGCTCACGTCTCAGACTCCCTCACTGCTTTAGGCCAGTGTGACGTGCAGAATTAAACTCTATAACTCACGATAAGTTATAACGCAGGTATGTTTATTGCGGCGCCGGGTGCAAGGGGGATCGCTCCTCCTAACTAACACTTAGTTGTACTCACAATACATATTTATACAGTGAAGTTGGTTAGTTCTGCCCAAAGTCTACACCTACTAACTAATTGTGGGTTAGTTGCTTTCTCGCTTCAATTTAAAGGTGCAGTTCATTTTAAATTGACTGGGCATGCTCCCCGAGCGGGAGATTCCCCCTCTTCGGGGCGGGGGGGGGGGGCGGGCATTTGAGTAGGAGATCGTGATCTCCCACTACCACAATTACTTTATCCTAGTGGTGCAGATTATCTCAAAATTTTACTGAATCTTCCTATATTTTGTGTTTATGTAACAGCTAGTTACAAGAAGATTTTGATTCTAAGGAATTAACCTTCATGATAGAATTACATTAATACTTATTGACCAGTGAGGTATGAATCGCTGTGCTGCTTGTTATCGCAGACTGTTATTTGAAATCCCTGTGCTATACTATAGACCATACTAAGCTTAGTCCTTACTCTCAGACCACAACCAGAGCGCCCAGGTTCTGTTGTGTATGGGATGAGTTATTGGACAGCTTGGCAAGGCCGATATCCAGCTGTCCCACTTGGCAACAAAACTAACTTTTAAGGTGTCCTGAAGTGAACTACCTTCATTATAATACCAAAAAATCATGCCCACAGGTCAAGTAGACCCTTGCCCAGCTGAAGACCCTTCCCCTGTGCAAGCGTAGTAACAGAAAAGGATGACACAGCAAATATAACAATTATATGCAAATTACTAACCAATCATTGTAATTGGGAGTGTATGACCTTGTAATTTTCTGTATAAATGTAACAGTAAAACCTACACAGGTGTGCCTGATTTGTGGAGATGCCACCGAGCACCCAGCGCTGCAATTAAGGAGTGCCTGCTGCTCTAATGCTGCAATGGTGTTAAGAGGTTTGACTCCCAATTTCGGTGACAGTGGTGACAGGTGGAAGGTGTGGTTAAGCAGAACAGCTTGTAACAACTCTATAAAAAAAAGGAACCAACATTGGACGGAACGTTCCCCCACCGGACATGGAAACGTATCGGACTGTCGGGACACGGCAGCTCCGGGGTGGTAGCTGTTGCTGTAAGCCTTTCCTTCTTAACTTCTTTCTTTCCTTCCTTCCTCTCTTAATCTGTCACTCTCACTCCCCCTTTGCATTCACGTATTTCTTGTTGGGCAAATAAAGTTCCTTGGCTCTTGACTCCATTTTGAGTCTTCATTCTGTTCCCGAGAATACAAACAGAACCACGCTCCGGTCTCAGACGGGCATGTAACATTTTAATTGGTGTCACGGACAGGATTCTCAGTGAAACAGAAATTGCCAGGTTCTTTATGAGAGACTCTTGTGTGTGTGCCTGAGACCTACCTTGGTACGAAGTGAGTGCAGAGTCTGAGTCCGCGGTTCTGTTTGTCCGTGAGGAAAAGAGGTGAAGAAGGACTAAGCGACAGAATTGAACAAGAGACGAGTCTCTAAAGCAGTTTAAAAGTGTGACCTCCAGAGGGTGAAGGGAGGTGGGTGTAGTAGCAGCGAACATACAGTGAGGCCATCTCAGGACAAAATAACCCCTCTTTGGTGAAAGGAGTGCCCACACTTCTACAGAGGTTCGTGATGTTTCCCCCACTAAAGTATGGGCCGGAGTTATATAAACTGGATGATTTTGGGGAACCTATCATGCTCGCCGAGCTCCCCAAGGTGAGAATGGGCAAAAAATCTGTGGTTCCAACCACTATAGTGTAGTGGATAGGGTCATGATATTGCAGACGGAGGCTAAAGTTAGGGCTGGTGTAGGACAATGCCTCAAGGACAAGAGTCCAAGTACTGATAGCCTGATGAATAGAGACTTGTTAGAACTTGTAGGGCACTAGCCCTGGGAACAAAGGAACAAGCTAACTGCAGACCCCTGAGCCGTTACAGTTGAGGAGGCAACCAGACGGACAGAGAAACAAGTAGCCAGATAAGGGAACGCATAGTGCCGATAAGTAACTTTGTTAATCAAGAAAGCCGGGTAGAAAGAAGCCCCCTAATTTTGGAATAGAAATTGTTGCTAGGTCAAGGTAAACCAATAAGTTCCTATTGTTTTAACGGTGTGCCTTAAATATCAACCAATCAGTGTTTTTTACGCTTAAGATTTAACCAATCAGTGTGTAATATGTAGAAGGTAGAAACGTATATATGTGTAAGAAAATCACTAATAAACGGACAACTTGCTTGCATCAAGCTGCGTCCCGTCTCTTCATTTGCCGCACCAAGCCTGCTAGGAGTGCAGGGGAGTTGCGCTCTGTGCTACGAGGAACACCTAAGGCCTCTGGACAGAAAGCCAGACTTGTTTGGGGAGGGAGCATGCTCCAGCATCATCCGCAGAGCCATAAGAACTCCTTTCACTGCATGATCAAGAGGAAGCAAAGGGCATGCCCATGTTTCCAGAGATCCCAGTTCAGCTGGAGGCATGCCCTGCAGTCCTGGGTAGGAACAGAGCTGGGAGCTGCAGCACCATGGCTTGCCGGGGCCCAAGCACAGAGCAAGAGGAGGACGGTCCTGGCAGCTTCAGAGGCAGGCCCTTCTGCAGCTCCTGCAGGGGGGGCATGCCTAGGTGGGCAGCAGCTGAGGGCATGCATGCTCAAGCACCTCCAAGTCCTTCCTGCCTCTGGGAGGTGGAGAGGTGGCCAGTGGTTGGCAGGCCTGGTCCTCTTGCAAGGTGGGGACGCTGGGGCTGAGCAGGCACGTCGGCTGACACCGCAGGCCATCCACATGCCTGAGAGGCTCTCTCTCCCCTCTTGCTTGTCACCTCGTCCAGCTTCAAGTTCACTAGTGAGCTGTGCACGCGCACAGGGCTCCCAGCAGCAGCTGGCCCGAGACACTGGGGCTTTCCAAGTGCTGGCTGCCTGTGGCCTGTCTTGCCGTCGGCCTTTGCTAGCAGCCAGGCCTGGGGACCCACCGTGTGGCAGGTGCAGAATGGGACCACACAGGAAGGGCTTTGGGGTGGCTCTCCAAAAGAAGCCAGTGGGTACTGTGGTGATTAGGCGCAGGGCTCAGGCAAGCAAGGCAGCCAGCACTTTGCTTCTGTGTGACCGGCTCCTTGATCCCCCCTTCTCTCCATTTGCCGTGCTTATACGTGCCCCTCATCTTCCCTGAGTCCTGCCTCTCTCAGCCCTGCTCTCCTCCCAGACACGGGGCCAAGCCCGGTTATTTCCCACCCCCCCCTTTGCTCCCAGGTTTGCCCCATCTGTCAACACACGTGGTCTTTGGGTGTTGTTAGCTAGGTCACCTTGGACTTGTGTGCCATTACTGACGAGCTTGCCTGGGAACTGCTGTCCCTGCCAGAGTCCTCTCCGCCAAATGACCCCAATCTCTTCCTTCAAGCGTCTGTGAAGTGTGGCCACCTCTGATGGCATTCCCCACTAGCCACCTGCCAAAACCGGTGCTGAAAGAGCAGGGTTTCCCCAGCAGACAAGTTGTCTTCTCCAAGGCCGCCTTCTGCCTGCTCTCAGCAGACACATGGGAACCGGCTGCCGGTCCCTTTTCAAAACACAAAGCAGCCTTGAGCCCGCTTGCTTGGAGGCCAGTTCTGGGGCCTAGGAAGCCCTGCTGCACCTCAAGGGCCTTGAGAGCAGCTCTTCCACTTTCAGACAGAGCCTGCGTGGTCCTCCTCCTCGGGACCCGATTGCTCCCTCCGCTGTGCGCCTTATGCCTCGCCACAGAAGCCAGGATGGCAGCAGGGAGCTGCCGCACCTTTCACAAGCTTGGAGGCTGCCAACCTTCAAGCCATTGCCCTCGACCCTCCAGGGACCTAGCCCTGCTGTGCAAATGCAATGCACGTGCCTGGCTCCTGCTTCTCTCCTGCACTCCAGCAGGAGAGTGAGCAAGGCTCCTTCAGTAAGCGGCAGAAGACAGACTGACGAGGTGAGACTGATGCAAGCTCTTGCAAAGCTGTGAACAATGGCACGTTGGGCTGCGAGCAGGAGCATCCTTCTCTCTCTAGAGCTTCACGTTGATTGCCCTTGCCACAAGTGCCATGGTCAGTGGGTGCCCAGAACAGCAATCCAACCCACAGACAGCAAGGATATGACACCTGCCAGAGCGCGTTGCTGTGGCTGACATAGCCAGTGAGGAGTGTGCTGCACCTGCATTTCACTGTGCTTTGTGCAGGAAGGTTGACGTTGCTGGGCTGTGCTTGGCTTATTTGGATTGCCGAGCACTGCTTGGCTGCCATGGCCATCAACAGATTGGCTCTTCAACACCCAAGCACGCACATGCTGCTGTAGTCATTGTGTTCTTTGTTGTGTGTCTGTTTATTGGGAAGGAGCCGGTGGCACAGGGCTGCAGAGAGCAGGGCGGCAGGGAACTCCCCAAAGAGGCTGCGAGGCCACGCTGGGTGTTGCCCTGTGAGCTGTTAGCAGGCAGAGCTGGGAGCCAGGCGCTGCTGCCTGCCACGGGGCCTGCCCACCCTGATCGTGCAAGCAGGGCATTGCGTGGGGCTCTGTCAGGGGTGTGCGATCCCAGCTTCCGCCTCCAGTCCTGCTTGGAACCCCTCCTGTTGCCCCCCATCCCTCCCCCACCGCCACCACGCCCAGCACCTGGAACCAGGCACTCTGTGACATCAGCCCCGTGTCCAAGGGTACCCCAGGAACGGGAATCCTGCGGGCACTCTGTCGGTGGCCGTAGTGGTGGCGACAAGTCTTCGTTCTTGCAGCTGCCACATGTTGCTGGTAGTGATGGATGTTCTCCTCCTCCTCGTTGTCCTGCTGGCCATGTGCTGTCCTGTGCATGGCACATGGGATAGCTGTGGGTAAGTGGCCGAGGCTCTGGGAGGGACATTGGGCAACCCTTGTGAGCTTCTCTGGAGGGGTCCTGCTTGTCCCCCATGGCCACCCCAGTGGCTCTTGAAGGCCATCTGGGAGGCTCAGCTCCTTGCCATCACCCAGGCTGCCGGCACAACTCGTCTACGGGCTGAAGCAGAAAGCAGGGAAAGGGGAGCGGGCACGCACCCCACGGGTTTCCTCGGCCCTTCTGGCCATGCCTTGAGGGGAGGGAAGACAGCTGGCCTTTAGCCGGAATGGCACAAGCTTCCATGGAGCTAACCAGAATGGAGTTTCTGGTTACAGAGGCACCTGCGGCCTTCGGCCTGCGGCTTTTCACTACGGCATGTCGCGCATTGTGGGTGGCACAGATGCCCAGCCAGGGGCCTGGCCCTGGATCGTCAGCATCGAGGCTCCCTTGGAAGGAGGCACGGCGCACATCTGCGGGGGTTCCCTCATCAGCCCACAGTGGGTCCTCACATCAGCCCACTGCTTCATCGAGGCCAGGTAAGGAGGACCAGGGATCGGGGCTAGCCCCACACTCTAGCAGGTGCCCTGAGTGCAAAAGCACGTGCTGCTCCCGTCCCGTTGCCCTGCAGTACGCCCAGTGCCTGGGCACTCCGCAGCCACCTGAGAGGCTGCTCAGGAGAAGGCTGGGCTCATGCCACTGCTTCCCAGCAGCCTCCAGCTCGACACTGCTTGAGCCCAAGGAGCACGTGGTCTGTCGCACCCTCCCAAGCACTGCTTTCCTCTCTTCCTTGCCAAGCAGAAGGCAGGGCAACTGCTGTGCTGCTGCAGCATGTGGCTCTGCTCCCTCTGAGCCCTCTCTCCATCTGCCTTCCAGGAACATCACCATGTGGCAGGTGGTGGTAGGTGCCACCCGGCTGACCCAGCTGGGACCTGAGGCCCAGGCGCGCAACATCAAGCAGCTGCTGGTTCACCAGCACTTCAGTAATATCACACGGAGGAACGACATTGCCTTGCTGGAACTGGAGCAGCCTGTCCAGTGCAACAGCTACGTACAGCTTGCCTGCGTGCCCGATGCCTCGCTGAGAGTCTCGGAGCTGACAGAGTGCTACGTCAGTGGCTGGGGTGCCAGGACTGCAAGAGGTGAGCTCCCAAAATGTAGTCACGTTGCGAGTGCAAGCTTGGCCAGCTTGGGGAGGCAGGTTGCTCTTCCTGACAGCAGAGGCGAATGCCAGAATCAGGCTGTGGGGACGTATGCCTCTTAGAGAGGGGGGCGTGAGCCACTGACCCAGAGCAAGGCAGAAAGGAAGGAGCGGTCCAGCGCCTCCCCACATGCAAAGCCAAGCCCCGGGATAGGGCTTCAGTCACGCAGGGAAGGAGAACTGGCAATGAGCTGCTGGGAGTTCATTCCTTTCTGTGCTCTTCACAGCTGGAGGATCGGCGTATGTGCTGCAGGAGGCCCAGGTCCACCTCATTGATGCCGGGGTCTGTAACAGCAGCGGCTGGTACAGAGGGGCCATCCACACCCACAACATCTGTGCTGGCTATCCGCAGGGTGGCATCGACACCTGCCAGGTAGGAGCGTGCTACAAGCCAAGCCCCGGCAGCACGGGCAGCCCCGCCACAACCGCCCAAACCTGCACCGTCACGGGCTTTTCCTGGCCACTCACACTCCCATTGCTGTGTCCCCACTGCTGAGGGCCTAAACCCATTTCCCCATGGGTAGGGCCTTTGCCCAGGGCCTGCCTGCCTTGTCCCAGAGGCCTGGCACTTTGTTCACAATGCCTACCCAGTGCCCTTGGAAGCCCAGAGCTTCACCATCCCAAGCCAGACACAGCCTCCTGACACACCTGCAGCACCAACGTGCCGCAGGAAGAGCGAGCCCTGCCTTACAGGCCCACCGCCCCCTCCCAGGAAAGCTTCTCCAGAGCTTGGCTGGCCACTAAATACAGCTCTGGAAGTGCCATGAGAGGGAAGGAGCCAGCCACTGGGCTGACGGTGGCCACCCAACAACCCCTTCATCCTCTCTCCTCTGCTGCAGGGGGACAGCGGTGGGCCTCTTGTGTGCCAAGACAAGAGTGCTGACTACTTCTGGCTTGTTGGCCTGACCAGCTGGGGGATGGGCTGTGCGAGAGCAAAGAAGCCCGGAGTCTACACCTCCACCCAGCACTTCTACAACTGGATCCTGGAACAGATGGGCCTGCACACAGCAGTAGCGACTACGGCAAGGCCGCAGCCAGCCTTCACCTCCACCCCCGTTCACAGGCCAACACCAACAGAAGCAGGAAGGTTTATACCCTGCCCACTTCCAGTGCAGAAGCTGTGGGATTTCCTTTCTTGGCTGCAGAAGTTGGTGCAGTTCCTAATAGGAGAAAAGGTTTGATCAGCAGGACGGAGAGGATCCAGGGCTGGCTGCAGCGCACCACCACCACCATTTCCCGCTGGGGCAATGCCTGCTGATGCAAAGGCAGCCTCAGTGTCAAAGGCCTGCTCTGTCCTGCCCACGCTCCTCTCAACGGAAGAGCTCAGCTGGCTGAGTCCCTGCAATAAAGTGTTTCAGTTCTGTGGCTAACCAGGCGCCAGTCCTCTTCAGTCTCGTGTGCAAGGCCAGGACTTCCACGCCCGGCACCTGCCGGAGGAAGCAGGCTGCAGGCAGACAAGTCGGGCACAAAGGGTCACAGCAAAGGGCTGAAGCTCTGCCTGCTCAGCAAGAAGGATGAGGGTGCAGTGGAACAAGGGAAGGCAGGTCATTGCGGGGCTCAGGGCCTTGGGGATGGCAGCTGGAAGCACAGACTGCCTTAGGCCCGCTCCTGGTGGGATCCCTGTGTGCATCTGTATGAGGCGCAAGCGAACTTGAACGTGGACTCTCAGGGCCCAGGAAACACAGATCTAGAAAGACCCAAGGCTTGCACCAGGCACTGGTGAGGGAGCCTTGGCCTTGAGCCCCACATATGACATGGACTTAATTTCTAGACTGTTATCTGAGGCATCTACGAACACGCTGTGCTTATGAATCCAGGGAGTGAGGCTGTGTTTCTGTTTCAGTAGCCTCATCCTCTGGTCTCATGGTTTAATGCCGGCCGGCAACCAAGCACCACGCAGCCGCCTGCTCACTCCTCCTCATCCGGAGGGCTGGGGAGGAGAATCAGAAAGGAATGTAAAACTTGAGGGTTGAGATAAGAACAATTTCATAATTTAAACAGAATAAAGAGGTAAGAACATCAGTAATAACAATGATAATAGTAATAATTAAAATGGAAAGGTGGAGGAAAGGGGTAAAATCCAAAGGAAAAGGGAAAAGGGGAGAAAACCCCCAAGTGATGCACAGTACAACTGCTCACCACCTGCTGACTGATGCGCAGCCAGTCTCCGAGCAACGATCCCTCCCCAGCTAACCCTCCTACTTTCTATACCAAGCATGACGTCCCATGGTATGGAATACCTCTTTGGCTGGTTCAGGGCAGCTGACCTGGCTGTGTCCCTTCCCAGTCTCTTGTGCTCCCCCAGCACTCTGGCTGGCAAGGCCCAAGAATCCAAAAAGTCCTTGACTTTAGTATAAACATTACCCAGCAACAACTAAGAACATCAGTGTGGCTATCAACATTGTTCTCACATCACAGGCAAAACACAGCGCTGTACTAGCCACTAAGAAGAAAATTAACTCTATCCCAGCTGAAACCAGGACATGTGGAAACCCAGGAAAGGCCTGGACTGCATTCACATGGGTGTAAGCAGTGGCTACATCTGCAGGGATACTTGTCAAGGTATTGCTTTGTCTGTGTCAATCTGTTTTGCCCTTCACATTCATTGTGGCACTCTCTCTGTGTGTATGTGCGTGTCTGGCTCTTTGGAATGCAGCTGCACGCACGTGGGAAGATCCATTTAGGCTGGCATAGGAGCAGCCCCCCAGGTGCCCACCTCATTCAGATCAACCAGACCTGAAAGGAGAAATCCCACAGTGTTCAGAAGCCTGCTGCCTCTGGCTGCTCCGTAACGGAGTGGGCAAGGAAACCCAAAGCAACTCTGCAGCAGAGATCACCGGGTGGGCAGGGAGGCAGCTCTGACTGCCCCACAAACAAAGCAGCGAAAGCCATTTATCCTCGCATCCTCTTCCTGAGCTTTCCCCAACACCATTCTTTTACCTTCAGCAAAATCTCTCCCTATTACCAGCAACACTGCCCTGAAACCAGAAATTGCACATCCTCTTCTTCATTCTCCCCTTTCAGACTCCTTTTCCCAACACTACAAGCAGAACAACACCAAGGCAATTAATAATTAACTTCCCCTCCATCATTATCAATACATTACCATCAAGTATCATGAGTGTCTATTTACTTCTTGTTCCATGATTGTTTCTCAAGGCCAAAAAACCAAACCCACTTATGGGACTTCTTCCCATTGTCCTTTGCATGTACCAAAAGAACATGAACTGCCATGCTGTATTGGAGATTATGCTTCCCTTTCCTAGGCCATTTCTCTTGATCACCTAAGGTATACAAGGGCCACCAGTGATGACAATATTCGGCCCATTTTTTCTGAGTGGGGGGGTCACCCCAAAACTTGCTCCAGCATCTTAATAAACAACCCAAAAGAACTCTGAAGAACCAAATCCATCTAGCAGAAAGACCAGATCCCATGTGTACAAAGTTTCAAAATCATAAACGCTCAATACCTAAACCAGACCCTGCAAACAAAACTGGACAGAGGCAAAATCCAGCAAACAAAATCCAACAAAGTTTCACCTGAGCGTGAGGCAAAATCCGGCCTCTGGGCATCCGCGTAACAGCATATGGATTGGACAATTGTGCACTTCAAATATCCCGGGGGGACTCTGACCCACCAGGGGGACTTCAACCCGCAATGCGATACGACTTCTTTGTAAGCAACCTCAGTGTTTATGACCATGTCGCTGTTATCCCAGAGAGCTGTCACAGAGATTCACCTGGCCAGGGAATCTCAGAACCCTGGCAAAACTACTCCGGTGCGTGCTTGCGGTGCTCACGATTTCTCTGGTCTGTCGAGATTCCGGAAAGCGGGTCCCGTTTGGTCACCATGTTCTGTTACCGAAAATCATAACCAAGAAAGCTCTCTGAGCCAAAGGACAGTTTAGGAAGCTGACAGTGGTTTATTGCCATGCTGGATGCACGGTGGATTTTTCCTCCTAACCCACACACCAAGTTCTCGAGGGTACACATTACAGAGGATAATACGGCACACTGGAAGGACACGCTGGAGCAGCTCAAGGAGAAGGTGCTGCCGACAGAGGCCCATGATGCGGCTGGGTGAGTGCAGTGGGGATGGGGATGGCTTTGGGCATCTCGCCCTGTTCCTTCCAGCTATCCCAGCTGGTGCTCGCGAGGTACCCTGGCATCAGAGCACTTTAGCCAGCAAAGTGTGGGGATGCTGATCAGGAATCAGTGCCTTTTCCTCCCACCGGTAGCAGGTTCCTGACATGAAAGGAGGCAGGAGGAGGGGGCACGTGCAGGACAGAGCCCTCCCAAACCAGAAGTGGGAGTGGGTGCAGAGGCTTTCTGGAGCAAGGCTGGGGGGGGACGGCTCATCTCCCCAAGCAGGGGTGTGACATGCAGTGCTGGGGAGCTGGGTTGTGACCTGCTCTCCTGGCAAGGCGCAGGGGGGTAATTAGCGCTGACAAAGGGATGAAAGCGGTGTGAGGGCTGGTTTGGATGGCAGGCATGGGAGCCTGCGCCCTTCCCCTCGCACCCCTGCGCGCCCTGGGCAGCCACAGGTGTGAGGGTGTCTGCCTGGGGGGACCAACCCTGCCAAGGTCCCTCTGCAGCCCTACGTGCCTGTGGGGGGGTGGGGACCCTTTCGTGGCAGCAGCAGGCAGGGGATGCCTTTGGCTACAAGCCTGTGGGCTTTGGGGCGCTGCTTTGAGCCAGGGTTGGTTGTTTGCCCCCTGTCACCCACCCGTGGCTCCTGCCTTCTCCAGGAGAATTACGGCCATCCCATTGCTGCCGCCGCTGACCCCTGCCTCACTGGGCACCCGGGTGCCATCATCAAGCAGTAGCAACGTCAGCATCACGGCCACAGGTAGGGGACACGGGGACCCATCCCCGGCCCCTGGGGATGTCATACCACAGCAAGGGAGGGCTCTTCTCCGGGTGTGGGCAGAGGGTCTGGGGGTGCCTGGGCAGGGCAGGGGAGCAGAGATGTGCTGGGGAGGGTCAGCTGTTCTTGCCCCAGGCCTGTGGGGTCCTACAGCCTTGCCCGGCGCTGCCCCATCGAGCCCATTTTTCTGCCTCAGTGGTGCAGAAGCCACGTGATGAGCTGTGCCTGGTCTCAGCCTGACCTCAGGTTTGCTGGGGCATCAGGTGCCTCCTGTGAGATAAGTCGCCAAAATTCAGCTCCGCAGCAGCCTCACCCACCGGGTGCTCTACGGCCACTCCAGCCCCCTATCCTGTGCCCCATCAAGGTAGGGATGACAAAGGTAGGGATCTGGAGGGGCGACCAAGGCTGGGAGGGTGATGCTGTGCACTGGGAGGGATGCATGACTCAGTTTCCGCAGGGAGAGCTGGGTGTGGGAGGGTTGCCTGGGGATGCTGAATTCAGCCCCATGTGTCAGCCACGCTGCTCTCTCCTCAGCACGACAAGATGGAGCTGTTGGGCCAAGACAGCCGCATCCCCAGGGACTGGCAGGACAAGCAGCTGCCTGTGATTGTGGGCAAGGAGGGTACAGCTAAGGCACGCTTGGGGAGGGGATCCAGCAGGTGCCAAGGGGACGGAAGTGTTGGCATGAAGCCATATTCACCCTGGCGCCCCCCAGCCTGCCTCCCTCTGGTCTTTCTTTCAGGCTTCCCGAGGGACAAGGCCAAGCTGTCCCCAAGGCAGAGGGATGCCCGGGACACCGGCCACCTGCTCTCACAGCCCCGGAGGGTTGGGTCCTTGAGCTGCCAGCTGGGTATGGTCTGTTGGGGTACCGGGGGGGAGAGGGCACCCTACTGTCAGCCAGTGGGTGGGGGCGAGCAGGGGTCGATGCCCCCAGCCAGGCAGGGTGGGATGGAGTCTGGAGTGGGATGGGGACGGGTGAAATGGGATGGAGGGGGAGGGCTGGCACATGGGGCAACTGGTCCCCACATTGGAGCTGGAGTGAGGTGGGTGGCCATGGTGGGGCAGCCCTGGCCAGTGTGGGACTACAGCCTGTCTGCTTCAGGGTGGGGGCCAGGACCATGTTTCAGGGTGTCTCTGGCCGGGCAGGTGCCACTGCTGCCTGCCCCGTCCTGGGCTGGCAGAGCTGCACACAGCCATTGCCCGCCCCTAGGGCTGCAGGGGGGCTGAGCCCTGATTCTCGACCCCAGGCACCGTGGCCTCGCTGGAGCAGAGGCCAGCCTCATTCCATGGGCAGCTCTGCCAGGCGCCACCGGGGCTCCTCGTCCAGCCCCTTCGGAGTGACTCCAGCACCACAGCAGCTGAGCGGGACTGGGGGTCCGCGAGCAAACCCACCCCACCGAGCAGGAGAGCAAGCAGCTGAAGGCAGTAGCAATAAAGGATGACGGGCAGTGCAGCGCCTCTGTGGCCTGAGTGGGGTGGCTCTGGGTTGGGATCTTCCCCTCATGCATAAGGGGTGGCTGGCAGCACCCCTTATTCTGCGGGCACGTGGCACCAGAGGAGCTGCTGGAAATTGCCCCTGTCCAACCCCTTCCCAGGGCCTGTGCCAGCCCCGTGCTGCCAGGCTCCCCCTGACCCCCCCGACCACCACGAGCCCCACTTTTGGCCCCCGTGGCCCCTGCCAGGGGAGCCGATGGCCCCAAAGGGGGTCTGGGGGAGCCGGGCGGTGCAGCAGGGTCATGATGATGCTCAGGTGCTGCTGAAGATGGTAGGGAATGGGGACCTCAGGGAGAAGGGCAGCAGCCGCACACGGCTTAGTGCCAGAAGTGAATCCCACTTGGAGCCCGCTGGTTTGTTCTCGCTTGTGCCAAGGGATGAGCATCCCCGCACCAGTTTGCTTCTGTCCTGTTGGAGAAACCCCCTCTCCCTCTTCCAGCGCTGCCATTGATGGGAAGAGGGAGGTACCGACCGCCGTGCTGCCCAGCCCAGGGCAGCTGGTGCTCCCCACCTCCAGAGCAAAACACCACAAGCCCTTCCCTGCTCCCAAACCTGGGGGGACATGTCCCCTCCTTTCCCTTATGCCACCCCCACGGCTTGGAGTTGCTTTCCCCAGCCCCCTTTTGCCCCCAGTCCACTCCCTATCAGATGGGGGAAAGCCCCACTGTGTGCTGAGACCTGTCTCAAGTTGTGTTGTGAGTGGAGAGGTACCGGGCAGGGAAACTGCCGTCCCTGGAAGCAGTGGGGCAGGGGGAGCCTGGGGGTGTCACAGCTGGGGACATGTGGCTGTGTACACAGGGGATGCTGGGGGGGAGAGCATGACACAAGCCCCCAGACCTCCTGCACACACAGTGACAGACCCCGTCTTTGCCCACCCCGCTGCATTCCCCAGGGATCCACTCCGCAGAGATGTTTCCCTCGGTGGGTTTGGGTTTTCAGGGAAAAAATGGGTGCTAAAGGACCACTTTGGGGGTGCCCAGGTACATCCATCAGGATTTGGGGTCCCCCCAGTGCCACCTGCACTGGGATAACTGGGAGCACTCAGGGCAAAGCAGTAGGCATCAGAGCAGAGCCAGCAAAGGACCATCCTGCACGCCAGGGCTGGGCTCAGGCATCAATGGGCTTCAAAGCACCCCCAGGACTAATGGCATTTGCAGGATACAAATCCTGCAAAGGATGCCTTTGGTGCTCATGGCCCCCAGCTCAGCCCCTCTCCCACTCTCTGCCCCATTTGCTGATGCTGGGACCCAGCTGCACCCTATGAACACCCCCACCACCTCCTATAGACACCGAGCCCCCACCTCCCACCCCTCCTTGGGTGCTGCCTGCACCACCGAAGCGGGTGAGTAGCCCCAGCTGGAGCCTTTTCCGCTTTTTTCCTTGGAGGTTGTGCCGTCCCTGGGGGGCATGCCAGCGCCGCCGCTGTGCCTGGAGCCCCCCAGCCCTCGCTGGCCTCTCCAGGCTGGGCTGAGACTCGGCACAGCTTCCTGGGGCTGCCGGCACCTCCCGTCCCCACTGGTGCTGCTGTGGCATGGGGGGGTTCGCTCCCAGTCTTGGTGCCCTGCCAGGATCGTCCTCCCGGCAAAGAGAAAAGGCCAGGACAGCTGGTGTTAAACAAGTGATTTTGTTTCCTACATTATTTTTGAATGAAAAGCAAAACCCCAGAAAACTTCAAGCAACTGTGTTTTGAAGGAAACAGCACCACAGCCGCAGTCACGCACCAGCCACCCCCCTGGGCTGAGGTCAGACGCAATGCTGGAGGTGGGGACAGAGCTCTGAGCTTCTGGGGTGGTGTTTGCCAGGTGAATGTGAAACACCGGTTTAAAAAAACCAGCCCGGTGGAGTAACACAGTACAGTGCTGCAAGGATTACTGAACGCATCGGCTGAAGGGTGTGAAGCCCCTGGCAGGTGTCTGCGTGGCCCCTTGTTCTGAGCCAGGATGGCACGGTGCTCTTCACACTGGAAGCCCATGCTCAGAGTGTGAGTGGTATTGCTCTTCTCTGTCCTTCCAACTGCTCATCAGCCCTGCCAGCAGCAAGGGCAGCACTCGTGGGATGCTCTTGCCCCACTCAGGCTGGCATTTGCTGGGCTGTATTTGGGTAGAAAGCGTGGAACTAGGGCACCGGTGAGCAGAGGGTGGTGCGGGTGCCCCCTGGGTCATGCCCAGGAGCACAGCCCGAGTTATCTTGGGGCCCCGCTCCAAACCCCACCCTGAGTGGAAGCTAAAGGCAGCGGGCTGAACTGAAGCCAGGAGCTGCTCACGTCTCAGACTCCCTCACTGCTTTAGGCCAGTGTGACGTGCAGAATTAAACTCTATAACTCACGATAAGTTATAACGCAGGTATGTTTATTGCGGCGCCGGGTGCAAGGGGGATCGCTCCTCCTAACTAACACTTAGTTGTACTCACAATACATATTTATACAGTGAAGTTGGTTAGTTCTGCCCAAAGTCTACACCTACTAACTAATTGTGGGTTAGTTGCTTTCTCGCTTCAATTTAAAGGTGCAGTTCATTTTAAATTGACTGGGCATGCTCCCCGAGCGGGAGATTCCCCCTCTTCGGGGCGGGGGGGGGGGCGGGCATTTGAGTAGGAGATCGTGATCTCCCACTACCACAATTACTTTATCCTAGTGGTGCAGATTATCTCAAAATTTTACTGAATCTTCCTATATTTTGTGTTTATGTAACAGCTAGTTACAAGAAGATTTTGATTCTAAGGAATTAACCTTCATGATAGAATTACATTAATACTTATTGACCAGTGAGGTATGAATCGCTGTGCTGCTTGTTATCGCAGACTGTTATTTGAAATCCCTGTGCTATACTATAGACCATACTAAGCTTAGTCCTTACTCTCAGACCACAACCAGAGCGCCCAGGTTCTGTTGTGTATGGGATGAGTTATTGGACAGCTTGGCAAGGCCGATATCCAGCTGTCCCACTTGGCAACAAAACTAACTTTTAAGGTGTCCTGAAGTGAACTACCTTCATTATAATACCAAAAAATCATGCCCACAGGTCAAGTAGACCCTTGCCCAGCTGAAGACCCTTCCCCTGTGCAAGCGTAGTAACAGAAAAGGATGACACAGCAAATATAACAATTATATGCAAATTACTAACCAATCATTGTAATTGGGAGTGTATGACCTTGTAATTTTCTGTATAAATGTAACAGTAAAACCTACACAGGTGTGCCTGATTTGTGGAGATGCCACCGAGCACCCAGCGCTGCAATTAAGGAGTGCCTGCTGCTCTAATGCTGCAATGGTGTTAAGAGGTTTGACTCCCAATTTCGGTGACAGTGGTGACAGGTGGAAGGTGTGGTTAAGCAGAACAGCTTGTAACAACTCTATAAAAAAAAGGAACCAACATTGGACGGAACGTTCCCCCACCGGACATGGAAACGTATCGGACTGTCGGGACACGGCAGCTCCGGGGTGGTAGCTGTTGCTGTAAGCCTTTCCTTCTTAACTTCTTTCTTTCCTTCCTTCCTCTCTTAATCTGTCACTCTCACTCCCCCTTTGCATTCACGTATTTCTTGTTGGGCAAATAAAGTTCCTTGGCTCTTGACTCCATTTTGAGTCTTCATTCTGTTCCCGAGAATACAAACAGAACCACGCTCCGGTCTCAGACGGGCATGTAACATTTTAATTGGTGTCACGGACAGGATTCTCAGTGAAACAGAAATTGCCAGGTTCTTTATGAGAGACTCTTGTGTGTGTGCCTGAGACCTACCTTGGTACGAAGTGAGTGCAGAGTCTGAGTCCGCGGTTCTGTTTGTCCGTGAGGAAAAGAGGTGAAGAAGGACTAAGCGACAGAATTGAACAAGAGACGAGTCTCTAAAGCAGTTTAAAAGTGTGACCTCCAGAGGGTGAAGGGAGGTGGGTGTAGTAGCAGCGAACATACAGTGAGGCCATCTCAGGACAAAATAACCCCTCTTTGGTGAAAGGAGTGCCCACACTTCTACAGAGGTTCGTGATGTTTCCCCCACTAAAGTATGGGCCGGAGTTATATAAACTGGATGATTTTGGGGAACCTATCATGCTCGCCGAGCTCCCCAAGGTGAGAATGGGCAAAAAATCAGTGGTTCCAACCACTATAGTGTAGTGGATAGGGTCATGATATTGCAGACGGAGGCTAAAGTTAGGGCTGGTGTAGGACAATGCCTCAAGGACAAGAGTCCAAGTACTGATAGCCTGATGAATAGAGACTTGTTAGAACTTGTAGGGCACTAGCCCTGGGAACAAAGGAACAAGCTAACTGCAGACCCCTGAGCCGTTACAGTTGAGGAGGCAACCAGACGGACAGAGAAACAAGTAGCCAGATAAGGGAACGCATAGTGCCGATAAGTAACTTTGTTAATCAAGAAAGCCGGGTAGAAAGAAGCCCCCTAATTTTGGAATAGAAATTGTTGCTAGGTCAAGATAAACCAATAAGTTCCTATTGTTTTAACGGTGTGCCTTAAATATCAACCAATCAGTGTTTTTTACGCTTAAGATTTAACCAATCAGTGTGTAATATGTAGAAGGTAGAAACGTATATATGTGTAAGAAAATCACTAATAAACGGACAACTTGCTTGCATCAAGCTGCGTCCCGTCTCTTCATTTGCCGCACCAAGCCTGCTAGGAGTGCAGGGGAGTTGCGCTCTGTGCTACGAGGAACACCTAAGGCCTCTGGACAGAAAGCCAGACTTGTTTGGGGAGGGAGCATGCTCCAGCATCATCCGCAGAGCCATAAGAACTCCTTTCACTGCATGATCAAGAGGAAGCAAAGGGCATGCCCATGTTTCCAGAGATCCCAGTTCAGCTGGAGGCATGCCCTGCAGTCCTGGGTAGGAACAGAGCTGGGAGCTGCAGCACCATGGCTTGCCGGGGCCCAAGCACAGAGCAAGAGGAGGACGGTCCTGGCAGCTTCAGAGGCAGGCCCTTCTGCAGCTCCCGCAGGGGGGGCATGCCTAGGTGGGCAGCAGCTGAGGGCATGCATGCTCAAGCACCTCCAAGTCCTTCCTGCCTCTGGGAGGTGGAGAGGTGGCCAGTGGTTGGCAGGCCTGGTCCTCTTGCAAGGTGGGGACGCTGGGGCTGAGCAGGCACGTCGGCTGACACCGCAGGCCATCCACATGCCTGAGAGGCTCTCTCTCCCCTCTTGCTTGTCACCTCGTCCAGCTTCAGGTTCACTAGTGAGCTGTGCACGCGCACAGGGCTCCCAGCAGCAGCTGGCCCGAGACACTGGGGCTTTCCAAGTGCTGGCTGCCTGTGGCCTGTCTTGCCGTCGGCCTTTGCTAGCAGCCAGGCCTGGGGACCCACCGTGTGGCAGGTGCAGAATGGGACCACACAGGAAGGGCTTTGGGGTGGCTCTCCAAAAGAAGCCAGTGGGTACTGTGGTGATTAGGCGCAGGGCTCAGGCAAGCAAGGCAGCCAGCACTTTGCTTCTGTGTGACCGGCTCCTTGATCCCCCCTTCTCTCCATTTGCCGTGCTTATACGTGCCCCTCATCTTCCCTGAGTCCTGCCTCTCTCAGCCCTGCTCTCCTCCCAGACACGGGGCCAACCCCAGTTATTTTTTCCCCCCTTTGCTCCCAGGTTTGCCCCATCTGTCAACACATGTGGTCTTTGGGTGTTGTTAGCTAGGTCACCTTGGACTTGTGTGCCATTACTGACGAGCTTGCCTGGGAACTGCTGTCCCTGCCAGAGTCCTCTCCGCCAAATGACCCCAATCTCTTCCTTCAAGCGTCTGTGAAGTGTGGCCACCTCTGATGGCATTCCCCACTAGCCACCTGCCAAAACCGGTGCTGAAAGAGCAGGGTTTCCCCAGCAGACAAGTTGTCTTCTCCAAGGCCGCCTTCTGCCTGCTCTCAGCAGACACATGGGAACCGGCTGCCGGTCCCTTTTCAAAACACAAAGCAGCCTTGAGCCCGCTTGCTTGGAGGCCAGTTCTGGGGCCTAGGAAGCCCTGCTGCACCTCAAGGGCCTTGAGAGCAGCTCTTCCACTTTCAGACAGAGCCTGCGTGGTCCTCCTCCTCGGGACCCGATTGCTCCCTCCGCTGTGCGCCTTATGCCTCACCACAGAAGCCAGGATGGCAGCAGGGAGCTGCCGCACCTTTCACAAGCTTGGAGGCTGCCAACCTTCAAGCCATTGCCCTCGACCCTCCAGGGACCTAGCCCTGCTGTGCAAATGCAATGCACGTGCCTGGCTCCTGCTTCTCTCCTGCACTCCAGCAGGAGAGTGAGCAAGGCTCCTTCAGTAAGCGGCAGAAGACAGACTGACGAGGTGAGACTGATGCAAGCTCTTGCAAAGCTGTGAACAATGGCACGTTGGGCTGCGAGCAGGAGCATCCTTCTCTCTCTAGAGCTTCACGTTGATTGCCCTTGCCACAAGTGCCATGGTCAGTGGGTGCCCAGAACAGCAATCCAACCCACAGACAGCAAGGATATGACACCTGCCAGAGCGCGTTGCTGTGGCTGACATAGCCAGTGAGGAGTGTGCTGCACCTGCATTTCACTGTGCTTTGTGCAGGAAGGTTGACGTTGCTGGGCTGTGCTTGGCTTATTTGGATTGCCGAGCACTGCTTGGCTGCCATGGCCATCAACAGATTGGCTCTTCAACACCCAAGCACGCACATGCTGCTGTAGTCATTGTGTTCTTTGTTGTGTGTCTGTTTATTGGGAAGGAGCCGGTGGCACAGGGCTGCAGAGAGCAGGGCGGCAGGGAACTCCCCAAAGAGGCTGCGAGGCCACGCTGGGTGTTGCCCTGTGAGCTGTTAGCAGGCAGAGCTGGGAGCCAGGCGCTGCTGCCTGCCACGGGGCCTGCCCACCCTGATCGTGCAAGCAGGGCATTGCGTGGGGCTCTGTCAGGGGTGTGCGATCCCAGCTTCCGCCTCCAGTCCTGCTTGGAACCCCTCCTGTTGCCCCCCATCCCTCCCCCACCGCCACCACGCCCAGCACCTGGAACCAGGCACTCTGTGACATCAGCCCCGTGTCCAAGGGTACCCCAGGAACGGGAATCCTGCGGGCACTCTGTCGGTGGCCGTAGTGGTGGCGACAAGTCTTCGTTCTTGCAGCTGCCACATGTTGCTGGTAGTGATGGATGTTCTCCTCCTCCTCGTTGTCCTGCTGGCCATGTGCTGTCCTGTGCATGGCACATGGGATAGCTGTGGGTAAGTGGCCGAGGCTCTGGGAGGGACATTGGGCAACCCTTGTGAGCTTCTCTGGAGGGGTCCTGCTTGTCCCCCATGGCCACCCCAGTGGCTCTTGAAGGCCATCTGGGAGGCTCAGCTCCTTGCCATCACCCAGGCTGCCGGCACAACTCGTCTACGGGCTGAAGCAGAAAGCAGGGAAAGGGGAGCGGGCACGCACCCCACGGGTTTCCTCGGCCCTTCTGGCCATGCCTTGAGGGGAGGGAAGACAGCTGGCCTTTAGCCGGAATGGCACAAGCTTCCATGGAGCTAACCAGAATGGAGTTTCTGGTTACAGAGGCACCTGCGGCCTTCGGCCTGCGGCTTTTCACTACGGCATGTCGCGCATTGTGGGTGGCACAGATGCCCAGCCAGGGGCCTGGCCCTGGATCGTCAGCATCGAGGCTCCCTTGGAAGGAGGCACGGCGCACATCTGCGGGGGTTCCCTCATCAGCCCACAGTGGGTCCTCACATCAGCCCACTGCTTCATCGAGGCCAGGTAAGGAGGACCAGGGATCGGGGCTAGCCCCACACTCTAGCAGGTGCCCTGAGTGCAAAAGCACGTGCTGCTCCCGTCCCGTTGCCCTGCAGTACGCCCAGTGCCTGGGCACTCCGCAGCCACCTGAGAGGCTGCTCAGGAGAAGGCTGGGCTCATGCCACTGCTTCCCAGCAGCCTCCAGCTCGACACTGCTTGAGCCCAAGGAGCACGTGGTCTGTCGCACCCTCCCAAGCACTGCTTTCCTCTCTTCCTTGCCAAGCAGAAGGCAGGGCAACTGCTGTGCTGCTGCAGCATGTGGCTCTGCTCCCTCTGAGCCCTCTCTCCATCTGCCTTCCAGGAACATCACCATGTGGCAGGTGGTGGTAGGTGCCACCCGGCTGACCCAGCTGGGACCTGAGGCCCAGGCGCGCAACATCAAGCAGCTGCTGGTTCACCAGCACTTCAGTAATATCACACGGAGGAACGACATTGCCTTGCTGGAACTGGAGCAGCCTGTCCAGTGCAACAGCTACGTACAGCTTGCCTGCGTGCCGGATGCCTCGCTGAGAGTCTCGGAGCTGACAGAGTGCTACGTCAGTGGCTGGGGTGCCAGGACTGCAAGAGGTGAGCTCCCAAAATGTAGTCACGTTGCGAGTGCAAGCTTGGCCAGCTTGGGGAGGCAGGTTGCTCTTCCTGACGGCAGGGGCGAAAGCCAGAATCAGGCTGTGGGGACGTATGCCTCTTAGAGAGGGGGGCGTGAGCCACTGACCCAGAGCAAGGCAGAAAGGAAGGAGCGGTCCAGCGCCTCCCCACATGCAAAGCCAAGCCCCGGGATAGGGCTTCAGTCACGCAGGGAAGGAGAACTGGCAATGAGCTGCTGGGTGTTCATTCCTTTCTGTGCTCTTCACAGCTGGAGGATCGGCGTATGTGCTGCAGGAGGCCCAGGTCCACCTCATTGATGCCGGGGTCTGTAACAGCAGCGGCTGGTACAGAGGGGCCATCCACACCCACAACATCTGTGCTGGCTATCCGCAGGGTGGCATCGACACCTGCCAGGTAGGAGCGTGCTACAAGCCAAGCCCCGGCAGCACGGGCAGCCCCGCCACAACCGCCCAAACCTGCACCGTCACGGGCTTTTCCTGGCCACTCACACTCCCATTGCTGTGTCCCCACTGCTGAGGGCCTAAACCCATTTCCCCATGGGTAGGGCCTTTGCCCAGGGCCTGCCTGCCTTGTCCCAGAGGCCTGGCACTTTGTTCACAATGCCTACCCAGTGCCCTTGGAAGCCCAGAGCTTCACCATCCCAAGCCAGACACAGCCTCCTGACACACCTGCAGCACCAACGTGCCGCAGGAAGAGCGAGCCCTGCCTTACAGGCCCACCGCCCCCTCCCAGGAAAGCTTCTCCAGAGCTTGGCTGGCCACTAAATACAGCTCTGGAAGTGCCATGAGAGGGAAGGAGCCAGCCACTGGGCTGACGGTGGCCACCCAACAACCCCTTCATCCTCTCTCCTCTGCTGCAGGGGGACAGCGGTGGGCCTCTTGTGTGCCAAGACAAGAGTGCTGACTACTTCTGGCTTGTTGGCCTGACCAGCTGGGGGATGGGCTGTGCGAGAGCAAAGAAGCCCGGAGTCTACACCTCCACCCAGCACTTCTACAACTGGATCCTGGAACAGATGGGCCTGCACACAGCAGTAGCGACTACGGCAAGGCCGCAGCCAGCCTTCACCTCCACCCCCGTTCACAGGCCAACACCAACAGAAGCAGGAAGGTTTATACCCTGCCCACTTCCAGTGCAGAAGCTGTGGGATTTCCTTTCTTGGCTGCAGAAGTTGGTGCAGTTCCTAATAGGAGAAAAGGTTTGATCAGCAGGACGGAGAGGATCCAGGGCTGGCTGCAGCGCACCACCACCACCATTTCCCGCTGGGGCAATGCCTGCTGATGCAAAGGCAGCCTCAGTGTCAAAGGCCTGCTCTGTCCTGCCCGCGCTCCTCTCAACGGAAGAGCTCAGCTGGCTGAGTCCCTGCAATAAAGTGTTTCAGTTCTGTGGCTAACCAGGCGCCAGTCCTCTTCAGTCTCGTGTGCAAGGCCAGGACTTCCACGCCCGGCACCTGCCGGAGGAAGCAGGCTGCAGGCAGACAAGTCGGGCACAAAGGGTCACAGCAAAGGGCTGAAGCTCTGCCTGCTCAGCAAGAAGGATGAGGGTGCAGTGGAACAAGGGAAGGCAGGTCATTGCGGGGCTCAGGGCCTTGGGGATGGCAGCTGGAAGCACAGACTGCCTTAGGCCCGCTCCTGGTGGGATCCCTGTGTGCATCTGTATGAGGCGCAAGCGAACTTGAACGTGGACTCTCAGGGCCCAGGAAACACAGATCTAGAAAGACCCAAGGCTTGCACCAGGCACTGGTGAGGGAGCCTTGGCCTTGAGCCCCACATATGACATGGACTTAATTTCTAGACTGTTATCTGAGGCATCTACGAACACGCTGTGCTTATGAATCCAGGGAGTGAGGCTGTGTTTCTGTTTCAGTAGCCTCATCCTCTGGTCTCATGGTTTAATGCCGGCCGGCAACCAAGCACCACGCAGCCGCCTGCTCACTCCTCCTCATCCGGAGGGCTGGGGAGGAGAATCAGAAAGGAATGTAAAACTTGAGGGTTGAGATAAGAACAATTTCATAATTTAAACAGAATAAAGAGGTAAGAACATCAGTAATAACAATGATAATAGTAATAATTAAAATGGAAAGGTGGAGGAAAGGGGTAAAATCCAAAGGAAAAGGGAAAAGGGGAGAAAACCCCCAAGTGATGCACAGTACAACTGCTCACCACCTGCTGACTGATGCGCAGCCAGTCTCCGAGCAACGATCCCTCCCCAGCTAACCCTCCTACTTTCTATACCAAGCATGACGTCCCATGGTATGGAATACCTCTTTGGCTGGTTCAGGGCAGCTGACCTGGCTGTGTCCCTTCCCAGTCTCTTGTGCTCCCCCAGCACTCTGGCTGGCAAGGCCCAAGAATCCAAAAAGTCCTTGACTTTAGTATAAACATTACCCAGCAACAACTAAGAACATCAGTGTGGCTATCAACATTGTTCTCACATCACAGGCAAAACACAGCGCTGTACTAGCCACTAAGAAGAAAATTAACTCTATCCCAGCTGAAACCAGGACATGTGGAAACCCAGGAAAGGCCTGGACTGCATTCACATGGGTGTAAGCAGTGGCTACATCTGCAGGGATACTTGTCAAGGTATTGCTTTGTCTGTGTCAATCTGTTTTGCCCTTCACATTCATTGTGGCACTCTCTCTGTGTGTATGTGCGTGTCTGGCTCTTTGGAATGCAGCTGCACGCACGTGGGAAGATCCATTTAGGCTGGCATAGGAGCAGCCCCCCAGGTGCCCACCTCATTCAGATCAACCAGACCTGAAAGGAGAAATCCCACAGTGTTCAGAAGCCTGCTGCCTCTGGCTGCTCCGTAACGGAGTGGGCAAGGAAACCCAAAGCAACTCTGCAGCAGAGATCACCGGGTGGGCAGGGAGGCAGCTCTGACTGCCCCACAAACAAAGCAGCGAAAGCCATTTATCCTCGCATCCTCTTCCTGAGCTTTCCCCAACACCATTCTTTTACCTTCAGCAAAATCTCTCCCTATTACCAGCAACACTGCCCTGAAACCAGAAATTGCACATCCTCTTCTTCATTCTCCCCTTTCAGACTCCTTTTCCCAACACTACAAGCAGAACAACACCAAGGCAATTAATAATTAACTTCCCCTCCATCATTATCAATACATTACCATCAAGTATCATGAGTGTCTATTTACTTCTTGTTCCATGATTGTTTCTCAAGGCCAAAAAACCAAACCCACTTATGGGACTTCTTCCCATTGTCCTTTGCATGTACCAAAAGAACATGAACTGCCATGCTGTATTGGAGATTATGCTTCCCTTTCCTAGGCCATTTCTCTTGATCACCTAAGGTATACAAGGGCCACCAGTGATGACAATATTCGGCCCATTTTTTCTGAGTGGGGGGGTCACCCCAAAACTTGCTCCAGCATCTTAATAAACAACCCAAAAGAACTCTGAAGAACCAAATCCATCTAGCAGAAAGACCAGATCCCATGTGTACAAAGTTTCAAAATCATAAACGCTCAATACCTAAACCAGACCCTGCAAACAAAACTGGACAGAGGCAAAATCCAGCAAACAAAATCCAACAAAGTTTCACCTGAGCGTGAGGCAAAATCCGGCCTCTGGGCATCCGCGTAACAGCATATGGATTGGACAATTGTGCACTTCAAATATCCCGGGGGGACTCTGACCCACCAGGGGGACTTCAACCCGCAATGCGATACGACTTCTTTGTAAGCAACCTCAGTGTTTATGACCATGTCGCTGTTATCCCAGAGAGCTGTCACAGAGATTCACCTGGCCAGGGAATCTCAGAACCCTGGCAAAACTACTCCGGTGCGTGCTTGCGGTGCTCACGATTTCTCTGGTCTGTCGAGATTCCGGAAAGCGGGTCCCGTTTGGTCACCATGTTCTGTTACCGAAAATCATAACCAAGAAAGCTCTCTGAGCCAAAGGACAGTTTAGGAAGCTGACAGTGGTTTATTGCCATGCTGGATGCACGGTGGATTTTTCCTCCTAACCCACACACCAAGTTCTCGAGGGTACACATTACAGAGGATAATACGGCACACTGGAAGGACACGCTGGAGCAGCTCAAGGAGAAGGTGCTGCCGACAGAGGCCCATGATGCGGCTGGGTGAGTGCAGTGGGGATGGGGATGGCTTTGGGCATCTCGCCCTGTTCCTTCCAGCTATCCCAGCTGGTGCTCGCGAGGTACCCTGGCATCGGAGCACTTTAGCCAGCGAAGAGTGGGGATGCTGATCAGGAATCAGTGCCTTTTCCTCCCACCGGTAGCAGGTTCCTGACATGAAAGGAGGCAGGAGGAGGGGGCACGTGCAGGACAGAGCCCTCCCAAACCAGAAGTGGGAGTGGGTGCAGAGGCTTTCTGGAGCAAGGCTGGGGGGTGACGGCTCATCTCCCCAAGCAGGGGTGTGACATGCAATGCTGGGGAGCTGGGTTGTGACCTGCTCTCCTGGCAAGGCGCAGGGGGGTAATTAGCGCTGACGAAGGGATGAAAGCGGTGTGAGGGCTGGTTTGGATGGCAGGCATGGGAGCCTGCGCCCTTCCCCTCGCACCCCTGCGCGCCCTGGGCAGCCACAGGTGTGAGGGTGTCTGCCTGGGGGGACCAACCCTGCCAAGGTCCCTCTGCAGCCCTACGTGCCTGTGGGGGGGTGGGGACCCTTTCGTGGCAGCAGCAGGCAGGGGATGCCTTTGGCTACAAGCCTGTGGGCTTTGGGGCGCTGCTTTGAGCCAGGGTTGGTTGTTTGCCCCCTGTCACCCACCCGTGGCTCCTGCCTTCTCCAGGAGAATTACGGCCATCCCATTGCTGCCGCCGCTGACCCCTGCCTCACTGGGCACCCGGGTGCCATCATCAAGCAGTAGCAACGTCAGCATCACGGCCACAGGTAGGGGACACGGGGACCCATCCCCGGCCCCTGGGGATGTCATACCACAGCAAGGGAGGGCTCTTCCCAGGTGTGGGCAGAGGGTCTGGGGGTGCCTGGGCAGGGCAGGGGAGCAGAGATGTGCTGGGGAGGGTCAGCTGTTCTTGCCCCAGGCCTGTGGGGTCCTACAGCCTTGCCCGGCGCTGCCCCACCGAGCCCATTTTTCTGCCTCAGTGGTGCAGAAGCCACGTGATGAGCTGTGCCTGGTCTCAGCCTGACCTCAGGTTTGCTGGGGCATCAGGTGCCTCCTGTGAGATAAGTCGCCAAAATTCAGCTCCGCAGCAGCCTCACCCACCGGGTGCTCTACGGCCACTCCAGCCCCCTATCCTGTGCCCCATCAAGGTAGGGATGACAAAGGTAGGGATCTATCTGGAGGGGCGACCAAGGCTGGGAGGGTGATGCTGTGCACTGGGAGGGATGCATGACTCAGTTTCCGCAGGGAGAGCTGGGTGTGGGAGGGTTGCCTGGGGATGCTGAATTCAGCCCCATGTGTCAGCCACGCTGCTCTCTCCTCAGCACGACAAGATGGAGCTGTTGGGCCAAGACAGCCGCATCCCCAGGGACTGGCAGGACAAGCAGCTGCCTGTGATTGTGGGCAAGGAGGGTACAGCTAAGGCACGCTTGGGGAGGGGTTCCAGCAGGTGCCAAGGGGACGGAAGTGTTGGCATGAAGCCATATTCACCCTGGCGCCCCCCAGCCTGCCTCCCTCTGGTCTTTCTTTCAGGCTTCCCGAGGGACAAGGCCAAGCTGTCCCCAAGGCAGAGGGATGCCCGGGACACCGGCCACCTGCTCTCACAGCCCCGGAGGGTTGGGTCCTTGAGCTGCCAGCTGGGTATGGTCTGTTGGGGTACCGGGGGGGAGAGGGCACCCTACTGTCAGCCAGTGGGTGGGGGCGAGCAGGGGTCGATGCCCCCAGCCAGGCAGGGTGGGATGGAGTCTGGAGTGGGATGGGGACGGGTGAAATGGGATGGAGGGGGAGGGCTGGCGCATGGGGCAACTGGTCCCCACATTGGAGCTGGAGTGAGGTGGGTGGCCATGGTGGGGCAGCCCTGGCCAGTGTGGGACTACAGCCTGTCTGCTTCAGGGTGGGGGCCAGGACCATGTTTCAGGGTGTCTCTGGCCGGGCAGGTGCCACTGCTGCCTGCCCCGTCCTGGGCTGGCAGAGCTGCACACAGCCATTGCCCGCCCCTAGGGCTGCAGGGGGGCTGAGCCCTGATTCTCGACCCCAGGCACCGTGGCCTCGCTGGAGCAGAGGCCAGCCTCATTCCATGGGCAGCTCTGCCAGGCGCCACCGGGGCTCCTCGTCCAGCCCCTTCGGAGTGACTCCAGCACCACGGCAGCTGAGCGGGACTGGGGGTCCGCGAGCAAACCCACCCCACCGAGCAGGAGAGCAAGCAGCTGAAGGCAGTAGCAATAAAGGATGACGGGCAGTGCAGCGCCTCTGTGGCCTGAGTGGGGTGGCTCTGGGTTGGGATCTTCCCCTCATGCATAAGGGGTGGCTGGCAGCACCCCTTATTCTGCGGGCACGTGGCACCAGAGGAGCTGCTGGAAATTGCCCCTGTCCAACCCCTTCCCAGGGCCTGTGCCAGCCCCGTGCTGCCAGGCTCCCCCTGACCCCCCCGACCACCACGAGCCCCACTTTTGGCCCCCGTGGCCCCTGCCAGGGGAGCCGATGGCCCCAAAGGGGGTCTGGGGAGCCGGGCGGTGCAGCAGGGTCATGATGATGCTCAGGTGCTGCTGAAGATGGTAGGGAATGGGGACCTCAGGGAGAAGGGCAGCAGCCGCACACGGCTTAGTGCCAGAAGTGAATCCCACTTGGAGCCCGCTGGTTTGTTCTCACTTGTGCCAAGGGATGAGCATCCCCGCACCAGTTTGCTTCTGTCCTGTTGGAGAAACCCCCTCTCCCTCTTCCAGCGCTGCCATTGATGGGAAGAGGGAGGTACCGACCGCCGTGCTGCCCAGCCCAGGGCAGCTGGTGCTCCCCACCTCCAGAGCAAAACACCACAAGCCTTCCCTGCTCCCAAACCTGGGGGGACATGTCCCCTCCTTTCCCTTATGCCACCCCCACGGCTTGGAGTTGCTTTCCCCAGCCCCCTTTTGCCCCCAGTCCACTCCCTATCAGATGGGGGAAAGCCCCACTGTGTGCTGAGACCTGTCTCAAGTTGTGTTGTGAGTGGAGAGGTACCGGGCAGGGAAACTGCCGTCCCTGGAAGCAGTGGGGCAGGGGGAACCTGGGGGTGTCACAGCTGGGGACATGTGGCTGTGTACACAGGGGATGCTGGGGGGGAGAGCATGACGCAAGCCCCCAGACCTCCTGCACACACAGTGACAGACCCCGTCTTTGCCCACCCCGCTGCATTCCCCAGGGATCCACTCCGCAGAGATGTTTCCCTCGGTGGGTTTGGGTTTTCAGGGAAAAAATGGGTGCTAAAGGACCACTTTGGGGGTGCCCAGGTACATCCATCAGGATTTGGGGTCCCCCCAGTGCCACCTGCACTGGATAACTGGGAGCACTCAGGGCAAAGCAGTAGGCATCAGAGCAGAGCCAGCAAAGGACCATCCTGCACGCCAGGGCTGGGCTCAGGCATCAATGGGCTTCAAAGCACCCCCAGGACTAATGGCATTTGCAGGATACAAATCCTGCAAAGGATGCCTTTGGTGCTCATGGCCCCCAGCTCAGCCCCTCTCCCACTCTCTGCCCCATTTGCTGATGCTGGGACCCAGCTGCACCCTATGAACACCCCCACCACCTCCTATAGACACCGAGCCCCCACCTCCCACCCCTCCTTGGGTGCTGCCTGCACCACCGAAGCGGGTGAGTAGCCCCAGCTGGAGCCTTTTCCGCTTTTTTCCTTGGAGGTTGTGCCGTCCCTGGGGGGCATGCCAGCGCCGCCGCTGTGCCTGGAGCCCCCCAGCCCTCGCTGGCCTCTCCAGGCTGGGCTGAGACTCGGCACAGCTTCCTGGGGCTGCCGGCACCTCCCGTCCCCACTGGTGCTGCTGTGGCATGGGGGGGTTCGCTCCCAGTCTTGGTGCCCTGCCAGGATCGTCCTCCCGGCAAAGAGAAAAGGCCAGGACAGCTGGTGTTAAACAAGTGATTTTGTTTCCTACATTATTTTTGAATGAAAAGCAAAACCCCAGAAAACTTCAAGCAACTGTGTTTTGAAGGAAACAGCACCACAGCCGCAGTCACGCACCAGCCACCCCCCTGGGCTGAGGTCAGACGCAATGCTGGAGGTGGGGACAGAGCTCTGAGCTTCTGGGGTGGTGTTTGCCAGGTGAATGTGAAACACCGGTTTAAAAAAACCAGCCCGGTGGAGTAACACAGTACAGTGCTGCAAGGATTACTGAACGCATCGGCTGAAGGGTGTGAAGCCCCTGGCAGGTGTCTGCGTGGCCCCTTGTTCTGAGCCAGGATGGCACGGTGCTCTTCACACTGGAAGCCCATGCTCAGAGTGTGAGTGGTATTGCTCTTCTCTGTCCTTCCAACTGCTCATCAGCCCTGCCAGCAGCAAGGGCAGCACTCGTGGGATGCTCTTGCCCCACTCAGGCTGGCATTTGCTGGGCTGTATTTGGGTAGAAAGCGTGGAACTAGGGCACCGGTGAGCAGAGGGTGGTGCGGGTGCCCCCTGGGTCATGCCCAGGAGCACAGCCCGAGTTATCTTGGGGCCCCGCTCCAAACCCCACCCTGAGTGGAAGCTAAAGGCAGCGGGCTGAACTGAAGCCAGGAGCTGCTCACGTCTCAGACTCCCTCACTGCTTTAGGCCAGTGTGACGTGCAGAATTAAACTCTATAACTCACGATAAGTTATAACGCAGGTATGTTTATTGCGGCGCCGGGTGCAAGGGGGATCGCTCCTCCTAACTAACACTTAGTTGTACTCACAATACATATTTATACAGTGAAGTTGGTTAGTTCTGCCCAAAGTCTACACCTACTAACTAATTGTGGGTTAGTTGCTTTCTCGCTTCAATTTAAAGGTGCAGTTCATTTTAAATTGACTGGGCATGCTCCCCGAGCGGGAGATTCCCCCTCTTCGGGGCGGGGGGGGGGGGCGGGCATTTGAGTAGGAGATCGTGATCTCCCACTACTACAATTACTTTATCCTAGTGGTGCAGATTATCTCAAAATTTTACTGAATCTTCCTATATTTTGTGTTTATGTAACAGCTAGTTACAAGAAGATTTTGATTCTAAGGAATTAACCTTCATGATAGAATTACATTAATACTTATTGACCAGTGAGGTATGAATCGCTGTGCTGCTTGTTATCGCAGACTGTTATTTGAAATCCCTGTGCTATACTATAGACCATACTAAGCTTAGTCCTTACTCTCAGACCACAACCAGAGCGCCCAGGTTCTGTTGTGTATGGGATGAGTTATTGGACAGCTTGGCAAGGCCGATATCCAGCTGTCCCACTTGGCAACAAAACTAACTTTTAAGGTGTCCTGAAGTGAACTACCTTCATTATAATACCAAAAAATCATGCCCACAGGTCAAGTAGACCCTTGCCCAGCTGAAGACCCTTCCCCTGTGCAAGCGTAGTAACAGAAAAGGATGACACAGCAAATATAACAATTATATGCAAATTACTAACCAATCATTGTAATTGGGAGTGTATGACCTTGTAATTTTCTGTATAAATGTAACAGTAAAACCTACACAGGTGTGCCTGATTTGTGGAGATGCCACCGAGCACCCAGCGCTGCAATTAAGGAGTGCCTGCTGCTCTAATGCTGCAATGGTGTTAAGAGGTTTGACTCCCAATTTCGGTGACAGTGGTGACAGGTGGAAGGTGTGGTTAAGCAGAACAGCTTGTAACAACTCTATAAAAAAAAGGAACCAACATTGGACGGAACGTTCCCCCACCGGACATGGAAACGTATCGGACTGTCGGGACACGGCAGCTCCGGGGTGGTAGCTGTTGCTGTAAGCCTTTCCTTCTTAACTTCTTTCTTTCCTTCCTTCCTCTCTTAATCTGTCACTCTCACTCCCCCTTTGCATTCACGTATTTCTTGTTGGGCAAATAAAGTTCCTTGGCTCTTGACTCCATTTTGAGTCTTCATTCTGTTCCCGAGAATACAAACAGAACCACGCTCCGGTCTCAGACGGGCATGTAACATTTTAATTGGTGTCACGGACAGGATTCTCAGTGAAACAGAAATTGCCAGGTTCTTTATGAGAGACTCTTGTGTGTGTGCCTGAGACCTACCTTGGTACGAAGTGAGTGCAGAGTCTGAGTCCGCGGTTCTGTTTGTCCGTGAGGAAAAGAGGTGAAGAAGGACTAAGCGACAGAATTGAACAAGAGACGAGTCTCTAAAGCAGTTTAAAAGTGTGACCTCCAGAGGGTGAAGGGAGGTGGGTGTAGTAGCAGCGAACATACAGTGAGGCCATCTCAGGACAAAATAACCCCTCTTTGGTGAAAGGAGTGCCCACACTTCTACAGAGGTTCGTGATGTTTCCCCCACTAAAGTATGGGCCGGAGTTATATAAACTGGATGATTTTGGGGAACCTATCATGCTCGCCGAGCTTCCCAGGGTGAGAATGGGCAAAAAATCAGTGGTTCCAACCACTATAGTGTAGTGGATAGGGTCATGATATTGCAGACGGAGGCTAAAGTTAGGGCTGGTGTAGGACAATGCCTCAAGGACAAGAGTCCAAGTACTGATAGCCTGATGAATAGAGACTTGTTAGAACTTGTAGGGCACTAGCCCTGGGAACAAAGGAACAAGCTAACTGCAGACCCCTGAGCCGTTACAGTTGAGGAGGCAACCAGACGGACAGAGAAACAAGTAGCCAGATAAGGGAACGCATAGTGCCGATAAGTAACTTTGTTAATCAAGAAAGCCGGGTAGAAAGAAGCCCCCTAATTTTGGAATAGAAATTGTTGCTAGGTCAAGGTAAACCAATAAGTTCCTATTGTTTTAACGGTGTGCCTTAAATATCAACCAATCAGTGTTTTTTACGCTTAAGATTTAACCAATCAGTGTGTAATATGTAGAAGGTAGAAACGTATATATGTGTAAGAAAATCACTAATAAACGGACAACTTGCTTGCATCAAGCTGCGTCCCGTCTCTTCATTTGCCGCACCAAGCCTGCTAGGAGTGCAGGGGAGTTGCGCTCTGTGCTACGAGGAACACCTAAGGCCTCTGGACAGAAAGCCAGACTTGTTTGGGGAGGGAGCATGCTCCAGCATCATCCGCAGAGCCATAAGAACTCCTTTCACTGCATGATCAAGAGGAAGCAAAGGGCATGCCCATGTTTCCAGAGATCCCAGTTCAGCTGGAGGCATGCCCTGCAGTCCTGGGTAGGAACAGAGCTGGGAGCTGCAGCACCATGGCTTGCCGGGGCCCAAGCACAGAGCAAGAGGAGGACGGTCCTGGCAGCTTCAGAGGCAGGCCCTTCTGCAGCTCCCGCAGGGGGGGCATGCCTAGGTGGGCAGCAGCTGAGGGCATGCATGCTCAAGCACCTCCAAGTCCTTCCTGCCTCTGGGAGGTGGAGAGGTGGCCAGTGGTTGGCAGGCCTGGTCCTCTTGCAAGGTGGGGACGCTGGGGCTGAGCAGGCACGTCGGCTGACACCGCAGGCCATCCACATGCCTGAGAGGCTCTCTCTCCCCTCTTGCTTGTCACCTCGTCCAGCTTCAAGTTCACTAGTGAGCTGTGCACGCGCACAGGGCTCCCAGCAGCAGCTGGCCCGAGACACTGGGGCTTTCCAAGTGCTGGCTGCCTGTGGCCTGTCTTGCCGTCGGCCTTTGCTAGCAGCCAGGCCTGGGGACCCACCGTGTGGCAGGTGCAGAATGGGACCACACAGGAAGGGCTTTGGGGTGGCTCTCCAAAAGAAGCCAGTGGGTACTGTGGTGATTAGGCGCAGGGCTCAGGCAAGCAAGGCAGCCAGCACTTTGCTTCTGTGTGACCGGCTCCTTGATCCCCCCTTCTCTCCATTTGCCGTGCTTATACGTGCCCCTCATCTTCCCTGAGTCCTGCCTCTCTCAGCCCTGCTCTCCTCCCAGACACGGGGCCAACCCCAGTTATTTTTTCCCCCCTTTGCTCCCAGGTTTGCCCCATCTGTCAACACATGTGGTCTTTGGGTGTTGTTAGCTAGGTCACCTTGGACTTGTGTGCCATTACTGACGAGCTTGCCTGGGAACTGCTGTCCCTGCCAGAGTCCTCTCCGCCAAATGACCCCAATCTCTTCCTTCAAGCGTCTGTGAAGTGTGGCCACCTCTGATGGCATTCCCCACTAGCCACCTGCCAAAACCGGTGCTGAAAGAGCAGGGTTTCCCCAGCAGACAAGTTGTCTTCTCCAAGGCCGCCTTCTGCCTGCTCTCAGCAGACACGTGGGAACCGGCTGCCGGTCCCTTTTCAAAACACAAAGCAGCCTTGAGCCCGCTTGCTTGGAGGCCAGTTCTGGGGCCTAGGAAGCCCTGCTGCACCTCAAGGGCCTTGAGAGCAGCTCTTCCACTTTCAGACAGAGCCTGCGTGGTCCTCCTCCTCGGGACCCGATTGCTCCCTCCGCTGTGCGCCTTATGCCTCACCACAGAAGCCAGGATGGCAGCAGGGAGCTGCCGCACCTTTCACAAGCTTGGAGGCTGCCAACCTTCAAGCCATTGCCCTCGACCCTCCAGGGACCTAGCCCTGCTGTGCAAATGCAATGCACGTGCCTGGCTCCTGCTTCTCTCCTGCACTCCAGCAGGAGAGTGAGCAAGGCTCCTTCAGTAAGCGGCAGAAGACAGACTGACGAGGTGAGACTGATGCAAGCTCTTGCAAAGCTGTGAACAATGGCACGTTGGGCTGCGAGCAGGAGCATCCTTCTCTCTCTAGAGCTTCACGTTGATTGCCCTTGCCACAAGTGCCATGGTCAGTGGGTGCCCAGAACAGCAATCCAACCCACAGACAGCAAGGATATGACACCTGCCAGAGCGCGTTGCTGTGGCTGACATAGCCAGTGAGGAGTGTGCTGCACCTGCATTTCACTGTGCTTTGTGCAGGAAGGTTGACGTTGCTGGGCTGTGCTTGGCTTATTTGGATTGCCGAGCACTGCTTGGCTGCCACGGCCATCAACAGATTGGCTCTTCAACACCCAAGCACGCACATGCTGCTGTAGTCATTGTGTTCTTTGTTGTGTGTCTGTTTATTGGGAAGGAGCCGGTGGCACAGGGCTGCAGAGAGCAGGGCGGCAGGGAACTCCCCAAAGAGGCTGCGAGGCCACGCTGGGTGTTGCCCTGTGAGCTGTTAGCAGGCAGAGCTGGGAGCCAGGCGCTGCTGCCTGCCACGGGGCCTGCCCACCCTGATCGTGCAAGCAGGGCATTGCGTGGGGCTCTGTCAGGGGTGTGCGATCCCAGCTTCCGCCTCCAGTCCTGCTTGGAACCCCTCCTGTTGCCCCCCATCCCTCCCCCACCGCCACCACGCCCAGCACCTGGAACCAGGCACTCTGTGACATCAGCCCCGTGTCCAAGGGTACCCCAGGAATGGGAATCCTGCGGGCACTCTGTCGGTGGCCGTAGTGGTGGCGACAAGTCTTCGTTCTTGCAGCTGCCACATGTTGCTGGTAGTGATGGATGTTCTCCTCCTCCTCGTTGTCCTGCTGGCCGTGTGCTGTCCTGTGCACGGCACATGGGATAGCTGTGGGTAAGTGGCCCGAGGCTCTGGGAGGGACATTGGGCAACCCTTGTGAGCATCTCTGGAGGGGTCCTGCTTGTCCCCCATGGTCACCCTAGAGGTTCTTGAAGGCCATCTGGGAGGCTCAGGTCCCTGACAGCATCCAGGCTGCTGGCACAACTCGTCTACGGGCTGAAGCAGAAAGCGGGGAAAGGGGAGCGGGCGCATGCCCCACGGGTTTCCTTGGCCCTTCTGGCCATGCCTTGAGGGGAGGGAAGACAGCTGGCCTTTAGCCGGAATGGCACAAGCTTCCATGGAGCTAACCAGAATGGAGTTTCTGGTTACAGAGGCACCTGCGGCCTTCGGCCTGCGGCTTTTCACTACGGCATGTCGCGCATTGTGGGTGGCACAGATGCCCAGCCAGGGGCCTGGCCCTGGATCGTCAGCATCGAGGCTCCCTTGGAAGGAGGCACGGCGCACATCTGCGGGGGTTCCCTCATCAGCCCACAGTGGGTCCTCACATCAGCCCACTGCTTCATCGAGGCCAGGTAAGGAGGACCAGGGATCGGGGCTAGCCCCACACTCTAGCAGGTGCCCTGAGCACAGCAGCACGTGCTGCAGCATGTCCTGTTGCCCTGCAGTACGCCCAGTGCCTGGGCACTCCGCAGCCACCTGAGAGGCTGCTCAGGAGAAGGCTGGGCTCATGCCACTGCTTCCCAGCAGCCTCCGGCTCAACACTGCTTGAGCCCAAGGAGCACGTGGTCTGTCGCACCCTCCCAAGCACTGCTTTCCTCTCTGCCTTGCCAAGCAGAAGGCAGGGCGACTGCTGTGCTGCTGCAGCATGTGGCTCTGCTCCCTCTGAGCCCTCTCTCCATCTGCCTTCCAGGAACATCACCATGTGGCAGGTGGTGGTAGGTGCCACCCGGCTGACCCAGCTGGGACCTGAGGCCCAGGTGCGCAACATCAAGCAGCTGCTGGTTCACCAGCACTTCAGTAATATCACACGGAGGAACGACATTGCCTTGCTGGAACTGGAGCAGCCTGTCCAGTGCAACAGCTACGTACAGCTTGCCTGCGTGCCGGATGCCTCGCTGAGAGTCTCGGAGCTGACAGAGTGCTACGTCAGTGGCTGGGGTGCCAGGACTGCAAGAGGTGAGCTCCCAAAATGTAGTCACGTTGCGAGTGCAAGCTTGGCCAGCTTGGGGAGGCAGGTTGCTCTTCCTGACGGCAGAGGCGAATGCCAGAATCAGGCTGTGGGGACGTATGCCTCTTAGAGAGGGGGGTGTGAGCCACTGACCCAGAGCAAGGCAGAAAGGAAGGAGCGGTCCAGCGCCTCCCCACATGCAAAGCCAAGCCCCGGGATAGGGCTTCAGTCACGCAGGGAAGGAGAACTGGCAATGAGCTGCTGGGTGTTCATTCCTTTCTGTGCTCTTCACAGCTGGAGGATCGGCGTATGTGCTGCAGGAGGCCCAGGTCCACCTCATTGATGCCGGGGTCTGTAACAGCAGCGGCTGGTACAGAGGGGCCATCCACACCCACAACATCTGTGCTGGCTATCCGCAGGGTGGCATCGACACCTGCCAGGTAGGAGCGTGCTACAAGCCAAGCCCCGGCAGCACGGGCAGCCCCGCCACAACCGCCCAAACCTGCACCGTCACGGGCTTTTCCTGGCCACTCACACTCCCATTGCTGTGTCCCCACTGCTGAGGGCCTTACCCCCCTTCCCCTTTTGCACGCCTTTGTCCAGGGCCTGCCTGCCTTGTCCCAGAGGCCTGGCACTATGTCCACAAAGCCCACCCAGTGCCCTTGGCAGCCCAGAGCTTCACCATCCCAAACGTGCAACATCCTTCTGCAGCACCTGCAGGACAACTGTGCTGCAGGGAGAGCGAGCCCTGCCTTACAGGCCCACCACCCCCTCCCAGGAAAGCTTCTCCAGAGCTTGGCTGGCCACTAAATACAGCTCTGGAAGTGCCATGAGAGGGAAGGAGCCAGCCACTGGGCTGACGGTGGCCACCCAACAACCCCTTCATCCTCTCTCCTCTGCTGCAGGGGGACAGCGGTGGGCCTCTTGTGTGCCAAGACAAGAGCGCTGACTACTTCTGGCTTGTTGGCCTGACCAGCTGGGGGATGGGCTGTGCGAGAGCAAAGAAGCCCGGAGTCTACACCTCCACCCAGCACTTCTACAACTGGATCCTGGAACAGATGGGCCTGCACACAGCAGTAGCGACTACTGCAAGGCCGCAGCCAGCCTTCACCTCCACCCCCGTTCACAGGCCAACACCAACAGAAGCAGGAAGGTTTACACCCTGCCCACTTCCAGTGCAGAAGCTGTGGGATTTCCTTTCTTGGCTGCAGAAGTTGGTGCAGTTCCTAATAGGAGAAAAAGTTTGATCACCGGGACGGAGAGGATCCAGGGCTGGCTGCAGCGCACCACCACCACCATTTCCCGCTGGGGCAATGCCTGCTGATGCAAAGGCAGCCTCAGTGTCAAAGGCCTGCTCTGTCCTGCCCGCGCTCCTCTCAACAGAAGAGCTCAGCTGGCTGAGTCCCTGCAATAAAGTGTTTCAGTTCTGTGGCTAACCAGGCGCCAGTCCTCTTCAGTCTCGTGTGCAAGGCCAGGACTTCCACGCCCGGCACCTGCCAGAGGAAGCAGGCTGCAGGCAGACTGCAGGAGCGGGCTGGAAACTAGGACCATGCGTTGCAATCAGTTAGCTGAGGGGAATGTGCTCGAGCTTTTCTAGACAGCAATTAACATGATGAGACATGTTTACAGAGCACAGGGGAGTGGGAGACAGATGGCGCCAAGGATGGCGCCAAGGAGCGGTAACACCTTGCTGTTAATTGATGATAGTTAACCACCAATCAGGGATTGCCTGGTATGCAAGGCTTAGCTTCAAGAACCAGTTTTAAACGTGCAGCTTTTGAAAGTGTATATAAGCTCATGCTTTGGTACAATAAATGGACATTTGCTTGCATCAAGCTGTGTCCCGTCTCTTCATTCGCCGCAAATTGGTGACCCCGACGTGATCCGTTTAAGGATCTAACGTGAAGGGCTTTCGAATCGCCTAACTGAGCGACATGCAGCGAATCCCACAGAACTTTGAATGATCCGCTGAAAGGAAGCAGGAGCTGGCCGGCCAGAAATCCCTCCGGAGCTGAGAGGTGAGCTGTGGGAAATCCGTAATGGGGAATCAGGTTTCGTCCTCAGAAAGAGACGTATATGAGCTTATGCAAGGTCTCCTTAACAAACATAAGAAAAGTATTTCTGGGCAAGACCTTAAAGCAATGCTCAAGTGGGTGCAAGTAAATATGCCCACAGTGACTGCATCTACAATTTTTACGCTGGAACGTTGGGACGACACAGGGGTGAAATTGTGGGATTCTGCGACAAAAGGCAATACTGAGTCCCACTGTCTGCTCTCTTCATGGAGAGTTATTTTTGAGACTATGAAAGCACAGGAAGAAAAGGCAGAGGAAGGAGAGCAGGAGGAATCGCAAGCTCCTATAGCTCTTTCCTTATCAGCCTCTAAGTCACAGTGCTCTAGAAACCTGGGTGTCAATGCAGTGGAGTATCCGCCAGAAGAAGATCCCTTTGACCCGGGACCAGTAGACCCTGAACAAGAACCTGATTTATAGCCTCCTGATCTGCGTGATGTGTGGGCAAAAATAAAGAAACAAGCCTTAAAGGAGGAGGATTTAGAAATGGCTAAAACTATAGTTGCTCCGGTCTTGTATTCTCAGGGTCGGGCAGGGGGAGCACGATGGGAGGCTCTTTCTTTTTCGGTTGTTAAAGAGCTGCACCACACGGTTACGGAACATGGTATGTCTTCTCCCTAGTTTATAAGTCTGTTATCTTCTGTGTTTGATACTTATGTCATGACTCCTCATGATTTGAAATCTTTAGCACGATTGCTACTAACCCCAACTCAGTACACGTTATGGGAGTCGCATTGGAGAGGGGGACTGCAAGCACTCCTGCTCACGTATGTCAATCACAATGATGCTGCATTAGCTGCACTGACAATAGAGCATCGTACGGGCACCGGTGCACATGCTGATCCTGTAGCGCAGGCTCAACACTGCCCCCGTGCGGCTCTCGAGGCAATTAGAGAAGAGGCCAAAAAGGCTTTTTTCCAGGTTCCTGACGTACAAAAGCCACAAAAAGCTTTTACTAACATCACTCAGGAGTCTCGAGAACCTTATATGCAGTTTATTGATAGACTAAAACAGGCTTTGGAACGTCAAGTAGATAATGCGGAAGCTCAGGATATATTGTTAAAAAAACTACCTGTTGAAAATGCTAATGTTGATTGTAAAAGGCTATTGAAGTCTCTTCCCAACCCGAACCCCACTTTGGTGGAAATAGTGAAAGCATGGAACCGAATCGGTACGGTTGACCACAAGTTTGAAGCTATGGCTGCTGCTTTTGCAGCGATGCGTGGTGTGGGGAATTGCTATGGTTGTGGTAAGCCTGGTCATCTAAAGAGAAATTGTCTTGCTTGGGCTGCAGGGAATAGACAACAACCTCCTGGTCCTGGAGTTTGTCCGACATGTCAGAAAGGGCGTCATTATGCTAATCAATGTCGATCTAAGTATGACTTCCAGGGACAACCGATACAGGGAAACCGACCGCGGAGCGCGGGGCAGCGACGCGCGCAGACACAAGCGCCACAGCTGACATTTCAACAACCTCGGAGAGAAGCACCGACACCTCAAGTCCCTGTCCAGCAACCTCAGGCAGCGCCGGATTGGACCTGGCAACCTCACACACAGTAACACTGCTCGATTCCTCGGTTCATTTATTATCAACAAATGTCAAAGGACCATTACCCCCCGATACACAAGCTCTATTAATAGGTAGATCTTCCACAACATCGTCTGGTCTCTTTGTTTTACCAGGTGTTATTGACTCTGACAGCGTGGACGAAATCAAAATCATGGCATGGACTCCGTTTCCACCTTGTACGATACCTCAGGGTAGTCGAATAGCGCAATTGATTCTGATTCCGGCAAGGGTAAGCTCTCTTATCACTGATCATCCTCCGCAGAGGAGAGCAGGTTTTGGATCCACAGGGTTACCTCACATTTTGTGGGTACAATCTATTTCTCCACAGCGACCTATGTATCAGTGTACCCTTATTTACAATGACCAACAAATAGCACTAAATGGAATCATTGACACTGGAGCTGATGTCACAGTAATTTCTCAAGCCAAATGGCCTCCGCAATGGCCACTGACTAATGTCTCTCAGACACTGGCTGGGATAGGGGGGACCGGTAACAGTCGTCAGAGTTTGGAACTAATTCGAATTCAAGGACCAGAGGGACATGTGGCTTCTGTTAAACCTTTTGTGCTACCAGTCCCTATGGTTTTGTGGGGACGTGACGTATTGTCACAATGGGGGATGTCTATCCAAACACATTTTTAGATGGGGCCATTGAAGTGCGTGACACCCTAAAAATAACCTGGAAAACTGATGCTCCTATTTGGGTGGATCAATGGCCCCTTCCTTTGGAAAAACTTCGCGCACTTCAAAACTTAGTCTCAGAACAACTGTCCCAAGGACACATTGAACCTTCTACTAGCCCATGGAATTCACCAGGTTTTGTTATTAAAAACCAAACTGGCAAGTGGCGCTTGCTCCATGATCTCAGAAAAATTAATGATGCTATGGAAGATATGGGAGCCCTCCAACCCGGGCTCCCGTCCCCAACTATGATCCCTCGACATTGGCATCTAACTGTCATAGATCTTAAAGATTGTTTTTTCAGTATCCCGTTGCATCCAGATGATGCCCCAAAATTTGCCTTTTCAATTCCAAGCATCAACATGCAAGCTCCGTTGCACAGATATCAGTGGGTTGTACTGCCACAAGGTATGAAAAATAGCCCTACAATGTGTCAATGGTATGTTGCGAAAATACTCAGTCCTGTCCGAAACGCTATGCCTACTGTGTTATTGTATCATTATATGGATGAACTTTTAGTGGCAGCACAACATCACAAAGTCATGGAGGAAGCTGTAGCCCTTGTCGCAGATGCCGTGAATTCGGCAGGTCTCTCTATAGCACCAGAAAAAGTCCAGAAGTTTCCCCCTTGGAAATATCTGGGCTGGTGAATAAGAGCACAAACTATTGTTCCTCAACCATTGCAGATCAATACCAATGTAAAAAACCTGCACGATGCACAAAAATTACTGGGAACAATAAATTGGGTTCGACCACTACTGGGAATTTCTAATACAGACTTGGGTCCTCTGTTTGACCTACTTAAAAGGGGACACTAATCTTTGTTCCCCACGTAATCTTAACTCTGAAGCAGATGCATCTTTACAAAAGGTTGCCTCAGCTATTGCTTCTCGACAGGCCCACCGATGGGCCCCTGAACTACCTTTTAACTTGATTATTTTAAACCCTGTACGACAGCCTCATGCCCTGATATTGCAATGGGACCTTCAGAACTCAGACCCCCTGTTAATTATTGAATGGATCTTTTTACCTAACCAGTCTACAAAAACTATTTTGGCACAACATGAAATGTTTGCCTCTCTGATTGTTAAAGCTAGATCACGCCTGTTAACCTTATCAGGGAAGGATTTTGTCTGTATTTGTCTACCAATAACAACGGTATACTTACAATGGCTTTATCAGCAATCAGACACCTTTGTTATGGCACTTGCTGACTATACAGGTCAACTAAGTTCTCATCCACCTTCACACACACTGTTTAACATTGACTTTTGTCTGATGTTAAAACCCAAAAGAAGCGAACAACCCTTACAGGCACTTACTGTCTTTACAGATGGATCAGGCAAATCACATAAATCTGTTCTCCTATGGTGGGATGATCAACGGAGACGATGGGACTCGGACATAGAGACAGTCTCCGGTTCACCTCAAATAGGAGAACTGAATGCAGTTGTTTGCGTTTTCCGAAAATGGAACGTACCACTCAAGCTTGTTACTGATTCAGCTTATGTTGCAGGTATTGTTACACGAGCCAAAGCTTCTGTGCTGCGGAATGTTTCACATTCACAACTTTTTACCCTGTTACAGGAACTTATTTTCCTTTTGGACTCTCGATCTGCACCTTATTTTGTTATGCATATTAGATCTCATACCTCACTACCTGGTTTTCTGGCAGAAGGCAATCGACGAGCTGATCTGTTGACGTTACCAGTTCAAGTATTGCCAGACCGCATTGCACAAGCTAAACTGAGTCGCTCTTTTTTCCATCAAAATGCTGGAGCTCTTAAGCGACAGTTTGACCTTACTTCTCAACAAGCGTCAAATATTATTGCTGTCTGTCCTGATTGTCAAAAACATTCTTTCCCATCAATTGCTGCAGGACTTAACCCTAGAGGATTACAAAGCCTACAATTATGGCAAACAGATGTCACACATTATTCTGAATTTGGTAACCTTAAATATATCCACTCTTCCATTGATACATTTTCAGGTGCCTTGTTTGCCTCTTGTCACACAGGAGAAAAGGCCCGAGATGTTCGTAGACATTTAATGCGTGCTTTTGCTACTTTGGGTATTCCCTCAAAGATAAAGACAGATAATGGTCCAGCTTATGTTTCAACAACTATAAAAACCTTTTTTGCCCTATGGGGTATAACTCATATTACTGGCATTCCTCATTCCCCCACCGGTCAATCTCTCGTTGAACGGTCTCATCAGTCTCTAAAACGTCTATTACAACAACAAAAAGGGGGAATGGCTATTCCGGAGGAACGGTTACAGAAAGCATTGTATGTTTTTAATTTTTTAAATTGTTCTTTAATAGATAACAACCCACCGACAGTTCGACATTTTACTGCAAATACCTCCTTCGAGGCACGGGTTAAAGCCCCAGTATTGGTTCGAGAACCAGAAACAGGTAAAATTATGGGACCATATCCTCTTGTTACATGGGGAAAAGGTTACGCTTGTGTCTCCACAGAAAGAGGACCCAGATGGATCCCAGCAAAGAATGCACGACCTTTCCCTGAACCTTTACCGCAGACAACTGATACCGACACCGACCCTACAGAATGAAATAAAAACTGCGTGATGATTTCTGTTTTGCATTAATGTCAGGTAACCAAATTCAGGATCTAGCATCTAGATTTCGCTTTTTACAGCGCTCGGAACGGACAATATCGCCCTGGATTAAACCACTTAACAAAGGGAATACGTTTGGACCAGACCAGATCCCCAACGCACTGACGGCACCACTAGCAGATATTATCTTCCATTACATCGACTTTCAACGACACTGTCATGAACCAGATTGGACAGCGTCTCGATTTCTACAGTTATGTTGCTATGAGCGTGGACCATCTTGTCAACCGTGGATCAAGATTCATTGTGAACTCTGTGATCACAATCGCTGGCGAGTTGTAAGACTAAGGGACAGATGGGGTCATTGGATGTGCTCTGAGTGTAATAATCAGATATTAAGGTTTAATCATATACAGTGGGCTGAACGTTTTATGGGAAAACCTCTTTTGGAATTAGAGGGAGTTATAGGGTTGGGTTCTGAGATTTTTCCAAACTTAGTTTTTGCAAATTTTTTATCATTGATTGAAAGCCTAGAAGTACGGGCTATTGCACGGTTGTTGTTTCAATATATTGTATTAGCAAGCAGAATTTATATTATTAACAAGAACATTATTGTAGGATTAGAGAGTGGACGATCAATTGCAGTGCCTCGGTCGTGGACAGTACGACCAGAAGAATGGCTGGTTGTAAAACGACAATGGAAAAAGAAAAAGAGAAACAAGCGTTGTCAGTAATATGGATAATGATGCTCATACCTGGACCTTGGCCTATTGAAGGTAGCTCTTCTCCCCCTTTTCTACCAAAGGTAAATGTTTGGGTCACGTTGGCGAACTTGACTGGACAGGATACTCTGTGTCTTGCTATGGCCACTCCGGATCAGCCTTTTTCCACATGTCTTGTGGGCTTACCATTAGATGAATGGCCTATACCTAGGGACCTTCAAAGTCTTTTTCCACCCAAAAACGTATCAAAAAATGTGACAGACAATTGGGATGTATGGATACCCCATCTCCCACTGGCTACTCTGGAACCGCAGGAAACTGAACTCCTTGGTTCAGTACAAATGGATTTTTGCATAAAATTTAACTACACGGGAAAGAATCAGTCTAGGGCATGGGACGTTTCCCCTATTCATCCTGTTTTTAGAAATGCAAGTACCTGGTGTAATTACACTGCTAACAACTTGTCTAAATCTAGCAATACTCCGCTCTCACTACCTGCTGGAGTATTTTTTATTTGTGGTGATCGAGCATGGCCTGTCATTCCTTCTCATATAAAAGGAGGTCCGTGTAGCTTAGGGCGACTTTCCGTCCTGACTCCTAACACATCTATGATTTTACAACATCGCTACTGTCGAAGGACAAAGCGTGGCGTTCATGCATTTGCCTCCAATTGTGATGATAACATGCAATTTTGGTCCTTTGGCCAACGCTTTATTGCATCTCTTCGGTTGCCTGGAGCTGCTGCAGGAAAGGCTCTAGCAACATTAGATAAGCTTGGCTGTTGGCTTGCCAAACAAACCAATGCCACAAGCAGTGCCCTGTCTGGTCTTTTATTAGATGTTGATAGTGTTTGCCACGCGACATTACAGAATAGAGCTGCAATAGATTTTTTGCTGCTGGCACAAGGTCATGGTTGTGAAGAGTTTGAAGGGATGTGTTGCATGAACCTTTCAGATCATTCGGAATCAATTCATGCTAGCATCCAAAGATTAAAGGATGGAGTTTCTCATCTTCAACAACGTGATACTTGGGATTGGTTAGATAAACTGTTTAGTGGTTGGGGCATTTCAGGATGTTTAAGAAGTTTAGTGAAGATGGTTATATATAGATGGTTATATATGCTTTAGTTGCTTTTTTGTTTGTTTTATTACTTATACCTTATCTTTTACAATGCTTGCAAAAATTAACAACTCGTCCGATTTCAGGGGTTCTTTTTGTGCAACAGGAAAAGGGAGATGTAGGACAAGGCCTCAAGGACAAGAGTCCAAGTACTGATAGCCTGATGAATAGAGACTTGTTAGAACTTGTAGGGCACTAGCCCTGGGAACAAAGGAACAAGCTAACTGCAGACCCCTGCGCCGTTACAGTTGAGGAGGCAACCAGACGGACAGAGAAACAAGTAGCCAGGTAAGGGAACGCATAGCGCCGATAAGTAACTTTGTTAATCAAGAAAGCCGGGTAGAAAGAAGCCCCCTAATTTTGGAATAGAAATTGTTGCTAGGTCAAGGTAAACCAATAAGTTCCTATTGTTTTAACGGTGTGCCTTAAATATCAACCAATCAGTGTTTTTTACGCTTAAGATTTAACCAATCAGTGTGTAATATGTAGAAGGTAGAAACGTATATATGTGTAAGAAAATCACTAATAAACGGACAACTTGCTTGCATCAAGCTGCGTCCCGTCTCTTCATTTGCCGCACCAAGCCTGCTAGGAGTGCAGGGGAGTTGCGCTCTGTGCTACGAGGAACACCTGAGGCCTCTGGACAGAAAGCCGGACTTGTTTGGGGAGGGAGCATGCTCCAGCATCATCCGCAGAGCCATAAGAACTCCTTTCACTGCATGATCAAGAGGAAGCAAAGGGCATGCCCATGTTTCCAGAGATCCCAGTTCAGCTGGAGGCATGCCCTGCAGTCCTGGGTAGGAACAGAGCTGGGAGCTGCAGCACCATGGCTTGCCGGGGCCCAAGCACAGAGCAAGAGGAGGACGGTCCTGGCAGCTTCAGAGGCAGGCGCTTCTGCAGCTCCCGCAGGGGGGGCATGCCTAGGTGGGCAGCAGCTGAGGGCATGCATGCTCAAGCACCTCCAAGTCCTTCCTGCCTCTGGGAGGTGGAGAGGTGGCCAGTGGTTGGCAGGCCTGGTCCTCTTGCAAGGTGGGGACGCTGGGGCTGAGCAGGCACGTCGGCTGACACCGCAGGCCATCCACATGCCTGAGAGGCTCTCTCTCCCCTCTTGCTTGTCACCTCGTCCAGCTTCAGGTTCACTAGTGAGCTGTGCACGCGCACAGGGCTCCCAGCAGCAGCTGGCCCGAGACACTGGGGCTTTCCAAGTGCTGGCTGCCTGTGGCCTGTCTTGCCGTCGGCCTTTGCTAGCAGCCAGGCCTGGGGACCCACCGTGTGGCAGGTGCAGAATGGGACCACACAGGAAGGGCTTTGGGGTGGCTCTCCGAAAGAAGCCAGTGGGTACTGTGGTGATTAGGCGCAGGGCTCAGGCAAGCAAGGCAGCCAGCACTTTGCTTCTGTGTGACCGGCTCCTTGATCCCCCCTTCTCTCCATTTGCCGTGCTTATACGTGCCCCTCATCTTCCCTGAGTCCTGCCTCTCTCAGCCCTGCTCTCCTCCCAGACACGGGGCCAACCCCAGTTATTTCCCACCCCCCCCTTTGCTCCCAGGTTTGCCCCATCTGTCAACACACGTGGTCTTTGGGTGTTGTTAGCTAGGTCACCTTGGACTTGTGTGCCATTACTGACGGGCTTGCCTGGGAACTGCTGTCCCTGCCAGAGTCCTCTCCACCAAATGACCCCAATCTCTTCCTTCAAGCGTCTGTGAAGTGTGGCCACCTCTGACGGCATTCCCCACTAGCCACCTGCCAAAACCGGTGCTGAAAGAGCAGGGTTTCCCCAGCAGACAAGTTGTCTTCTCCAAGGCTGCCTTCTGCCTGCTCTCAGCAGACACGTGGGAACCGGCTGCCGGTCCCTTTTCAAAACACAAAGCAGCCTTGAGCCCGCTTGCTTGGAGGCCAGTTCTGGGGCCTAGGAAGCCCTGCTGCACCTCAAGGGCCTTGAGAGCAGCTCTTCCACTTTCAGACAGAGCCTGCGTGGTCCTCCTCCTCGGGACCCGATTGCTCCCTCCGCTGTGCGCCTTATGCCTCACCACAGAAGCCAGGATGGCAGCAGGGAGCTGCCGCACCTTTCACAAGCTTGGAGGCTGCCAACCTTCAAGCCATTGCCCTCGACCCTCCAGGGACCTAGCCCTGCTGTGCAAATGCAATGCACGTGCCTGGCTCCTGCTTCTCTCCTGCACTCCAGCAGGAGAGTGAGCAAGGCTCCTTCAGTAAGCGGCAGAAGACAGACTGACGAGGTGAGACTGATGCAAGCTCTTGCAAAGCTGTGAACAATGGCACGTTGGGCTGCGAGCAGGAGCATCCTTCTCTCTCTAGAGCTTCACGTTCATTGCCCTTGCCACAAGTGCCATGGTCAGTGGGTGCCCAGAACAGCAATCCAACCCACAGACAGCAAGGATATGACACCTGCCAGAGCGCGTTGCTGTGGCTGACATAGCCAGTGAGGAGTGTGCTGCACCTGCATTTCACTGTGCTTTGTGCAGGAAGGTTGACGTTGCTGGGCTGTGCTTGGCTTATTTGGATTGCCGAGCACTGCTTGGCTGCCATGGCCATCAACAGATTGGCTCTTCAACACCCAAGCACGCACATGCTGCTGTAGTCATTGTGTTCTTTGTTGTGTGTCTGTTTATTGGGAAGGAGCCGGTGGCACAGGGCTGCAGAGAGCAGGGCGGCAGGGAACTCCCCAAAGAGGCTGCGAGGCCACGCTGGGTGTTGCCCTGTGAGCTGTTAGCAGGCAGAGCTGGGAGCCAGGCGCTGCTGCCTGCCACGGGGCCTGCCCACCCTGATCGTGCAAGCAGGGCATTGCGTGGGGCTCTGTCAGGGGTGTGTGATCCCAGCTTCCGCCTCCAGTCCTGCTTGGAACCCCTCCTGTTGCCCCCCATCCCTCCCCCACCGCCACCACGCCCAGCACCTGGAACCAGGCACTCTGTGACATCAGCCCCGTGTCCAAGGGAACCCCAGGCAACAGGAATCCTGCGGGCACTCTGTCGGTGGCCGTAGTGGTGGCGACAAGCCTTCGTTCTTGCAGCTGCCACATGTTGCTGGTAGTGATGGATGTTCTCCTCCTCCTCGTTGTCCTGCTGGCCATGTGCTGTCCTGTGCATGGCACATGGGATAGCTGTGGGTAAGTGGCCCGAGGCTCTGGGAGGGACATTGGGCAACCCTTGTGAGCTTCTCTGGAGGGGTCCTGCTTGTCCCCCATGGCCACCCCAGTGGCTCTTGAAGGCCATCTGGGAGGCTCAGCTCCTTGCCATCACCCAGGCTGCCGGCACAACTCGTCTACGGGCTGAAGCAGAAAGCAGGGTAAAGGGAGCGGGCACGCACCCCACGGGTTTCCTCGGCCCTTCTGGCCATGCCTTGAGGGGAGGGAAGACAGCTGGCCTTTAGCCGGAATGGCACAAGCTTCCATGGAGCTAACCAGAATGGAGTTTCTGGTTACAGAGGCACCTGTGGCCTTCGGCCTGCGGCTTTTCACTACGGCATGTCGCGCGTTGTGGGTGGCACAGATGCCCAGCCAGGGGCCTGGCCCTGGATCGTCAGCATCGAGGCTCCCTTGGAAGGAGGCACGGCACACATCTGCGGGGGTTCCCTCATCAGCCCACAGTGGGTCCTCACATCAGCCCACTGCTTCATCGAGGCCAGGTAAGGAGGACCAGGGATCGGGGCTAGCCCCACACTCTAGCAGGTGCCCTGAGCACAGCAGCACGTGCTGCAGCATGTCCTGTTGCCCTGCAGTACGCCCAGTGCCTGGGCACTCCGCAGCCACCTGAGAGGCTGCTCAGGAGAAGGCTGGGCTCATGCCACTGCTTCCCAGCAGCCTCCAGCTCGACACTGCTTGAGCCCAAGGAGCACGTGGTCTGTCGCACCCTCCCAAGCACTGCTTTCCTCTCTGCCTTGCCAAGCAGAAGGCAGGGCGACTGCTGTGCTGCTGCAGCATGTGGCTCTGCTCCCTCTGAGCCCTCTCTCCATCTGCCTTCCAGGAACATCACCATGTGGCAGGTGGTGGTAGGTGCCACCCGGCTGACCCAGCTGGGACCTGAGGCCCAGGCACGCAACATCAAGCAGCTGCTGGTTCACCAGCACTTCAGTAATATCACACGGAGGAACGACATTGCCTTGCTGGAACTGGAGCAGCCTGTCCAGTGCAACAGCTACGTACAGCTTGCCTGCGTGCCCGATGCCTCGCTGAGAGTCTCGGAGCTGACAGAGTGCTACGTCAGTGGCTGGGGTGCCAGGACTGCAAGAGGTGAGCTCCCAAAATGTAATCACGTTGCGAGTGCAAGCTTGGCCAGCTTGGGGAGGCAGGTTGCTCTTCCTGACAGCAGGGGCGAAAGCCAGAATCAGGCTGTGGGGACGTATGCCTCTTAGAGAGGGGGGCGTGAGCCACTGACCCAGAGCAAGGCAGAAAGGAAGGAGCGGTCCAGCGCCTCCCCACATGCAAAGCCAAGCCCCGGGATAGGGCTTCAGTCACGCAGGGAAGGAGAACTGGCAATGAGCTGCTGGGAGTTCATTCCTTTCTGTGCTCTTCACAGCTGGAGGATCGGCATATGTGCTGCAGGAGGCCCAGGTCCACCTCATTGATGCCGGGGTCTGTAACAGCAGCGGCTGGTACAGAGGGGCCATCCACACCCACAACATCTGTGCTGGCTATCCGCAGGGTGGCATTGACACCTGCCAGGTAGGAGCGTGCTACAAGCCAAGCCCCGGCAGCACGGGCAGCCCCGCCACAACCGCCCAAACCTGCACCGTCACGGGCTTTTCCTGGCCACTCACACTCCCATTGCTGTGTCCCCACTGCTGAGGGCCTAAACCCATTTCCCCATGGGTAGGGCCTTTGTCCAGGGCCTGCCTGCCTTGTCCCAGAGGCCTGGCACTTTGTTCACAATGCCTACCCAGTGCCCTTGGAAGCCCAGAGCTTCACCATCCCAAGCCAGACACAGCCTCCTGACACACCTGCAGCACCAACGTGCCGCAGGAAGAGTGAGCCCTGCCTTACAGGCCCACCGCCCCCTCCCAGGAAAGCTTCTCCAGAGCTTGGCTGGCCACTAAATACAGCTCTGGAAGTGCCATGAGAGGGAAGGAGCCAGCCACTGGGCTGACGGTGGCCACCCAACAACCCCTTCATCCTCTCTCCTCTGCTGCAGGGGGACAGCGGTGGGCCTCTTGTGTGCCAAGACAAGAGCGCTGACTACTTCTGGCTTGTTGGCCTGACCAGCTGGGGGATGGGCTGTGCGAGAGCAAAGAAGCCCGGAGTCTACACCTCCACCCAGCACTTCTACAACTGGATCCTGGAACAGATGGGCCTGCACACAGCAGTAGCGACTACGGCAAGGCCGCAGCCAGCCTTCACCTCCACCCCCGTTCACAGGCCAACACCAACAGAAGCAGGAAGGTTTACACCCTGCCCACTTCCAGTGCAGAAGCTGTGGGATTTCCTTTCTTGGCTGCAGAAGTTGGTGCAGTTCCTAATAGGAGAAAAGGTTTGATCAGCAGGACGGAGAGGATCCAGGGCTGGCTGCAGTGCACCACCACCATTTCCCGCTGGGGCAATGCCTGCTGATGCAAAGGCAGCCTCAGTGTCAAAGGCCTGCTCTGTCCTGCCCGCGCTCCTCTCAACGGAAGAGCTCAGCTGGCTGAGTCCCTGCAATAAAGTGTTTCAGTTCTGTGGCTAACCAGGCGCCAGTCCTCTTCAGTCTCGTGTGCAAGGCCAGGACTTCCACGCCCGGCACCTGCCGAAGGAAGCAGGCTGCAGGCAGACAAGTCGGGCACAAAGGGTCACAGCAAAGGGCTGAAGCTCTGCCTGCTCAGCAAGAAGGATGAGGGTGCAGTGGAACAAGGGAAGGCAGGTCATTGCGGGGCTCAGGGCCTTGGGGATGGCAGCTGGAAGCACAGACTGCCTTAGGCCCGCTCCTGGTGGGATCCCTGTGTGCGTCTGTATGAGGCGCAAGCGAACTTGAACGTGGACTCTCAGGGCCCAGGAAACACAGATCTAGAAAGACCCAAGGCTTGCACCAGGCACTGGTGAGGGAGCCTTGGCCTTGAGCCCCACATATGACATGGACTTAATTTCTAGACTGTTATCTGAGGCATCTACGAACACGCTGTGCTTATGAATCCAGGGAGTGAGGCTGTGTTTCTGTTTCAGTAGCCTCATCCTCTGGTCTCATGGTTTAATGCCGGCCGGCAACCAAGCACCACGCAGCCGCCTGCTCACTCCCCCTCATCCGGAGGGCTGGGGAGGAGAATCAGAAAGGAATGTAAAACTTGAGGGTTGAGATAAGAACAATTTCATAATTTAAACAGAATAAAGAGGTAAGAACATCAGTAATAACAATGATAATAGTAATAATTAAAATGGAAAGGTGGAGGAAAGGGGTAAAATCCAAAGGAAAAGGGAAAAGGGGAGAAAACCCCCAAGTGATGCACAGTACAACTGCTCACCACCTGCTGACTGATGCGCAGCCAGTCTCCGAGCAACGGTCCCTCCCCAGCTAACCCTCCTACTTTCTATACCAAGCATGACGTCCCATGGTATGGAATACCTCTTTGGCTGGTTCAGGGCAGCTGACCTGGCTGCGTCCCTTCCCAGTCTCTTGTGCTCCCCCAGCACTCTGGCTGGCAAGGCCCAAGAATCCAAAAAGTCCTTGACTTTAGTATAAACATTACCCAGCAACAACTAAGAACATCAGTGTGGCTATCAACATTGTTCTCACATCACAGGCAAAACACAGCGCTGTACTAGCCACTAAGAAGAAAATTAACTCTATCCCAGCTGAAACCAGGACATGTGGAAACCCAGGAAAGGCCTGGACTGCATTCACATGGGTGTAAGCAGTGGCTACATCTGCAGGGATACTTGTCAAGGTATTGCTTTGTCTGTGTCAATCTGTTTTGCCCTTCACATTCATTGTGGCACTCTCTCTGTGTGTATGTGCGTGTCTGGCTCTTTGGAATGCAGCTGCACGCACGTGGGAAGATCCATTTAGGCTGGCATAGGAGCAGCCCCCCAGGTGCCCACCTCATTCAGATCAACCAGACCTGAAAGGAGAAATCCCACAGTGTTCAGAAGCCTGCTGCCTCTGGCTGCTCCGTAACGGAGTGGGCAAGGAAACCCAAAGCAACTCTGCAGCAGAGATCACCGGGTGGGCAGGGAGGCAGCTCTGACTGCCCCACAAACAAAGCAGCGAAAGCCATTTATCCTCGCATCCTCTTCCTGAGCTTTCCCCAACACCATTCTTTTACCTTCAGCAAAATCTCTCCCTATTACCAGCAACACTGCCCTGAAACCAGAAATTGCACATCCTCTTCTTCATTCTCCCCTTTCAAACACCTTTTCCCAACACTACAAGCAGAACAACACCAAGGCAATTAATAATTAACTTCCCCTCCATCATTATCAATACATTACCATCAAGTATCATGAGTGTCTATTTACTTCTTGTTCCATGATTGTTTCTCAAGGCCAAAAAACCAAACCCACTTATGGGACTTCTTCCCATTGTCCTTTGCATGTACCAAAAGAACATGAACTGCCATGCTGTATTGGAGATTATGCTTCCCTTTCCTAGGCCATTTCTCTTGATCACCTAAGGTATACAAGGGCCACCAGTGATGACAATATTCGGCCCATTTTGTCTGAGTGGGGGGGTCACCCCAAAACTTGCTCCAGCATCTTAATAAACAACCCAAAAGAACTCTGAAGAACCAAATCCATCTAGCAGAAAGACCAGATCCCATGTGTACAAAGTTTCAAAATCATAAACGCTCAATACCTAAACCAGACCCTGCAAACAAAACTGGACAGAGGCAAAATCCAGCAAACAAAATCCAACAAAGTTTCACCTGAGCGTGAGGCAAAATCCGGCCTCTGGGCATCCGCGTAACAGCATATGGATTGGACAATTGTGCACTTCAAATATCCCGGGGGGACTCTGACCCACCAGGGGGACTTCAACCCGCAATGCGATACGACTTCTTTGTAAGCAACCTCAGTGTTTATGACCATGTCGCTGTTATCCCAGAGAGCTGTCACGGAGATTCACCTGGCCAGGGAATCTCAGAACCCTGGCAAAACTACTCCGGTGCGTGCTTGCGGGGCTCACGATTTCTCTGGTCTGTCGAGATTCCGGAAAGCGGGTCCCGTTTGGTCACCATGTTCTGTTACCGAAAATCATAACCAAGAAAGCTCTCTGAGCCAAAGGACAGTTTAGGAAGCTGACAGTGGTTTATTGCCATGCTGGATGCACGGTGGATTTTTCCTCCTAACCCACACACCAAGTTCTCGAGGGTACACATTACAGAGGATAATACGGCACACTGGAAGGACACGCTGGAGCAGCTCAAGGAGAAGGTGCTGCCGACAGAGGCCCATGATGCGGCTGGGTGAGTGCAGTGGGGATGGGGATGGCTTTGGGCATCTCGCCCTGTTCCTTCCAGCTATCCCAGCTGGTGCTCGCGAGGTACCCTGGCATCGGAGCACTTTAGCCAGCGAAGAGTGGGGATGCTGATCAGGAATCAGTGCCTTTTCCTCCCACCGGTAGCAGGTTCCTGACATGAAAGGAGGCAGGAGGAGGGGGCACGTGCAGGACAGAGCCCTCCCAAACCAGAAGTGGGAGTGGGTGCAGAGGCTTTCTGGAGCAAGGCTGGGGGGGGACGGCTCATCTCCCCAAGCAGGGGTGTGACATGCAGTGCTGGGGAGCTGGGTTGTGACCTGCTCTCCTGGCAAGGCGCAGGGGGGTAATTAGCGCTGACGAAGGGATGAAAGCGGTGTGAGGGCTGATTTGGATGGCAGGCGTGGGAGCCTGCGCCCTTCCCCTCGCACCCCTGCGCGCCCTGGGCAGCCACAGGTGTGAGGGTGTCTGCCTGGGGGGACCAACCCTGCCAAGGTCCCTCTGCAGCCCTACGTGCCTGTGGGGGGGTGGGGACCCTTTCGTGGCAGCAGCAGGCAGGGGATGCCTTTGGCTACAAGCCTGTGGGCTTTGGGGCGCTGCTTTGAGCCAGGGTTGGTTGTTTGCCCCCTGTCACCCACCCGTGGCTCCTGCCTTCTCCAGGAGAATTACGGCCATCCCATTGCTGCCGCCGCTGACCCCTGCCTCACTGGGCACCCGGGTGCCATCATCAAGCAGTAGCAACGTCAGCATCACGGCCACAGGTAGGGGACACGGGGACCCATCCCCGGCCCCTGGGGATGTCATACCACAGCAAGGGAGGGCTCTTCTCCGGGTGTAGGCAGAGGGTCTGGGGGTGCCTGGGCAGGGCAGGGGAGCAGAGATGTGCTGGGGAGGGTCAGCTGTTCTTGCCCCAGGCCTGTGGGGTCCTACAGCCTTGCCCGGCGCTGCCCCATCGAGCCCATTTTTCTGCCTCAGTGGTGCAGAAGCCACGTGATGAGCTGTGCCTGGTCTCAGCCTGACCTCAGGTTTGCTGGGGCATCAGGTGCCTCCTGTGAGATAAGTCGCCAAAATTCAGCTCCGCAGCAGCCTCACCCACCGGGTGCTCTACGGCCACTCCAGCCCCCTATCCTGTGCCCCATCAAGGTAGGGATGACAAAGGTAGGGATCTGGAGGGGCGACCAAGGCTGGGAGGGTGATGCTGTGCACTGGGAGGGATGCATGACTCAGTTTCCGCAGGGAGAGCTGGGTGTGGGAGGGTTGCCTGGGGATGCTGAATTCAGCCCCATGTGTCAGCCACGCTGCTCTCTCCTCAGCACGACAAGATGGAGCTGTTGGGCCAAGACAGCCGCATCCCCAGGGACTGGCAGGACAAGCAGCTGCCTGTGATTGTGGGCAAGGAGGGTACAGCTAAGGCACGCTTGGGGAGGGGATCCAGCAGGTGCCAAGGGGACGGAAGTGTTGGCATGAAGCCATATTCACCCTGGCGCCCCCCAGCCTGCCTCCCTCTGGTCTTTCTTTCAGGCTTCCCGAGGGACAAGGCCAAGCTGTCCCCAAGGCAGAGGGATGCCCGGGACACCGGCCACCTGCTCTCACAGCCCCGGAGGGTTGGGTCCTTGAGCTGCCAGCTGGGTATGGTCTGTTGGGGTACCGGGGGGGAGAGGGCACCCTACTGTCAGCCAGTGGGTGGGGGCGAGCAGGGGTCGATGCCCCCAGCCAGGCAGGGTGGGATGGAGTCTGGAGTGGGATGGGGACGGGTGAAATGGGATGGAGGGGGAGGGCTGGCGCATGGGGCAACTGGTCCCCACATTGGAGCTGGAGTGAGGTGGGTGGCCATGGTGGGGCAGCCCTGGCCAGTGTGGGACTACAGCCTGTCTGCTTCAGGGTGGGGGCCAGGACCATGTTTCAGGGTGTCTCTGGCCGGGCAGGTGCCACTGCTGCCTGCCCCGTCCTGGGCTGGCAGAGCTGCACACAGCCATTGCCCGCCCCTAGGGCTGCAGGGGGGCTGAGCCCTGATTCTCGACCCCAGGCACCGTGGCCTCGCTGGAGCAGAGGCCAGCCTCATTCCATGGGCAGCTCTGCCAGGCGCCACCGGGGCTCCTCGTCCAGCCCCTTCGGAGTGACTCCAGCACCACGGCAGCTGAGCGGGACTGGGGGTCCGCGAGCAAACCCACCCCACCGAGCAGGAGAGCAAGCAGCTGAAGGCAGTAGCAATAAAGGATGACGGGCAGTGCAGCGCCTCTGTGGCCTGAGTGGGGTGGCTCTGGGTTGGGATCTTCCCCTCATGCATAAGGGGTGGCTGGCAGCACCCCTTATTCTGCGGGCACGTGGCACCAGAGGAGCTGCTGGAAATTGCCCCTGTCCAACCCCTTCCCAGGGCCTGTGCCAGCCCCGTGCTGCCAGGCTCCCCCTGACCCCCCCGACCACCACGAGCCCCACTTTTGGCCCCCGTGGCCCCTGCCAGGGGAGCCGATGGCCCCAAAGGGGGTCTGGGGGAGCCGGGCGGTGCAGCAGGGTCATGATGATGCTCAGGTGCTGCTGAAGATGGTAGGGAATGGGGACCTCAGGGAGAAGGGCAGCAGCCGCACACGGCTTAGTGCCAGAAGTGAATCCCACTTGGAGCCCGCTGGTTTGTTCTCGCTTGTGCCAAGGGATGAGCATCCCCGCACCAGTTTGCTTCTGTCCTGTTGGAGAAACCCCCTCTCCCTCTTCCAGCGCTGCCATTGATGGGAAGAGGGAGGTACCGACCGCCGTGCTGCCCAGCCCAGGGCAGCTGGTGCTCCCCACCTCCAGAGCAAAACACCACAAGCCCTTCCCTGCTCCCAAACCTGGGGGGACATGTCCCCTCCTTTCCCTTATGCCACCCCCACGGCTTGGAGTTGCTTTCCCCAGCCCCCTTTTGCCCCCAGTCCACTCCCTATCAGATGGGGGAAAGCCCCACTGTGTGCTGAGACCTGTCTCAAGTTGTGTTGTGAGTGGAGAGGTACCGGGCAGGGAAACTGCCGTCCCTGGAAGCAGTGGGGCAGGGGGAGCCTGGGGGTGTCACAGCTGGGGACATGTGGCTGTGTACACAGGGGATGCTGGGGGGGAGAGCATGACACAAGCCCCCAGACCTCCTGCACACACAGTGACAGACCCCGTCTTTGCCCACCCCGCTGCATTCCCCAGGGATCCACTCCGCAGAGATGTTTCCCTCGGTGGGTTTGGGTTTTCAGGGAAAAAATGGGTGCTAAAGGACCACTTTGGGGGTGCCCAGGTACATCCATCAGGATTTGGGGTCCCCCCAGTGCCACCTGCACTGGGATAACTGGGAGCACTCAGGGCAAAGCAGTAGGCATCAGAGCAGAGCCAGCAAAGGACCATCCTGCACGCCAGGGCTGGGCTCAGGCATCAATGGGCTTCAAAGCACCCCCAGGACTAATGGCATTTGCAGGATACAAATCCTGCAAAGGATGCCTTTGGTGCTCATGGCCCCCAGCTCAGCCCCTCTCCCACTCTCTGCCCCATTTGCTGATGCTGGGACCCAGCTGCACCCTATGAACACCCCCACCACCTCCTATAGACACCGAGCCCCCACCTCCCACCCCTCCTTGGGTGCTGCCTGCACCACCGAAGCGGGTGAGTAGCCCCAGCTGGAGCCTTTTCCGCTTTTTTCCTTGGAGGTTGTGCCGTCCCTGGGGGGCATGCCAGCGCCGCCGCTGTGCCTGGAGCCCCCCAGCCCTCGCTGGCCTCTCCAGGCTGGGCTGAGACTCGGCACAGCTTCCTGGGGCTGCCGGCACCTCCCGTCCCCACTGGTGCTGCTGTGGCATGGGGGGGTTCGCTCCCAGTCTTGGTGCCCTGCCAGGATCGTCCTCCCGGCAAAGAGAAAAGGCCAGGACAGCTGGTGTTAAACAAGTGATTTTGTTTCCTACATTATTTTTGAATGAAAAGCAAAACCCCAGAAAACTTCAAGCAACTGTGTTTTGAAGGAAACAGCACCACAGCCGCAGTCACGCACCAGCCACCCCCCTGGGCTGAGGTCAGACGCAATGCTGGAGGTGGGGACAGAGCTCTGAGCTTCTGGGGTGGTGTTTGCCAGGTGAATGTGAAACACCGGTTTAAAAAAACCAGCCCGGTGGAGTAACACAGTACAGTGCTGCAAGGATTACTGAACGCATCGGCTGAAGGGTGTGAAGCCCCTGGCAGGTGTCTGCGTGGCCCCTTGTTCTGAGCCAGGATGGCACGGTGCTCTTCACACTGGAAGCCCATGCTCAGAGTGTGAGTGGTATTGCTCTTCTCTGTCCTTCCAACTGCTCATCAGCCCTGCCAGCAGCAAGGGCAGCACTCGTGGGATGCTCTTGCCCCACTCAGGCTGGCATTTGCTGGGCTGTATTTGGGTAGAAAGCGTGGAACTAGGGCACCGGTGAGCAGAGGGTGGTGCGGGTGCCCCCTGGGTCATGCCCAGGAGCACAGCCCGAGTTATCTTGGGGCCCCGCTCCAAACCCCACCCTGAGTGGAAGCTAAAGGCAGCGGGCTGAACTGAAGCCAGGAGCTGCTCACGTCTCAGACTCCCTCACTGCTTTAGGCCAGTGTGACGTGCAGAATTAAACTCTATAACTCACGATAAGTTATAACGCAGGTATGTTTATTGCGGCGCCGGGTGCAAGGGGGATCGCTCCTCCTAACTAACACTTAGTTGTACTCACAATACATATTTATACAGTGAAGTTGGTTAGTTCTGCCCAAAGTCTACACCTACTAACTAATTGTGGGTTAGTTGCTTTCTCGCTTCAATTTAAAGGTGCAGTTCATTTTAAATTGACTGGGCATGCTCCCCGAGCGGGAGATTCCCCCTCTTCGGGGGGGGGGGGGCGGGCATTTGAGTAGGAGATCGTGATCTCCCACTACCACAATTACTTTATCCTAGTGGTGCAGATTATCTCAAAATTTTACTGAATCTTCCTATATTTTGTGTTTATGTAACAGCTAGTTACAAGAAGATTTTGATTCTAAGGAATTAACCTTCATGATAGAATTACATTAATACTTATTGACCAGTGAGGTATGAATCGCTGTGCTGCTTGTTATCGCAGACTGTTATTTGAAATCCCTGTGCTATAGATCATACTAAGCTTAGTCCCTACTCTCAGACCACAACCAGAGCGCCCAGGTTCTGTTGTGTATGGGATGAGTTATTGGACAGCTTGGCAAGGCCGATATCCAGCTGTCCCACTTGGCAACAAAACTAACTTTTAAGGTGTCCTGAAGTGAACTACCTTCATTATAATACCAAAAAATCATGCCCACAGGTCAAGTAGACCCTTGCCCAGCTGAAGACCCTTCCCCTGTGCAAGCGTAGTAACAGAAAAGGATGACACAGCAAATATAACAATTATATGCAAATTACTAACCAATCATTGTAATTGGGAGTGTATGACCTTGTAATTTTCTGTATAAATGTAACAGTAAAACCTACACAGGTGTGCCTGATTTGTGGAGATGCCACCGAGCACCCAGCGCTGCAATTAAGGAGTGCCTGCTGCTCTAATGCTGCAATGGTGTTAAGAGGTTTGACTCCCAATTTCGGTGACAGTGGTGACAGGTGGAAGGTGTGGTTAAGCAGAACAGCTTGTAACAACTCTATAAAAAAAAGGAACCAACATTGGACGGAACGTTCCCCCACCGGACATGGAAACGTATCGGACTGTCGGGACACGGCAGCTCCGGGGTGGTAGCTGTTGCTGTAAGCCTTTCCTTCTTAACTTCTTTCTTTCCTTCCTTCCTCTCTTAATCTGTCACTCTCACTCCCCCTTTGCATTCACGTATTTCTTGTTGGGCAAATAAAGTTCCTTGGCTCTTGACTCCATTTTGAGTCTTCATTCTGTTCCCGAGAATACAAACAGAACCACGCTCCGGTCTCAGACGGGCATGTAACATTTTAATTGGTGTCACGGACAGGATTCTCAGTGAAACAGAAATTGCCAGGTTCTTTATGAGAGACTCTTGTGTGTGTGCCTGAGACCTACCTTGGTACGAAGTGAGTGCAGAGTCTGAGTCCGCGGTTCTGTTTGTCCGTGAGGAAAAGAGGTGAAGAAGGACTAAGCGACAGAATTGAACAAGAGACGAGTCTCTAAAGCAGTTTAAAAGTGTGACCTCCAGAGGGTGAAGGGAGGTGGGTGTAGTAGCAGCGAACATACAGTGAGGCCATCTCAGGACAAAATAACCCCTCTTTGGTGAAAGGAGTGCCCACACTTCTACAGAGGTTCGTAATGTTTCCCCCACTAAAGTATGGGGCGGAGATTTATATAAACTGGATGATTTTGGGGAACCTATCATGCTCGCCGAGCTCCCCAAGGGTGAGAATGAGCAAAAAATCAGTGGTTCCAACCACTATAGTGTAGTGGATAGGGTCATGATATTGCAGACGGAGGCTAAAGTTAGGGCTGGTGTAGGACAATGCCTCAAGGACAAGAGTCCAAGTACTGATAGCCTGATGAATAGAGACTTGTTAGAACTTGTAGGGCACTAGCCCTGGGAACAAAGGAACAAGCTAACTGCAGACCCCTGAGCCGTTACAGTTGAGGAGGCAACCAGACGGACAGAGAAACAAGTAGCCAGATAAGGGAACGCATAGTGCCGATAAGTAACTTTGTTAATCAAGAAAGCCGGGTAGAAAGAAGCCCCCTAATTTTGGAATAGAAATTGTTGCTAGGTCAAGGTAAACCAATAAGTTCCTATTGTTTTAACGGTGTGCCTTAAATATCAACCAATCAGTGTTTTTTACGCTTAAGATTTAACCAATCAGTGTGTAATATGTAGAAGGTAGAAACGTATATATGTGTAAGAAAATCACTAATAAACGGACAACTTGCTTGCATCAAGCTGCGTCCCGTCTCTTCATTTGCCGCACCAAGCCTGCTAGGAGTGCAGGGGAGTTGCGCTCTGTGCTACGAGGAACACCTGAGGCCTCTGGACAGAAAGCCGGACTTGTTTGGGGAGGGAGCATGCTCCAGCATCATCCGCAGAGCCATAAGAACTCCTTTCACTGCATGATCAAGAGGAAGCAAAGGGCATGCCCATGTTTCCAGAGATCCCAGTTCAGCTGGAGGCATGCCCTGCAGTCCTGGGTAGGAACAGAGCTGGGAGCTGCAGCACCATGGCTTGCCGGGGCCCAAGCACAGAGCAAGAGGAGGACGGTCCTGGCAGCTTCAGAGGCAGGCGCTTCTGCAGCTCCCGCAGGGGGGGCATGCCTAGGTGGGCAGCAGCTGAGGGCATGCATGCTCAAGCACCTCCAAGTCCTTCCTGCCTCTGGGAGGTGGAGAGGTGGCCAGTGGTTGGCAGGCCTGGTCCTCTTGCAAGGTGGGGACGCTGGGGCTGAGCAGGCACGTCGGCTGACACCGCAGGCCATCCACATGCCTGAGAGGCTCTCTCTCCCCTCTTGCTTGTCACCTCGTCCAGCTTCAGGTTCACTAGTGAGCTGTGCACGCGCACAGGGCTCCCAGCAGCAGCTGGCCCGAGACACTGGGGCTTTCCAAGTGCTGGCTGCCTGTGGCCTGTCTTGCCGTCGGCCTTTGCTAGCAGCCAGGCCTGGGGACCCACCGTGTGGCAGGTGCAGAATGGGACCACACAGGAAGGGCTTTGGGGTGGCTCTCCGAAAGAAGCCAGTGGGTACTGTGGTGATTAGGCGCAGGGCTCAGGCAAGCAAGGCAGCCAGCACTTTGCTTCTGTGTGACCGGCTCCTTGATCCCCCCTTCTCTCCATTTGCCGTGCTTATACGTGCCCCTCATCTTCCCTGAGTCCTGCCTCTCTCAGCCCTGCTCTCCTCCCAGACACGGGGCCAAGCCCGGTTATTTCCCACCCCCCCCTTTGCTCCCAGGTTTGCCCCATCTGTCAACACACGTGGTCTTTGGGTGTTGTTAGCTAGGTCACCTTGGACTTGTGTGCCATTACTGACGGGCTTGCCTGGGAACTGCTGTCCCTGCCAGAGTCCTCTCCGCCAAATGACCCCAATCTCTTCCTTCAAGCGTCTGTGAAGTGTGGCCACCTCTGATGGCATTCCCCACTAGCCACCTGCCAAAACCGGTGCTGAAAGAGCAGGGTTTCCCCAGCAGACAAGTTGTCTTCTCCAAGGCTGCCTTCTGCCTGCTCTCAGCAGACACGTGGGAACCGGCTGCCGGTCCCTTTTCAAAACACAAAGCAGCCTTGAGCCCGCTTGCTTGGAGGCCAGTTCTGGGGCCTAGGAAGCCCTGCTGCACCTCAAGGGCCTTGAGAGCAGCTCTTCCACTTTCAGACAGAGCCTGCGTGGTCCTCCTCCTCGGGACCCGATTGCTCCCTCCGCTGTGCGCCTTATGCCTCACCACAGAAGCCAGGATGGCAGCAGGGAGCTGCCGCACCTTTCACAAGCTTGGAGGCTGCCAACCTTCAAGCCATTGCCCTCGACCCTCCAGGGACCTAGCCCTGCTGTGCAAATGCAATGCACGTGCCTGGCTCCTGCTTCTCTCCTGCACTCCAGCAGGAGAGTGAGCAAGGCTCCTTCAGTAAGCGGCAGAAGACAGACTGACGAGGTGAGACTGATGCAAGCTCTTGCAAAGCTGTGAACAATGGCACGTTGGGCTGCGAGCAGGAGCATCCTTCTCTCTCTAGAGCTTCACGTTGATTGCCCTTGCCACAAGTGCCATGGTCAGTGGGTGCCCAGAACAGCAATCCAACTCACAGACAGCAAGGACACGACGCCTGCCAGAGCGCGTTGCTGTGGCTGACATAGCCAGTGAGGAGTGTGCTGCACCTGCATTTCACTGTGCTTTGTGCAGGAAGGTTGACGTTGCTGGGCTGTGCTTGGCTTATTTGGCTTGCCCAGCACTGCTTGGCTGCCACGGCCATCAACAGATTGGCTCTTCAACACCCAAGCATGCGCATGCTGCTGTAGTCATTGTGTTCTTTGTTGTGTGTCTGTTTATTGGGAAGGAGCCGGTGGCACAGGGCTGCAGAGAGCAGGGCGGCAGGGAACTCCCCAAAGAGGCTGCGAGGCCACGCTGGGTGTTGCCCTGTGAGCTGTTAGCAGGCAGAGCTGGGAGCCAGGCGCTGCTGCCTGCCACGGGGCCTGCCCGCCCTGATCGTGCAAGCAGGGCATTGCGTGGGGCTCTGTCAGGGGTGTGCGATCCCAGCTTCCGCCTCCAGTCCTGCTTGGAACCCCTCCTGTTGCCCCCCATCCCTCCCCCACCGCCACCACGCCCAGCACCTGGAACCAGGCACTCTGTGACATCAGCCCCGTGTCCAAGGGAACCCCAGGAACGGGAATCCTGCGGGCACTCTGTCGGTGGCCGTAGTGGTGGCGACAAGTCTTCGTTCTTGCAGCTGCCACATGTTGCTGGTAGTGATGGATGTTCTCCTCCTCCTCGTTGTCCTGCTGGCCATGTGCTGTCCTGTGCATGGCACATGGGATAGCTGTGGGTAAGTGGCCGAGGCTCTGGGAGGGACATTGGGCAACCCTTGTGAGCTTCTCTGGAGGGGTCCTGCTTGTCCCCCATGGCCACCCCAGTGGCTCTTGAAGGCCATCTGGGAGGCTCAGCTCCTTGCCATCACCCAGGCTGCCGGCACAACTCGTCTACGGGCTGAAGCAGAAAGCAGGGAAAGGGGAGTGGGCACACACCCCACGGGTTTCCTCGGCCCTTCTGGCCATGCCTTGAGGGGAGGGAAGACAGCTGGCCTTTAGCCGGAATGGCACAAGCTTCCATGGAGCTAACCAGAATGGAGTTTCTGGTTACAGAGGCACCTGCGGCCTTCGGCCTGCGGCTTTTCACTACGGCATGTCGCGCATTGTGGGTGGCACAGATGCCCAGCCAGGGGCCTGGCCCTGGATCGTCAGCATCGAGGCTCCCTTGGAAGGAGGCACGGCGCACATCTGCGGGGGTTCCCTCATCAGCCCACAGTGGGTCCTCACATCAGCCCACTGCTTCATCGAGGCCAGGTAAGGAGGACCAGGGATCGGGGCTAGCCCCACACTCTAGCAGGTGCCCTGAGCACAGCAGCACGTGCTGCAGCATGTCCTGTTGCCCTGCAGTACGCCCAGTGCCTGGGCACTCCGCAGCCACCTGAGAGGCTGCTCAGGAGAAGGCTGGGCTCATGCCACTGCTTCCCAGCAGCCTCCAGCTCGACACTGCTTGAGCCCAAGGAGCACGTGGTCTGTCGCACCCTCCCAAGCACTGCTTTCCTCTCTGCCTTGCCAAGCAGCAGGCAGGGCGACTGCTGTGCTGCTGCAGCATGTGGCTCTGCTCCCTCTGAGCCCTCTCTCCATCTGCCTTCCAGGAACATCACCATGTGGCAGGTGGTGGTAGGTGCCACCCGGCTGACCCAGCTGGGACCTGAGGCCCAGGCGCGCAACATCAAGCAGCTGCTGGTTCACCAGCACTTCAGTAATATCACACGGAGGAACGACATTGCCTTGCTGGAACTGGAGCAGCCTGTCCAGTGCAACAGCTACGTACAGCTTGCCTGCGTGCCCGATGCCTCGCTGAGAGTCTCGGAGCTGACAGAGTGCTACGTCAGTGGCTGGGGTGCCAGGACTGCAAGAGGTGAGCTCCCAAAATGTAGTCACGTTGCGAGTGCAAGCTTGGCCAGCTTGGGGAGGCAGGTTGCTCTTCCTGACAGCAGGGGCGAAAGCCAGAATCAGGCTGTGGGGACGTATGCCTCTTAGAGAGGGGGGTGTGAGCCACTGACCCAGAGCAAGGCAGAAAGGAAGGAGCGGTCCAGCGCCTCCCCACATGCAAAGCCAAGCCCCGGGATAGGGCTTCAGTCACGCAGGGAAGGAGAACTGGCAATGAGCTGCTGGGAGTTCATTCCTTTCTGTGCTCTTCACAGCTGGAGGATCGGCGTATGTGCTGCAGGAGGCCCAGGTCCACCTCATTGATGCCGGGGTCTGTAACAGCAGCGGCTGGTACAGAGGGGCCATCCACACCCACAACATCTGTGCTGGCTATCCGCAGGGTGGCATCGACACCTGCCAGGTAGGAGCGTGCTACAAGCCAAGCCCCGGCAGCACGGGCAGCCCCGCCACAACCGCCCAAACCTGCACCGTCACGGGCTTTTCCTGGCCACTCACACTCCCATTGCTGTGTCCCCACTGCTGAGGGCCTAAACCCATTTCCCCATGGGTAGGGCCTTTGCCCAGGGCCTGCCTGCCTTGTCCCAGAGGCCTGGCACTTTGTTCACAATGCCCACCCAGTGCCCTTGGCAGCCCAGAGCTTCACCATCCCAAGCCAGACACAGCCTCCTGACACACCTGCAGCACCAACGTGCCGCAGGAAGAGCGAGCCCTGCCTTACAGGCCCACCGCCCCCTCCCAGGAAAGCTTCTCCAGAGCTTGGCTGGCCACTAAATACAGCTCTGGAAGTGCCATGAGAGGGAAGGAGCCAGCCACTGGGCTGACGGTGGCCACCCAACAACCCCTTCATCCTCTCTCCTCTGCTGCAGGGGGACAGCGGTGGGCCTCTTGTGTGCCAAGACAAGAGCGCTGACTACTTCTGGCTTGTTGGCCTGACCAGCTGGGGGATGGGCTGTGCGAGAGCAAAGAAGCCCGGAGTCTACACCTCCACCCAGCACTTCTACAACTGGATCCTGGAACAGATGGGCCTGCACACAGCAGTAGCGACTACTGCAAGGCCGCAGCCAGCCTTCACCTCCACCCCCGTTCACAGGCCAACACCAACAGAAGCAGGAAGGTTTACACCCTGCCCACTTCCAGTGCAGAAGCTGTGGGATTTCCTTTCTTGGCTGCAGAAGTTGGTGCAGTTCCTAATAGGAGAAAAAGTTTGATCACCGGGACGGAGAGGATCCAGGGCTGGCTGCAGCGCACCACCACCACCATTTCCCGCTGGGGCAATGCCTGCTGATGCAAAGGCAGCCTCAGTGTCAAAGGCCTGCTCTGTCCTGCCCGCGCTCCTCTCAACAGAAGAGCTCAGCTGGCTGAGTCCCTGCAATAAAGTGTTTCAGTTCTGTGGCTAACCAGGCGCCAGTCCTCTTCAGTCTCGTGTGCAAGGCCAGGACTTCCACGCCCGGCACCTGCCGGAGGAAGCAGGCTGCAGGCAGACTGCAGGAGCGGGCTGGAAACTAGGACCATGCGTTGCAATCAGTTAGCTGAGGGGAATGTGCTCGAGCTTTTCTAGACAGCAATTAACATGATGAGACATGTTTACAGAGCACAGGGGAGTGGGAGACAGATGGCGCCAAGGATGGCGCCAAGGAGCGGTAACACCTTGCTGTTAATTGATGATAGTTAACCACCAATCAGGGATTGCCTGGTATGCAAGGCTTAGCTTCAAGAACCAGTTTTAAACGTGCAGCTTTTGAAAGTGTATATAAGCTCATGCTTTGGTACAATAAATGGACATTTGCTTGCATCAAGCTGTGTCCCGTCTCTTCATTCGCCGCAAATTGGTGACCCCGACGTGATCCGTTTAAGGATCTAACGTGAAGGGCTTTCGAATCGCCTAACTGAGCGACATGCAGCGAATCCCACAGAACTTTGAATGATCCGCTGAAAGGAAGCAGGAGCCGGCCGGCCAGAAATCCCTCCGGAGCTGAGAGGTGAGCTGTGGGAAATCCGTAATGGGGAATCAGGTTTCGTCCTCAGAAAGAGACGTATATGAGCTTATGCAAGGTCTCCTTAACAAACATAAGAAAAGTATTTCTGGGCAAGACCTTAAAGCAATGCTCAAGTGGGTGCAAGTAAATATGCCCACAGTGACTGCATCTACAATTTTTACGCTGGAACGTTGGGACGACACAGGGGTGAAATTGTGGGATTCTGCGACAAAAGGCAATACTGAGTCCCACTGTCTGCTCTCTTCATGGAGAGTTATTTTTGAGACTATGAAAGCACAGGAAGAAAAGGCAGAGGAAGGAGAGCAGGAGGAATCGCAAGCTCCTATAGCTCTTTCCTTATCAGCCTCTAAGTCACAGTGCTCTAGAAACCTGGGTGTCAATGCAGTGGAGTATCCGCCAGAAGAAGATCCCTTTGACCCGGGACCAGTAGACCCTGAACAAGAACCTGATTTATAGCCTCCTGATCTGCGTGATGTGTGGGCAAAAATAAAGAAACAAGCCTTAAAGGAGGAGGATTTAGAAATGGCTAAAACTATAGTTGCTCCGGTCTTGTATTCTCAGGGTCGGGCAGGGGGAGCACGATGGGAGGCTCTTTCTTTTTCGGTTGTTAAAGAGCTGCACCACACGGTTACGGAACATGGTATGTCTTCTCCCTAGTTTATAAGTCTGTTATCTTCTGTGTTTGATACTTATGTCATGACTCCTCATGATTTGAAATCTTTAGCACGATTGCTACTAACCCCAACTCAGTACACGTTATGGGAGTCGCATTGGAGAGGGGGACTGCAAGCACTCCTGCTCACGTATGTCAATCACAATGATGCTGCATTAGCTGCACTGACAATAGAGCATCGTACGGGCACCGGTGCACATGCTGATCCTGTAGCGCAGGCTCAACACTGCCCCCGTGCGGCTCTCGAGGCAATTAGAGAAGAGGCCAAAAAGGCTTTTTTCCAGGTTCCTGACGTACAAAAGCCACAAAAAGCTTTTACTAACATCACTCAGGAGTCTCGAGAACCTTATATGCAGTTTATTGATAGACTAAAACAGGCTTTGGAACGTCAAGTAGATAATGCGGAAGCTCAGGATATATTGTTAACAAAACTAGCTGTTGAAAATGCTAATGTTGATTGTAAAAGGCTATTGAAGTCTCTTCCCAACCCGAACCCCACTTTGGTGGAAATAGTGAAAGCATGGAACCGAATCGGTACGGTTGACCACAAGTTTGAAGCTATGGCTGCTGCTTTTGCAGCGATGCGTGGTGTGGGGAATTGCTATGGTTGTGGTAAGCCTGGTCATCTAAAGAGAAATTGTCTTGCTTGGGCTGCAGGGAATAGACAACAACCTCCTGGTCCTGGAGTTTGTCCGACATGTCAGAAAGGGCGTCATTATGCTAATCAATGTCGATCTAAGTATGACTTCCAGGGACAACCGATACAGGGAAACCGACCGCGGAGCGCGGGGCAGCGACGCGCGCAGACACAAGCGCCACAGCTGACATTTCAACAACCTCGGAGAGAAGCACCAACACCTCAAGTCCCTGTCCAGCAACCTCAGGCAGCGCCGGATTGGACCTGGCAACCTCACACACAGTAACACTGCTCGATTCCTCGGTTCATTTATTATCAACAAATGTCAAAGGACCATTACCCCCCGATACACAAGCTCTATTAATTGGTAGATCTTCCACAACATCGTCTGGTCTCTTTGTTTTACCAGGTGTTATTGACTCTGACAGCGTGGACGAAATCAAAATCATGGCATGGACTCCGTTTCCACCTTGTACGATACCTCAGGGTAGTCGAATAGCGCAATTGATTCTGATTCCGGCAAGGGTAAGCTCTCTTATCACTGATCATCCTCCGCAGAGGAGAGCAGGTTTTGGATCCACAGGGTTACCTCACATTTTGTGGGTACAATCTATTTCTCCACAGCGACCTATGTATCAGTGTACCCTTATTTACAATGACCAACAAATAGCACTAAATGGAATCATTGACACTGGAGCTGATGTCACAGTAATTTCTCAAGCCAAATGGCCTCCGCAATGGCCACTGACTAATGTCTCTCAGACACTGGCTGGGATAGGGGGGACCGGTAATAGTCGTCAGAGTTTGGAACTAATTCGAATTCAAGGACCAGAGGGACATGTGGCTTCTGTTAAACCTTTTGTGCTACCAGTCCCTATGGTTTTGTGGGGACGTGACGTATTGTCACAATGGGGGATGTCTATCCAAACACATTTTTAGATGGGGCCATTGAAGTGCGCGACACCCTAAAAATAACCTGGAAAACTGATGCTCCTATTTGGGTGGATCAATGGCCCCTTCCTTTGGAAAAACTTCGCGCACTTCAAAACTTAGTCTCAGAACAACTGTCCCAAGGACACATTGAACCTTCTACTAGCCCATGGAATTCACCAGGTTTTGTTATTAAAAAACAAACTGGCAAGTGGCGCTTGCTCCATGATCTCAGAAAAATTAATGATGCTATGGAAGATATGGGAGCCCTCCAACCCGGGCTCCCGTCCCCAACTATGATCCCTCGACATTGGCATCTAACTGTCATAGATCTTAAAGATTGTTTTTTCAGTATCCCGTTGCATCCAGATGATGCCCCAAAATTTGCCTTTTCAATTCCAAGCATCAACATGCAAGCTCCGTTGCACAGATATCAGTGGGTTGTACTGCCACAAGGTATGAAAAATAGCCCTACAATGTGTCAATGGTATGTTGCGAAAATACTCAGTCCTGTCCGAAACGCTATGCCTACTGTGTTATTGTATCATTATGTGGATGAACTTTTAGTGGCAGCACAACATCACAAAGTCATGGAGGAAGCTGTAGCCCTTGTCGCAGATGCCGTGAATTCGGCAGGTCTCTCTATAGCACCAGAAAAAGTCCAGAAGTTTCCCCCTTGGAAATATCTGGGCTGGTGAATAAGAGCACAAACTATTGTTCCTCAACCATTGCAGATCAATACCAATGTAAAAAACCTGCACGATGCACAAAAATTACTGGGAACAATAAATTGGGTTCGACCACTACTGGGAATTTCTAATACAGACTTGGGTCCTCTGTTTGACCTACTTAAAAGGGGACACTAATCTTTGTTCCCCACGTAATCTTAACTCTGAAGCAGATGCATCTTTACAAAAGGTTGCCTCAGCTATTGCTTCTCGACAGGCCCACCGATGGGCCCCTGAACTACCTTTTAACTTGATTATTTTAAACCCTGTACGACAGCCTCATGCCCTGATATTGCAATGGGACCTTCAGAACTCAGACCCCCTGTTAATTATTGAATGGATCTTTTTACCTAACCAGTCTACAAAAACTATTTTGGCACAACATGAAATGTTTGCCTCTCTGATTGTTAAAGCTAGATCACGCCTGTTAACCTTATCAGGGAAGGATTTTGTCTGTATTTGTCTACCAATAACAACGGTATACTTACAATGGCTTTATCAGCAATCAGACACCTTTGTTATGGCACTTGCTGACTATACAGGTCAACTAAGTTCTCATCCACCTTCACACACACTGTTTAACATTGACTTTTGTCTGATGTTAAAACCCAAAAGAAGCGAACAACCCTTACAGGCACTTACTGTCTTTACAGATGGATCAGGCAAATCACATAAATCTGTTCTCCTATGGTGGGATGATCAACGGAGACGATGGGACTCGGACATAGAGACAGTCTCCGGTTCACCTCAAATAGGAGAACTGAATGCAGTTGTTTGCGTTTTCCGAAAATGGAACGTACCACTCAAGCTTGTTACTGATTCAGCTTATGTTGCAGGTATTGTTACACGAGCCAAAGCTTCTGTGCTGCGGAATGTTTCACATTCACAACTTTTTACCCTGTTACAGGAACTTATTTTCCTTTTGGACTCTCGATCTGCACCTTATTTTGTTATGCATATTAGATCTCATACCTCACTACCTGGTTTTCTGGCAGAAGGCAATCGACGAGCTGATCTGTTGATGTTACCAGTTCAAGTATTGCCAGACCGCATTGCACAAGCTAAACTGAGTCGCTCTTTTTTCCATCAAAATGCTGGAGCTCTTAAGCGACAGTTTGACCTTACTTCTCAACAAGCGTCAAATATTATTGCTGTCTGTCCTGATTGTCAAAAACATTCTTTCCCATCAATTGCTGCAGGACTTAACCCTAGAGGATTACAAAGCCTACAATTATGGCAAACAGATGTCACACATTATTCTGAATTTGGTAACCTTAAATATATCCACTCTTCCATTGATACATTTTCAGGTGCCTTGTTTGCCTCTTGTCACACAGGAGAAAAGGCCCGAGATGTTCGTAGACATTTAATGCGTGCTTTTGCTACTTTGGGTATTCCCTCAAAGATAAAGACAGATAATGGTCCAGCTTATGTTTCAACAACTATAAAAACCTTTTTTGCCCTATGGGGTATAACTCATATTACTGGCATTCCTCATTCCCCCACCGGTCAATCTCTCGTTGAACGGTCTCATCAGTCTCTAAAACGTCTATTACAACAACAAAAAGGGGGAATGGCTATTCCGGAGGAACGGTTACAGAAAGCATTGTATGTTTTTAATTTTTTAAATTGTTCTTTAATAGATAACAACCCACCGACAGTTCGACATTTTACTGCAAATACCTCCTTCGAGGCACGGGTTAAAGCCCCAGTATTGGTTCGAGAACCAGAAACAGGTAAAATTATGGGACCATATCCTCTTGTTACATGGGGAAAAGGTTACGCTTGTGTCTCCACAGAAAGAGGACCCAGATGGATCCCAGCAAAGAATGCACGACCTTTCCCTGAACCTTTACCGCAGACAACTGATACCGACACCGACCCTACAGAATGAAATAAAAACTGCGTGATGATTTCTGTTTTGCATTAATGTCAGGTAACCAAATTCAGGATCTAGCATCTAGATTTCGCTTTTTACAGCGCTCGGAACGGACAATATCGCCCTGGATTAAACCACTTAACAAAGGGAATACGTTTGGACCAGACCAGATCCCCAACGCACTGACGGCACCACTAGCAGATATTATCTTCCATTACATCGACTTTCAACGACACTGTCATGAACCAGATTGGACAGCGTCTCGATTTCTACAGTTATGTTGCTATGAGCGTGGACCATCTTGTCAACCGTGGATCAAGATTCATTGTGAACTCTGTGATCACGATCGCTGGCGAGTTGTAAGACTAAGGGACAGATGGGGTCATTGGATGTGCTCTGAGTGTAATAATCAGATATTAAGGTTTAATCATATACAGTGGGCTGAACGTTTTATGGGAAAACCTCTTTTGGAATTAGAGGGAGTTATAGGGTTGGGTTCTGAGATTTTTCCAAACTTAGTTTTTGCAAATTTTTTATCATTGATTGAAAGCCTAGAAGTACGGGCTATTGCACGGTTGTTGTTTCAATATATTGTATTAGCAAGCAGAATTTATATTATTAACAAGAACATTATTGTAGGATTAGAGAGTGGACGATCAATTGCAGTGCCTCGGTCGTGGACAGTACGACCAGAAGAATGGCTGGTTGTAAAACGACAATGGAAAAAGAAAAAGAGAAACAAGCGTTGTCAGTAATATGGATAATGATGCTCATACCTGGACCTTGGCCTATTGAAGGTAGCTCTTCTCCCCCTTTTCTACCAAAGGTAAATGTTTGGGTCACGTTGGCGAACTTGACTGGACAGGATACTCTGTGTCTTGCTATGGCCACTCCGGATCAGCCTTTTTCCACATGTCTTGTGGGCTTACCATTAGATGAATGGCCTATACCTAGGGACCTTCAAAGTCTTTTTCCACCCAAAAACGTATCAAAAAATGTGACAGACAATTGGGATGTATGGATACCCCATCTCCCACTGGCTACTCTGGAACCGCAGGAAACTGAACTCCTTGGTTCAGTACAAATGGATTTTTGCATAAAATTTAACTACACGGGAAAGAATCAGTCTAGGGCATGGGACGTTTCCCCTATTCATCCTGTTTTTAGAAATGCAAGTACCTGGTGTAATTACACTGCTAACAACTTGTCTAAATCTAGCAATACTCCGCTCTCACTACCTGCTGGAGTATTTTTTATTTGTGGTGATCGAGCATGGCCTGTCATTCCTTCTCATATAAAAGGAGGTCCATGTAGCTTAGGGCGACTTTCCGTCCTGACTCCTAACACATCTATGATTTTACAACATCGCTACTGTCGAAGGACAAAGCGTGGCGTTCATGCATTTGCCTCCAATTGTGATGATAACATGCAATTTTGGTCCTTTGGCCAACGCTTTATTGCATCTCTTCGGTTGCCTGGAGCTGCTGCAGGAAAGGCTCTAGCAACATTAGATAAGCTTGGCTGTTGGCTTGCCAAACAAACCAATGCCACAAGCAGTGCCCTGTCTGGTCTTTTATTAGATGTTGATAGTGTTTGCCACGCGACATTACAGAACAGAGCTGCAATAGATTTTTTGCTGCTGGCACAAGGTCATGGTTGTGAAGAGTTTGAAGGGATGTGTTGCATGAACCTTTCAGATCATTCGGAATCAATTCATGCTAGCATCCAAAGATTAAAGGATGGAGTTTCTCATCTTCAACAACGTGATACTTGGGATTGGTTAGATAAACTGTTTAGTGGTTGGGGCATTTCAGGATGTTTAAGAAGTTTAGTGAAGATGGTTATATATAGATGGTTATATATGCTTTAGTTGCTTTTTTGTTTGTTTTATTACTTATACCTTATCTTTTACAATGCTTGCAAAAATTAACAACTCGTCCGATTTCAGGGGTTCTTTTTGTGCAACAGGAAAAGGGAGATGTAGGACAAGGCCTCAAGGACAAGAGTCCAAGTACTGATAGCCTGATGAATAGAGACTTGTTAGAACTTGTAGGGCACTAGCCCTGGGAACAAAGGAACAAGGTAACTGCAGACCCCTGAGCCGTTACAGTTGAGGAGGCAACCAGACGGACAGAGAAACAAGTAGCCAGGTAAGGGAACGCATAGCGCCGATAAGTAACTTTGTTAATCAAGAAAGCCGGGTAGAAAGAAGCCCCCTAATTTTGGAATAGAAATTGTTGCTAGGTCAAGGTAAACCAATAAGTTCCTATTGTTTTAACGGTGTGCCTTAAATCAACCAATCAGTGTTTTTTACGCTTAAGATTTAACCAATCAGTGTGTAATATGTAGAAGGTAGAAACGTATATATGTGTAAGAAAATCACTAATAAACGGACAACTTGCTTGCATCAAGCTGCGTCCCGTCTCTTCATTTGCCGCACCAAGCCTGCTAGGAGTGCAGGGGAGTTGCGCTCTGTGCTACGAGGAACACCTGAGGCCTCTGGACAGAAAGCCGGACTTGTTTGGGGAGGGAGCATGCTCCAGCATCATCCGCAGAGCCATAAGAACTCCTTTCACTGCATGATCAAGAGGAAGCAAAGGGCATGCCCATGTTTCCAGAGATCCCAGTTCAGCTGGAGGCATGCCCTGCAGTCCTGGGTAGGAACAGAGCTGGGAGCTGCAGCACCATGGCTTGCCGGGGCCCAAGCACAGAGCAAGAGGAGGACGGTCCTGGCAGCTTCAGAGGCAGGCCCTTCTGCAGCTCCCGCAGGGGGGGCATGCCTAGGTGGGCAGCAGCTGAGGGCATGCATGCTCAAGCACCTCCAAGTCCTTCCTGCCTCTGGGAGGTGGAGAGGTGGCCAGTGGTTGGCAGGCCTGGTCCTCTTGCAAGGTGGGGACGCTGGGGCTGAGCAGGCACGTCGGCTGACACCGCAGGCCATCCACATGCCTGAGAGGCTCTCTCTCCCCTCTTGCTTGTCACCTCGTCCAGCTTCAGGTTCACTAGTGAGCTGTGCACGCGCACAGGGCTCCCAGCAGCAGCTGGCCCGAGACACTGGGGCTTTCCAAGTGCTGGCTGCCTGTGGCCTGTCTTGCCGTCGGCCTTTGCTAGCAGCCAGGCCTGGGGACCCACCGTGTGGCAGGTGCAGAATGGGACCACACAGGAAGGGCTTTGGGGTGGCTCTCCGAAAGAAGCCAGTGGGTACTGTGGTGATTAGGCGCAGGGCTCAGGCAAGCAAGGCAGCCAGCACTTTGCTTCTGTGTGACCGGCTCCTTGATCCCCCCTTCTCTCCATTTGCCGTGCTTATACGTGCCCCTCATCTTCCCTGAGTCCTGCCTCTCTCAGCCCTGCTCTCCTCCCAGACACGGGGCCAACCCCAGTTATTTTTTCCCCCTTTGCTCCCAGGTTTGCCCCATCTGTCAACACACGTGGTCTTTGGGTGTTGTTAGCTAGGTCACCTTGGACTTGTGTGCCATTACTGACGGGCTTGCCTGGGAACTGCTGTCCCTGCCAGAGTCCTCTCCGCCAAATGACCCCAATCTCTTCCTTCAAGCGTCTGTGAAGTGTGGCCACCTCTGATGGCATTCCCCACTAGCCACCTGCCAAAACCGGTGCTGAAAGAGCAGGGTTTCCCCAGCAGACAAGTTGTCTTCTCCAAGGCTGCCTTCTGCCTGCTCTCAGCAGACACGTGGGAACCGGCTGCCGGTCCCTTTTCAAAACACAAAGCAGCCTTGAGCCCGCTTGCTTGGAGGCCAGTTCTGGGGCCTAGGAAGCCCTGCTGCACCTCAAGGGCCTTGAGAGCAGCTCTTCCACTTTCAGACAGAGCCTGCGTGGTCCTCCTCCTCGGGACCCGATTGCTCCCTCCGCTGTGCGCCTTATGCCTCACCACAGAAGCCAGGATGGCAGCAGGGAGCTGCCGCACCTTTCACAAGCTTGGAGGCTGCCAACCTTCAAGCCATTGCCCTCGACCCTCCAGGGACCTAGCCCTGCTGTGCAAATGCAATGCACGTGCCTGGCTCCTGCTTCTCTCCTGCACTCCAGCAGGAGAGTGAGCAAGGCTCCTTCAGTAAGCGGCAGAAGACAGACTGACGAGGTGAGACTGATGCAAGCTCTTGCAAAGCTGTGAACAATGGCACGTTGGGCTGCGAGCAGGAGCATCCTTCTCTCTCTAGAGCTTCACGTTCATTGCCCTTGCCACAAGTGCCATGGTCAGTGGGTGCCCAGAACAGCAATCCAACCCACAGACAGCAAGGATATGACACCTGCCAGAGCGCGTTGCTGTGGCTGACATAGCCAGTGAGGAGTGTGCTGCACCTGCATTTCACTGTGCTTTGTGCAGGAAGGTTGACGTTGCTGGGCTGTGCTTGGCTTATTTGGATTGCCGAGCACTGCTTGGCTGCCATGGCCATCAACAGATTGGCTCTTCAACACCCAAGCACGCACATGCTGCTGTAGTCATTGTGTTCTTTGTTGTGTGTCTGTTTATTGGGAAGGAGCCGGTGGCACAGGGCTGCAGAGAGCAGGGCGGCAGGGAACTCCCCAAAGAGGCTGCGAGGCCACGCTGGGTGTTGCCCTGTGAGCTGTTAGCAGGCAGAGCTGGGAGCCAGGCGCTGCTGCCTGCCACGGGGCCTGCCCACCCTGATCGTGCAAGCAGGGCATTGCGTGGGGCTCTGTCAGGGGTGTGCGATCCCAGCTTCCGCCTCCAGTCCTGCTTGGAACCCCTCCTGTTGCCCCCCATCCCTCCCCCACCGCCACCACGCCCAGCACCTGGAACCAGGCACTCTGTGACATCAGCCCCGTGTCCAAGGGTACCCCAGGAACGGGAATCCTGCGGGCACTCTGTCGGTGGCCGTAGTGGTGGCGACAAGTCTTCGTTCTTGCAGCTGCCACATGTTGCTGGTAGTGATGGATGTTCTCCTCCTCCTCGTTGTCCTGCTGGCCATGTGCTGTCCTGTGCATGGCACATGGGATAGCTGTGGGTAAGTGGCCCGAGGCTCTGGGAGGGACATTGGGCAACCCTTGTGAGCTTCTCTGGAGGGGTCCTGCTTGTCCCCCATGGCCACCCCAGTGGCTCTTGAAGGCCATCTGGGAGGCTCAGCTCCTTGCCATCACCCAGGCTGCCGGCACAACTCGTCTACGGGCTGAAGCAGAAAGCAGGGAAAGGGGAGCGGGCACGCACCCCACGGGTTTCCTCGGCCCTTCTGGCCATGCCTTGAGGGGAGGGAAGACAGCTGGCCTTTAGCCGGAATGGCACAAGCTTCCATGGAGCTAACCAGAATGGAGTTTCTGGTTACAGAGGCACCTGCGGCCTTCGGCCTGCGGCTTTTCACTACGGCATGTCGCGCGTTGTGGGTGGCACAGATGCCCAGCCAGGGGCCTGGCCCTGGATCGTCAGCATCGAGGCTCCCTTGGAAGGAGGCACGGCGCACATCTGCGGGGGTTCCCTCATCAGCCCACAGTGGGTCCTCACATCAGCCCACTGCTTCATCGAGGCCAGGTAAGGAGGACCAGGGATCGGGGCTAGCCCCACACTCTAGCAGGTGCCCTGAGTGCAAAAGCACGTGCTGCTCCCGTCCCGTTGCCCTGCAGTACGCCCAGTGCCTGGGCACTCCGCAGCCACCTGAGAGGCTGCTCAGGAGAAGGCTGGGCTCATGCCACTGCTTCCCAGCAGCCTCCAGCTCGACACTGCTTGAGCCCAAGGAGCACGTGGTCTGTCGCACCCTCCCAAGCACTGCTTTCCTCTCTGCCTTGCCAAGCAGAAGGCAGGGCGACTGCTGTGCTGCTGCAGCATGTGGCTCTGCTCCCTCTGAGCCCTCTCTCCATCTGCCTTCCAGGAACATCACCATGTGGCAGGTGGTGGTAGGTGCCACCCGGCTGACCCAGCTGGGACCTGAGGCCCAGGCACGCAACATCAAGCAGCTGCTGGTTCACCAGCACTTCAGTAATATCACACGGAGGAACGACATTGCCTTGCTGGAACTGGAGCAGCCTGTCCAGTGCAACAGCTACGTACAGCTTGCCTGCGTGCCCGATGCCTCGCTGAGAGTCTCGGAGCTGACAGAGTGCTACGTCAGTGGCTGGGGTGCCAGGACTGCAAGAGGTGAGCTCCCAAAATGTAGTCACGTTGCGAGTGCAAGCTTGGCCAGCTTGGGGAGGCAGGTTGCTCTTCCTGACAGCAGGGGCGAAAGCCAGAATCAGGCTGTGGGGACGTATGCCTCTTAGAGAGGGGGGCGTGAGCCACTGACCCAGAGCAAGGCAGAAAGGAAGGAGCGGTCCAGCGCCTCCCCACATGCAAAGCCAAGCCCCGGGATAGGGCTTCAGTCACGCAGGGAAGGAGAACTGGCAATGAGCTGCTGGGAGTTCATTCCTTTCTGTGCTCTTCACAGCTGGAGGATCGGCATATGTGCTGCAGGAGGCCCAGGTCCACCTCATTGATGCCGGGGTCTGTAACAGCAGCGGCTGGTACAGAGGGGCCATCCACACCCACAACATCTGTGCTGGCTATCCGCAGGGTGGCATCGACACCTGCCAGGTAGGAGCGTGCTACAAGCCAAGCCCCGGCAGCACGGGCAGCCCCGCCACAACCGCCCAAACCTGCACCGTCACGGGCTTTTCCTGGCCACTCACACTCCCATTGCTGTGTCCCCACTGCTGAGGGCCTAAACCCATTTCCCCATGGGTAGGGCCTTTTCCCAGGGCCTGCCTGCCTTGTCCCAGAGGCCTGGCACTTTGTTCACAATGCCCACCCAGTGCCCTTGGCAGCCCAGAGCTTCACCATCCCAAGCCAGACACAGCCTCCTGACACACCTGCAGCACCAACCTGCCGCAGGAAGAGCGAGCCCTGCCTTACAGGCCCACCACCCCCTCCCAGGAAAGCTTCTCCAGAGCTTGGCTGGCCACTAAATACAGCTCTGGAAGTGCCATGAGAGGGAAGGAGCCAGCCACTGGGCTGACGGTGGCCACCCAACAACCCCTTCATCCTCTCTCCTCTGCTGCAGGGGGACAGCGGTGGGCCTCTTGTGTGCCAAGACAAGAGCGCTGACTACTTCTGGCTTGTTGGCCTGACCAGCTGGGGGATGGGCTGTGCGAGAGCAAAGAAGCCCGGAGTCTACACCTCCACCCAGCACTTCTACAACTGGATCCTGGAACAGATGGGCCTGCACACAGCAGTAGCGACTACGGCAAGGCCGCAGCCAGCCTTCACCTCCACCCCCGTTCACAGGCCAACACCAACAGAAGCAGGAAGGTTTACACCCTGCCCACTTCCAGTGCAGAAGCTGTGGGATTTCCTTTCTTGGCTGCAGAAGTTGGTGCAGTTCCTAATAGGAGAAAAGGTTTGATCAGCAGGACGGAGAGGATCCAGGGCTGGCTGCAGTGCACCACCACCACCATTTCCCGCTGGGGCAATGCCTGCTGATGCAAAGGCAGCCTCAGTGTCAAAGGCCTGCTCTGTCCTGCCCGCGCTCCTCTCAACGGAAGAGCTCAGCTGGCTGAGTCCCTGCAATAAAGTGTTTCAGTTCTGTGGCTAACCAGGCGCCAGTCCTCTTCAGTCTCGTGTGCAAGGCCAGGACTTCCACGCCCGGCACCTGCCGGAGGAAGCAGGCTGCAGGCAGACAAGTCGGGCACAAAGGGTCACAGCAAAGGGCTGAAGCTCTGCCTGCTCAGCAAGAAGGATGAGGGTGCAGTGGAACAAGGGAAGGCAGGTCATTGCGGGGCTCAGGGCCTTGGGGATGGCAGCTGGAAGCACAGACTGCCTTAGGCCCGCTCCTGGTGGGATCCCTGTGTGCGTCTGTATGAGGCGCAAGCGAACTTGAACGTGGACTCTCAGGGCCCAGGAAACACAGATCTAGAAAGACCCAAGGCTTGCACCAGGCACTGGTGAGGGAGCCTTGGCCTTGAGCCCCACATATGACATGGACTTAATTTCTAGACTGTTATCTGAGGCATCTACGAACACGCTGTGCTTATGAATCCAGGGAGTGAGGCTGTGTTTCTGTTTCAGTAGCCTCATCCTCTGGTCTCATGGTTTAATGCCAGCCGGCAACCAAGCACCACGCAGCCGCCTGCTCACTCCCCCTCATCCGGAGGGCTGGGGAGGAGAATCAGAAAGGAATGTAAAACTTGAGGGTTGAGATAAGAACAATTTCATAATTTAAACAGAATAAAGAGGTAAGAACATCAGTAATAACAATGATAATAGTAATAATTAAAATGGAAAGGTGGAGGAAAGGGGTAAAATCCAAAAGAAAAGGGAAAAGGGGAGAAAACCCCCAAGTGATGCACAGTACAACTGCTCACCACCTGCTGACTGATGCACAGCCAGTCTCCGAGCAACGATCCCTCCCCAGCTAACCCTCCTACTTTCTATACCAAGCATGACGTCCCATGGTATGGAATACCTCTTTGGCTGGTTCAGGGCAGCTGACCTGGCTGCGTCCCTTCCCAGTCTCTTGTGCTCCCCCAGCACTCTGGCTGGCAAGGCCCAAGAATCCAAAAAGTCCTTGACTTTAGTATAAACATTACCCAGCAACAACTAAGAACATCAGTGTGGCTATCAACATTGTTCTCACATCACAGGCAAAACACAGCGCTGTACTAGCCACTAAGAAGAAAATTAACTCTATCCCAGCTGAAACCAGGACATGTGGAAACCCAGGAAAGGCCTGGACTGCATTCACATGGGTGTAAGCAGTGGCTACATCTGCAGGGATACTTGTCAAGGTATTGCTTTGTCTGTGTCAATCTGTTTTGCCCTTCACATTCATTGTGGCACTCTCTCTGTGTGTATGTGCGTGTCTGGCTCTTTGGAATGCAGCTGCACGCACGTGGGAAGATCCATTTAGGCTGGCATAGGAGCAGCCCCCCAGGTGCCCACCTCATTCAGATCAACCAGACCTGAAAGGAGAAATCCCACAGTGTTCAGAAGCCTGCTGCCTCTGGCTGCTCCGTAACGGAGTGGGCAAGGAAACCCAAAGCAACTCTGCAGCAGAGATCACCGGGTGGGCAGGGAGGCAGCTCTGACTGCCCCACAAACAAAGCAGCGAAAGCCATTTATCCTCGCATCCTCTTCCTGAGCTTTCCCCAACACCATTCTTTTACCTTCAGCAAAATCTCTCCCTATTACCAGCAACACTGCCCTGAAACCAGAAATTGCACATCCTCTTCTTCATTCTCCCCTTTCAAACACCTTTTCCCAACACTACAAGCAGAACAACACCAAGGCAATTAATAATTATCTTCCCCTCCATCATTATCAATACATTGCCATCAAGTATCATGAGTGTCTATTTACTTCTTGTTCCATGATTGTTTCTCAAGGCCAAAAAACCAAACCCACTTATGGGACTTCTTCCCATTGTCCTTTGCATGTACCAAAAGAACATGAACTGCCATGCTGTATTGGAGATTATGCTTCCCTTTCCTAGGCCATTTCTCTTGATCACCTAAGGTATACAAGGGCCACCAGTGATGACAATATTCGGCCCATTTTGTCTGAGTGGGGGGGTCACCCCAAAACTTGCTCCAGCATCTTAATAAACAACCCAAAAGAACTCTGAAGAACCAACTCCCTCTAGCAGAATGACCAGATCCCATGTGTACAAAGTTTCAAAATCATAAACGCTCAATACCTAAACCAGACCCTGCAAACAAAACTGGACAGAGGCAAAATCCAGCAAACAAAATCCAACAAAGTTTCACCTGAGCGTGAGGCAAAATCTGGGCTCTGGGCATCCGCGTAACAGCATATGGATTGGACAATTGTGCACTTCAAATATCCCGGGGGGACTCTGACCCACCAGGGGGACTTCAACCCGCAATGCGATACGACTTCTTTGTAAGCAACCTCAGTGTTTATGACCATGTCGCTGTTATCCCAGAGAGCTGTCACGGAGATTCACCTGGCCAGGGAATCTCAGAACCCTGGCAAAACTACTCCAGTGCGTGCTTGCGGTGCTCACGATTTCTCTGGTCTGTCGAGATTCCGGAAAGCGGGTCCCGTTTGGTCACCATGTTCTGTTACCGAAAATCATAACCAAGAAAGCTCTCTGAGCCAAAGGACAGTTTAGGAAGCTGACAGTGGTTTATTGCCATGCTGGATGCACGGTGGATTTTTCCTCCTAACCCACACACCAAGTTCTCGAGGGTACACATTACAGAGGATAATACGGCACACTGGAAGGACACGCTGGAGCAGCTCAAGGAGAAGGTGCTGCCGACAGAGGCCCATGATGCGGCTGGGTGAGTGCAGTGGGGATGGGGATGGCTTTGGGCATCTCGCCCTGTTCCTTCCAGCTATCCCAGCTGGTGCTCGCGAGGTACCCTGGCATCAGAGCACTTTAGCCAGCAAAGTGTGGGGATGCTGATCAGGAATCAGTGCCTTTTCCTCCCACCGGTAGCAGGTTCCTGACATGAAAGGAGGCAGCAGGAGGGGGCACGTGCAGGACAGAGCCCTCCCAAACCAGAAGTGGGAGTGGGTGCAGAGGCTTTCTGGAGCAAGGCTGGGGGGTGACGGCTCATCTCCCCAAGCAGGGGTGTGACATGCAATGCTGGGGAGCTGGGTTGTGACCTGCTCTCCTGGCAAGGCGCAGGGGGGTAATTAGCGCTGACGAAGGGATGAAAGCGGTGTGAGGGCTGGTTTGGATGGCAGGCATGGGAGCCTGCGCCCTTCCCCTCGCACCCCTGCGCGCCCTGGGCAGCCACAGGTGTGAGGGTGTCTGCCTGGGGGGACCAACCCTGCCAAGGTCCCTCTGCAGCCCTACGTGCCTGTGGGGGGGTGGGGACCCTTTCGTGGCAGCAGCAGGCAGGGGATGCCTTTGGCTACAAGCCTGTGGGCTTTGGGGCGCTGCTTTGAGCCAGGGTTGGTTGTTTGCCCCCTGTCACCCACCCGTGGCTCCTGCCTTCTCCAGGAGAATTACGGCCATCCCATTGCTGCCGCCGCTGACCCCTGCCTCACTGGGCACCCGGGTGCCATCATCAAGCAGTAGCAACGTCAGCATCACGGCCACAGGTAGGGGACACGGGGACCCATCCCCGGCCCCTGGGGATGTCATACCACAGCAAGGGAGGGCTCTTCCCAGGTGTGGGCAGAGGGTCTGGGGGTGCCTGGGCAGGGCAGGGGAGCAGAGATGTGCTGGGGAGGGTCAGCTGTTCTTGCCCCAGGCCTGTGGGGTCCTACAGCCTTGCCCGGCGCTGCCCCACCGAGCCCATTTTTCTGCCTCAGTGGTGCAGAAGCCACGTGATGAGCTGTGCCTGGTCTCAGCCTGACCTCAGGTTTGCTGGGGCATCAGGTGCCTCCTGTGAGATAAGTCGCCAAAATTCAGCTCCGCAGCAGCCTCACCCACCGGGTGCTCTACGGCCACTCCAGCCCCCTATCCTGTGCCCCATCAAGGTAGGGATGACAAAGGTAGGGATCTGGAGGGGCGACCAAGGCTGGGAGGGTGATGCTGTGCACTGGGAGGGATGCATGACTCAGTTTCCGCAGGGAGAGCTGGGTGTGGGAGGGTTGCCTGGGGATGCTGAATTCAGCCCCATGTGTCAGCCACGCTGCTCTCTCCTCAGCACGACAAGATGGAGCTGTTGGGCCAAGACAGCCGCATCCCCAGGGACTGGCAGGACAAGCAGCTGCCTGTGATTGTGGGCAAGGAGGGTACAGCTAAGGCACGCTTGGGGAGGGGTTCCAGCAGGTGCCAAGGGGACGGAAGTGTTGGCATGAAGCCATATTCACCCTGGCGCCCCCCAGCCTGCCTCCCTCTGGTCTTTCTTTCAGGCTTCCCGAGGGACAAGGCCAAGCTGTCCCCAAGGCAGAGGGATGCCCGGGACACCGGCCACCTGCTCTCACAGCCCCGGAGGGTTGGGTCCTTGAGCTGCCAGCTGGGTATGGTCTGTTGGGGTACCGGGGGGGAGAGGGCACCCTACTGTCAGCCAGTGGGTGGGGGCGAGCAGGGGTCGATGCCCCCAGCCAGGCAGGGTGGGATGGAGTCTGGAGTGGGATGGGGACGGGTGAAATGGGATGGAGGGGGAGGGCTGGCGCATGGGGCAACTGGTCCCCACATTGGAGCTGGAGTGAGGTGGGTGGCCATGGTGGGGCAGCCCTGGCCAGTGTGGGACTACAGCCTGTCTGCTTCAGGGTGGGGGCCAGGACCATGTTTCAGGGTGTCTCTGGCCGGGCAGGTGCCACTGCTGCCTGCCCCGTCCTGGGCTGGCAGAGCTGCACACAGCCATTGCCCGCCCCTAGGGCTGCAGGGGGGCTGAGCCCTGATTCTCGACCCCAGGCACCGTGGCCTCGCTGGAGCAGAGGCCAGCCTCATTCCATGGGCAGCTCTGCCAGGCGCCACCGGGGCTCCTCGTCCAGCCCCTTCGGAGTGACTCCAGCACCACGGCAGCTGAGCGGGACTGGGGGTCCGCGAGCAAACCCACCCCACCGAGCAGGAGAGCAAGCAGCTGAAGGCAGTAGCAATAAAGGATGACGGGCAGTGCAGCGCCTCTGTGGCCTGAGTGGGGTGGCTCTGGGTTGGGATCTTCCCCTCATGCATAAGGGGTGGCTGGCAGCACCCCTTATTCTGCGGGCACGTGGCACCAGAGGAGCTGCTGGAAATTGCCCCTGTCCAACCCCTTCCCAGGGCCTGTGCCAGCCCCGTGCTGCCAGGCTCCCCCTGACCCCCCCGACCACCACGAGCCCCACTTTTGGCCCCCGTGGCCCCTGCCAGGGGAGCCGATGGCCCCAAAGGGGGTCTGGGGGAGCCGGGCGGTGCAGCAGGGTCATGATGATGCTCAGGTGCTGCTGAAGATGGTAGGGAATGGGGACCTCAGGGAGAAGGGCAGCAGCCGCACACGGCTTAGTGCCAGAAGTGAATCCCACTTGGAGCCCGCTGGTTTGTTCTCGCTTGTGCCAAGGGATGAGCATCCCCGCACCAGTTTGCTTCTGTCCTGTTGGAGAAACCCCCTCTCCCTCTTCCAGCGCTGCCATTGATGGGAAGAGGGAGGTACCGACCGCCGTGCTGCCCAGCCCAGGGCAGCTGGTGCTCCCCACCTCCAGAGCAAAACACCACAAGCCCTTCCCTGCTCCCAAACCTGGGGGGACATGTCCCCTCCTTTCCCTTATGCCACCCCCACGGCTTGGAGTTGCTTTCCCCAGCCCCCTTTTGCCCCCAGTCCACTCCCTATCAGATGGGGGAAAGCCCCACTGTGTGCTGAGACCTGTCTCAAGTTGTGTTGTGAGTGGAGAGGTACCGGGCAGGGAAACTGCCGTCCCTGGAAGCAGTGGGGCAGGGGGAACCTGGGGGTGTCACAGCTGGGGACATGTGGCTGTGTACACAGGGGATGCTGGGGGGGAGAGCATGACGCAAGCCCCCAGACCTCCTGCACACACAGTGACAGACCCCGTCTTTGCCCACCCCGCTGCATTCCCCAGGGATCCACTCCGCAGAGATGTTTCCCTCGGTGGGTTTGGGTTTTCAGGGAAAAAATGGGTGCTAAAGGACCACTTTGGGGGTGCCCAGGTACATCCATCAGGATTTGGGGTCCCCCCAGTGCCACCTGCACTGGGATAACTGGGAGCACTCAGGGCAAAGCAGTAGGCATCAGAGCAGAGCCAGCAAAGGACCATCCTGCACGCCAGGGCTGGGCTCAGGCATCAATGGGCTTCAAAGCACCCCCAGGACTAATGGCATTTGCAGGATACAAATCCTGCAAAGGATGCCTTTGGTGCTCATGGCCCCCAGCTCAGCCCCTCTCCCACTCTCTGCCCCATTTGCTGATGCTGGGACCCAGCTGCACCCTATGAACACCCCCACCACCTCCTATAGACACCGAGCCCCCACCTCCCACCCCTCCTTGGGTGCTGCCTGCACCACCGAAGCGGGTGAGTAGCCCCAGCTGGAGCCTTTTCCGCTTTTTTCCTTGGAGGTTGTGCCGTCCCTGGGGGGCATGCCAGCGCCGCCGCTGTGCCTGGAGCCCCCCAGCCCTCGCTGGCCTCTCCAGGCTGGGCTGAGACTCGGCACAGCTTCCTGGGGCTGCCGGCACCTCCCGTCCCCACTGGTGCTGCTGTGGCATGGGGGGGTTCGCTCCCAGTCTTGGTGCCCTGCCAGGATCGTCCTCCCGGCAAAGAGAAAAGGCCAGGACAGCTGGTGTTAAACAAGTGATTTTGTTTCCTACATTATTTTTGAATGAAAAGCAAAACCCCAGAAAACTTCAAGCAACTGTGTTTTGAAGGAAACAGCACCACAGCCGCAGTCACGCACCAGCCACCCCCCTGGGCTGAGGTCAGACGCAATGCTGGAGGTGGGGACAGAGCTCTGAGCTTCTGGGGTGGTGTTTGCCAGGTGAATGTGAAACACCGGTTTAAAAAAACCAGCCCGGTGGAGTAACACAGTACAGTGCTGCAAGGATTACTGAACGCATCGGCTGAAGGGTGTGAAGCCCCTGGCAGGTGTCTGCGTGGCCCCTTGTTCTGAGCCAGGATGGCACGGTGCTCTTCACACTGGAAGCCCATGCTCAGAGTGTGAGTGGTATTGCTCTTCTCTGTCCTTCCAACTGCTCATCAGCCCTGCCAGCAGCAAGGGCAGCACTCGTGGGATGCTCTTGCCCCACTCAGGCTGGCATTTGCTGGGCTGTATTTGGGTAGAAAGCGTGGAACTAGGGCACCGGTGAGCAGAGGGTGGTGCGGGTGCCCCCTGGGTCATGCCCAGGAGCACAGCCCGAGTTATCTTGGGGCCCCGCTCCAAACCCCACCCTGAGTGGAAGCTAAAGGCAGCGGGCTGAACTGAAGCCAGGAGCTGCTCACGTCTCAGACTCCCTCACTGCTTTAGGCCAGTGTGACGTGCAGAATTAAACTCTATAACTCACGATAAGTTATAACGCAGGTATGTTTATTGCGGCGCCGGGTGCAAGGGGGATCGCTCCTCCTAACTAACACTTAGTTGTACTCACAATACATATTTATACAGTGAAGTTGGTTAGTTCTGCCCAAAGTCTACACCTACTAACTAATTGTGGGTTAGTTGCTTTCTCGCTTCAATTTAAAGGTGCAGTTCATTTTAAATTGACTGGGCATGCTCCCCGAGCGGGGGATTCCCCCTCTTCGGGGGGGGGGGGCGGCATTTGAGTAGGAGATCGTGATCTCCCACTACCACAATTACTTTATCCTAGTGGTGCAGATTATCTCAAAATTTTACTGAATCTTCCTATATTTTGTGTTTATGTAACAGCTAGTTACAAGAAGATTTTGATTCTAAGGAATTAACCTTCATGATAGAATTACATTAATACTTATTGACCAGTGAGGTATGAATCGCTGTGCTGCTTGTTATCGCAGACTGTTATTTGAAATCCCTGTGCTATACTATAGACCATACTAAGCTTAGTCCCTACTCTCAGACCACAACCAGAGCGCCCAGGTTCTGTTGTGTATGGGATGAGTTATTGGACAGCTTGGCAAGGCCGATATCCAGCTGTCCCACTTGGCAACAAAACTAACTTTTAAGGTGTCCTGAAGTGAACTACCTTCATTATAATACCAAAAAATCATGCCCACAGGTCAAGTAGACCCTTGCCCAGCTGAAGACCCTTCCCCTGTGCAAGCGTAGTAACAGAAAAGGATGACACAGCAAATATAACAATTATATGCAAATTACTAACCAATCATTGTAATTGGGAGTGTATGACCTTGTAATTTTCTGTATAAATGTAACAGTAAAACCTACACAGGTGTGCCTGATTTGTGGAGATGCCACCGAGCACCCAGCGCTGCAATTAAGGAGTGCCTGCTGCTCTAATGCTGCAATGGTGTTAAGAGGTTTGACTCCCAATTTCGGTGACAGTGGTGACAGGTGGAAGGTGTGGTTAAGCAGAACAGCTTGTAACAACTCTATAAAAAAAAGGAACCAACATTGGACGGAACGTTCCCCCACCGGACATGGAAACGTATCGGACTGTCGGGACACGGCAGCTCCGGGGTGGTAGCTGTTGCTGTAAGCCTTTCCTTCTTAACTTCTTTCTTTCCTTCCTTCCTCTCTTAATCTGTCACTCTCACTCCCCCTTTGCATTCACGTATTTCTTGTTGGGCAAATAAAGTTCCTTGGCTCTTGACTCCATTTTGAGTCTTCATTCTGTTCCCGAGAATACAAACAGAACCACGCTCCGGTCTCAGACGGGCATGTAACATTTTAATTGGTGTCACGGACAGGATTCTCAGTGAAACAGAAATTGCCAGGTTCTTTATGAGAGACTCTTGTGTGTGTGCCTGAGACCTACCTTGGTACGAAGTGAGTGCAGAGTCTGAGTCCGCGGTTCTGTTTGTCCGTGAGGAAAAGAGGTGAAGAAGGACTAAGCGACAGAATTGAACAAGAGACGAGTCTCTAAAGCAGTTTAAAAGTGTGACCTCCAGAGGGTGAAGGGAGGTGGGTGTAGTAGCAGCGAACATACAGTGAGGCCATCTCAGGACAAAATAACCCCTCTTTGGTGAAAGGAGTGCCCACACTTCTACAGAGGTTCGTGATGTTTCCCCCACTAAAGTATGGGCCGGAGTTAT